>NC_088245.1:7500-656756 GCF_036013445.1 Caloenas nicobarica
TAACCCTAACCCTAACCCTAACCCTAACCCTAACCCTAACCCTAACCCTAACCCTAACCCTAACCCTAACCCTAACCCTAACCCTAACCCTAACCCTAACCCTAACCCTAACCCTAACCCTAACCCTAACCCTAACCCTAACCCTAACCCTAACCCTAACCCTAACCCTAATGACCCTAACCCTAACCCTAACCCTAATGACCCTAACCCTAACCCTAACCCTAATGACCCTAACCCTAACCCCAACCCTAACGACCCTAACCCTAACCCTAACCCTAACCCTAACCCTAACCCTAACCCCAACCCTAACCCTAACCCCAACCCTAACCCTAACCCCAACCCCTAACCCCAACCCCAACCCCTAACCCCAACCCCTAACCCCAAGGGCCCTAACCTTAAGGGCCCTAACCGTAACCCCAACCTCTAACTCCAAACCCTCACCCTAAATGCTAACCTAACTCTAATGACTAACCCTAATGACTAACCCTAAGACTGTAACCCCAACACCTAACCACCCCAACCCCTAAACCCCAAGCCTGACTGTAACCCCAGTTTTGGCTGTAATCCTGGTGTGTGGTCTAAGCCTAGTGGATAGGGTTAGGTGTGTGGCTTGTTTTTTCTGTACAGAAAAAACAATAAAAACTATATGTCTGGTGCAGCAGCAGGAATTGGGATGCTCTAGGGGAGTAATTAGGGATTTTATTTTATATTTTTTTTGGTTTAACTATTACTCCCCTAGAGCATGTCCTTTTCTACTGCTGGAATGTCTCAAATTATACTGGTTTAATTTTTAAATACAGCTTGTTTGGATACCTTCAAAACAAACCCTGATATAACTGCAAACTCGGTCTTCGTTCTCGCACAACTCCAACACTCAGGACCCACATGCCACTCTAATTCCAAACAAACTCAGACAGTGCTTGTAGACTTTTCCACCACACTTCTAGACAAACTCTGCCATTTGTGTGTTAGAGTCCAGCACTCGCAGTCAAAGCGTCTGGCACGCACACACCACCTCCTGACATCAGACTACAGACCTCTCGAACCACTAATGACACCAGACAACAACAAGGTAGTCTGCTTTATTACCTTCCTTACAGCTCTGAGTTTAGTGCAATTGGCAAATGAAAACTATTTTGACTTCGCCTGCTTTTATTTTGTCTCTGTAACAAAAAGCGGTTTCTTTTCTGCCGGCAATGTTCCCTTATCGGTGTTGCCATAAGGTTACAATCTCCTCTTTATTACAACTTTTCTATGTGATTTCTGGCAGTGCTTCAGGCTGAATGGAACACCATCACCTTTAATAGATATTTATTACACCATTTCTTAAATGACAGCAGACATTTGACTCGGTCTTTATTTCAGCTTTGCCTTGACTGCGCTACAGAACAAACTCCTCCTTACTACAGCTCCTATACGTCATTTCTTCCTGAATGGCGGGCCAACCAAACACTCTCCTTTATTACATCACATAACAGAGAACCATCTCATCTCTATTACAGCTATCGCGGCATCACATTAGAGAGGATAACTTGCTCCTATCACAACCCGGTCCTACTCACAGGCCATTGAGTCAAACTACTCCTACCCTTCAACAACAAGATTCAGAATTATCTGCCCGGGACTATTCGCTAAACTGACCTCCTCCCAAGAACTCACATTGCCACAATACAGATTAGCATTCACCGGGAACCCTGTTCCCGTTGGCCTCTAAAAATGACCCTGCCTGCAAAAACCCCGGCCCAAACACGACCTGCATCCCAACAATGGCGCTGAACGTCGCCTCGCGGAGCAGCCAGGACCGGGGGGGGAAAAAAAAAACCACACCCTGCCAGGGGAGGTAAAAAAAAAATCCCCCGGCTGGGTTTTGTTTTGTTTTTTTTTTTTTTTAATTTTGAAATCTACCTGAAAAAGAAAAACTATTGCCCTGCAGGGACAAATACCCACAACCCCAAACCACAATCATACCACATCACACAGCTAACTCACACCACTCCTTCACCTACCTCAACCACCCCTCCCTCGCGCTGCTGCCATCCTCCCCCCTGCGCTGCCGCCCCTCGGGAACACTGCTCCCGGGAGCCTCCAAAAAAAAATTTAAATACACCCTGCCTGCGAAAACCCCGGCCCGAGCGTGACCTGCGTCCCAACGATGGCGATGAACGTCGCCTCGCAGAGCGGCCGGGACCAGGGAAAAAAAAAACCCAGCCGGGGGAGGGAAAAAAAAAAAAAACCCCAGCCGGGGGATTTTTTTTTCTGTTTAAAATTTCCAATTTACCTGAAAAGGAAAAACTACTAACCTGCAAGGACAAATACCTCCCACCACAAACCAGATTCATACCACATCACACAGCTAGAACACACCTCCCCCTCGCGCTGCTGCCATCCTCCCCCCTGCGCCGCCGCCCCTCGGGAACGCTGCTCCCGGGAGCCTCCAAAAAAAAATTTAAATACACCCTGCCTGCGAAAACCCCGGCCCGAGCGCGACCTGCGTCCCAACGATGGCGATGAACATCGCCTCGCAGAGCGGCCGGGACCGGGGAAAAAAAAACCCAGCCGGGGGAGGGAATAAAAAAAAATCCCCCGGCTGGGGTTTTTTTTTTTTTTTCTGTTTTAAATTTGAAATGTACCTGAAAAAAGGTGAAACTATTAAATTGCAAGGACAAATACCTACAACCCCACACCACATTCATACCACATCACACAGCTAAAAACATACCACTGCTCCTGTACCAAAACCTGCACACCCTCACGCTGCTGCCGCTCTTCCCCCCGTGCCACCTCCCCGTTCGGGCGTCGCCCCTCGGGGATGCTGTTCTCGGGAGCCTCTAAACTCAGCCCGCCGGCAAAAACCCCGGTCCCGGCCCTACCTCTGTCCCAACATGGGTGACAAACGTCACCTTGCGAAGCGGCTGGGACTGGGAAAAAACAACAAAAACACCCACAACACCCAACCGGGGGAAAATAGAGAAAAAAATCCCCAGCTGGCTTTTTTAGAAATTCTTTTTCATATTTCAAACTACCTACCACATTAACCTGCAAAGACAAATACACACTACCCCAAACCACATTCGCTCCACGCCGTCCAAACACGCCGCTCGTCTGCTCCCGTACCGGCCCCCGCCGCGCTCCCGGCACGGCCGCTCCGTCGCCCGCCCCCGCGATGGGTCCCCGGGCGCTCGTGGAATTGCTGCTCCTGAGGTTGACAAACATCACCCTGTCTGCAAAAACCCTGCCTGACGCTGACCACCAAACGAACAGTGATGAATGCTGTCCGGCTGAGTGGCTGGGACCGGGGAATAAAAACAACCGGCTGTACTGAAACAAACCTTTCCCTGGCTGAGCTTTGTTACTCTACCTTAAAAAAAATTTTCTACTATGTCGGCATTACATACAAACTGTGGATAACAACAAGCGGCTCCTACTCGAGTTGTGGCACATTCTGAAACTACCGCTCATTCACCATCCGCTCTATTCCAACCCTCACTTACACCGCTGTAATTTAACCACCCGACCGCCTGGACAGATACTGCCCCTATTCCACGGCCGCCCCTGGAACTGCCCAACCGCGCGCCTCGTGACGTCGCCGCTCCGTCCCCTTTGAAAACCTTGGGCTTCGCGCCGACAAAAAATAAAAGGAGGATGCTTCGCTACGAGTGCCGCGCCTTTCCCTCGGTTTTTGCGCTCCGACGAACCTCGCTCCTCTTCTCGGTGGCTTTGGTGCTGCAAAATTGATTCAAGTGTGTCAGATTATCAGTGTGTGCTCTTTGATGTGTGGCTTTAATGCCGGCAGCTTTTCCAACAGCTGGATGAAGCTCTTCAATAGATCTTATGGGGATCCTTGAGGGTTCGCTCCGTTCCACGTCTGCTACTCCGCAGAACCTATAAACTACTTGGCCGGTGATAGACTGGCGGTCGTCGGCTGGGCCAAGTCCTAAGTTTAAGAACTTCTGCGCCCCAAAAGCCATTTGCTTCCCTTCCGGTGAGCGGTATTTGATTGCTACCGCTTAGGGAGACCGGCGGCAAATACTTCGTTTCCATTTCGCCTGGTCTTCTCCTGTATCATTCTTGCAAATTTTTAAGATTTCACCTGGTTTTCTGCTGATTTTTCCAGATAAATTCTCCAATTCTGGGAGATCCCCGGGAGCGATGCCCTTACGGTATCGCGTGGCGGCGTCACGCGGAGGTCCTCGAGACTGTTCTAACGATGGGTCTGGCTGCGTGTTTGAGATATTCTGATAAACACGACAAATCGTCCTTCCGTGGTTCGCTCTCACGGGGTGACCCCATATATTTCTGTCCCATCCTTCAGGAGATGCAATTGGTTTCCTAATGGGTGGCATGGCAGGAGGACAAGTCTGCATAAGGATTACGTCATGCTTTCCTCTACCTTTTGTTTCTTCTTTTCTTCCTGTAAAGGTTTCTGCAGCAGCTCGATTTTCATTGACCATGACAATAGTGCAGCCGGTTTTGTGCCTATCTCCTCCCTTGGATTTTGCTTTTCTCCGTTGAGGCTTTTCCTCTCCTGACAGGTGGGTTGTGGGCAGGTACTTAACAGTTTGCTATTAATTCCCTTTCCATCCTTCCTAAGGCTCTTGAGCATAGTGAGCTGTTCTGCCACAGCTTTCCAATTGTGTCAATTACCACAGGCTCATTCCTCCAAGATTCTGGAACTCTAACTCACCCTGTGCCTCAGTAAGTTATCGGTGACAGCGCCCGCCATCCTGCCGACATTGGTTGGTGTCGGGTGGGTGACTCGGGGCGCCGCTGGCTGAGACCTGTTTTAGATCGCATACCGTGCAACGTTTGAGTGATGGCAAGGGGGACTATTACTGCTTTGACAAAATATGCCGGGCATATTCAGGTGAGACTCGAATCAGAGTGATCTCTACCTGGATGGGAAATGCCGAAGACTAAAGGGAGGCCCTCCTGTCGAGTCTAAGTTCAGATGGAACCTCGTCGCTTACTAAACTCCTGCTCAGAGAGGAGTCTAAGTGCGGCAGAATGCAAACTTAGCCCCAGGCTGGATCTACAGTTTGTATCTGTCGTGAGGTTCGGAATGGACCCCCTTGCTTTCTAAACTCTTCTTCAGAGAAGAGTCTAGGTGCGGCTGGATCCAAACTTAGCCCCAGATGAATCTACAGCTCATGTCTACAATACACAGAGCATAGGGGAAACACCTAAGGGATTATATTTATATATGGCCGAGGGATTGCATGTGCTCACTCAATCCCTTATATCACTTAGCTGGGATTTCAGAGTTTCATCATTCTGCACCTCGACGTCCTTACCTCCCCTCCAGGGGCCTGGGGTCTGGTGGATTGCGGTCGGGATCCTTTGTCTCTTGAGGCAAACTCTCAGGCAAAGTCCATGAAAACAAGTAGCCGAACAAAGTGGTATGGCGGGAGGGCTGACTCGAACTGCCGCCTTTGCTGAAGTCCCACCCGAGTGTAGAAATTCCTGGGTATTTATACCCTTACACACTATTTACCCACCCCTCACACCATGATTCAATCCCATAGCAACAGTTGACTCTGGAGTCTTCTTGCTTCTTAGTGGATCCTTTGCACTGACCTCAGACAGGCCTTTGCTTTGTGCAGCTGTAGATACGGTTTACGGTCCATAGGCACTTCATGCTGCCTTGAATGTATTGCTTTCTCTGATTGAATCCTATTTGTTCAAAGAAGTGCAATGCGGGCCTGATCTCACAGGTAGCGATCGTAGTCTATAGCTGCTTTTGTTGCCATGAAGCAAAGGTTTTAATGACAAGTGATACACTCTTAAGAGGCATTTTCTTTAGCTAAAAAGACTCATAATGACAACGTGGTCACCTACAAAGAAAAAAAAAATTATTTAAGACACTGTCTGTGAAATAACAGCACGCTAGTCAACAATGATCTTTGGTATCAACTGTAAAACACAAGTGAAGGGACTGTCCACTCCCCCTGCCCATGGATGCTGTATCCTACATGATGGTACAAATTTTGCCTACAGACTTGAATGTGTCAATAGATTAACCATGGATGCCTGGGGCTCGGTCCACTCACACCGGACTCCGTGCCTCCGGGCAGAGCAGCTCCAAGACAAACACGCACATGTGCAGACTGATGCTGCACAGAACGCTACAAACACCACCACTCCAACAGCACCAAAAACGTTCAACAATGCAAAGAACTCCAACTACAGAGATGGCACCAAAACAAACTACAGGGAGGCAGTGGTGAGGCGAGGAGCCTCTACTGCAACCCCAAAACAAAAAGGAGCCGAACATCACGGCTCCTTACGAGACGGCGGCACTGGCACAAACAAACAGACGGCGCAAGTGCAAGTAGCTCCTGCTAAACCCAAAGACTTCAGGATGCTGGGAAGAAGTGCCAGTCCCTTAGACTGGATGGGTAGGGAGCAGAGCTGCCCACGCAGCCCTGAACACCACCATAAAACACAACTGACCAGAAACGTCCGAGGCGCAAGAACCATCCACGCTTTCGGCTGCTGATACAAGAAAAGCGGCATCCAATTGGCACTAGGCCAATCGGCACCGGCATTCCAGACCCCGGGATGGCACCTGAGATGCCTGTCGTGCCCCTCGTGCACGACGAGACCCCGGGATCGTCTGAACGGCGCAAGGCAGGCTTCCCGAAGTACATGACAACGCAGACACAGGCTGGAGCTGCCCTGCCCAAGCTGGCATCGCACTGTGAGCTTCCCTACGCCCTTTACCCACCCAAAGGGGACTGTTCCTGGATGGTAATTTCCCCTCTGAGACCTTTAGCCCCCCGCTCCTGCAGTTCCCAGCCCCTCCCCAGGCCTCGTGCCTCCACTTAGCTTTCAGAGAGCCAAGGGACTGGATCCATCCACGGAGGAAAACACCACATGGGCTCACGGGGATCTTCTTGCATTGCCGGGTTCCTCTTCAACATCTGCAACAACACAAGTAAACACACGCTCACTAAGCAGTGCCTGCACGAAGTATTGCGAGGTCAACGCTGACCCCTTCCACAACACCCGCCTCCTCTTAGGTTCCCAGGCATTCCATTCAGCTGCTTGTGCCATGGGGTCCACAAAACGCCTGCAAAACAAGAAGGAAACGCTGAACCGGGTCACTGGGCAATACTGTGCTCCTGAACACCAGCCACCTCCTCACCTGCTTGGCTGCTGGTCGGTGTGCGGCTTCGCCCCTCCGAGCTTGCCTGTAGCGCCTGCTAAAACAAATGCGCGTGCTGAGAGGCTGCCCAGAAGCACAGCCTGCCCGCAGACGGTCCCATGTCCTACCCCTTTACCTTGGCTGCTCGCCCACCTGGCCTCTGTCACCTTCACCTGCCACGCTGTTGACCACATTGAGGCCCAGCTACCACCTGTAAAACACAAGCAAAGGATGCTCGTACCCACACCAGAAACACAAGACCTGAAATGAGACGCTGCTTCAGCCCAGCGCTCCTTGCTCACCTTGCCCGAGGAGCTGCGGTGCCGATACCCGGCTTTCCTCTTCGCTTCACACCTATAAAATAGAGAAACAACCAAACTTACATAGAGGCACACGGCACACCATCCCTCCGAGACCTCACACCGGCCCACCTGCTCACGGCTCCCCGCTTGCCTCTTCCATCAATCTTGTGGGCCAAGGTGTCCCTCTGCATCTGAAATTGAGTTATTCGACAAGTCACCCAGATGATGATCAACAGCTTGACCATTCCACAGAACTGCTTTCTATTTACAAACAACACCAGAAGCTCTAATCGAGTCCCTAAAACACTGGTTGAGGGACTGCCCATTCCCCTGCCCACAGCTACTCAGTCCCAGATAACTGTACAACCTTTGCCTACACTATTTAACATCTCAACAGATTAACCGTGGATTCCTAGAGCTCAGTCCACCCACCCATGACTCTTCGCCTGCGGGCAGAGCAGCTCTGAGCCAAACGCGCACACTGATGTTCCACAGAACACTACAAACAGCACGCCTGCAACAGCACCAAAAACGCTCAGCAATGAAAACGACTCCAACAGAGACTGCATCGATCAAAAGAACCCGGGGGGAGGCAGTGATGAGGCGAGGAGCCTCTACTGCAACCCCAAAACAAAAAGGAGCCAAACATCACAGCCCCTTACGAGGTGGCGGCAGTGGCATGGCAAACAGAGACGGCAGCACTGGCAAAACGCTCCCACAAGAACTAAGAACTTCTTCCCAGCATCGTGAAGTGCCAGTCCCTTAGACTGGATGGGTAGAGAGCAGAGCTGCCCACGCAGCCCAGAACTACACCATAAAACAACTGACCAGAAACATCCGAGGCGCAAGAACCATCCACGCTTTCGGCTGCTGATACAAGAAAAGCGGCACCCAATTGGCACTAGGCCAATCGGCACCGGCGTTCCAGACCCCGGGATGGCGCCTGAGATGCCTGTGGTGCCCCTCGGGCACCACGAGACCCCAGGATCATCTGAACGGCGCAAGGCAGGCTTCCCGAAGTACACGACAACGCAGACACAGGCTGGAGCTGCCCTGCCCGAGCTGGCATCGCACTGTAAGGTTCCCTGCGCCCTTTACCCACCCAAAGGGGACTGTTCCTGGACGGCCCTTTCCCCTCTGAGACCTTTAGCCCCCCCCACCCCGCAATTCCCAGGCCCTCCCCAGGCCCCGTGCCTCCACTTAGCTTTCAGAGGGCCGAGGGACTGGATCCATCCACAGAGGAAAACACCACATGGGCTCACGGGGATCTTCGTCCATTGCCGGGTTCCTCTTCAACATCTGCAACAACACAAGTTACCACACGCTCACTAAACAGTGCCAGCACTAAATATCATGTGCATCAGCACCGACAACATCCACAGCACCCACCTCCCCCGAAGTTCCCAGGCGTTCCATTCAGCCTCTCGTGCCATGGGCGCAGGCAGAAACCCTCACCACTCGTGGCACCTAAGACAGCAGGAAAACAGCTCTAGTGCTTAGGACAAGTCCCCAGCCCCACACTCCTCCTCACCCCTACCCCTGCTCACTGCAAACGGTCCTCTGAGTCCAAAGGGGTCCACAAAGCCCCTGCAAAACAAGAAAGAAATGCTGAACCGAGTCACCAGGCAATACTGTGCTCCTGAACACCTACCACCTCCTCACCTTCTTGGCTGCTGGTAGGCATGCGGCTTCGCCCCTCTGAGCTTGCCTGTAGCACCTGCTAAAACAAAGGCGCATGCTCAGATACTGCCCAGAAGCACAGCCTGCCCGCAGACAGTCCCATGTCCTGCCCCTTTACCTTGGCTGCTCGCCCACCTGGCCTCTGTCACCTTCACCTGCCACGCTGTTGACCACGTTGAGGCTCAGCTACCACCTGTAAAACACAAGCAAAGGATGCTGAGACCTGCACCACAAACACAAGACCTGAAATGAGACACTGCTTCAGCCCTGCGCTCCTTGCTCACCTTGCCCGAGGAGCTGCGGTGCCGATACCCGGCTTTCCTCTTCGCTTCACACCTATAAAATAGAGAAACAACCAAACGTACATAGAGGCACACGGCACACCATCCCTCTGAGACCTCACACCGGCCCACCTGCTTATGGCGCTTGGCTTGCCTCTTCCGTCGCTCTTTTAGGCCAAGTTTTCCCTCTGCATCTGAAATCAAGGTATTCAACAGGTCACCCAGATGCTGATCAACAGCTTGACCATTCCACAGGTCTGCTTTCTATTCACAAATAACACCAGAAGCTCTAATCGAGCCCCTAAAACACTGGTGAAGGGACTGCCCACTGCCCCTGCCCACAGCTGCTCCATCCTAGATGACTGTACAACTTTTGCCCACACTATTAGATACATCAAGAGATTAACCATGGACTCCTAGGGCTCAGTGCACCCACCCATGACTCTACGCCTCCGGGCAGAGCAGCTCCAAGCCAAACGCGCACATGCGAAGACTGACGCTCCACAGAACGCTACAAACAGCACGACTGCAACAGCACCAAAAACGCACAACAATGAGAATGACTCCAAGACCAGAGACTGCATCAATCAAAAGAACCTGTGGGGAGGCAGAAGAGAGGCGAGAAGCCTCTACTGCAACCCCAAAACAAAAAGGAGCCGAACGTCACGGCCCCTTACGAGATGGCGACACTGGCACAAACAAACCAACCAACTGAGACGGTGGCACTGGCACAAACAAACCAACCAACCGAGACGGCGCCACTGGCAAAACGCTCCCGCAAGACCCAAGAACTTCTTCCCAGCATCCTGAAGTGCCAGTCCCTTAGACTGGATGGGTAGAGAGCAGAGCTGCCCACGCAGCCCAGAACTACAGCATAAAACAACTGACCAGAAACGTCCGAGGCGCAAGAACCATCCACGCTTTCGGCTGCTGATACAAGAAAAGCGGCACCCAATTGGCACTAGGCCAATCGGCACCGGCATTCCAGACCCCGGGACGGCGCCTGAGATGCCTGTCGTGCCCCTCGGGCACGACAAGACCCCAGGATCATCTGAACGGCGCAAGGCAGGCTTCCCGAAGTACACGACAACGCAGACACAGGCTGGAGCTGCCCTGCCCGAGCTGGCATCGCACTGTAAGGTTCCCTGCGCCCTTTACCCACCCAAAGGGGACTGTTCCTGGACGGCCCTTTCCCCTCTGAGACCTTTAGCCCCCCCCACCCCGCAATTCCCAGGCCCTCCCCAGGCCCCGTGCCTCCACTTAGCTTTCAGAGGGCCGAGGGACTGGATCCATCCACAGAGGAAAACACCACATGGGCTCACGGGGATCTTCGTCCATTGCCGGGTTCCTCTTCAACATCTGCAACAACACAAGTTACCACACGCTCACTAAACAGTGCCAGCACTAAATATCATGTGCATCAGCACCGACAACATCCACAGCACCCACCTCCCCCGAAGTTCCCAGGCGTTCCATTCAGCCTCTCGTGCCATGGGCGCAGGCAGAAACCCTCACCACTCGTGGCACCTAAGACAGCAGGAAAACAGCTCTAGTGCTTAGGACAAGTCCCCAGCCCCACACTCCTCCTCACCCCTACCCCTGCTCACTGCAAACGGTCCTCTGAGTCCAAAGGGGTCCACAAAGCCCCTGCAAAACAAGAAAGAAATGCTGAACCGAGTCACCAGGCAATACTGTGCTCCTGAACACCTACCACCTCCTCACCTTCTTGGCTGCTGGTAGGCATGCGGCTTCACCCCTCTGAGCTTGCCTGTAGCACCTGCTAAAACAAAGGCGCATGCTCAGATACTGCCCAGAAGCACAGCCTGCCCGCAGACAGTCCCATGTCCTGCCCCTTTACCTTGGCTGCTCGCCCACCTGGCCTCTGTCACCTTCACCTGCCACGCTGTTGACCACGTTGAGGCTCAGCTACCACCTGTAAAACACAAGCAAAGGATGCTGAGACCTGCACCACAAACACAAGACCTGAAATGAGACACTGCTTCAGCCCTGCGCTCCTTGCTCACCTTGCCCGAGGAGCTGCGGTGCCGATACCCGGCTTTCCTCTTCGCTTCACACCTATAAAATAGAGAAACAACCAAACGTACATAGAGGCACACGGCACACCATCCCTCTGAGACCTCACACCGGCCCACCTGCTTATGGCGCTTGGCTTGCCTCTTCCGTCGCTCTTTTAGGCCAAGTTTTCCCTCTGCATCTGAAATCAAGGTATTCAACAGGTCACCCAGATGCTGATCAACAGCTTGACCATTCCACAGGTCTGCTTTCTATTCACAAATAACACCAGAAGCTCTAATCGAGCCCCTAAAACACTGGTGAAGGGACTGCCCACTGCCCCTGCCCACAGCTGCTCCATCCTAGATGACTGTACAACTTTTGCCCACACTATTAGATACATCAAGAGATTAACCATGGACTCCTAGGGCTCAGTGCACCCACCCATGACTCTACGCCTCCGGGCAGAGCAGCTCCAAGCCAAACGCGCACATGCGAAGACTGACGCTCCACAGAACGCTACAAACAGCACGACTGCAACAGCACCAAAAACGCACAACAATGAGAATGACTCCAAGACCAGAGACTGCATCAATCAAAAGAACCTGTGGGGAGGCAGAAGAGAGGCGAGAAGCCTCTACTGCAACCCCAAAACAAAAAGGAGCCGAACGTCACAGCCCCTTACGAGACGGCGGCACTGGCACAAACAAACCAACCAACCGAGACAGCGGCACTGGCACAAACAAACCAACCAACCGAGACGGCGGCACTGGCAAAACGCTCCCGCAAGACTTAATAACTTCTTCCCAGCATCCTGAAGTGCCAGTCCCTTAGACTGGATGGGTAGAGAGCAGAGCTGCCCACGCAGCCCAGAACTACACCATAAAACAACTGACCAGAAACGTCCGAGGCGCAAGAACCATCCATGCTTTCGGCTGCTGATACAGGAAAACCGGCACCCAATTGGCACTAGGCCAATCGGCACTGGCATTCCAGACCCTGGGTTGGCACTGAGATGCCTGTCGTGCCCCTTGGGCACAACGAGACCCCAGGATCGTCTGAACGGCGCAAGGCAGGCTTCCCGAAGTACACAACAACGCAGACACAGGCTGGAGCTGCCCCGCCCTAGCTGGCATCGCACTGTGAGATTCCCTGCGCCCTTTACCCACCCAAAGGGGACTGTTCCTGGACGGCCCTTTCCCCTCTGAGAACTTTAAACCCCCCCCCTGCAATTCCCAGCCCATCCCCAGCCCCCATGCCTCCACTTATCTTTCAGAGGGCCGAGGGACTGGATCCATCCTGAACGTAGAAAAACACCACAGGGGCTCACAAGGATCTTCCTGCAGTTGCCAGTTTCCCCTTCATCCCCTGCAATAAGAAAAGAAAACAGACGCACACTATTGAGCACCAGGGTAATATTTACCAGTACTAGTCTAATAGCCACTGCTCACCTTGGCTGAGTTCTGGGAAGGACATTTGAATGATCCACCAGGGGCCACCGCCCGCTGCAAGGGTTCTGGGGACAACACCGTGTTCTGTGGGTGATCAGGGAGGCGATGAGCCACCCCAGAGCCAGAAAGACACTCTGCCTTATGGCCCCGCTGCTTCCTTCAGAAGTGCTAGAACTCCATCTACAGATACAAGACGCTCACTCTAACCCCTGCTAGATAACCTGAGCATCAGTCCTAGGAGAAAAGATTATACCAGCAGCTTGGTATACAGCAGTAAAAACCAAAAAAACAATGCTCCATTTTCATTGCAGTCAGGAGTTCTAGGAAAACATGAAGCACCTGAAATTGATTTAGTAAATTAAACATAGTTACAAACACACTTTCTGCTACAGCTGTTGTTGAACCTTTGCTGCTCCAGAAGCTCTTACCTCTAGCAGACACCTCCACTTCTCCAAACACGTCTGTCCAAGCTGACTAAACAGCTCAAAAGCTGCCCACTGCTGAAGGAACAGCAGAGAACCAGCACCAAAGCAGCCCTGGAGCAGATTGAGCTCCCTGCCCAGGGGCTGCAGCTCAAATACCCCGGGCCCCGCCCACCCCCTTCCCACAATCCCCTGGGGAAGGGGAGGGGTCAATTGGCCCAGGCCCCGCCCACCACCCTGACCAAACCACCTGGGGAAGGGGAGGGGTCAATAATTAATATGGTAATAAATAGATTCTACGAGAAACTCTTCTAAAAAGCAACGCAGGGCTTGCTTTGCCTCTGCAGGACTCCAAAGGTCTCCCCAGGACCTCCCTCCTCTTGCAGGGCTCCCTGGACCCTCCCCAGCTATCGCCTCGTCTCCCTGGGGCTCCCCTGAGATCCACCATCCTGCCCAGGGTTCGCATCGATTCCCCGAGGGTGACAAGTTCTCCCCAGGGCTTGTCTTGGTTCGTCACGGCTCCCCAAAACGTGTCTTGGTTCCTGAGGGCTCCCCAAAATGTGTCTGGTTTCCCAGGGCTCCCCAAAACGTGTCTTGGTTCCTGAGGGCTCCCCATTCCTCCCCAGGGCTCCCCAAAATGTGTCTTGGTTCCCCAGGTCTCCCCAAAACGTGTCTTGGTTCCACAGAGCTCCCCATTCCTCCCCAGGGGTCCTCAAAACGTGTCTTGGTTCCTGAAGGCTCCCCATTCCTCCCCAGGTCTCCCCAAAACGTGTCTTGGTTCCCCAGAGCTCCCCATTCCTCCCCAGGTCTCCCCAAAACGTGTCTTGGTTCCTGAAAGCTCCCCATTCCTCCCCAGGGCTCCCCAAAACGTATCTTGGTTCCTCAGGGCTCCCCATTCCTCCCCAGGGCTCCCCAAAACGTGTCTTGCTTCCTGAAGGCTCCCCATTCCTCCCCAGGGCTCCCCAAAACGTGTCTTGGTTCCCCAGGGCTCCCCAAAACGTGTCTTGGTTCCTCGGGTCTCCCCATTCCTCCCCAGGGCTCCCCAAAACGTGCCTTGATTCCTCAGGGCTCCCCAAAACGTGTCTTGGTTCCCCAGGGCTCCCCATTCCTCCCCAGGGCTCCCCAAAACGTGCCTTGATTCCTCAGGGCTCCCCAAAATGTGTCTTGGTTCCCCAGAGCTCCCCATTCCTCCCCAGGGCTCCCCAAAACGTGCCTTTGATTCTCGGGGCTCCCCATTCCTCCCCAGGGCTCCCCAAAACGTGTCTTGGTTCCCCAAGGCTCCCCATTCCTCCCCAGGGCTCCCCAAAACGTGTCTTGGTTCCTCAGGTCTCCCCATTCCTCCCCAGGGCTCCCCAGAACGTGTCTTGGTTCCTCAGGGCTCCCGAAAACGTGTCTTGGTATCTCGGGGCTCCCCATTCCTCCCCAGGGCTCCCAAAAACGTGTCTTGGATCCTTAGGGCTCCTCATTCCTCCCCAGGGCTCCCCAAAATGTGTCTTGGTTTGTCGGGGCTCCCCATTCCGCCTCAGGGCTCCCCAAAACGTGTCTTGGTTCCCCAGGGCTCCCCAAAATGTGCCTTGCATGTTCAGGGTGCCCCATTCTTCCTCAGGGCTCCCCATTCCTCCCCAGGGCTCCCCAAAACGTGCCTTGGTTCCTCAGGGCTCCCCATTCCTTCCCAGGGCTCCTCAAAACGTGTCTTGATTCCCCAGAGCTCCCCAAAACTTGTCTTGCTTTCTCGGGGTTCCCCATTGCTCCCCAGGGCTCCCCAAAACGTGTCTTTGTTTCTTGGGGCTCCCCATTCCTCCCCAGGGCTCCCCAAAACGTGACTTGGTTCCCCAGGGCTCCCCATTCCTCCCCAGGGCTCCCCAGAACGTGTCTTGGTTCCCCAGGGCTCCCCAAAACTTGTCTTGGTTCCTCGGGTCTCCCCATTCCTCCCCAGGGCTCCCCAAAACGTGCCTTGATTCCTCAGGGCTCCCCAAAACGTGTCTTGGTACTTCAGGGCTCCCCATTCCTCCCCAGGGCTCCCCAAAACGTGCCTTGATTCCTCAGGGCTCCCCAAAACGTGTCTTGGTTCCCCAGAGCTCCCCATTCCTCCCCAGGGCTCCCCAAAACGTGTCTTCATTCCTCAGGGCTCCCCAAAACGTGTCTTGGTTCCCCAGGGCTCCCCATTCCTCCCCAGGGCTCCCCAAAACGTGCCTTGATTCCTCAGGGCTCCCCAAAATGTGTCTTGGTTCCCCAGAGCTCCCCATTCCTCCCCAGGGCTCCCCAAAACGTGCCTTTGATTCTCGGGGCTCCCCATTCCTCCCCAGGGCTCCCCAAAACGTGTCTTGGTTCCCCAAGGCTCCCCATTCCTCCCCAGGGCTCCCCAAAACGTGTCTTGGTTCCTCAGGTCTCCCCATTCCTCCCCAGGGCTCCCCAGAACGTGTCTTGGTTCCTCAGGGCTCCCGAAAACGTGTCTTGGTATCTCGGGGCTCCCCATTCCTCCCCAGGGCTCCCAAAAACGTGTCTTGGATCCTTAGGGCTCCTCATTCCTCCCCAGGGCTCCCCAAAATGTGTCTTGGTTTGTCGGGGCTCCCCATTCCGCCTCAGGGCTCCCCAAAACGTGTCTTGGTTCCCCAGGGCTCCCCAAAATGTGCCTTGCATGTTCAGGGTGCCCCATTCTTCCTCAGGGCTCCCCATTCCTCCCCAGGGCTCCCCAAAACGTGCCTTGGTTCCTCAGGGCTCCCCATTCCTTCCCAGGGCTCCTCAAAACGTGTCTTGATTCCCCAGAGCTCCCCAAAACTTGTCTTGCTTTCTCGGGGTTCCCCATTGCTCCCCAGGGCTCCCCAAAACGTGTCTTTGTTTCTTGGGGCTCCCCATTCCTCCCCAGGGCTCCCCAAAACGTGACTTGGTTCCCCAGGGCTCCCCATTCCTCCCCAGGGCTCCCCAACACGTGTCTTGGTTCCCCAGGGCTCCCCAAAACGTGTCTTGGTTCCTCGGGTCTCCCCATTCCTCCCCAGGGGTCCTCAAAACGTGTCTTGGTTCCTGAAGGCTCCCCATTCCTCCCCAGGGCTCCCCAAAATGTGTCTTGGTTCCCCAGGTCTCCCCAAAACGTGTCTTGGTTCCCCAGAGCTCCCCATTCCTCCCCAGGGCTCCCCGAAACGTGTCTTGGTTCCTGAAAGCTCCCCATTCCTCCCCAGGGCTCCCCAAAATGTGTCTTGGTTCCTCAGGGCTCCCGATTCCTCCCCAGGGCTCCCCAAAACATGTCTTGGTTCCCCAGAGCTCCCCATTCCTCCCCAGGGCTCCCCAAAACGTGTTTTACTTCCTGAAGGCTCCCCATTCCTCCCCAGGGCTCCCCAGAACGTGTCTTGGTTCCCCAGGGCTCCCCAAAACTTGTCTTGGTTCCTCGGGTCTCCCCATTCCTCCCCAGGGCTCCCCAAAACGTGCCTTGATTCCTCAGGGCTCCCCAAAACGTGTCTTGGTACTTCAGGGCTCCCCATTCCTCCCCAGGGCTCCCCAAAACGTGCCTTGATTCCTCAGGGCTCCCCAAAACGTGTCTTGGTTCCCCAGAGCTCCCCATTCCTCCCCAGGGCTCCCCAAAACGTGTCTTCATTCCTCAGGGCTCCCCAAAACGTGTCTTGGTTCCCCAGGGCTCCCCATTCCTCCCCAGGGCTCCCCAAAACGTGCCTTGATTCCTCAGGGCTCCCCAAAATGTGTCTTGGTTCCCCAGAGCTCCCCATTCCTCCCCAGGGCTCCCCAAAACGTGCCTTTGATTCTCGGGGCTCCCCATTCCTCCCCAGGGCTCCCCAAAACGTGTCTTGGTTCCCCAAGGCTCCCCATTCCTCCCCAGGGCTCCCCAAAACGTGTCTTGGTTCCTCAGGTCTCCCCATTCCTCCCCAGGGCTCCCCAGAACGTGTCTTGGTTCCTCAGGGCTCCCGAAAACGTGTCTTGGTATCTCGGGGCTCCCCATTCCTCCCCAGGGCTCCCAAAAACGTGTCTTGGATCCTTAGGGCTCCTCATTCCTCCCCAGGGCTCCCCAAAATGTGTCTTGGTTTGTCGGGGCTCCCCATTCCGCCTCAGGGCTCCCCAAAACGTGTCTTGGTTCCCCAGGGCTCCCCAAAATGTGCCTTGCATGTTCAGGGTGCCCCATTCTTCCTCAGGGCTCCCCATTCCTCCCCAGGGCTCCCCAAAACGTGCCTTGGTTCCTCAGGGCTCCCCATTCCTTCCCAGGGCTCCTCAAAACGTGTCTTGATTCCCCAGAGCTCCCCAAAACTTGTCTTGCTTTCTCGGGGTTCCCCATTGCTCCCCAGGGCTCCCCAAAACGTGTCTTTGTTTCTTGGGGCTCCCCATTCCTCCCCAGGGCTCCCCAAAACGTGACTTGGTTCCCCAGGGCTCCCCATTCCTCCCCAGGGCTCCCCAACACGTGTCTTGGTTCCCCAGGGCTCCTCAAAACGTGTCTTGGTTCCTCGGGTCTCCCCATTCCTCCCCAGGGGTCCTCAAAACGTGTCTTGGTTCCTGAAGGCTCCCCATTCCTCCCCAGGGCTCCCCAAAATGTGTCTTGGTTCCCCAGGTCTCCCCAAAACGTGTCTTGGTTCCCCAGAGCTCCCCATTCCTCCCCAGGGCTCCCCGAAACGTGTCTTGGTTCCTGAAAGCTCCCCATTCCTCCCCAGGGCTCCCCAAAATGTGTCTTGGTTCCTCAGGGCTCCCGATTCCTCCCCAGGGCTCCCCAAAACATGTCTTGGTTCCCCAGAGCTCCCCATTCCTCCCCAGGGCTCCCCAAAACGTGTTTTACTTCCTGAAGGCTCCCCATTCCTCCCCAGGGCTCCCCAGAACGTGTCTTGGTTCCCCAGGGCTCCCCAAAACTTGTCTTGGTTCCTCGGGTCTCCCCATTCCTCCCCAGGGCTCCCCAAAACGTGCCTTGATTCCTCAGGGCTCCCCAAAACGTGTCTTGGTACTTCAGGGCTCCCCATTCCTCCCCAGGGCTCCCCAAAACGTGCCTTGATTCCTCAGGGCTCCCCAAAACGTGTCTTGGTTCCCCAGAGCTCCCCATTCCTCCCCAGGGCTCCCCAAAACGTGTCTTCATTCCTCAGGGCTCCCCAAAACGTGTCTTGGTTTCTCGGGGCTCCCCATTTCTCCCCAGAGCTCCCCGAAACGTGTCTTGGTTCCCCAGAGCTCCCCATTCCTCCCCAGGGCTCCCCAAAACGTGCCTTTGATTCTCGGGGCTCCTCATTCCTCCCCAGGGCTCCCCAAAACGTGTCTTGGTTCCCCAAGGCTCCCCATTCCTCCCCAGGGCTCCCCAAAATGTGTCTTGGTTCCCCAGGGCTCCCCATTCCTCCCCAGGGCTCCCCGAAACGTGTCTTGGTTCCTGAAAGCTCCCCATTCCTCCCCAGGGCTCCCCAACACGTGTCTTGGTTTCTCGGGGCTCCCCATTCCTCCCCAGGGCTCCCCAAAATGTGTCTTGGTTCCCCAGGGCTCCCCATTCCCCCCCACAGATCCCCAACACGTGTCTTGGATCCTCAGAGCTCCCCATTCCTCCCCAGGGCTCCCCAAGACGTGTCTTGGTTCCTCAGGGCTCCCCAAAACGTGTCTTGCTGCCTCAGGACTCCTCATTCCTCCCCAGGGCTCCCCAAAACGTATCTTGGTTACCCAGGGCTCCCCAAAACGTGTCTTGGTTTCCCAGGCCTCCCCATTCCTCCCCGGGGCTCACCAAAACGTGTCTTGGTTACCCAGGGCTCCCCAAAACGTGTCTTGGTTCCTCAGGGCTCCCCATTCCTCCCCAGGGCTCCCCAAAACGTGTCTTGCTTCCTGAAGGCTCCCCATTCCTCCCCAGGGCTCCCCAAAACGTGTCTTGGTTCCTCAGGGCTCCCCATTCCTCCCCAGGGCTCCCCAAAACGTGTCTTGGTTCCCCAGGGCTCCCCAAAATGTGTCTTGGTTCCTCAGGGCTCCCCATTCCTCCCCAGGGCTCCCCAAAACGTGCCTTGATTCCTCAGGGCTCCCCAAAACGTGTCTTGGTTCCCCAGAGCTCCCCATTCCTCCCCAGGGCTCCCCAAAACGTGCCTTTGATTCTCGGGGCTCCCCATTCCTCCCCAGGGCTCCCCAAAACGTGTCTTGGTTCCCCAAGGCTCCCCATTCCTCCCCAGGGCTCCCCAAAACGTGTCTTGGTTCCCCAGGGCTCCCCATTCCTCCCCAGGGCTCCCCAAAACGTGTCTTGGTTCCTCAGGTCTCCCCATTCCTCCCCAGGGCTCCCCAGAACGTGTCTTGGTTCCTCAGGGCTCCCCAAAACGTGTCTTGGTATCTCGGGGCTCCCCATTCCTCCCCAGGGCTCCCAAAAACGTGTCTTGGATCCTTAGGGCTCCTCATTCCTCCCCAGGGCTCCCCAAAACGTGTCTTGGTTTGTCGGGGCTCCCCATTCCGCCTCAGGGCTCCCCAAAACGTGTCTTGGTTCCCCAGGGCTCCCCAAAATGTGCCTTGCATGTTCAGGGTGCCCCATTCTTCCTCAGGGCTCCCCATTCCTCCCCAGGGCTCCACAAAACGTGCCTTGGTTCCTCAGGGCTCCCCATTCCTCCCCAGGGCTCCTCAAAACGTGTCTTGATTCCCCAGAGCTCCCCAAAACTTGTCTTGCTTTCTCGGGGTTCCCCATTGCTCCCCAGGGCTCCCCAAAACGTGTCTTTGTTTCTTGGGGCTCCCCATTCCTCCCCAGGGCTCCCCAAAACGTGACTTGGTTCCCCAGGGCTCCCCATTCCTCCCCAGGGCTCGCCAAAACGTGTCTTGGTTCCCCAGGGCTCCTCAAAACGTGTCTTGGTTCCTCGGGTCTCCCCATTCCTCCCCAGGGGTCCTCAAAACGTGTCTTGGTTCCTGAAGGCTCCCCATTCCTCCCCAGGGCTCCCCAAAATGTGTCTTGGTTCCCCAGGTCTCCCCAAAACGTGTCTTGGTTCCCCAGAGCTCCCCATTCCTCCCCAGGGCTCCCCGAAACGTGTCTTGGTTCCTGAAAGCTCCCCATTCCTCCCCAGGGCTCCCCAAAACGTGTCTTGGTTCCTCAGGGCTCCCGATTCCTCCCCAGGGCTCCCCAAAACATGTCTTGCTTCCCCAGAGCTCCCCATTCCTCCCCAGGGCTCCCCAAAACGTGTTTTACTTCCTGAAGGCTCCCCATTCCTCCCCAGGGCTCCCCAGAACGTGTCTTGGTTCCTCAGGGCTCCCCATTCCTCCCCAGGGCTCCCCAAAACGTGCCTTGATTCCTCAGGGCTCCCCAAAACGTGTCTTGGTTCCCCAGAGCTCCCCATTCCTCCCCAGGGCTCCCCAAAACGTGTCTTGATTCCTCAGGGCTCCCCAAAACGTGTCTTGGTTTCTCGGGGCTCCCCATTTCTCCCCAGGGCTCCCCGAAACGTGTCTTGGTTCCCCAGAGCTCCCCATTCCTCCCCAGGGCTCCCCAAAACGTGCCTTTGATTCTCGGGGCTCCTCATTCCTCCCCAGGGCTCCCCAAAACGTGTCTTGGTTCCCCAAGGCTCCCCATTCCTCCCCAGGGCTCCCCAAAACGTGTCTTGGTTCCCCAGGGTTCCCCATTCCTCCCCAGGGCTCCCCAAAACGTGTCTTGGTTCCCCAGGGCTCCTCAAAACGTGTCTTGGTTCCTCGGGTCTCCCCATTCCTCCCCAGGGCTCCCCAAAATGTGTCTTGGTTCCCCAGGTCTCCCCAAAACGTGTCTTGGTTCCCCAGAGCTCATATTCCTCCCCAGGGCTCCCCAAAACAGGTCTTGGTTCCCAGGGCTCCCCAAAACATGTCTTCGTTCCCCCAGGCTCCCCAAAATGTGTCTTGGTTCCTCGGGGCTCCCCAAAACGTGTCTTGGTTCCCCAGGGCTCCCCATTCCTACCCAGGGCTCCCCAAAATGTGTCTTGGTTCCCCAGAGCTCCCCATTGCTCCCGAGGGCTCTCCAAAACATGTCTTCGTTCCTGAGGGCTCCCCATTCCTCCCCAGGGCTCCCCAGAACGTGTCTTGGTTCCTCAGGGCTCCCCATTCCTCCCCAGGGCTCCCCGAAATGTGTCTTGGTTTCTCGGGACTCCCCAAAACGTGTCTTGGTGCGTCAGGGCTCCCCATTCCTCCCCAGGGCTCCCCAAAACGTGTCTTGGTTCCCCAGGGTTCCCCATTCCCCCCCACAGATCCCCAACACGTGTCTTGGTTTCTCGGGGCTCCCCATTCCTCCCCGGGGCTCCCCAAGACGTGTCTTGGTTCCTCAGGGCTCCCCAAAACGTGTCTTGCTGCCTCAGGACTCCCCATTCCTCCCCAGGGCTCCCCAAAACGTGTCTTGGTTTCCCAGGCCTCCCCATTCCTCCCCGGGGCTCACCAAAACGTGTCTTGGTTACCCAGGGCTCCCCAAAACGTGTCTTGGTTCCTCAGGGCTCCCCATTCCTCCCCAGGGCTCCCCAAAACGTGTCTTGGTTCCTCAGGGCTCCCCATTCCTCCCCAGGGCTCCCCAAAATGTGTCTTGGTTCCTCAGGGCTCCCCATTCCCCCCCACAGCTCCCCAACACGTGTCTTGGATCCTCAGACCTCCCCATTCCTCCCCGGGGCTCCCCAAAACGTGTCTTGGTTCCTCAGGGCTCCCCATTCCTCCCCAGGGCTCCCCAACACGTGTCTTGGTTTCTCGGGGCTCCCCATTCCTCCCCGGGGCTCCCCAAGACGTGTCTTGGTTCCTCAGGGCTCCCCAAAACGTGTCTTGCTGCCTCAGGACTCCCCATTCCTCCCCAGGGCTCCCCAAAACGTGTCTTGGTTTCCCAGGCCTCCCCATTCCTCCCCGGGGCTCACCAAAACGTGTCTTGATTCCTCAGGGCTCCCCAAAACGTGTCTTGGTTTCTCGGGGCTCCCCATTTCTCCCCAGAGCTCCCCGAAACGTGTCTTGGTTTCTCAGGGCTCCCCATTTCTCCCCAGAGCTCCCCGAAACGTGTCTTGGTTCCCCAGAGCTCCCCATTCCTCCCCAGGGCTCCCCAAAACGTGCCTTTGATTCTCGGGGCTCCTCATTCCTCCCCAGGGCTCCCCAAAACGTGTCTTGGTTCCCCAAGGCTCCCCATTCCTCCCCAGGGCTCCCCAAAACGTGTCTTGGTTCCCCAGGGCTCCCCATTCCTCCCCAGGGCTCCCCGAAACGTGTCTTGGTTCCTGAAAGCTCCCCATTCCTCCCCAGGGCTCCCCGAAACGTGTCTTGGTTCCCCAGAGCTCCCCATTCCTCCCCAGGGCTCCCCAAAACGTGCCTTTGATTCTCGGGGCTCCTCATTCCTCCCCAGGGCTCCCCAAAACGTGTCTTGGTTCCCCAAGGCTCCCCATTCCTCCCCAGGGCTCCCCAAAACGTGTCTTGGTTCCCCAGGGTTCCCCATTCCTCCCCAGGGCTCCCCAAAACGTGTCTTGGTTCCCCAGGGCTCCTCAAAACGTGTCTTGGTTCCTCGGGTCTCCCCATTCCTCCCCAGGGCTCCCCAAAATGTGTCTTGGTTCCCCAGGTCTCCCCAAAACGTGTCTTGGTTCCCCAGAGCTCATATTCCTCCCCAGGGCTCCCCAAAACAGGTCTTGGTTCCCAGGGCTCCCCAAAACATGTCTTCGTTCCCCCAGGCTCCCCAAAATGTGTCTTGGTTCCTCGGGGCTCCCCAAAACGTGTCTTGGTTCCCCGGGGCTCCCCATTCCTCCCCAGGGCTCCCCAAAATGTTTCTTGGTTCCTCAGGGCTCCCCATTCCCCCACACAGATCCCCAACACGTGTCTTGGATCCTCAGAGCTCCCCATTCCTCCCCAGGGCTCCCCAAGACGTGTCTTGGTTCCTCAGGGCTCCCCGAAACGTGTCTTGGTTCCTGAAAGCTCCCCATTCCTCCCCAGGGATCCCCAAAACGTATCTTGGTTACCCAGGGCTCCCCAAAACATGTCTTGGTTTCCCAGGCCTCCCCATTCCTCCCCGGGGCTCACCAAAACGTGTCTTGGTTACCCAGGGCTCCCCAAAACGTGTCTTGGTTCCTCAGGGCTCCCCATTCCTCCCCAGGGCTCCCCAAAATGTGTCTTGGTTCCTCAGGGCTCCCCATTCCTCCCCAGGGCTCCCCAAAATGTGTCTTGGTTCCTCAGGGCTCCCCATTCCCCCCCACAGATCCCCAACACGTGTCTTGGATCCTCAGAGCTCCCCATTCCTCCCCAGGGCTCCCCAAGACGTGTCTTGGTTCCTCAGGGCTCCCCAAAACGTGTCTTGCTGCCTCAGGACTCCCCATTCCTCCCCAGGGCTCCCCAAAACGTGTCTTGGTTCCTCAGGGCTCCCCATTCCTCCCCGGGGCTCACCAAAACGTGTCTTGGTTACCCAGGGCTCCCCAAAACGTGTCTTGGTTCCTCAGGGCTCCCCATTCCCCCCCACAGCTCCCCAACACGTGTCTTGGATCCTCAGAGCTCCCCATTCCTCCCCGGGGCTCCCCAAAACGTGTCTTGGTTCCCCAGGGCTCCCCAAAACATGTCTTGGTTCCCCAGAGCTCCCCATTCCTCCCCAGGGCTCCCCAAAACGTGTCTTGCTTCCTGAAGGCTCCCCATTCCTCCCCAGGGCTCCCCAAAACGTGTCTTGGTTCCCCAGGGCTCCCCAAAACGTGTCTTGGTTCCTCAGGTCTCCCCATTCCTCCCCAGGGCTCCCCAAAACGTGCCTTGATTCCTCAGGGCTCCCCAAAACGTGTCTTGGTTCCTCAGGGCTCCCCATTCCTCCCCAGGGCTCCCCAAAACGTGCCTTTGATTCTCGGGGCTCCCCATTCCTCCCCAGGTCTCCCCAAAACGTGTCTTGGTTCCCCAAGGCTCCCCATTCCTCCCCAGGGCTCCCCAAAACGTGTCTTGGTTCCCCAGGGCTCCCCATTCCTCCCCAGGGCTCCCCAAAACGTGTCTTGGTTCCTCAGGTCTCCCCATTCCTCCCCAGGGCTCCCCAGAACGTGTCTTGGTTCCTCAGGGCTCCCCAAAACGTGTCTTGGTATCTCGGGGCTCCCCATTCCTCCCCAGGGCTCCCAAAAACGTGTCTTGGATCCTTAGGGCTCCTCATTCCTCCCCCGGGCTCCCCAAAACGTGTCTTGGTTTCTCGGGGCTCCCCATTCCGCCTCAGGGCTCCCCAAAACGTGTCTTGGTTCCCCAGGGCTCCCCAAAATGTGCCTTGCATGTTCAGGGTGCCCCATTCTTCCTCAGGGCTCCCCATTCCTCCCCAGGGCTCCCCAAAACGTGCCTTGGTTCCTCAGGGCTCCCCATTCCTCCCCAGGGCTCCTCAAAACGTGTCTTGATTCCCCAGAGCTCCCCAAAACTTGTCTTGCTTTCTCGGGGTTCCCCATTGCTCCCCAGGGCTCCCCAAAACGTGTCTTTGTTTCTTGGGGCTCCCCATTCCTCCCCAGGGCTCCCCAAAACGTGACTTGGTTCCCCAGGGCTCCCCATTCCTCCCCAGGGCTCGCCAAAACGTGTCTTGGTTCCCCAGGGCTCCTCAAAACGTGTCTTGGTTCCTCGGGTCTCCCCATTCCTCCCCAGGGGTCCTCAAAACGTGTCTTGGTTCCTGAAGGCTCCCCATTCCTCCCCAGGGCTCCCCAAAATGTGTCTTGGTTCCCCAGAGCTCCCCATTCCTCCCCAGGGCTCCCCGAAACGTGTCTTGGTTCCTGAAAGCTCCCCATTCCTCCCCAGGGCTCCCCAAAACGTGTCTTGGTTCCTCAGGGCTCCCGATTCCTCCCCAGGGCTCCCCAAAACATGTCTTGGTTCCCCAGAGCTCCCCATTTCTCCCCAGGGCTCCCCAAAACGTGTTTTACTTCCTGAAGGCTCCCCATTCCTCCCCAGGGCTCCCCAGAACGTGTCTTGGTTCCTCAGGGCTCCCCATTCCTCCCCAGGGCTCCCCAAAACGTGCCTTGATTCCTCAGGGCTCCCCAAAACGTGTCTTGGTTCCCCAGAGCTCCCCATTCCTCCCCAGGGCTCCTCAAAACGTGTCTTGATTCCTCAGGGCTCCCCAAAACGTGTCTTGGTTTCTCGGGGCTCCCCATTTCTCCCCAGAGCTCCCCGAAACGTGTCTTGGTTCCCCAGAGCTCCCCATTCCTCCCCGGGGCTCACCAAAACGTGTCTTGGTTACCCAGGGCTCCCCAAAACGTGTCTTGGTTCCTCAGGGCTCCCCATTCCTCCCCAGGGCTCCCCAACACGTGTCTTGGTTTCTCGGGGCTCCCCAAGACGTGTCTTGGTTCCTCAGGGCTCCCCAAAACGTGTCTTGCTGCCTCAGGACTCCCCATTCCTCCCCAGGGCTCCCCAAAACGTGTCTTGGTTTCCCAGGCCTCCCCATTCCTCCCCGGGGCTCACCAAAACGTGTCTTGGTTACCCAGGGCTCCCCAAAACGTGTCTTGGTTCCTCAGGGCTCCCCATTCCTCCCCAGGGCTCCCCAAAATGTGTCTTGGTTCCTCAGGGCTCCCCATTCCCCCCCACAGCTCCCCAAAACGTGTCTTGGATCCTCAGAGCTCCCCATTCCTCCCCAGGGCTCCCCAAAACGTGTCTTGGTTCCTCAGGGCTCCCCATTCCTCCCCAGGGCTCCCCAACACGTGTCTTGCTTCCTCCGGGATCCCCATTACTCCCCAGGGCTCACCAAAATGTGTCTTGGTTCCTCAGGGTTCCCCAAAACATGTCTTGCTTCCTCAGAGCTCCGCATTCCTCCCCAGGGCTCCCCAAAACGTGTCTTAGTTCCCCTAGGGCTCCCCACAACGTGTCTTGGTTTCTCGGGGTTCCCCATTCCTCCCCAGGGCTCCCCATTCCTCCGCAGGGCTCCCCAAAACGTGCCTTAGTTCCCCAAGGTACACTTTGCTATTAATTCCCTTTCCATCATTCCTATGGCTCTTAAGCATAGTGAGCTTTTCTTCCACAGCTTTCCAATCGTGGCAATTACCACAGGCTCATTCCTCCGAGAATCTGGACCTCTAACTCGCCCTGTGCCTCCATCAGTAATCGGGGACGGCGCCTGCCATCCTGCCGCCATCGGTTGGTGTCGGGTGGGTGACTCGGGGTGCCGCTGGCCGAGAGCAGTTTTAGATCGCTTACCGTGCGACGTTAGAGTGATGGCAAGAGGGACTATTACTGCTTTGACAAAATATGCCGGGCATATTCAGGTGAGATTCGATTCAGAGTGATCTGTACCTGGACGGGAAATGCCGAAAGCTAAAGGGGGGCGCTCCTGTTGAGTCGAAGTTCAGATGGGACCCCCTTGCTTACTAAACTCCTGCTCAGAGAGGAGTCTAAGTGCGGCAGGGTCCAAACAGCCCCAGGCTGGATCTACACTTTGTGTCTGTCGTGAGGTTCGGAATGGACCCCCTTGCTTTCTAAACTCTTCCTCGGAGAAGAGTCTAGGTGCGGCTGGATCCAAACTTAGCCCCAGATGGATCTACAGCTCATGTCTAAGAGACACAAAGCGTAGGGGAAACACCTAAGGGATTATATTTATATGTGGCCAAAGGATTGCGTGCTCCCTCAACCCCTTATATCACTTAGCTGGGATTTCAGAGTTTCATCATTCTGCACCTCGACGTCCTTACCTCCCCTCCAGGGGCCTGGGGTCTGGTGGATTGCCGTCTGCATCCTTGGTCTCTTGAGGCAAACTCTCAGGCAAAGTCCATGAAAACAAGTAGCCGAACAAAGTGGTATGGCGGGAGGGCTGACTCGAACTGCTGCCTTTGCTGAAGTCCCACCCGAGTGTAGAAATTCCTGGGTATTTATACCCTTACACACTATTTACCCACCCCTCACACCATGATTCAATCCAATAGCAACAGTTGAGTCTGGAGTCTTCTTGCTTCTTAGTGGATCCTTTGCACTGACCTCAGACAGGCCTTTGCTTTGTGCAGCTGTAGATACGGTTTACGGTCCATAGGCACTTCATGCTGCCTTGAATGTAGTGTTTTCTGTGAATGAATCCCATTTGTTCAAAGAAGTGCAATGCGGGCCTGATCTCACACGTGGCGATCGTAGTCTGTAGCTGCTTTTGTTGCTGTGAAGCAAAGGTCATAATGACAAGTGATATACTCTTAAGAGGCATTTTCTTTAGCTAAAAAGACTCATATTGACAACGTGGTCACCTACAAAGAAAAAAAATTATTTAAGACACTGTCTGTGAAATAACAGCACGCTAGTCAACAATGATCTTTGGCATCAACTGTAAAACACAAGTGAAGGGACTGTCCACTCCCCCTGCCCATGGATACTCTATCCTGGATGATGGTACAAATTTTGCCTACAGACTTGAATATGTCAATAGATTAACCATGGACGCCTGGGGCTCGGTCCACCCACACCTGACTCCCCGTGCCTCCGGGCAGAGCAGCTCCAAGACAAACACACACATGTGCAGACTGACGCTCCACAGAACGCTACAAACACCACCACTCCAACAGCACCAAAAACGTTCAACAATGCGAACAACAACAGAGACGGCACCAAAACAAACTCCAGGGAGGCAGTGGTGAGGCGAGGAGCCTCTACTGCAACCCCCAAACAAAAAGGAGCTGAACATCACGGCTCCTTACAAGACGGCGCCACTGGCACAACAAACAAACAGAGACGGCGCCACTGGCACAACAAACAAACAGAGACGGCGCAAGTGCAAGGAAC
Organism: Caloenas nicobarica; assembly: GCF_036013445.1. NCBI lineage: Eukaryota > Metazoa > Chordata > Aves > Columbiformes > Columbidae > Caloenas > Caloenas nicobarica. The sequence continues at coordinate 35,365 of NC_088245.1, forward strand.
TCCTGCAAAACCTAGAGACTTCAGGATGCTGGGAAGAAGTGCCAGTCCCTTAGACTGGATGGGTAGAGAGCAGAGCTGCCCACACAGCCCAGAACTACACTATAAAACACAACTGACCAGAAATGTCCGAGATGCAGAAACCATCCACGCTTTCAGTTGCTGATACAAGAAAACCGGCACCCAATTGGCAACAGGCCAATCGGCACCGGCATTCCAGACCCCGGGACGGCGCCTGAGATGCCTGTCGTGCCCCTCGGGCACGACGAGACCCCAGGATCATCTGAACGGCGCAAGGCAGGCTTCCCGAAGTGCACAACGACGCAGACACAGGCTGGAGCTGCCCTGCCCAAGCTGGCATCGCACTGTGAGGTTCCCTGCGCCCTTTACCCACCCAAAGGGGACTGTTCCTGGACGGCCCTTTCCCCTCTGAGACCTTTAGCCCCCCACCCCTGCAGTTCCCAGCCCCTCCCCAGCCCCCATGCCTCCACTTAGCTTTCAGAGGGCCAAGGGACTGAATCCATCCACGGAGGAAAACACCACACGGGCTCACGGGGATCTTCGTCCATTGCTGGGTTCCTCTTCAACATCTGCAACAACACAACACACACTCGCTAAGCAGTGCCAGCACTAAATATCATGTGCATCAGCACTGACAACATCCACAGCACCCACCTCCCCCGAAGTTCCCAGGCGTTCCATTCAGCCTCTCGTGCCATGGGCGCAGGCAGAAACCCTCATCACTCGTGGCACCTAGGACAGCAGGAAACAAAACAGCTCTAGTGCTTGGGACAAGTCCCCAGCCCCACACTCCTCCTCACCCCTACCCCTGCTCACTGCAAACGGTCCTCTGAGTCCAAAGGGGTCCACAAAGCCCCTGCAAAACAAGAAAGAAACGCTGAACCGAGTCACCAGGCAATACTGTGCTCCTGAACACCAGCCACCTCCTCACCTTCTTGGCTGCTGGTCGGCGTGCGGCTTCGCCCCTCCGAGCTTGCCTGTAGCGCCTGCTAAAACAAAGGCGCATGCTCAGATACTGCCCAGAAGCACAGCCTGCCCGCAGACGGTCCCATGTCCCACTCCTTTACCTTGGCTGCTCGCCCACCTGGCCTCCGTCACCTTCACCTGCCACGCTGTTGACCACGTTGAGGCTCAGCTACCACCTGTAAAACACAAGCAAAGGATGCTCGTACCTGCACCAGAAACACAACACCTGAAATGAGACGCTGCTTCGGCCCAGCGCTCCTTGCTCACCTCGACCGAGGAGCTGCGGTGCCGATACCCGGCTTCCCTCCTCGCTTCGCACCTATAAAGTAGAGAAACAACCAAGCTTACCTAGAGGCACACGGCACACCTTCCCTCTGAGACCTCGCACCGGCCCACCTGCTCACGGCGCTCGGCTTGCCTCTTCCGTCACTCTTTTAGGCCAAGTTTTCCCTCTGCATCTGAAATCAAGGTATTCAACAGGTCACCCAGATGCTGATCAACAGCTTGACCATTCCACAGGTCTGCTTTCTATTCATAAATAACACCAGAAGCTCTAATCGAGCCCCTAAATTACTGGTGAAGGGACTGCCCACTGCCCCTGCCCACAGCTGCTCCATCCTAGATGACTGAACAACCTTTGCCCACACTATTAGATACATCAAGAGATTAACCATGGACTCCTAGGGCTCAGTGCACCCACCCATGACTCTACGCCTCCGGGCAGAGCAGCTCCAAGCCAAACGCGCACATGCAAAGACTGACGCTCCACAGAACGCTACAAACAGCACGACTGCAACAGCACCAAAAACGCACAACAATGAGAATGACTCCAAGACCAGAGACTGCATCAATCAAAAGAACCTGTGGGGAGGCAGAAGAGAGGCGAGAAGCCTCTACTGCAACCCCAAAACAAAAAGGAGCCGAACGTCACGGCCCCTTACGAGATGGCGACACTGGCACAAACAAACCAACCAACTGAGACGGTGGCACTGGCACAAACAAACCAACCAACCGAGACGGCGCCACTGGCAAAACGCTCCCGCAAGACCCAAGAACTTCTTCCCAGCATCCTGAAGTGCCAGTCCCTTAGACTGGATGGGTAGAGAGCAGAGCTGCCCACGCAGCCCAGAACTACAGCATAAAACAACTGACCAGAAACGTCCGAGGCGCAAGAACCATCCACGCTTTCGGCTGCTGATACAAGAAAAGCGGCACCCAATTGGCACTAGGCCAATCGGCACCGGCATTCCAGACCCCGGGACGGCGCCTGAGATGCCTGTCGTGCCCCTCGGGCACGACGAGACCCCAGGATCATCTGAACGGCGCAAGGCAGGCTTCCCGAAGTGCACGACAACGCAGACACAGGCTGGAGCTGCCCTGCCCAAGCTGGCATCGCACTGTGAGGTTCCCTGCGCCCTTTACCCACCCAAAGGGGACTGTTCCTGGACGGCCCTTTCCCCTCTGAGAACTTTAGCCCCCCTGCAATTCCCAGCACCTCCCCAGCCCCCGTGCCTCCACTTAGCTTTCAGAGGGCCGAGGGACCGGATCCATCCAAGAGAGGTAAACACCACATGGGCTCATGGGGATCTTCCTGCAGTTGCCAGTTTCCCCTTCATCCCCTGCAATAAGAAAAGAAAACAGACACACACTATTGAGCACCAGGGTAATATTTACCAGTACTAGTCTAATAGCCACTGCTCACCTTGGCTGAGTTCTGGGAAGGACATTTGAATGATCCCCCGGGGGCCATTCCCCTCTGCAAGGGTTCTGGGGACAACACCGTGTTCTGTGGGTGATCAGGGAGGCGATGAGCCACCCCAGAGCCAGAAAGACACTCTGCCTTATGGCCCCGCTGCTTCCTTCAGAAGTGCTAGAACTCCATCTACAGATACAAGACGCTCACTCTAACCCCTGCTAGATAACCTGAGCATCAGTCCTAGGAGAAAAGATTATACCAGCAGCTTGGTATACAGCAGTAAAAACCAAAAAAACAATGCTCCATTTTCATTGCAGTCAGGAGTTCTAGGAAAACATGAAGCACCTGAAATTGATTTAGTAAATTAAACATAGTTACAAACATACTTTCTGCTACAGCTGCTGTTGAACCTTTGCTGCTCCTGAAGCTCTTACCTCTAGCAGACACCTCCACTTCTCCCAACACGTCTGTCCATGCTGACTAAACAGCTCAAAAGCTGCCCACTGCTGAAGGAGCAGCAGAGAACCAGCACCAAAGCAGCCCTGGAGCAGAACGAGCTCCCTGCCCAGGGGCTGCAGCTCAAATACCCCGGGCCCCGCCCACCCCCCCCTCCCACAATCCCCTGGGGAAGGGGAGGGGTCAATCGGCCCGGGCCCCGCCCACCACCCTGACCAAACCACCTGGGGAAGGGGAGGGGTCGATAATTAATATGGTAATAGATTCTACGAGAATCTCTTCTAAAAAGTAACCCAGGGCTTTCTTTGCCTCCGCAGGACTCCAAAGGTCTCCCCAGAACCCCCCTCATCTTCCAGGGCTCTCCGGACTCTCCCCAGCTATCGCCTTGTCTCCCTGGGGCTCCTCTGAGATCCACCGTCCTCCCCAGGGTTCGCATCGATTCCCCGAGGCTGCCAAGTTCTCCCCAGGGCTTGCCTTGGTTCCTCAGGGCTCCCCAAGATGTGTCTTGGTTCCTCAGGGCTCCCCATTCCTCCCCAGGGCTCCCCAAAACGTATCTTGGCTCCTCAGGGCTCCACATTCCTCCCCAGAGCTCCCCAAAACATGTCTCGACTCCCCAGAGCTCCCCATTCCTCCCCAGGGCCCCCCTACAGGCCTCCGTCAGACTCGGTCGGGCGCTGTCAGGCCCTGTCAAACCCTGCCAGGCCCTTTAAGGCTCCGTCGGGCTGTGTGAGGCCTTGGCAGGCTCCGTCGCTCTTTGTCGGGCTTTGTCAGGCCCTGTGGTGCTTTCTTGGGCTCTGTCGGGCTCTCTCAGGTTTCTTGGGCTGTGTCAAGATCGGTCGGGCTTTGTCAGGCCCTGTCACGCCTTGTTGGGATCTGTCAGGCCCTGCCGGGCTCTGTTGACCTCTGTCAGTCTTTATCGGGCTTTGACGGGCTCTGTCAGGCTCTGTTGGACTTTCTCGGGCTCTGTCAGATTTTGTCGGGATTTGACAGACTCTGTCAAGCTCTATCGGACTTTGTTGGGCTCTGTCGGGCTTTATCGGGCGCTGTCAGGGTCTGTTGACTTTGGTCAGGTTCTGTGGGGCTCTATCGTGCTCTTTCAAGTTTTGTCGGGCCCTGTCAGGCTCCGTCGGCCCTTATCGGGCTCTGTCGTGCTCTGCCGGTTTCTGTCGGGCCCGGGGCCGTGGCCTCCAAGCTGGGGCTCGGTCCGGGTTCCCCCCTGGGTCCTAGTGCCCCCCCAGCTCCAGGGACCAGGACAACCCTCGGGGGATGGGAGGGGGGAACCCACTTACTCCCATTTGGGGGTGCACAAAAAGGGGGGGCAGGTGATGGTCTGACACCAGCCCGGGGGCGTTGGGGCTCCTTGTGGGGGGCAGGGCAGCTCCTGGGTACTGGGGAAGGGGCCACGGGGGTGCCCACAGCATTTGGGGGGCGCTGGAGGTGACACCCCCACTGGGACCCAGGTGCCTTCGTGATTCCCACGGGGGTCCCCTCGGGAAGATCCCTGGGGGTCCCGTCAGTGTCCCCGTGGCCCCAAGGGGTCCCTGCTGTGTCCTTGGCTCCCATGGAGGGGGGTCCCCACGATATCCTCGGGGTGTCCCGCTGCCCCTATAGACTCTTCCCATAGCCCCCCCGATCCCCCGCGTTCAGCACTGGGGGTGGAGCTATGTCCCCAAATGGCGCCCCGCCCCCCCCCAGAGAGCAACGACAGCAGCAAAATCCATCACTTTAATGGAATAGGGGGGCCCAAGGGTGACCCTCCCCCAAGATAAAACCGTGGGCCCCACGGTCCCCCCAGTCCCACACACCCCGGGGGGCCAACAGGAAATAACTAACAGAGGAGGGGCCCAAGGGCAAAGGGGCGCGGGGGGTTGGGGGTCACCAAGCACAGGGTGCCGGGGGGGTCAGGGGTCCCCAGGGTGCCACAGGGGTGGTTCAGGGGAGCTCATGGAGGCTCTTGATTGCCTGGAACTTGAGGTGCTGGGGGACCAGAAGCAGTGGGGGCAGGGCAGGGATGGCCCCTGCCCCCCCCATGGCGCAGCATGTGCCACGTCAGGGACGCACGTTGGTGGCAGAACCCACAGAGCTGACACCCGGGGGGGAACGGGGGTTGGGGTCCCCCATGCCCCCCCCCCCTCACTGCAGGGGGGTCTCCAGTGTCCCCACTCTCTCCACAGGGGTCTCAGTGTCCCCATGTCCACACTCACCCCATGGGCGTCTCTGTGTCCCCATGTTCCCTAACCCTCATGACCCTACCCCCTAACCCGGGAACAGCCCCATTGACTCCGCAGACCCCGGGACCCCCCACAACCGCCCCATAGACCCTTGTGACCGCCCCATAGTGGGCAGTGGAGGCGTGGTCAGGAGGGAAGGGTGGTGATGTGGACAGAGGTCTGGGGTGCTGTGGGGCAAAAACGTGGATCTATGGGGCAGAATGCAGAAGCTGTGGGGTGGTACGCATCTCTAGGGTAGAGTGCAGCAGCTAAAGGGTGTTGTAGGGCAGCACTGTGGCTATAAGGGGCAGAGAAGAGGAGCCATGTGGTGCTGTGGGGCAGCACTGTGGGACTATGGGGCAGAGCGCAGCAGCCATGGGGTGCAGTAGGCCACTGCTGTAGATGTACGGGGCAGTGGGGGATGTATGGGGTGCTGTAGGGCAGCACTGTGCATCTATTGGGCAGAGTAGAAGAGCTCTGGGGTGCTGTGGGGCAGCACTGTGGGACTATGGGGCAGAGTGGAGGAGCTGTGGGGTGCTGTGGGGCAGCACTGTGGGACTATGGGGCAGAGTGGAAGAGCTGTGGGGTGCTGTGGGGCAGCACTGTGGGTGTTGAGGGCAGAGTGGAGGAGCTCTAGGGTGTTATGGGGCAGCACTGTGTATCTATGGCGCAGAGTGGAAGATGTATGAGGTACTGGGGGCACTGGTGTGGATCTATGGGGCAGAGAGGAAGAGCTATGGGGTGCTGTGGGACTATGGGGCAGAGTAGAGGAGCTATGGGCTGCTGTGGGGCAGCATGCAGGAGCCATGGGGTGCTGTAGGGCAGTGTTGTGGATCTATGGGGCAGATTGGAGGAGGTATGGGGTGCTGTGGGGCAGCACTGTGGGTCTCGAGGCCAGAGTGGAGCTGCTCTGGGGTGTTATGGGGCAGCACTGTGCATCTATGGGGCAGAGTGGAAGATGTACGAGCTACTGAGGGCACTGGTGTGAATGTTTGAGGCAGAATGGAGGAGCCATGACATTGTGGGGCAGTGCTATGTATGTATGGGGCAGAGTGGAGGAAGCAGGGTGCTGCGGGGCACTGCAGTGGATCTATGGGGCAGAGTGGATGAGCTATGGGGTGCTGTGCAGCACTGCTGTGGGTCTATGGGTCAGAGTGCAGGAGCCATGGGGTGCTGTGGGGCAGTGCTTTGCCATCTATGAGGCAGAGTGAAGATTCTATGGGGTGCTGTGTGGCAGTGCTGTCCATCTATGGGGCAGAGGGAACAAGATATGAGGTGCTGTGAGGCAGTGCTGTCCATCTATGGGGCAGAGTGAAGATTCTATGGGGTGCTGTGTGGCAGTGCTGTCCATCTATGGGGCAGAGTGAGAGCAGCTACAGGGTGCTGTTGACCTATGGGGCAGAGTAGAGGGGCTATGGGGTGCTATGGGTCACTGTGGGTCAGTGTGTGGGTCACTCACCTGCTGGGGGTTGAGCCTCTTCTGGGGTGTTTCACCCCACAACGGCCCCATTGACCCCACAGCCCCCATGACTCCCCACACCCACCCCATAGACCCTTGTGCCCCCCCCCCACAGTGGGCAGTGGAGGCGTGGTCAGAAAGGGTGGTGATGTGGACAGAGGTGTGGGGTGCTGTGGGGCAGAAACGTGGATCTGTGGGGGAAAATGTAGAAGCCATGAGGTGCTATGTATGTGTAGGGCAGGGTGCAGCACGTAAAGGGTGCTGCAGGGCAGCACTGTGGGCCTAAGGGGCAGAGTGCAGGAGCTATGGGGCGCTGTGGGGCAGCACTGTGGATCTATGGGGCAGACTGGAGGAGCAATGACATGCTGTGGGTCTATGGGGCAGAGTGAACAAGATATGGGATGCTGTGGAGCTGCACTGTGGGTCTATGGGGCAGAGTGCAGGAGCCATGGGGTGCTGTGGGGCAGTGCTGTGCATCTATGGGGCAGAGGGGGGGAACTACAGGGCGCTGTGGGTCTATGGGTTAGAGTGCAGGAGCTCTAGGGTGCTGTGGGTCAGCACTGTGGGTCTATGGGGCAGAGCGGAAGAGCTATGCGGTGCTGTGGGGCAGTCCTGTGGATCTATGGGGCAGAGTGGGGAACTACAGGGTGCTGTGGGTCTATGGGGCAGAGTGGAGGAGCTCTAGGGTGCTGTGGGTCAACACTGTGGGGCTATGGGCCAGAGTGGAAGAGGTATGAGTTACTGTGGGGCACTGGTGTGCATCTATGGGGGAGAGTGGAAGAGCTATGGGGTGCTGTGGGTCTATGGGGCAGAGTAGAGGAGCTATGAGGTGCTGTGAATCTATGGGGCAGAGTGGAAGAACTACAGGGTGTGGGTCAGTGTGTAGGTCACTCACCTGCAGGGGGTTCAGCCTCTTGTGGGGTGTTTCACCCCACAACAGCCCCATTGACCCCACACCCCTGTGACCCCCCACAACCGCCCCATAGACCCTTGTGACTCCCCCCATAGTGGGCAGTGGAGGCGTGGCCGGCTGGAGAGGGGGGCGTGGCCAGGGTGGAGCAGATGGGGGCGTGGCCCGGTGGGAGCAGATGGGGGGCGTGGCCCGGCGGGAGCAGATGGGGGGCGTGGCCAGGCTGCCTTCAGTGTTCTCTGAGCAGGAGCTGCAGTTGTAAAAAAAAAAAACCAAACAAACAAACAACAAAAAAAAGACGTTATTTGCTTCAAAATCCTGGGAAATAGCCCCAACCCCGCCCTGCTTAAATATTAACTAGGTGAGCAAATTGATTGCAAAAAAAAAATAGATCTTAAAAGCTTCTTGGAGCACAAATTATCCTAAAAACAGCCAAAAAATATCAAAAACCCACCCAAATATGGTCCCTCCCAGCTTTATATAATAGAATAAGATATATATTAATGTATTAGATATATTATATAGTAATTATATATTACTATATCAATACAGATATTAATATTAATGAATATTAACATATCATAAATGTTGTTATAATACATTATACATCACATTATTATATTATGTTATTATATATTAATTAATTAATAATAGTAATTGATGGTTAGTATATAATACAAGATACATTTTTATTATTCATCATATTATTATATAATTTATATTATATTGTTAATACACTAATATGTTAATTTTATAGATCTATATTTTTTAAATCCATATATTACCATATTAAATAATATAGTAATACTTAAATAATACAATTTAAAGAATTAAGCGGGTTTAGGGACGCGGCGACCAATCAGCGCCTTCCTCCCCTGGGAGACAGCCGCGCGGGGCTGAGCCAATGGGAGGCTTTCCCGCCAGACGGCACTGGCCAATCAGCGGGCGTCTCCTCACCCCGCTCAGGGTGAGGGGGGAGACAAAATGGCGGCGGGTTAAAAAAGCCGAGTTTGTTCCCGCTTAAATATTAATTTAGTAAATTATCGATAAATAGATTTTAAAAGCACCAGATCTGGGACCCCGAACTTTAGATATGTTCGGTAAAGTGAATTCAGCCCCCAAATCGCCTCAAAAAGCAACAAAATGCCCCTCCCGACTTTAAATACAATAAACATTTAAATTATTTCAACAATTAAGCGGCTTTAGGAGCCTCACAACCGCCCAAAAAGCTAAAAAAAACCCTAAAAACCTCAATTAAAAAAAAACCTCATAAAGCCCCGTTTAAATATAATAATTTAAATTAATAAGCAGTTAAAATAAAAAGCCGAATTTGGACTCGTAATCCTGGGAAACAGCCCCAAATCTCCCCCTGCGCTTTAAATATTAATCTATTGAATAAATTCGTTATCAGTAAATAGATTCTAAAAGCTTTAAAGCCCCAAATCTGCCCCTCGAGCTTTAGAAGCGTTAAATAAACCTTTAAAAAGCCGATTTAGACCCAAACAGCCCCAAAACGGCTCCTCGCAGCTTTAAATAATTAAAACAATTCAGCGGCTCCAGGAGCCTCGAACTGCCCGAACCCGGTGAAATAAAACCGCAAAAACCATTGAAGTGCAAGAGCCCAAATAAATCGGCTGGTTGGTAAAAACCCCAATTCGGCTCCAAACCCAGGAAACCCGAATCCCCGGGTTGAACTGCTCCATAAACCGGTTCAAATGAACAGTTTAAAAAGCTTTAAAGTCACAAATCAGCCCCAAAGTGGGATCCGCAACTTTAAATACGTTTAAAATGCGATTTCGACCCAAATGGCCCCTCCCGACTTTAAATACAATCATTTCGACATTAACTTTAATAAATCGAACAATTAAATTTTAGGAGCCTCAAACCCGCCCAAAATGTTCCAAATAAAACCTCAAATAAACTTTTTGAACATATTAAAAAAAATAACATTAAAAAAAAAACCCCTAATCTGGACTCAAACTCCTGGGAAAAAGCCCCAAACCTCCTCCCGAGCTTTAAACATTAATTCTCCTGATAAAATGACAATAAAGAGATTTTAAAGGTGCTTTTTAGCACAAATTGGCACCCAAAACCCCCCTAAAATATGTAAAAAAAACTTCTAGAAGCCGAACTAGACCCAAACCTCCCCGGACTCCCGAGAAAAGCCCCAAACCGGCTCCTCCCGCTTTGAACACAACGATTCGAACAGTTAAAGCGGCTGCGGGAGCCTCAGCCCCCCCCCCCCAACAGCCACAAACCCGCGGCTTTTAAACCCCCAGTTTCGATCAAAGCCCCAAATACACCCAAGCCCGCCGGGCACTCGTCACCCCGCCGAGCCCCAATTAACTCCCGCACGATAATTAACGCCCTGACCCGCACGTTAATCGGTTCCAGCCGCCGCTCCCGCTGCTCTCGGTCCCTCGGGTTCCGCGTGGGGGGGCGGATCAGCCGGTTCGGCAGCCCCGAGAAGCGCGCGCAGCCGCCGCCGCCACGTCCTTTATCACCTCGCTGTCCCGCCCGGTCCCGCCCTCCGCCCGCCCTCCGGCCAATGGACGAGACGCCCGCCTCAGCCGCGCTGGCCAATCAGCGCCTCGTTACTGTGGGAGAACGTCGGCGGGAAGACGGCGACCAATCAGCGCCTTTTTTACCTCAGAGGCACTAGCGAATCAGCGCCTGGCACGGGCTGGGCGAACCTCGGCGGGAAGGCAGTGACCAATCAGCGCCTTTCTCCCCTCAGCGATACGATCACCAATCAGCACTTTTCTCCCACCCCCTCGGAGAAGCCCGCGCGGGGATGAGCCAATGGGCGGCTTTCGCGCCGGGCGCCGGCAGCCAATCAGCGAGCGCCCCCTCCTACCTCACTATAAAATAGCGACGGCGAAAAGGAGGGGGGAGACAAGATGGCGGAAGAGGCAGAAAGCGGTGGCTCGTCCGGCGGCGGCGATTGAGGCGGGGGGGGGAGTCGGGGCTGGGCGGAAAAGCGGCAGCTCCTGAGACAGCAGCGGCAGCAGCAACGGCGATCGGGGGATGTGGGGGGGCGAAAAGCGGCGGCTCCTCCGGCCGCAGCAGCAACGGCGATCGGGGGATGTGGGGGGGGAAAAGCGGCGGCTCCTCCGGCCGCAGCAGCAACGGCGATCGGGGGATGTGGGGGGGGAAAAGCGGCGGCTCCTCCGGCCGCAGCGGCAACGGCGATCGGGGGATGTGGGGGGGAAAAGCGGCGGCTCCTCCTGCCGCAGCAGCAACGGCGATCGGGGGATGTGGGGGGGGAAAAGCGGCGGCTCCTCCGGCCGCAGCAGCAACGGCGATCGGGGGATGTGGGGGGGGCGAAAAGCGGCGGCTCCTCCGGCCGCAGCGGCAACGGCGATCGGGGGATGTGGGGGGGGAAAAGCGGCGGCTCCTCCGGCCGCAGCAGCAACGGCGATCGGGGGATGTGGGGGAGGAAAAGCGGCGGCTCCTCCGGCCGCAGCCAGGACGTGGCTTCACCGGCACCGGGGCCGCGCGCTGTGGGGCTGCGGGGCGGGTGTGTGGCCGGGGGCTCCGGCGGTCCCGCAGCGGCGGCCGCGGGGCGGGATGAGGCGGCTGTGGCGGTACCTGTGGGGCACTTGTGGGGCTGCTATAGGGGCTCTTCAGAGGCGTGTCTGGAGCACTTAGGGGCAGGTACAGGGCTGCTATAGCGGTACCTGTGGGGCTGCTATGGGGTTACTTATGGGGCACAGGATGGGGAGACAGCTGGGGGTGGCACCGCATGCAGGGGGTGGGGTCAGTGCGGAGGGGCGGGGACTATGAGAGGACGCGCCCACGGGGAGTCCCGCCTGGGGAAGGGGGTGGAGCCTCCGTGTGTCACGCCCTGTGGGAGGAGCCCGGGGGTGGAGCCTGTGCAGGCATCACCCCTTGGACAGCCCACTCGGGGGTGGGGTCAGCAGGGGATGTGCCCCCCAAGGGGGCGTGGCTTAGCAAGGGAGGAGCTTTGGAGGGGGTGGAGGCTTTACAGGACATGCTCTGAGGGGACGTGGCTTAGGGGAGGTGGTTGGGAGGAGTTGAGGGCGGGGCCTCAGAGTTGGGGGTGTGACCTCTCGAGGACACGCCCCTACAGGAGAAGCCCAGACTGGATATCACAGTGAAAAATTAAAATTAACTGTTGTTAATCAGATGTAGTTTGCTGTCTTTTTATTTTGACTCTACTTAGAGGCAATTCATACCTGTGATGTTTTCACACACCTCCCAAAAAAGCTGTGGTTAAATATAGACAGTCATGACTCACTGTTTTCTAATTTTATTTTGCATCTAAATCTTTTAATGTTATGTTGGGAATCATTACTACCTGGGAGGTTTTTTAATACCTCCATTTATAAACAGCCGGGGGCCATGTTGGGGTATTTTTAATTAAGGAAACTGCTGTTTCAACCCGCAAGTGAAAACAAACCACACGTACGAGGCTGGACACGGTCAAACAAACCCCGGCTGGTTCAGCAGCCGCTGCCAGCGCGTCCATTCACCGCCTGCCCAGCCCGACGGACCTGCTGGACACACGTGTCCTGGTGAACTTGTACCAGCGCTGCATTCTGGGGAGAAATACATCCTGTAAGAATCCTGCTCTAAAACACTGCAGATCAACAATAGTTGTAAGTCACAGAGACTCCTCGTTTTCTCTCTGACTCTCACAACAGTAATAAATAAATCCCAAAGGACAGAAAACACCAGGATAGGCTGGAAACAACAAAAAACCCCACATGGCAGAAACAGTACCAAGCACCGTAAGTAACACTTCAGCATCTCAAATGAAAATAAATGATAAAACCCTTCGGGAGAGGTCTAAAGAAAGACAAACGAGTCCACAGAGAGCAATACTAAAGCCCTCCTCCCGAGAGGACCATGTGGGGGACAGAGGCACTTGGAAGGGACGTGGTTTGACGAGGCCACTTGCCACACACATTGATTCTGGTGCCTGGAAGGACAATGGAGGGGACACAAGGGGACAGGGGGCACACGAACGGTACAGAGGGATGTGGGGAGCTGATGGGGGTGCCTGCGATGGCTCCAGGGCACGCTGCCCAAGGGAGAGGTGCTACAGCAACTGGAGGCCACGTGAAGGGCTCTGGGTCAGAAGAAAGGCAAACAGAGGCCTCCGGGCTGCAAAATACACAAACAGGTCCCCAGGCAACAAGAACACGGGGGGCGGCTACAAGGAAGGTAAATGGGGGCTCTCAGGTAACCAAAAGACAAGCTCAGCTGTCCTGAGAGGAGCAGGTGGAAATCAGAGGAGTTCTAAAGGGAGCAGAGGGGCAAACAGAGCGGTCTTGAGAGCGTACAAGAGGGAAAAATGAGGCCTCTGGGATGTACCAAAAGCAAATGGGGAAATTTTGAGGGGAAGAGAGAAAAAGAGGGGAATTTAATGAAGCAAAAGGTCAAACGGGCACCTTGATGCCACCAAAGAGCCTGCGGGCACGCAAAGGCAGGCGGGGCAATAACAGAGGAACTGGAAGGAAACGGGTTTCTGAGGGAACAAGGTGGCGAGTAAGCCTGTGAGAGGCCCAGAGGCAAATGGATGTGTCCTGAGGAGAGCAAATCAAAAGGTTCTTACCTCTGAGAAGTTCTCCTTGACTTTTGTTCCACCAGCAGCCGTCCTGTGGTCTCGGCACAGCCTGGGGATCCCTGACCTGCACCACCACAACCTTTAACAGGACATCCGGCAGTTCTAGAACCTGAATGACAAACAGCAACTATTTCTCCAGGACAGCTTTGATGTAGGATTGTTTTATTTTGTTTTCCCTGCAGAGCACAGGGAGAAATTTCTCCTCCGCACAGTACCACTAAACACCCCACCCATGATCCTTCAGGCATTTTGGGGCTGTAACCCCCCCATCCCTCACTGGCCTGCTCCTCCAGTACCATCAGCACACCCCCCAGTAACATCATCATCACCCCCCCAAAGCCCCCCTTTTTTCCTCTCCAAAAAAAGGTAGAAAAGGGAAATAGCCTCCACGAGCAGCTCCTTGCTCTCATAATGCCATTTACATATGTACATACTACAACTCCTCAAAACAGGGGGCAGTGCCCCAAACAGTCGCAGCCCCCATCCCACAGGCCGGCAGCTGCCCCATGGCACGGTGGGGAGGGAAGATGTTGCCACGTCTCCCGCTTGGGCTCTGCTCTCCCACATTCTGTTCCCCACCTGGGCTGCGGGATCTCCTGAGCATCAGGTGTTCATAGCTTCCCTATGAATAACAAAAATTCGAAATTAGAGTTCAGCATCTTAAGAAAATAGCGCAGAAAGAAGCAGAGGAATTAGTCAGAATAAGGGATCGCCCAGCGGCAGCGCTTGCTGGCCGTGCGCTGCAGTACCCGAGTTTCGCCACACGACGGCAGCACCGAGGCGCGCCGCGGCACCGCATTGGGGCGGCCGCCTGCAGTACCGCGCTTTGCCCACAGGACGGCAGCACTGAGACCCGGCGCGGCAGCCCCGGGCGAGCAGGCGGGCCGCGTTCCGCGGGAATCCCGCAAAAAAACCCAAACCAAACCAAAAAAAACCAACAGAGAGCCGCGGCAGAAAAGCGCCCCTGTCACAGGGACGGACGCAAGTCCCGAAAACGAACACCGCCGCCCGCCAGCCCGGTGCCGGAAGGCTAACGCGCCCCGCTTGCTCTGCTGGCCGACGGCACCCGGAGGCAGCGCCTCTGAGTCCCGACCCCAGCTGTCCCCGGCCCGCGGCAGCATGCAAGCACGCGATCGGCCCGCTCTGCACTTGAATTGCCATTCCCTCCGCCCATCGCCTCCCCGCCCGAAGCGCAAAGCCACGTGCCTATTGGGCGCGAGGTCTTGCGCTGTCTTTTTGTGCGTGCGTTTTCTTTTTCTTTCTCTTGTGCCACATTGTCCAGAAAGGGGAAGCCGAGCGCGTGGGTGCCACGGCTCCACAGGGCTCCTCTCCACGGGGAGGGCGCTCGGGCCGGGAAGGACCCTGAGCCTGGCGTGGGTGGACACACCCCATCGCACGTACAGACACAGAACCCGCCGGGCCTCGCCCTGAGCTTCCGCACTTCCGCCAAAGCGGCACCCCACTCGCCACGCCGCCGAGCCTGCAACCACACCTTAGCTCTGTTTTTAAACATCCCCTTGACAAAAGGGGGCTGCGCCGCTCCCGGAGAGACCGCAATACCAGGAACGGGCGCTGCACCGGAGACACGGCTCCAGGCCACAGACCTTTAGCCCACCTGCCCTAAGAGTCACACGCCTCTCACCAGCTTCGCGAGCTCGGCCTTGAGGGCAGGAGGGGGAAACCTAACTAAACACCTCCCCACCGCACTGGCCCATCCCGTTCCTCCTGTTCCAACGTCACGGTCACCCTCGCCACGCCCGCACTCACCTGCCGCCTATTTCGCCGCTCCGTTCCCCTCGCTCCCTTCCACCGTCCCGCCGCGCTCAGCGGGCACCGACACCCGGCGGGAGGTTCCCGCCTGTCACCTCATGCCCCTCTGCCGGCTCCGGGGACCTCACGAAGGACTGCCCTGCCCTGGACCGCCTCCCTCCAGATCCCCGGGAGCCGGCCGCAGCGAGAGCTCTGCAGCCTCCCGTCCCTCGCCCCGACGCCCGTCCCGTTCATTCCCGGTACCCCCCCGAGACACCATGGACACGCTTGCCAGGGAGCTAGCTATTCCAACTGGACTGAGTCGGCGCGCTCTCGTTGGCTGCTTTCCACCCCACCGCGCTGTCCTCCTATTGGATGCTCCTTCCCGCGCTCCGCCCCCACAAACCCGCACCTGTGCCGGACCTGACTGAGGACTGCTCCCATTTGGGCATGCGCAGTAGGACCATCACAAGCACCGCCCCTTCACCAACCTCATTGGCTGCCTACGCACGTCAATCGCCATTCTCTCCGCCTATCAGCGCTCCGCCCCTCAACCTTGCTCGCGCAAAAAAAAAAAAAAAACTGACTTGGAGCTCCTGAACATTAGGGAGCGGTGGGGAAACGAATGAAAGCAAAGACCAACAGCAGCGTGCCCATAAATTCACTGTGAACAAAGACAAGAGAAATGCTCAACCCCAAGGAGCGCCGGCCGGCAGGTTTCTCCCCCCTCTGCCCGGGACCGAGAAGACGCCGCCACCTCCTGCTGCCACCTCGCCCGTGCCCCCTCGCAGCGGGGCTGCCCCACGACAGCCGGGGGCCTCTTTTTTTTTCCCGGAGGCCGGTCCGACCGCTGCCCCCCCGCTTTCTGACGGCCACGGCCACGACCCCGCCCGCAGCGGCAGCGCCCCCCTCGGCCCCGCCCCGGCACGGGCACAGGGCGCCGCTTCCCAGCTGCAGTACCGGCCTGTGGCCACCAGACGGCAGCACCGAGCGCGGGCGCGCCGCCCCCCCCGCGCCGCCGCAGCGCGCCCGCTTCTTTTCAGACCCCCGGCCCTTCTTCTTGACCCGTGGGCAGCTTCAGCTGCCCTGGAACGCGCTTTCCCAGAGCCGCGGGGATGACAGACACACAGATAAAAAATAAAAGCCTGACATACCTAAAAATATTTTTTTCCTACGGATTTCTTCTAGCCTAATAAAATATATCGCCTTTCTCTGTGCCCTGTGTCTTGTTTGCAGCAATAATTTTGGCTGAGCAGCAGCCAGGCAGGGGTTGCTGCTCTGGATGCTTCACATCCTTCAGAAAAGGTTCTCAAACGATCCTGCACAACGATCTTCTGGAACAGGACAGCCCATGGCGGTGGGACAGGAGCACATGGGCCAGGGGCTCGTCCCGGGCTCGGGGCTGTTTCCGCAGTCGCTCTGTGAGTTGCTCCGTGAGCTGGAACCAACCTCCTGCTGACCCAGCCCGGCCCTTTGTCCCCGGCTTTCCCAGGTCAGCTCAGCGAGCTGGGTCACACAGACTGTTCTCTGGTGGCACCACCGGCTGGGTCACCTGTGTCTGAGATTGTGGGGACACCCCACGAGCTCCCCAGAAAACAGACATCACAGCACTGAGAAGGGGGCATGCAGGCTTTGGGTTTGGTTTGTTTGGGGTTTTTTTGCCTTTTTTGTTGTTTTTGTTCATTAGCTTCTTGTTGTTTGTTTGTTTTTAAGCTGTTACTCTATATAGCTCATCAATGGTGCTTATAGAGTACGGATAAATCTACCCTGCTTCCTCACAGGAGATGACAATCTTGCTCTACAAGTGATTGAATCTGCTATAGAAAAGTTCGACCACCCCCTGTATAGCAAAGGATAAAAGAAAGTATGGATTTTTGTTGCATCTAATCCATAATGCAAGTTTGAAAACTCAGTGGGAGATTCCTTACAATCCTGTTTAATCTCAAAAAGTTTTGGCGTGTTTATAGCTTCAGGCAGAGTGTGTCTGATCGCCGATAAAATGCACTGTCGATACCAGTTCAGCCTGTCCCACGATATAAGTAGGTCATATGATATATTTCTCCCAGGGACTCCTGACATCTTTCATTCATTTTTAATAAATCTGCTGAAGTGAAGCTATATGTGTTTTTCATTTTAGCGATCTACAGGGAATTCAAAGCAATAATAAGAACTTGCCGTATTATCAGAAACAGTTTATAAAAAGCAAACTGGTAACAATACGGGGCGGGGGGGAGTGGAAAAAACACCACCTGGTTTCATTTTTCCCATATCAATTTTTATGAAAAAAACACACACTAGAATGCAGTTATCAGCAAGGTATACAACTTCACATCTACACACAACGTAATTGCACATTTCTGACCATATTAACTACAAATAGGGCAGCTATAAAATATATCAGTTATACCTTCATTTACTTCTAGATATCTTCACTGAAATTATTTTGTTGCCTAAATTACCGTATAATGTGCACTTTATTAATATATTATACATTAAGTATACAAATATATTATGAAACAACAAATCTAGTACCGATACCTTCGTGAATTTGAAAGGAAGTTGGCCATTGGGTAATGCTGAACAATCAACACTCATCTGGATAAAAAATCCAGGAGCAGAGCTGAAACTTGTTTTCATTGGTAGGTTGTACTTTTCTGCAAGTTGTGTTATCATACCTACATACAACACATAAAGATTTGACCCAAATAACATACATCTATGTCCACACACACATACATGTTTGTGTTGTACAAAGATGCACACTGTTACTGAGATTTATAGGCATTGAATGTGTCAGGTAAGTAACATGACAAAAGGCTTTAGAGGTGGGTCTTCAGGGAATTATGTAAGAAAGATACTAATGCAACAAATCCGGTGGCATAAAGCTATTGGGAAAAAAAATCCAGTGGAGAATCAGATAAATTCATGTGTTCTTGAAAGACAGTTCATGCATTCAACCAACTCCCAGGTGGGCCTAACTATGGATAGGAAAGTTTGCTCAAGCACTTAGCGTCAGTGTCTAATTAGCAGAGTACCGACTGTAGACTGAGGACTCTCAGATTTCAACCAGTTCATGACTTTGAGCGATTTTCTTTCCCCACACTGTGGGTAACGCTTTACTTTGCAATCCCCTCCTTAAATCCATCTTGTTCCTGGCTGAGAAGATACCGTATGTGGGAAACTGTTGGATGGTAGAATAATTTGTCCTGTTAAATCACAGGGATTTTGAATACTGCAAAGATGATCATAGTGTGGGCATGGACTTTCTTCACCGCCTCATTCGAGATGGTAATAAATGAGGCTGGAGATCCTGGCTGGGAGCGGCTGCTGTTGTTACCGCTCCTGTCTGCTCCGCCAGGCGTTCGGGTACCGATGCCGCGGGTACCGCTGCTACGCTGAGCCAGCGGAGGTGCTCGGCGCCCAGCTGGAATATCTTGACACTGTTAAAAATAAAAGGTTATCAGATGGCTGCTCTTGTCTAGTTTGCAATTTCTTTAAATCCAGTAATGCTGAGGGGGTTTTGGGTTTCATAAAACTGTTTAAAGAAGAAAATTTTATTCATTACACAACTGCCTGCTCTCCTCACCTTGCATTTGGTTCAGGTAGCTGATGCAGAGCCATGCCCTGTAGCGGGACGAGTCCAGGCAGTCAGTGGTCAGAGAGACCAGCAGTCCCACCAGGGAGCCCAGCTGCCGGCAAGGGCGTCCTCTCTGCAGGACAGCAGCAGGACAAGGGTCACAGGCGCCCCAGCACCCACTCGCCTCGGCCACCTGTCCCGCTCCCTGAGCAGCAGCCGGGCAGAGGGGCCGGCAGGAGCTGCCCAGGAGCCCCCAGACCCAGCACCCAGCCGGGCAGGGCTCCCTCGCGGGGCCAGGAACGGCAGGGAGGGGACACCAGGGTGTGCGGGGGTCCCTACTCACCGTGAGCTCAGCTCGCTCCTTGCAGGCCCCCAGCACACGGGCACAAACCCGCAGGGCTCTCTCCCGCTCCCACGCTCTGTCGGAGCCCAGCCAGTGCTGCAGGACCTGGGGCAGGGTGCAGCTCTCTCACAACAGGGATCTTCCTCTCCTGGAGATCCCTCTCTCTCGTTCTCTGGCCCCTTCCGGGCACGGCCCCCAACCCCACCGAGCCCTGGCCCTGCAGCCTCCGCTGCCTCACTCTCTCCAGCCGACCCTGCCCCGGGCCAGGTGCTGCTTCCCTGCCAGCGTGTCCCTGCTCCAGCCTTCCCCAGGCTGCTGTCACCCAGCCCATGGCTGGCTCTCGGCTTTCCCTCCGGCAGCGACCACTCCTCTGCCCAGCCTGAGGCCGCAGTGGCTGGCACTGCTGTCCCCCAGCTCAGCCCCTGACTGGGCACACAGCCTCAGGGCGAGGGGCCACAGCCCTACGTTCCCGTAGGAAAGGGGTGTCCACCTGCTGTCACCCGCTAAATCCTTGATTCCCTGCCCCTGCGACACTTTCCCCATGGCTACTCACAAGGACCACATCATCAAAGCCAGCTGAGGTCTCCTCTGCCGCCAGGAGAGTCTCGATGAGGTGGCCCAGATCTTCAACACTTCTCCTGTGCAGAAGCTGGAAGCAGGAGAGGAGAGCTGAGGTTCTGCATCACGGGGGCTGCCAGGGCACATCGAGGGGATCCTGAACCAGGGTGGCAGGCACTGCCCCGTGGTACCTGCATGTTCAGAGCTGCCCGCACCGTCCTGCCCCTCTTCATCCCCTCCTCGGAAGGAAAGGACAGGACAGCCTGGCAGCACACGGCCAGCAGGTCGCGGTTCTCCTCCCTGCTCAGCGCTGGCCTCAGCTTGCTGGCCAGAGGAAAAAGGAAGAGAAAAGAGAAAGGGGAATTACCAGCCCTCTCCAGACTGGCTCAAACCACGACCGGGTTCTTCCTAATCGAGGGGTCCAAACCTAACACCCCCAACCCCTGCCAGCAAGCGCTGCCCTCAGCTCCAGCAGTACCTGCCTCCCCCCGGGCAGCAGCAAACCCCCACCCCAGCCGAAGGAACCCCTGGGGCTCAGGAGACACCCAACATGGGGAGCAGCCTCCCACTCCATGGCCCCAGCAGCTCAACACCACTGGGGCTGCCCTGGCCAGCTGGGACGGGGCACACGGGGAATCCTAGGAGCCGGAAAACAGCCCTCACCTCAACTCCTCCAGGGCCTGAAACACTCCGTACACCAGGGAGTCCCCAGGCTCCTCCTTGATCCAGTCCTGCAAGTCCCAGAGACAAAGGTGCAGAGTTGCCAGTGGGCATGGACACGGGACAGCCCTCCCGCCTCCCCCGGGACAGGCTCTGCTGCCAGGCCTGGGCAGACACTGCCCCGTCACCCCACGGGTCCCCAAAGGCACCGCAGGAGGGACCCTGCTCCACAGCCACCCTGCACCGCAGGGCCCTGCAGCTCAGGACACAGCTTCAGGAGCTCGCGTGAAGCCCAGAGACCATCACCTCTCTGGGGAAAGCGCAGCCCAAAGCTCTCCTGTGTGACTGTCCCTGCTGCAGGCACTCACCAGCAGGGTCTGTGTCACCTCCTGCTTCAAGGACAGCTCAAAGCTGCCAGCATCACCCACAGCCTGGATGGCAGAGCTGACCTCAGTGACACTCTGCACCAGGGTGAGCTTGAGCTGCATCTCCTGAGGGCAAAGAGAGCAAAGCAGCCCTTGAACTCTCTGCGGGGCTGAGAGGTGGAAGAGGAGTATGGGCAGGGGGACACACAGGGATTTGCATCTGGATGTTGAGGACAAATCCTTCCTTGGGGGATCTTTAGAAAGAGTTTGTCCATCTTGGTACACCCCAGCCCCAAGGGGCTGGAACGAGGGCACCCAGGCGTCCCTGTCCCTGCACGGGTCATGCTCCTACCCTCTGTGTGACTCTGGAGAGCCGCAGGATGGTGCCCATGATCTCTCTATCCATGCAGGCGAGTAGCTGCTCCCTGGGGGTGCGCAGAGCGGTGCCGCTGTACGTGCACATCAGAGCAGCACGAGTGGCCCAAGGTCTCTCTGTGCCCTGCGGCGGTTGTGCCTGTGACAACAGAGATGCCCCCAGACGTCAGCCCCAGTACTGCCCCGCACCCTCACCAGCTCCTTCCTCCCCTGGGCACCTCCCCACGCTGCTCCTCGAGCTGCGAGCTCCGGGGCTGGGAGCTGTTCCCGTCCTGCAGCTGGGGCTCTCGCACGGGATGGGGAGCAGGGAGCAGCCAGCATTGCACACACGGCTGGTGGATTTTCCGCTGTCCTTCCCAACACATCTCAGGGGCCCCAACGCTGGGACATCCCCTCTGAAACACAGGTCTTGGGCAGCTCTTACAAGAGGGCTGATATAAACACAGCTGCCACAGTTTGGCTACAGAAGGTGTAGAAGTGAAAATAAGGTCCAAAAAAGGAAAGCCAAAGAGCAAAACCCTGCATCCTTTACCTTCCAGCCCGTGGAAGTCTCATCAAACCCGTCTCTGGTGAAAGCAGTCACCGTGTCCAAGACCAGGTTGAAGTGGGTCTCAGCAACATGGGACACCACAGAAATCATCCCCTGCAACCACAGGGAAATGGGGAGCGGGCTCCAGCCCAGGCACTCAGCCATGATCAGTGACGATGGCCAAGCAGGATGTTGCAATAAGGGGGAAACAGCAGCGATGGGGACATCAAGGTCTGGAGCGGGGCCAGGACCAGCTCTCCCTCTGCCCCAGGAACAGGGGCAGGACATGAGCATCACCTCACCTGGGTCTCAGAGAGATCCACAGAGTCTGTGTCCTGGAGGAATCTCAGCACCTGCCCTTGGACATGGCTGAGGTCCCGACAACCTGCCAGCGCCCTCCCGAGAGCCTTGTAGAGGAAAAGCTGAAAGAGAAGAGGCTGAGCCTGAGATGCGGTCACAGCCCGACCTGTCAGGAGAGGGCTGGCCCCAGACGGACCCGACTCCCCCAGGAGCAGGCGAGAGCGGCCACGGTACCAGGCTGGGGCAGCACGGGGGGAAGCGCAGTTTTGGGGGTGAAGCAGTGAAAACTGCCTGCATGGGCAGAGCCCTGGTGTGGGGCAGGAGACAAACCTCCTCCCAGGAGCCAGGGGCAGAGCTGCCCAGCTGCCAGCTCAGCTGCTGGCTCAGGCCCACGGTCCAGGTCTCATCCTCAACGGGCTCCAGGGATGCTCGCAGGAACTGGGGGGAAGAGGAGAGGAAGTGAGTGTCCCCCTGCCCTTGGCCAGGGCCCTTCCCGCACCCATGTGTCTTGGGATGCTGCTGGGGGAGAGCTGCTGGAATGGCAGTGTCTCCTCCTGCCAAACCCAGCCCTCTTTTCACCAGCTTCCCACAACTCTGTCTGCTCCCTCTTCTACCCGTCTGTTTGTGACACCCCCCGAGGATGCTGTACCTTAAGCACATGCTGCTCCAACTCTGCAGAGTCCAGGGAGCTCTCGGCTCTTCCTAGAAAGCAAGAGGAAGCAAAAGCTCTTGCTGCCGTTCAAGATCACACCAAAGAAGGGCCCAGTGGTCTCCTCCGCCATCAGACCTCCCAAAAGTCCCAGGCCATCAGGCTGGAAAGGGCCCACAAGCACCTATGCCAAAGCCCTTGCAAGGCCACAGACACAGGAGGGAACCCAGGGGCGTTTGTCAGAGCCACTGAATTCATGCTGGGGAAGGATGCACTGACCAGGGCTGATCCCCACTGTGTGACTGCTGGGAAGCTGCATTTTCCTGCTCCTCCCTCCCCTCCAGCCTCTCCCCCCATCCACACTTTACCTGCCAGGTGCTGCGGCAGGAGGGGGAACTCGGTGGCCCACGCTGTCCCCAAGGCCCCACGGGTCCAGCCCTGCGGGGCCTGCAGCGGCTGCAAGGCGGTGACTGCGCGGCCGCTGCTGGTGTGAGGAGCCGCCAACAGCACCTGGGCGAGGGCAGGAGAGACAGGTCACTCCTGTCACCAGAGCCACCAGAGCCACCCCTGCCGGCCCCGAGACAGGACTGGGATCCCGGAGGGGCTCAGGCGGGCTCGGGAGTGCTGCCAGAAAAGCTCTTTCTTTCCCCAGGGCCCCACTACTCACCAGCAGTCGAGCCAGCAGCGCCTGGGGAGCCGGCAGCCGGGCTGCGGGGAGCAGGAAAGGCTGGGTGAGACGAAGAAGCCCCCGCCGTGCCCTGACCCTCGTACCTCCCGTGGCACACACAGGGCTGAGAGCAGCTGCACGGCCACAGTGCCGGCCCGCGGGCTCCCCGGGCTGCCCCGCATGGGATGAAGGCAGATCCAGCACGGCCAGGAAGGAGCCCCAGCTCCCCGGGAGCCAGAGCCTGACTCTGCCCTTTGCTTTTCCTGGGCTCCTGCTCAGGGTTTGTGGGGCACAGAGAGACACAGACTGGTCTGAGCCCCTTCTAAACCCAGCAGCACCCCCTGGGGCTCCTACCTTGCTCCTGCAAGTCCACAGCATCGGGCTCCTCCTCTTCCTCACATCCCGCTCTCTCCCGTCTCTCCAGCAGGGCTCGCAGGGAGCAGGACAGCGAGATCAGCACACCACTGTACTGGGCTGGAACGATGTGCTGCAGCAGCCTGGGCCACAGGAGCTGCAGAGAAGAACCGAGCAATGAAGCACATACGCATTTCCACTCAGCTCCGAGATGTAAAGGATGGTCTACATTTCCCTGAGCCTCGTGTGCTTCGTGAGCACACGTGAGGGGAGAGGTTCAGGGCATGAGGAAGAGCAATGAGAAACACTCTGAAGGAAAGAAGTGGCCATAGCAGCAGGCCAGAGAGCAACTTACTTGGGACATCCCTCTCTGAGAGACATCCAGCGAGCCCAGGATGTCCACGCACGGGGCTCGAAGAGCTCTGTGCTCCTGAGGCTGCCAGGCAAAAAGGCCTCCTGCCGCCTGTAAAACAGAGTTGGCAAAACCCCCGTTACTCTCAGCTCCCAATCGACCAGGCTCAGGCACGGCCCCAGCACTGCTGCTGCGCCAGCATCCTGGGAGCAGTGACCTCCCGAAGGAGAATCCAGAAGCCCTTTCCTTCGCCCTGCTCCCAAAACAGCCTCCTGGAGCCCTGGAGAAGAGTGGCACACACACATCTCCCAGACAGCCAGATGCTCCAGCCAGAGAGGGAAGATCCTTGGCAAGCCAGCAGCAGGCTGGGCCATCCCTGGCCTTCATCTCCTGGGTGCCCAGCTGGAAACACTCACTGAAGGGGCTGCCACACAGCCTGTCCCCTTGCCAGAAGGGATGTGGGCCCCCGGGCTGCTATGGGATGGGCAGGGCGTGCTTTGGAGAGCCAGAGCACGAGAACGCCACAGAAAGCTCCTCTAGCCAGGCCCACCTGTGTGCACGGGCTGCGTTGGGCTGATGGCCCATCAGCATTTCGGGATGGATGATGCCCTGTCCCCACAAGTCTGTCCCTCCCTTCCCAAGGCAGCTTTGCTGGAGGTGCGTGTGGGCACGGCTCAGCCCGTGGGGCGTGCAGGTAGTCCTGGGTGGCGTGTCCAGGTGCAAACCCACATCACCCAGACATCTCCACCACCATGGCACAGCCCTGTGGAGGCTGCTGCGATGGCCGTGCTGGCACCGATGGCCCTGCAGCGTGGAGCTCTCCATGGGCAAGGGTGCCTGCAGGAGCTCTCAGCACGGTCCAGGCACTGGCTGAAGCCCCGGTGTCCTGCTCTGCCCTTACCAGTCTGCCCGAGCTCCGGCTGTACTCGCTGAAGATGTGCCCCACCACATCCTGTGGCCAGCAGCTCTGGGAGCCGTAGCTGAGCAGTTCCCGGGTGAACTCCAGAACTGCCCTCTGCACCTGCCGGGGAGAGCATGGTTATCACCCTCCTGTTCCAAACCACAGGGAAGCCGCCTTCACCTGGGGACAGCCTTTGCGGCTCACGGGGAGATGACGAGGGCACGGCAGAAGCTTTTGCTGCTGCCATGGCCTGGCCAGGCTCTGCCCCAAGGGAAAGGGTTTCTCTGCCTTCCCTGGCAGCACTGTCCCTTCCCAAACCAGCTCACCTGGGCGCTGGGGTCGTTGCGCACCAGCTGCACGGCCACCACCACCTGGGGCAGCTTCTTCCTTGCTGCAGGAGCTGGAAGAGACACAGAGAGGTGTGCGTTGAGGCAGAGCCCTGACAGCACAAGGTTCCCTTGAAGCTTCCAAGCTTTACATACACTGGTGGGACAGAAAAGCAAGGCCTGACTCTGATTTCACAGGAGCCAGCGGTGTGCCCAGAGTGACTCTGTTTCTAGAGGCGCGGCTATTTTATGGGCACCAAAAGCTCTGGTAACACAGAGAATGAGAGAAACGGCACTGGTACGAGCATCTCCCACCCACCCGCACCCTGCAGCTCCTTTCGGGTGCAGCTGCACCACTTCCAGCCTGTTCCTGCGCTCAGCCCAGCAGCCCCAGCCCCTGCCGTGTGTCCCCGGCCCCAGCACCAACCGTCAGAGCGGGCCAGCTCTCCCAGCACGCTCAGGGTTGCCACACGCTGGGCCTCGCTCCTGTGTCTCAGCTGGGACCGCAGAACCGCCGCAGGGCAGGTTTGGGCTGCAGGGAAGAAATCGCGTCCTGCATTAGCAGGTGGCTGCCCCTGGCTGCCGAGGACAGGGACAGAGCTGCCACGGCACGGTGACATCGCCCCGTCCCCTCTCCTTACCCTGCAGCATCATGTGGCGGGATGGCTTTGCCTTACGGGCTGGGCCAGGCTCCTCAGTCACATCAGGGACCTGTGGGAACAAGGGTCATTTGAGAGAAATGTGCATCAGCCTTGAGAGGGATTGAAAAGAATTGGTGCTCTCTGCCTTCCCCCCCTCCCTTGTTCCTCCTGCAGCTTGGCTGAGAGGGAAATCGCTGTGGGAACCAGGCTGCCCCTCCAGCCCCTTCCAAGCACAGAATCACAGAATGTCCCGAGTTGGAAGGAACCCACAAGGATCTCGAGTCCACCTCCTGTCCCTGCACAGGACACCCCACAGGTCACACCGTGTGTCTGAGGACGTTGTCCAATCTCTTCTTGAACACTGTCAGGTTGGGGCCGTGACACCTCCCTGGGGAGCCTGTTCCAGTGTCCAGCACCCTCTGGGTGAAGAACCTTTTCCTCATGTCCAACTGATCCTCCCCAGCACATCTTCCTGCCATTCCCTGGGATCCCAGCATTGCTCTTCCTGCAGCCTTAAGGCACCTCCATGGCACCTGGCTCACCACCTGGCGTGCTGGTCTGCAGGTGGTCCTGGCAGAGGGACACCCTGCCCCGCGCCGCAGGCTCCCCTTACCTGGCGGTGCCCAGCGGGGCGGGTGGTGAGAGCGGAGCCCCGTGGGCTTGGGGTCTGACCTCCCTGCAGCATCTGCAGGACGTGGCCGAGGTTCTACAAGAGAACGGGGAGGTGTGAGGAAGAGGAGACTAAAGCCACCGCAATGCCGCAGGAAAAGGAGAAGCCCAGCACAGCTGGGATGAGGGGAGCCCCTGATGTCAGCTCCCAGGGACATCCCCAAACCCTCCTGCCCGGGGTCCTTGTTTGCCCCGCCTCAGAGCAGCACCAGAGGGTCTCTGGCCTCTGCACAGGACCATTGCTGACAACTCAGATTCACAGAATCAGAGAATCATTTTGGTTGGAAAAGCCCCTCAAGCTCATCAAGTCCAACGTTACCCCACCCCTGGCACTACCCCATGTCCCTGAGAACCTCATCTCCACGTCTGTTCAACCCCTCCAGGGATGGTGACTCCACCACTGTCCTGGGCAGCCTGTTCCAGTGCCCGACGGCCCTTTCCAGGAAGAAATGTCTCCTCCCAACACTTCCCACTCAGACCTTGTCCCTCACTGGACGGCACTGGACGTTACGGCAAAGCTCTGCCCACGCACAGTGCCCCAGGGAGGTGCCAGTGCCTCCCTTCCCAAGAAGATGAGCCCCAGGGACTCTTGGTTCCCCCTGTCCCCAACCCCCCCATCACGCTTTTCTTGCCCAAAGAGCCCAGGAAGCCTCAGGCCTCCTCTGCTCTCCCTGCTCCTTCTCTAAGGGCTTCCCAGGTCCCCTGGCACCCCACAGCTCCCCAGCACCGTGTGGCACTGGCAGAGACCCGCCGATCAGCCACGCCGGGCCCTGCGTGAGTCCTCACCTTGGTGACCCGGGACGTGTCCTGGACCCGCTGGTGCCGGCGCAGGAGCCGGAGGAGCTGCTCCCGGGCACGCTGGCAGTGCCGCTCCTCACACACAAGGACGCCAACCATGGCAGCCACCGCACGGAGGACAGCCCGATTATCCTGGGGAGGGAAGGGCGAGGCTCTGCTTGGGCGGCTGAAGCTCTGCCTGGTGCTCAGCACCCCCTGGACACCAGTCTGCCCTTCCCACTGGGAAGGGGCTCCCCTTCCCTTCTGCCCCGCGGGAAAGGGACTCACTCCAGAGCAGAGCCAGCGTTTCCCCAGGCTGGTAGCCCAGCCCTTCCTGCAGAAGGGCTGCAGGACTCGGCTGCTTCTCTCCAGGGAGCCCCCAGCCTCAGGCACAGTGCCAGCAGGCTCCCGGCTCGGGGGCTTTCCCCGCAGACCCCTTCCCTTCCCCACCTCCCTCTGCTCGACCCCACGGGGCACAGACGGACCCACTGACGCGGACACCCCTGCTGCGGCCCTTCTCACCTCTTCCTCCTTGCAGCCCAGCCAATTTACCACCGCGTGATGGAAGAGCGGGTAAATGTCTCCACAGAGCTGTGCTGCCCTGCTGCGAGGAAAGGGGCGTTGCTTGCGGCTGCACAAGTACATGGTGATGCCCTTGGACCATCGCTCCAGAACTGCACCAGGAGAAAGGACAAGGGAGCACGTGAGAGTCTGCAGCAAGGAAGGGTCCTTGCACCCTCGCCCAAGCCTGCTTTAAGTACAGCCCCAGGCTCAGCAGGGCCCAGTCCAGGACCAGATCTGGGTCCGAGGACAAGCTGTGCTCTGGAGGTGTCTGGATTCTAACACCCCGCTGTTTCCCTCCTCCCCACTGCACCTGTTCCTCCTCAGTGGCCCCTTGTCTTACCATTGGTTGCCACTGAGAAGAGCCTGGCTCCATCCTCGTGACACTCACCCTTTCTATATTTATAAACATTCATGAGGTCACCCCTCCGTCTCCTCCAAACTAAAGAGCCCCAGCTCCTCAGCCTTTCCTCATAAGGGAGATGCTCCACTCCCTTCAGCATCTTCCTTGCCCTGCGCTGGACTCTCTCCAGCAGTTCCCTGTCCTTCTGGAACTGAGGGGAGAAGAGAAGGAGTCTCCAGAGAAGGAGGCTCCACACGTGCTCTGGGCAGCCTGCTCCAGGCTCTGGCACCTCCCAGCAAAGAAGTTTCTCCTCATGTTCAGATGGACCCTCCTGTGTCTCAGTCTGTGCCCGTTGCCCCTCACCCTGGCGTTGGGCACCACTGAACAGTCTGGTCCATCCTCTGACACCCACCCTTCAGACATTTACCAGAATAAATAAGGTCCCCTCTCAGCCTTCTCCAGGCTGAACAGCCCCAGCTCTCTCAGCCTTTCCTCAGAAGAAAGATGCTCCAGACCCCTCAGCATCTTTGTAGCTCCTCTTTGTAAGGAACAGAAGCCACGGGAAGGGACCCGGGAGCTCCTGATGTGTCCTGCCCACAGAAACCTCCCAGGCTTCCCCCGCTCCTCTGCATACTCAGCAGTTTGGGATCCTAGGGTGGGCTGACACCCAGCACCTCTCCTCTAGGATCACATGGAGCCACCAAAGGCCACCCCAGCCCCTGCGCGGGCCCTGGCAGAGCTGACACTCACCCCCGCAGACAGCGCGCAGGGTCCGGCCGCTCCCCGCCCGGCTCAGCGTCCTGCACAGCGCCGGCAGCGTCGCTCCCGCGAAGGGGACACAGCGCGGGGCTGCCGAGAAGGGACAGAGGGAGCCAGAGGGTCAGTGACACACAGGGGACACCAGGGTCCATCTCTGGCAAGGCTGGAGCTGCTGGGCCGTGTGGGACATGCCAAAGGGTGCCAGGAGGGTGGCCTTCCCAAGGGGGACATGGGGAAGACCTGTGGGGAAATAGGGGGGACAGCAGGGGACAGAGACCCTGTGGGTTTGTCTCCAGTGGGTTCCTACTGTCCAAGCACCAGGACTGGGCTGCTGAGGCAGAGCTGCTGGCCGGTCCTGGCACCAAGCGAGGAGGCGCAGCAACTCCAGAGTTCCCCCCAGTTCAAGACAGGGCATTTAGGGAGCGGGGGGATCCCTTCTTCCTGTTATCACAGACCCCTGCCAAAAGCAGCAGGCCGAGGGTGCCGTACCGTAGCTGCTGGCCATCTTGCCCAAGGTGACGAGCACAACCTCATCAGGGACCTTCCCTGCCACCTTCAGGTGGCTCTGGAGCTCAGCCATGACGAAGTAGAAGTGGGAGCGGGCCAGAGCCACCAAGAAGTCACTGGCGGCCATCCTCACATCATCCATCACACCCTGAAAAAAGCGCCGCATAGAATTACACAATCATTTTGGTTGGAAAAGCCCCTCAAGGTCATTGAGTCCAACTGTTAACCCGCCCCTGGCACTGCCCCATGTCCCTGAGAACCTCATCTCCGTCTGTCCAACCCCTCCAGGGATGGTGACTCCAGCACTGCCCTGGGCAGCCTGTTCCAATGCCCCACAGCCCTTGGGGGAAGAAATTGTTCCCCAGATCCAACCTCAACCTCCCCTGGCGCAACTTGAGGCCGTTTCCTCTGCTCCTGGCGCTTGTTCCTGGGGAGCAGAGCCCGACCCCCCTGGCTCCAAGCTCCTTTCAGGCAGGTCAGAGATCAGAAGGTTTCCCCTCAGCTCCTGTTCTCCAGCTGAACCCCCAGCTCCCTCAGCCGCTCCCATCACACTTGTGCTCCAGCCCCTTCCCCAGCTCCGTTCCCTTCTCTCAATTCGCTCCAGCACCTCAAGGGCTGTCCTGCAGTGATGGGCCCAAAAGTGACCCCAGGATTTGAGGTAGAACACAGTATTCAAGAAGTAACCTTGAGCCTGACCCCAGCTCTTGCTCAGTTCGAAACAACCCCAAGTCCACTTCTCTGCACAGCTCTCTGTGTCCCCTCTTCAAATTCTCTGTCATGAGGAGTCCCCAGAGCTTCTCTCTGAGGACCTCCGCTGGGTCTGAATAACCGAGGAACATCTCTGTATTTCCCCAAAAATCAGGGGTGGAGGCAGGCTGCTTTGGTGACTCTGTGGGAGAACAGGCTCACCTGGGCTGCTCGCAAGTCACCCGAGGCCTCTGCTATGAGGCGGTTCACAACACCGCTGGGCAAGCAGCCATCCTGTCCCTGCAAGACACGCTCCAGCTCCCGGTACGTGTCCACCCGGCTGCCCTGGGGACAGACCACAAAGGGCAGTGATGGGACTCGCTTTGCTCTCGTTCCCAGGGAGCCACCAGAGAGACCCGCTGTCCTTCAAACCATCCGTGGGACACGGGCACGAGGTACGAGCTGCAGGTATCACGTCGGGAAGGCCACGGGGAATGGAAAGATCTTCTGCGGCAGCTCTGAGACAAGCAGGGAGCCAGAGAGGGACACAGACCCCACCAGGGGAAGAGGCCGTGGGG
The DNA here is from genome assembly GCF_036013445.1 of Caloenas nicobarica. Classification (NCBI taxonomy): domain Eukaryota; kingdom Metazoa; phylum Chordata; class Aves; order Columbiformes; family Columbidae; genus Caloenas; species Caloenas nicobarica. The sequence continues at coordinate 65,900 of NC_088245.1, forward strand.
GTCACTCCTGAGGACGGGGAAGGTGGAGGTCAGAGGGGAGGTGCCAGGTGGCCAAGGTGAAGGCGTGGGCACCAGCCCCTGACCTGAGAGGGAGAAGCCACGAGCACCCTGCACCCAGTGCCGCCCCTCGCACAGGCAGGAGCCCCGGGCTGCTGGGACAGCTCCAAACCAAAGCTCGGCAGGGGCCTTGGGGACCTGGGGAAAGGCACTGGGGAGAAGCTGGGGCTGATGGCAGAGGCTCTGCCCTGCCCAGGAGAGAGCTGAGAGCTCCTGGGGACAGGAGGGAGGGAGCAGCGACATTAGTCCCGCCTGAGCAGTAGGATCAGCGCTTGGGGACGCAGCTTGCAGGGCAGAGATGCCGTCAGACAAGATCCCTCTCTGCCACGGCCCCGGGGAAGCCCGGGGCACGGAGGGGAGCCCTCGCCCCCCGCCTCACCTCACGGTCTTGCAGCTGTTTCAGCCGAGAAGTCCCGATGGCCACAAAGGTGTCAACAGCCTCAGGGACAGTCCCTGCCGCCCGGCCTCTGTCCTCAGGACTGGAGGCTCTGGACGGGGGACACACACATGGACAGAGAGCTGGAAGGAAAGAAGGAACTGGTATTGCTGGCTGCAGAGCTTCCAGCAGGGAGGGTGAAGGTCTCCCCAGCCTCCCCCAGCACCACCAGCCTGGGCTGGGCTGGACCACAGAGGGCAGGGACAGGACGGAGCCGGAGCCCTTGGGGAGGTGCCTGGCAGCAGGACGGGAGGGGAGGTGACAGGGACAGCACCTGGAGGGACAGACGCCCCAACCTCCCGCCAGCCCCTCACCTCGGAGCGCCCTCATACGCCTCATGGCTGCAGATCTCCCAGATCAACGCTCTCCTCTCACCAGGTTCTCCTCCCTCAAACACCACGAGGAACCAAGGCAACGCCAGCCCCAAGAGGAGGAGATAGAACCCAGGCATTGTGACCCCACCGCAGGGCACGGTGCCTGACCCAGGGCTGCGGTGGCACAGGGACACGTGCTGGCGACACACCGTGGGGCAGGGACCAGACACGACCAGACCAGGAGGAGTCTCTGGTAGGTCCCAGATGCAGGAGTTTTCTCCAAAAGAGAAAAATCATGTCAGGTGGCTTCACTGGAGGAGTCTGGGGCTTCCACCTGGCATCTCAGCTTCCTATAGGAAGTGAGGTGACTCTGCGAGACCCTGGGAGGAGTCTTGGGTGGATCCTGCAGGACAGAGTTTCCACTCAGAAAGAAAAATCACCTCGGGTAGATTCATTGGAAGAGTCTGAGGCTGCCACCGAGGATCTTCTGTCCCTAAAGCAGAGGTCAAAATACTCCAGGAGATGCCTGGGAGGAGTTTTGGGCTCTCCCCAGAGAAGTGAGCTTCTAGCATGAGAGACCTGGGGGGGTCCTGAGGGACCTGGGGGGTTCAGCCTGGAGAACAGGAGGCTGAGCTGGGACCTTCTCGCTCTCTGCAACTGCCCGAAAGGAGGTTGTAGCATGGAGGGTGTTGGTCTCATCTCCCAAGTAGCAAGTGACAGGACAAGAGGAAATGGCCTCAAGTTGCACCAGAGGAGGTTGAGATTGGATATTAGGAAAAAATTCTTCCTCGAAAGGGCTGTCGGGTATTGGAACAGGCTGCCCAGGGCAGTGGTGGAGTCACCTTCTTTCTACTAGGCCAGTCTTTCAGTGTACTCTGGTAGGGGATATTTTACTCTGAAAAGGAATTCTGTTCAAGAAATAGGATACATTTCCATATTAGCTGATTCTCCAAGTGTCCAGAAAATTCATCCACAGTTATAATTTTTTTTTTAACAAATTAAAATACTGTAACAAGTTACTCCTGGGGAGATACTCACTGGATAGAAGAAGGAAGTTTTTCACTATGAGAAGGATCAGTCCTTGGAATAATCTCCCCAAGGCAGTGGTGGGTTCCCCAATATCGGACACTTCTAAGATTCAGCTGGACAGGGTGCTGGGCCAGCTTGTCTAGACCGGGCTTTGCCAAGAAAGGCTGGACTAGATGATCCTTGTGCTCCCTTCCAACCCGCTATTCTATGATTCTAAACTTCAAATAGAAATCATGTCAAACAAAACTTGAGCTTTATGTAGTTACACTTGTGTATTCCATGTGCATGTGGAACGCAAGTACCAGATGTGAGAAAGATTTTTGCATGAGACTGCAGGGTCTAAGAACCACCACAGTTAGGTAAAAACTTCTGTAGAAGCCTGTTTCACCCTATGGCAGAACAATCCTATAGCTATGCAGCAAGGACATCCAAAAATAAATACAAATGCAAGTAAAATTACAATAGAGTATGTTCTTGGAGCAAGTGAAGATTCTCTAATCTGTTGGCAACATAATTTACACACACTAAACCAGAGACAGGTAACGTAAGTTACTGTCACCCTTCACACATCGCTATGGAGAGGCCACAGAGGCCTCTCAAAATCCACCTGCAGAGATCAGAGACAGGAAATACAAAAGGCAGCTGTATTTTTTTTAGTTACTACTTATACTAGATGGCATTGTTGAGATAATACAGGCATAAAAGAATTACAACCAAATTACACTCCTTGTGTGGTGAAATCAAATTTTTTCTATAGATTAAGATTCTTGCATCCAGGTGACATAAGGGTAGAAAAACTCCACTGAAAAAAATAATAAAACATAAAACTCCCAGAATATTCCCAAATGGCAAAAGCTGTCTTTTTCAGAATAACCAAAGCATCACATAGTCAAGGTCAAACTCACTACTCTGTCACTAAAAGTTTCAAAATTTCATGGATGCATCTGAAGAGAGCACGGTCTTCAGAGTATAGTTACTGCTGTCCTTGTAAAGCTGTGACGTAGATGAGCTGATACACCTGCATTACAGCTTCCCATGACCTCTCTCTGCATCTGATTATATTTGAGTTCCTCCCCAACTATCTGTCAGGTAACAGACAGTCCTCTAAAGTTATGCTGCTTTTAAAAACAAAAAACCCCACGTCTCCCAAGATTTTTATTTTAACACGAAATTCCAGCTATAAAATACATACGCATATACCAGCATATAGTCACACAAGACAACAGAGATCAAGGTGTTAGCACGATTTTAGCAACTGGACCAATAATTCTGATCTGAGACAAAAATCAATAAACCAATAAGTAACTCTGAATGTCGAATGTTACTTATTCTGTAGTAAAGATCACCTTACAAGCTTTCCTCAAAGACTTTCGCCTTTTCACAGCCCTCTGGTGGTTCATGCTTGAACTTGTAGCTGTCATTGGGTTTCGGTGAGCTAGCATATTTTGGCAAGGGAGAATTATTCCCATTCTCTGCAAGAAGAGAGCACCTCATTACTTCAGTGTGTCACACTATTAAAAAAAAACAATAGCTATCTTTGTATGTCCCCCAAATTGAAACACACATCGTTACCAATGTTATAAAATTAAGGAACGTTTTCAGTCACCTTGAAGTTTTCATTTGCAAATAGGCTTTCTTATCTCAATCACTTTCCTCCTTTCCATTTCTCCTCATATCATTTTTCACGCTTCTCTGCAATCTCTGTTAATTCCTGGCCGCTTTCTGTTTGTAATTGCAAACCTGAATCTATGGTCTGTGCCATCACCACCTAGCCAAAAGAAACAGATAGAAATCATATTCCTTAAAAACCAGAACAAGCTTATGTGGAATTATGAAATTCTCCCAGTGTATCTCAGAAGATTTCTAGTTAAAAAGAAAAATTAGAAAAAGACAGTTAAACTTTTATGGGTGCACGCATGAAATGCTGGAAGGTTGCCCATTTTGTCTGAAATCAAAAAAATACCTGACACAAGCAACAGGACTAACCTATTTTTGCTGTTCCACCTGTTGCTGTACACTCTTGATTCTTCACCTTGTTCAGAGTACTTGAAGAATCTATTATTTAAAACTAAAAACTTGTCTGGGAAGCATATTGCTCAGTCATATCCAGCTCCAATTACAGAGCACTACATATGTGTGCACACATAGTATTTGGAACAATTCAGAAAAAAAAGATCACTTACAAAGTAAAAAACATTCTACCATTTCTCCATGGATGTGGGAAACAAAGTCCCTACATGGTCATTCACATAGCAACGGGTTAAAGTTAAGCACTGTTAAACTTTTAGAGTTACACAGTACCTTTATCTCTGGAATCAGCAAGAAGATCATCTGTAGAACATGGACTTTCTTCACTGCCTTTGTTCGAGATGGTAAGAAATGAGGCTGGAGATCCTGGCTGGGAGCAGCTGCTGTTGTTACTGCTCCTGTTTGCTCCGCCAGGCGCTCGGGTACCAACGCCGCGGGTACCGCTGCTACGCTGAGCCAGTGGAGGTGCTCGGTGCCCAGCTGGAATATCTTGAGGCTGTTAAAAATAAAAGGGATCAGATGGCTGCTCTTGTCTTGTTAGCAATTTCTTTAAATCCAGTAATGCTGAGGGGTTTTTGGGGTTTCACAAAGCTGGTTGAAGTGGAAATTTTTATCCATTACACAAGATTCCAACATAAAATAAAAAAATAAGTCAGGTTTGGAAACTAAGGACAACAGTTTTCAGGATTTCACAGAATCACAGTATTGCTCGGGTTGGAAAGGACCCTCCTGAGCTCGGCTGGTCCAAGCCCCGGGTGCAGGCAGAGTCACCGCCGCAGCCTGTCCAGGGCTGTGTCAGGTTTTCAACATCTCCACAGACAGCGATTCCACAGCCTCTCTGGGCAACTTGCTCCAGCTTTGAGCAGCCTCACATAACTAAAAAAAAACAGATTAAAAAAGTTTTTTTCTTGTGTTTGGATTATTTTTAAATTTATGCCCATTTGTTCTTGCCCTGTCATGGGGCACCAAGAGTCCAGCTCCCTCCTGCTCACTCTGCACGTCAGATATTTACACGCACCGATAAGATCCCCCTGAGCCTTCTCTTCTCCAGGCTGAACAGTCCCAGCTCCCTCAGCTTCTCTTCATATGAAAGGTGTTCCAGGCCCTTAATCATCTTTGTGGCCTATATTTCTGATACTTCATTACTAAATTTACCTCTAAAAATACCTAACAATAAAATTACAGTTAAAAATTGGCAAATTGTGCTTCAGCTGGGATGGGGCAGTTCAGCATGGGCAAAGGGAAGAAAAAGTTCCTACAAAAAGTCTCAAAACGGACCTGTTGTCTTTTCCCCTGTTTTACTGAGATTTCGTATTTTATCAGAAGATAAAATACATCACAGTAATCACAGAGGAAAAGGTTCAGATTCAAGCTTTACCTCTTTCCTGCATTTTGCTTTCCAAGGGACATTTCAACTACCTTTATTAAAGAATTACTTAGACTTCAGCAAAGCCTTTGACACTGTATGCCCCGGCATTTTCCTGGAGCAGCTGCAGCTCATGGCCTGGATGGGTGTCGGGGGTTCAACCAGGCCGAGTGCCGGGTCCTGCACTTGGGCCACAACAACCCCGCGAACGCTGCAGGCTGGGGAAGAGCGGCTGGAAAGCGCCTCGCAGAAAAGGCCCTGGGGGTGTTGGTGCCAGCGGCTGAACATGAGCCAGCGTGTGCCCAGGCGGCCAAGAGGCCACAGGATCCTGGCCGGTACCAGCGCTGGTGTGGCCAGCGGGACCAGGGCCGTGACCGGCCTGTGCTGGGAACGGGGCAGCCAAACCCGAATCCTGGGGGCAGATCTGGGCCCCTCATGCCAAGAAAGGCCTTGAGGTGCTGGAGCGAGTTGAGAGAAGGGAACGGAGCTGGTGAGGGGCTGGAGAAGGAGGTTGAGGTTGGATCTGGGGAAGAATTTCTTCCCCAAAGGGCTGTGGGGCATTGGAACAGGCTGCCCAGGGCAGTGCTGGAGTCACCATCCCTGGAGGGGTTGGACAGACGGACATGAGGTTCTCAGGGACATGGATAGTGCCAGGGGTGGGTTAACGGTTGGACTTCATGATCCCGAGGGTCTCTTCCAAACAAAATGATTCTATAATTCTCCTGACAAGCTCCAGCTGCTTCCAACAGTCTGGGCTTTTGACAAAGTTCTAAACCAATTGCTGCAAAAAACTGAGTATTGGGATTAAACATCATAGTTGTACATTGTATAAATATTACTGAGTTTGTATGATTAATCAGTTAACAACTATTCTAAGGAGTGTAAGCTTCTGCTTTTGGCCCTGAACCAGCTCACTTAGTGTCCATTTCTGAGCCCAAACTCAGCTGCTGAGCCTGTTCTCCAGTCCCAAAAATGCAGGATTTGACCTTTATTTCTGAGCCTGAAGCCACACAAACTGTTTCTGAGCCCCAAAGCCAGCTGCATGAGTCTATTTTCAAGCCCAGGAACAGAAACTTCATCTCCTTTTCTGGCCCCTTTGCATCCCCATGTGCGATGCTGAGGGCTGGGGGAGCTCAGAAGAGATTCTGCACAACCAGAGCATGAAGTTGGACAGCGGGAAGTCAAAAACCTTTTTTTTTTCTTTTTGTCCTGGTCAGCAGATCTTTCTTACATTCTCATCCATGAAACAAATGGAAATATTAAGTAGCCAAAAGGTTACCAGAAAACCTATTTTTTAAGGTTAAAACATAGTTTTTGTATTGCCAAACAACTTATTTTTTTAAAATATTTACAATTACATAAACAGTCATAAAAGGTTTCTCTTCTTATCAAAATTGGTTTGGTCAAAGCTGATCCGTGTTAGCCACAACACAGTAAACCCCTGTGAAGGTCACACTACATGTTTATTTGCAAGCTGATAAAATATTAAGACTACAGTGACCCTGTGACACTAGAGGCAAAAAACTCCCTGCAATTAAGTGTTTATACAAGTCTTGTCAGTTACATAAACACCCTAATGCCACCGTTAAAGAAGGCAAAAGAGTACAGTGCATTCCCATCCATTACTTACCAGATTTTCTGCCAAGGGAATGAACTTACAGAAATGGAACATTTAAAAATTGACACATACAGGCCATGAACATAAAAAAACCACAGAAAATGTTTGGATTTCAAGTATTCATTGTGCACTCCTGTACACTATGAAGATTAAAAGGGGGCGAAGTTGCCTTTGCTAAATAAGTAGATGTTGTTTTTAGTCTGCCCTGAAGTATCGCTTTTAATATCGGAAAACAGCATGGACTACATGACAGATTTTCTCCCACCTTAACATCATTCAATAGCACATCCTGAGGAATAAGAGAAAATCCTTTATTTAAGGAATAACAAGTTTTACTGTAAAGGGAGACAGAGAAAGGACAGACTGACATTTAAAATCCTTCTGACACGGTCCAGGCGTGCAGCATTTCCCACTGTTCCTAGCTCACTTCTACAGACCACTTTTCTTTGAAATTCATATTCCAGAAAACTGTTTTATTGCCACTTTTTGCCTCATAATAAAAAAAGGTTTGTGGGTTTTTTGGCAGGTGACACTTTTTTGAGGTTACCTCTACAAGCACACTCACTCCTGTTTCACTGATTTCTCCTCCTCAACTGCATGATCACATAACGTGAACCAAAATACAGTGTGAAGTAACTGTCTTCATTTTGTATACAAGTCAAAAGTCAACATGAGGAAAAAAATGCTGTTCGACCTTTCCTTCCCAGTCTCTTCATGGGTTTATTTACCAATTCCATTACCAAGTCACTTGTTCTGTAGAGACTAAACAAAAAATGATAGAACTCAACCCACCATTTCCCAATTCAGGAGAAAGCCCATCCTAACAAGAAACGTGACAGTCACAGACATGCGGATGCTTCAAGGAACTTCTCGTGCTTTCGTAAGGCTTGACTCTCCACAAATCAACAGCAGAGCTTTCCAAAATTCCCATTTCGGACAGCGCTGCCCGCAGACCCCGAACTGATGGACCCCGCGGAGCACGCGGATTTTGACACACCGTGTTGTTGCTGCTCCTTACCTGCCCGGACAAGCTGTGATTACGGGTTTCTCAGCAGCATCTCTCAGGGTGTTAACGCCTCCACGAAGCGCCCGCTTTAACCTTACCCACCGAACACATCACCCTTGGCTTGAGCACAGACAAGTTCAACTACAGCATTCCTAACAGCAAGAACACTATGAGCAATTCTAGGGGCTGTAACTCCACTGCATTTAACATCTTTAAGTGCTCAGCAGATAACTAAAATCAGAGCTTCGTCAACTGGCTCTTTCTTTAATTAGTGCAATTTACATTACCCAGTGAATCAGCTGGTCTTAGCTGAGACCCAGAGGAGAAAAGCGGCTGAAGGAGAAGTAGAACAATTCACACCAGACATTTATCTATATTAGCTGTTAGTTTTCTTTCACAACTTTTACTTCGGGCCTTCTGGTTAAACAGGCTCACAGAGAGACCTGCAAGCCTAAATGCCATCTCAGGAAGCAGGCAAGAATTTACCAAACACAACATACAGACCTGATAAAGAGGTAAATCACAGCAGCTGGAGCACCTCTGAGTCTTATGGTGGATTTTTTTTGTATATCTGTTTGGTTTGTTGTTGGTTTTGTTTTAATTAGACTTGAATTCAATGAGTCTGGGGATGGAGACAAAGCACACAAGTTAGGGCTTTGCATTGCAGACACTCAGGCATAAATTCCAGAAATTATTCTTAAATAATAGATTTGCAAGGCACTGCGTAGAGCACCTTGAGCTGGGTGTCTCCTGCAGAGGGACCCTCTGCAGAAACATCTTGGACAGGTCTACCCCACAGCCCCAGCCCCTGCGCGTCCCTCGCGGCCAACTGCACAATTAGAATCCGGGCTCTCCCTGTTCTCAGGTGAATCTCCTCATTTTCGTCAGACAGGGCCATCAGTCAGTCCTGACCTGCAAGTTCCTATTTTGCACCTGCACCTGGAGAAAAAAAAGTTATTTGCAATAGCCAAAACATCCCTCTGTGTCTCGTCCCGTCAGACCTGTTCTGTTCCTTCTCTCAGCAGCTCCCCTCATCTGAAGACTCTGAGGCCTTTTTTCCTTAACAAAGCAGAAAGTTCCAGGATTCACAGCTCACAGCTGTGTTAGGCAAACTCACTCATGCTGAGCGAATGCTAGATAAGCAGCTTCTAACCAGGTTCTGTATGAAGCCGTATACTCAGTAACTTGATAAGCTAAGGCAGCCTATTCCCTAACACTCCGTTACTTATTCTGGCTTGTTGCAGCTTTGTTGGAAACTTGTATTTAAATCGTGTCTTTCAGCCAGACAATCGTAAGATGAACTGTAAGAGTAGCTTTTCTTTGCGGGCAGGAAAATACTACTGAAATATATAATTTTTTTTTCAGAATAAAATATTTTCCAAACATATTCCTTCATGAAACTATTGAAGGAAACAGATAAATTATTAGTATATAATTAGAATAGACCTGTAAGAAATGTGGATAATTATTGTGGCAAGTGCCATTGCCATTCCTAAATATTTATTTTCTAAGTGTCTCTATCAGGCCTGGCCTACTTTTTCCAGTTTTCCCTTCTTCTCTTTTGCCCCATTCATTTTGAGTCCTGTTTAAAACAAGTATATATAAAAGAAAATAAATAAAACAAGAAACCAGCCAAACAAACAAGCACACCTGGCCGAGCGTGCTGCAGCTGATGGACGGGATGTGGGAGGGTCGTACTCCACTCGTGTTGGAAAGTTAGGGGAACATTATCAGAATTTGAGATTAGATGATTTAACTAATAAATATTTGCCTCATTCCTGTTACTGGCTGGTGGTCCCCATGCTTGCTGCCTTTATTATATTTTTTTAAAAGACTCTCTAGTTTACTGGAACTGCCTGAAAAACTCACATGTAAAGGAATACGTTTGGCTTGGCAGTTGGCTTTAGTATGTTCGGGTTTTTTTGAAACATGTTGAACTATCTAGCTACTTTTGACATTTTTATCATCTTTCCCCCTTATCCCCCCATGAGATTACAGTGGGAAAAGGAGTCTCTTTGGTAAGAGTCTGAGGCGCTGCTGATCCCCAGCGCGGATGCCACAGCGCAGAGCGGTGCCCGGCTCTGCGCCGCGGGGACCAGCACGTCCCCGGGAGCGGAGCCGCGTCCGTCACACGCGCGAGGGCACAGAACCGCGTCTGACCGGGGCTCACCGAGAGCTGCAGGTGCAAAACACCAACCGAAGATCAGAACTTGGACTGACGGGACTGTGGGGGCAGAACTGTCCAAGACTGTTTCTGCTGGGGTTCCCTCTTCGGGAGGCAGCAGCTTGAGCTGCTCTACACTGTGCCTTGCAAATAAATTGTTTATTTTAGAAGAATTTCTGGAAGCCATGCCTGAGTCTCTGCTGCAGGAAACCCAGGGAAAAGGAGCTTCCCTAATGCCGAGCTGATCTCCCTCCCACACAAAGCTTCATCTCCATTTCTAGCTCTGGAATACCTCCTTTAAACCAAAGTAAAAGCTACTTCCGCATTTTTTCCTATTATGGCTGACAACAGTTTCTGCAAATCTTGTTATATTTTTTACCTTTGTAGCATCTATACAATTATTTCCACAGTCCAATTAAATTTGTTAAAAAAACCTCACAACCCTGTAGTCAGTTTTAAATTCTTGCAATTGGGCTTTCCTGTTATACGTTCCCCAAATGCCACTCAGAACAAAATACTGAAAACTAGAGATGCAGTCAATATCACTGTACTCTATAAATCACCAATTTCACTTTATTTACAGCTTTCCTCAGGCATGTTCAACAGTCTCCAGAATCAACACCTAATTGTAACCTATTAGTAACCAAAGCACAACTTTACCAGTAAAGGGGGAAGAGAAAAACAGCCAGAGTCTCTAGAAATCATGACAAGGCAACAACTAGAATAGGATTCATCATTAAATGGCAAGATTTTTTTAAAAAAAGTACACACTCGATGCTATTGTTCTTCAACATCTGTACTGCACCGTGTCCTGCCCAGCGCTGGGGCGCTGACAAGCCCGAGTCTTCGGGCAGGGAGGAACCCAGGCCTCTGGTACACTCACACCAACGCTCCTGCAGAAAGTGTCCCTACCCAGACAGGGATTAAAATGAAATCAGGTGCTTCGCTTAAAGTAGTAATGACCAAAAAAAAAAAAAATTAAATGCTTGAAGGGAATTTTTACTTAATGCCAGGTGCATCTGTGAGCTGTGCGAGAGACTCATCACTTCCCCCGAAGCTGCGGTTTATTTAACCTCTGCAGCCTGTCTCAATTCACGCCATTCCCTGCGCTGCCCCAGTTTCCCTCTGCCCAACCCGAGCTGCCAGCCCCGCTGTTCCCCTTTAAACACTCTCTAACCGCACAGCTGCTCTTTGCTCAGCAGCCTCACCCTCGCTGCGGCCCGTCTGCACCCCCGGAAGCCACGGTGTCTCCCGCAAACGCGCCCGGGGCCACGAGCTTCCGCTGCCGACCGCCTGCTCCCCGCACGCGCTCGAACCGCTGACTGCGCCCGGCAGCCAATCAGCGCTGAGCTCCCGCCCGTCCCGCCCGGCGGGCGGCGTAGCCGGCCAATGACAAACGGCGTAAGCGCGGCGGGGGCGGGGCCGTCCGCGGCGGGGACCAATGGGCGGGCGGCGCGCGGCGGGCGCCAGCCGAGGGGCGGGTTTGGAGGCGGCGGGAGGGGGCGCGGGGCGCAGGGCGCGGCGGGCGGGGACCGGGCGCTGCGGTGTCCCGTGGTGACGCGCCGTGTCTGTAGGGGCTGGGGGTCCCGGGGGGTTGGGGTCCCGTGGTGACGCTGTGTCCCCTCCCCGCCCCCAGGATGGCGCAGAAGGAGAACGCGGACCCCGGCATGTCCAGCCTGCCCGAGGTGACACCCCCTGCCCCGCGACGTTCCCTTGCCAGGGTGTCCCCCCCGGGGGCACTCGGGGTGACGCTGCCCTTTCTGGAGTGTCCCCGTCCCCGGGATGGGGGGTCTCGGAGTGCCCCAAACCCCTCCGGGGGGGCCGTCCTTGGGAGGGGGTCTCGGGGTGTCCCCTGGGCCCCATCCCTGGGGCACCCTCGGGGCAGGTCCCGTCCGCTCTGGGGCCGCGCTGACCCCTGGGGGTGGCGTCGTCCCAGGAGAGTGCGCTCAGGCACCCCCGGGCCCCTTTTGGGGGGTGTCCTGTCCCTGGGGAGGCTGCTGGGGTCCCCCACCCCCGCAGGCGTGTCTTGGGGTGACCCCGCCTCCCTGGCCGGGCCGCAGGTTCGCCGCGAGGAGCCGCCCACCCCGGAGCACCGGCCGGGTACGGGGAGGGAGGGTCCCGGGGGGCACAGCCCCATGGGGAGGAGTTGGGGCGCCCCGGACGCCTGGGTCCCTTCGTGGGGGCGCGGATGTTACTTGGGGGTCCCTGGATGCCTGTGTCCCCCGGAAAGGTCCTCGGGGGCCCCCAGGGTGTGTGGGGGGGGTTCCCGCAGCTGAGCCCTCCCCACCCAGGAGCCGAGCCCCTGCAGCCCATTGCCCTGCTGGCCTCTCCCCTGCCCCAGTGAGTGACGGTGGGGGCAGAGCTGGGGGGTCTGGGGGTAACAGGAACCCCTGGGGTGATGTGGGAAACTAGAGACCCTGGAGTGATGGGGAGGGGGTGCCAGGGACCCTGGGGAGGTCAAACCTCCAATCCTGGGGGCAGTTTGGGGCCCCTCACGCCAAGAAAGGCCTTGAGGTGCTGGAGCGAGTTGAGAGAAGGGAACGGAGCTGGGGAAGGGGCTGGAGCACAAGTGCGATGGGAGCGGCTGAGGGAGCTGGGGGTTCAGCTGGAGAACAGGAGCTGAGGGGAGACCTTCTGATCTCTGACCTGCCTGAAAGGAGCTTGGAGCCGGGGCGGGGGGGGGGGGGGGGGGGTCGGGCTCCGCTCCCCAGGAACAAGCGCCAGGAGCAGAGGAAACGGCCTCGAGTTGCGCCAGGGGAGGTTGAGGTTGGATCTGGGGACCAATTTCTTCCCCAAAGGGCTGTCGGGCGTTGGAACAGGCTGCCCAGGGCAGTGCTGGAGTCACCGTCCCTGGAGGAGCGTAAAAGGTGTTTAGACAAGTTCCTTAGGGACATGGTTTAGTGCTAGAGTTACGTTAGGTTATGGCTGGACTCGATGATCCTCAGGGTCTCTTCCAACCGAAATGATTCTATGATTCAAGATCTTCTAAACCGGCCACCAGCCTGCTTAGGGTCCCCCCAGCTTCCAACTTTCCTTACACTTAACAGGCACGTGCTTTGTTCCATCTTCCAGCAGCAAAAACACACACGGTCTCAGACCCAGAGCACAACCTCGGGATGCCCACGCACACTTTGTTGTTCTGATGAGGAGCCACGGGCATCCCCGCGAGTACGGCTGCACGCAGCAGAGCAGGCGTGGATTTAACCCCGAGCGAGAGGCCGGCTGCCCACGGGCAGAATGAACTCACCTCCGTGCTGCCCAGAGCTCCTGCTGGGGACAGCCCTGCCTGCACCGGCCGCTCCGCAGCTGTGCCGGGAGCACAGCCCGGTCCTCGGGGGCTGCCACGAACAGACACCCCAGCTCGTTGCAGCTCCTGCTCATTGCAGCCGCAGGTGATTTTGCTCTGGCCGATGCACACTCGAGGCAGCACACAGCCCCTCTCACTCCAGCTCCTGCTCACTGCAGTGCTGGCTGACTGAAGCTCCAGTTCCTTCAGCTCCTTCTCCTGACAAGCTCCAGCTGTTCCTACAGTTCCTACAAGGTTGTAAACCAATTGCTGTGAAAAGCCGAGTGTTAGGATTAAACACCATAGTTATACATTGTATAAATACTACTGAGTTTGTATGATCAGTTAACTATTCCAAGCTGTGTACAAAGACAAAAAATCTTTTAGGAACCTCTAGCCATCATGTGACAAGACTAGGCCTAACGTAGCAAGACTAGGCCTAATGTAACAGAAACCTAACAAAGAAACAACAGCTCTGCAGAGACTGGACTTGAGGCAAAGCGGGGTGTCCTTGGCTTGCAAGCTGGGAAAGTGGAATATTCCACTAAATGAAGAAAGAGCTACAAGACTCGCACTGAGTAGCAGCACAAAATGACAGTATGCTTGTTCAAGAAATCAGGTTAAGAAGCCGACACTGGGGCGAGAGGGGGGGGCACCAGGCTGTGAAGACAACGGGGACATTAGAGACCCCTGATGAACACTCTGGAATACCAAAGATGAACTTCCGGCAAGGGGCGGGTCTATGTAAATAATTTATGTTTAATGCATTATCTAATTAGTATAAACAGATGAATACGCAACAGGTATAGGTAATAAATGCCAAGAAGTGCAAATCATGCGCACACTCGATCAGAGGAACGATCCTCTGAGTGTCCAGCACCCTGCAATAAAAGCGCTGCCTCTTAACACTTTCAAAGCAGTGTTAAGGGATCTTTTTGCCAGCTTTTCAGTATCAGCACGTCGGCCTCCTGAACTCTGGCGTCGGACACCACCGGACCCCCACCTCTGGGAGGTCCATGCCCCTGCCCAGTCCCTGCTCTCCCCTGCAGCGCCCACTGCCCTCCCACCCCCTACAAAACCAGCCAAACCGGCTTTGGCTTTTGGCCCAAACCAGCTCCCCTAGTGCCCATTTCTGAGCCCAACCCCAGCTGCTGAGCCTGTTCTCCAGTCCCAAAAACGCAAGATTTGACCTCTATTCCTGAGCCTGAGGCCGCACAACTCCATCTGTTTCTGAGCCCCAAAATCCACTGCCTAAGACTGTTTGCAAGCCCCAGGAACAGAAATCTCCGTCTCCGTTTCTGGCCCCCAGCAGCTGCTTTCTGGCCCCTTGCACCCCCGCGTGCGATGCTGAGGGCTGGGGGGAGCTCAGCCCCGCCCCCAGCCCCGCACCCCCGGGCCCCACACGCAGTTTGGGGAGCGCTGGGAGCTGCGGAGCGCCCGGCCCCGTCCTGCGGGCAGCACCAGCACAGGCGGGGCAGCGCTTCTTCATTGCCGGGGATGGGACGAGGCCGCCCCTGCTCGCCCCGGCCGGACACGGGCTCGGCCCCAAACCCCCCGCGCCCGGGGCAGCGCTGTCCCGAGGCCGCTCCACCCCAGGGGTCGCTCGGCTCGGGGCTCGGCCGCGCCCGCAGCAGCCTGGAGCGCGGGGACCCACCGCACATCGCGGAGCCGGAGCTGCAGTTCCGCCCTTTGGCCGAACGGCAGCAGGGAAAACGGAACAACATAGAAACAAACACCGAGGAGGGACGGAAATGAAAACAATTGCAAAGCCCAAATTCCCGATGAGAACAACAGCGGCGGGACTGGGGTGCAGAGAATTGCGGGGGGAGACAACGGGCGGTTTGAGGGGTGCAGGCGGCGCCACAGGGGTCCGCAGGCAGAGCGGCTATGGGGGGGCGGTGCAGAATATGGGGGCTGGAGGGGAGAGAGGAGGGAGCGAGGACCCGAGAGCGGAGGGCAAAGGACGGGGGAGTGTCACGGGGGAAAGAACGCGCGCGGGGCACATTCGGAGAGAAACCGCTTGGGGAGGGAAGGAGACGCAGAGGGGGACGGGAGACGGACACGGACACGCGAGGGTGATGTGGAAATAACAAGGTGCACGGGCGGCCGCGGGCGGGGGTGATCCGCGCTGGAGGGTCCGCCCGAGACCACCCACAGCAGACGAGTCACCGGGACAGCCCGCAGCGGAGAACCCGCTCTGGAGACCCGGCCTACGCCAGGAAACCCGCACCGGATCAGCCCCGACAATGCCCCTCCGACGGGCCAAAGAACGCCAGACACACCACACGCTCCACTCCACGCACAACGCCCGCGAGCCCCGCACCCGGCGCCCCTTCGCTCTGTCTTCAACCACGAAAGGATCCCCACCGGGGTGGGGTGCACCGTTCCCGGAGGCACTGCAATACCGGGACGATGCGTGGAGCGGAGGGAGCAAGCTCCGGATCCAACTCCCAGGCCCAAAAATCCGTTTAATATAAAGTCCTCTCATCGAGGACGTATCAGATATTAAACTGATAAGAACAGATACTACACTTGATCTTAGCCAAAAGGCCGAGAAGCGATGCCCCACCCCCTCCGCCGCACCGCCCCATCCTCTTCCAGACCCTCCGACCTCGCGGTCACTCCCGCCGCGCCGCGCCGCACCCACGCCCGAGCGCCTTTCCCGCTCTACTCCCCTCACTCTCGCCCACGGTTCCACCGGGGTCCGCGGGCACCGACTCTCGCCGCGCCCGGAGACGCCCCGCGACGAGCCTCCCAGCGGCCCCTTCGGCCTCTCGGGTACGCGATTGGTGTATGCCCGCCTCTAATTTGCATTCTCCCCGCCCCTCGTCACGCCGGCCCTCGTCCCCGCGCGCCCCGCCCCTTGTTTCCTGTCCGCGATCTGATTGGCACGATCCGCATCCAGATTTGCATTCGCCCCGCCCACTCACCTCTCCGCCCACTCACCTCTCCGCCCACACCCCGAGCCGATTTGCGTACTCGGCGCGGCTTTTGCTTCTGTTCTATTTCTGCCCAACCTCTTCTATTGCTATTTCTCCTGTTTCTAGCTCTAGTTTTATTTTTCTCCGTATTTTTCTTTTTCTTTCCTATTTCTCTTTCCCGGCGGCCCGTTCGACCGCTGCTCTCCTGATTTCTACGTCCCGCCCTTAGTGCGGCGCGGCGCGCGGTCGCGGAGCCCAATGCGCACGCGCAGCTCTGCTGGCGCAGTGCTGCGATTTCGCCAGCAGGCGGCAGCAGTGAGCAGCCGGCGGGAATGCTTGGGTGCCTGTTTTCCCCAAAATTGTTCTTTTTAATTTTATTCCCCCACCCCTTCCCGCCCTCCCGCCGTTGCGGACCCAGATTCAGGGTGTCCGGGACGTTTTTGTGCCGTGGCGACGCCTCCCGCTCCGTGCCTGCGGCCCCACAGGGTAAACTCCCTACTTAGGGGAGCCGGCCCCAAATTGCGGTGGGAAAAGGGGGAAATGGAGAAGCGGGAGAGAGGCAGCTGTTGGAAGTGCTTTTATATCTTTATTTCTTCAGAAATATATCAAGCGCGATTGACTTTTTAAATCCTTTCTATACACAGGGGGCTTTGAGGCCAATTGTCTGAGGTTCAACCAGGCCGAGTTGCCGGGTCCTGCACTTGGGCCACAACAACCCCGCGAACGCTGCAGGCTGGGGAAGAGCGGCTGGAAAGCGCCTCGCAGAAAAGGCCCTGGGGGTGTTGGTGCCAGCGGCTGAACATGAGCCAGCGTGTGCCCAGGCGGCCAAGAGGCCACCAGCATCCTGGCTTGTATCAAGAATAGTGTGGCCAGCAGGACTAGAGAAGTGATTGTGCCGCTGTGCTGGGCACTGGGGAGGTCAAACCTCCAATCCTGGGGGCAGTTTGGGGCCCCTCACGCCAAGAAAGGCCTTGAGGTGCTGGAGCGAGTTGAGAGAAGGGAACGGAGCTGGGGAAGGGGCTGGAGCACAAGTGCGATGGGAGCGGCTGAGGGAGCTGGGGGTTCAGCTGGAGAACAGGAGCTGAGGGGAGACCTTCTGATCTCTGACCTGCCTGAAAGGAGCTTGGAGCCGGGGCGGGGGGGGGGGGGGGGGGGTCGGGCTCCGCTCCCCAGGAACAAGCGCCAGGAGCAGAGGAAACGGCCTCGAGTTGCGCCAGGGGAGGTTGAGGTTGGATCTGGGGACCAATTTCTTCCCCAAAGGGCTGTCGGGCGTTGGAACAGGCTGCCCAGGGCAGTGCTGGAGTCACCGTCCCTGGAGGAGCGTAAAAGGTGTTTAGACAAGTTCCTTAGGGACATGGTTTAGTGCTAGAGTTACGTTAGGTTATGGCTGGACTCGATGATCCTCAGGGTCTCTTCCAACCGAAATGATTCTATGATTCAAGACCTTCTAAACCGGCCACCAGCCTGCTTAGGGTCCCCCCAGCTTCCAACTTTCCTTACACTTAACAGGCACGTGCTTTGTTCCATCTTCCAGCAGCAAAAACACACACGGTCTCAGACCCAGAGCACAACCTCGGGATGCCCACGCACACTTTGTTGTTCTGATGAGGAGCCACGGGCATCCCCGCGAGTACGGCTGCACGCAGCAGAGCAGGCGTGGATTTAACCCCGAGCGAGAGGCCGGCTGCCCACGGGCAGAATGAACTCACCTCCGTGCTGCCCAGAGCTCCTGCTGGGGACAGCCCTGCCTGCACCGGCCGCTCCGCAGCTGTGCCGGGAGCACAGCCCGGTCCTCGGGGGCTGCCACGAACAGACACCCCAGCTCGTTGCAGCTCCTGCTCATTGCAGCCGCAGGTGATTTTGCTCTGGCCGATGCACACTCGAGGCAGCACACAGCCCCTCTCACTCCAGCTCCTGCTCACTGCAGTGCTGGCTGACTGAAGCTCCAGTTCCTTCAGCTCCTTCTCCTGACAAGCTCCAGCTGTTCCTACAGTTCCTACAAGGTTGTAAACCAATTGCTGTGAAAAGCCGAGTGTTAGGATTAAACACCATAGTTATACATTGTATAAATACTACTGAGTTTGTATGATCAGTTAACTATTCCAAGCTGTGTACAAAGACAAAAAATCTTTTAGGAACCTCTAGCCATCATGTGACAAGACTAGGCCTAACGTAGCAAGACTAGGCCTAATGTAACAGAAACCTAACAAAGAAACAACAGCTCTGCAGAGACTGGACTTGAGGCAAAGCGGGGTGTCCTTGGCTTGCAAGCTGGGAAAGTGGAATATTCCACTAAATGAAGAAAGAGCTACAAGACTCGCACTGAGTAGCAGCACAAAATGACAGTATGCTTGTTCAAGAAATCAGGTTAAGAAGCCGACACTGGGGCGAGAGGGGGGGGCACCAGGCTGTGAAGACAACGGGGACATTAGAGACCCCTGATGAACACTCTGGAATACCAAAGATGAACTTCCGGCAAGGGGCGGGTCTATGTAAATAATTTATGTTTAATGCATTATCTAATTAGTATAAACAGATGAATACGCAACAGGTATAGGTAATAAATGCCAAGAAGTGCAAATCATGCGCACACTCGATCAGAGGAACGATCCTCTGAGTGTCCAGCACCCTGCAATAAAAGCGCTGCCTCTTAACACTTTCAAAGCAGTGTTAAGGGATCTTTTTGCCAGCTTTTCAGTATCAGCACGTCGGCCTCCTGAACTCTGGCGTCGGACACCACCGGACCCCCACCTCTGGGAGGTCCATGCCCCTGCCCAGTCCCTGCTCTCCCCTGCAGCGCCCACTGCCCTCCCACCCCCTACAAAACCAGCCAAACCGGCTTTGGCTTTTGGCCCAAACCAGCTCCCCTAGTGCCCATTTCTGAGCCCAACCCCAGCTGCTGAGCCTGTTCTCCAGTCCCAAAAACGCAAGATTTGACCTCTATTCCTGAGCCTGAGGCCGCACAACTCCATCTGTTTCTGAGCCCCAAAATCCACTGCCTAAGACTGTTTGCAAGCCCCAGGAACAGAAATCTCCGTCTCCGTTTCTGGCCCCCAGCAGCTGCTTTCTGGCCCCTTGCACCCCCGCGTGCGATGCTGAGGGCTGGGGGGAGCTCAGCCCCGCCCCCAGCCCCGCACCCCCGGGCCCCACACGCAGTTTGGGGAGCGCTGGGAGCTGCGGAGCGCCCGGCCCCGTCCTGCGGGCAGCACCAGCACAGGCGGGGCAGCGCTTCTTCATTGCCGGGGATGGGACGAGGCCGCCCCTGCTCGCCCCGGCCGGACACGGGCTCGGCCCCAAACCCCCCGCGCCCGGGGCAGCGCTGTCCCGAGGCCGCTCCACCCCAGGGGTCGCTCGGCTCGGGGCTCGGCCGCGCCCGCAGCAGCCTGGAGCGCGGGGACCCACCGCACATCGCGGAGCCGGAGCTGCAGTTCCGCCCTTTGGCCGAACGGCAGCAGGGAAAACGGAACAACATAGAAACAAACACCGAGGAGGGACGGAAATGAAAACAATTGCAAAGCCCAAATTCCCGATGAGAACAACAGCGGCGGGACTGGGGTGCAGAGAATTGCGGGGGGAGACAACGGGCGGTTTGAGGGGTGCAGGCGGCGCCACAGGGGTCCGCAGGCAGAGCGGCTATGGGGGGGCGGTGCAGAATATGGGGGCTGGAGGGGAGAGAGGAGGGAGCGAGGACCCGAGAGCGGAGGGCAAAGGACGGGGGAGTGTCACGGGGGAAAGAACGCGCGCGGGGCACATTCGGAGAGAAACCGCTTGGGGAGGGAAGGAGACGCAGAGGGGGACGGGAGACGGACACGGACACGCGAGGGTGATGTGGAAATAACAAGGTGCACGGGCGGCCGCGGGCGGGGGTGATCCGCGCTGGAGGGTCCGCCCGGGACCACCCACAGCAGACGAGTCACCGGGACAGCCCGCAGCGGAGAACCCGCTCTGGAGACCCGGCCTACGCCAGGAAACCCGCACCGGATCAGCCCCGACAATGCCCCTCCGACGGGCCAAAGAACGCCAGACACACCACACGCTCCACTCCACGCACAACGCCCGCGAGCCCCGCACCCGGCGCCCCTTCGCTCTGTCTTCAACCACGAAAGGATCCCCACCGGGGTGGGGTGCACCGTTCCCGGAGGCACTGCAATACCGGGACGATGCGTGGAGCGGAGGGAGCAAGCTCCGGATCCAACTCCCAGGCCCAAAAATCCGTTTAATATAAAGTCCTCTCATCGAGGACGTATCAGATATTAAACTGATAAGAACAGATACTACACTTGATCTTAGCCAAAAGGCCGAGAAGCGATGCCCCACCCCCTCCGCCGCACCGCCCCATCCTCTTCCAGACCCTCCGACCTCGCGGTCACTCCCGCCGCGCCGCGCCGCACCCACGCCCGAGCGCCTTTCCCGCTCTACTCCCCTCACTCTCGCCCACGGTTCCACCGGGGTCCGCGGGCACCGACTCTCGCCGCGCCCGGAGACGCCCCGCGACGAGCCTCCCAGCGGCCCCTTCGGCCTCTCGGGTACGCGATTGGTGTATGCCCGCCTCTAATTTGCATTCTCCCCGCCCCTCGTCACGCCGGCCCTCGTCCCCGCGCGCCCCGCCCCTTGTTTCCTGTCCGCGATCTGATTGGCACGATCCGCATCCAGATTTGCATTCGCCCCGCCCACTCACCTCTCCGCCCACTCACCTCTCCGCCCACACCCCGAGCCGATTTGCGTACTCGGCGCGGCTTTTGCTTCTGTTCTATTTCTGCCCAACCTCTTCTATTGCTATTTCTCCTGTTTCTAGCTCTAGTTTTATTTTTCTCCGTATTTTTCTTTTTCTTTCCTATTTCTCTTTCCCGGCGGCCCGTTCGACCGCTGCTCTCCTGATTTCTACGTCCCGCCCTTAGTGCGGCGCGGCGCGCGGTCGCGGAGCCCAATGCGCACGCGCAGCTCTGCTGGCGCAGTGCTGCGATTTCGCCAGCAGGCGGCAGCAGTGAGCAGCCGGCGGGAATGCTTGGGTGCCTGTTTTCCCCAAAATTGTTCTTTTTAATTTTATTCCCCCACCCCTTCCCGCCCTCCCGCCGTTGCGGACCCAGATTCAGGGTGTCCGGGACGTTTTTGTGCCGTGGCGACGCCTCCCGCTCCGTGCCTGCGGCCCCACAGGGTAAACTCCCTACTTAGGGGAGCCGGCCCCAAATTGCGGTGGGAAAAGGGGGAAATGGAGAAGCGGGAGAGAGGCAGCTGTTGGAAGTGCTTTTATATCTTTATTTCTTCAGAAATATATCAAGCGCGATTGACTTTTTAAATCCTTTCTATACACAGGGGGCTTTGAGGCCAATTGTCTGAGGTTCAACCAGGCCGAGTTGCCGGGTCCTGCACTTGGGCCACAACAACCCCGCGAACGCTGCAGGCTGGGGAAGAGCGGCTGGAAAGCGCCTCGCAGAAAAGGCCCTGGGGGTGTTGGTGCCAGCGGCTGAACATGAGCCAGCGTGTGCCCAGGCGGCCAAGAGGCCACCAGCATCCTGGCTTGTATCAAGAATAGTGTGGCCAGCAGGACTAGAGAAGTGATTGTGCCGCTGTGCTGGGCACTGGGGAGGTCAAACCTCCAATCCTGGGGGCAGTTTGGGGCCCCTCACGCCAAGAAAGGCCTTGAGGTGCTGGAGCGAGTTGAGAGAAGGGAACGGAGCTGGGGAAGGGGCTGGAGCACAAGTGCGATGGGAGCGGCTGAGGGAGCTGGGGGTTCAGCTGGAGAACAGGAGCTGAGGGGAGACCTTCTGATCTCTGACCTGCCTGAAAGGAGCTTGGAGCCGGGGCGGGGTGGGGGGGGGGGGGTCGGGCTCCGCTCCCCAGGAACAAGCGCCAGGAGCAGAGGAAACGGCCTCGAGTTGCGCCAGGGGAGGTTGAGGTTGGATCTGGGGACCAATTTCTTCCCCAAAGGGCTGTCGGGCGTTGGAACAGGCTGCCCAGGGCAGTGCTGGAGTCACCGTCCCTGGAGGAGCGTAAAAGGTGTTTAGACAAGTTCCTTAGGGACATGGTTTAGTGCTAGAGTTACGTTAGGTTATGGCTGGACTCGATGATCCTCAGGGTCTCTTCCAACCGAAATGATTCTATGATTCAAGATCTTCTAAACCGGCCACCAGCCTGCTTAGGGTCCCCCCAGCTTCCAACTTTCCTTACACTTAACAGGCACGTGCTTTGTTCCATCTTCCAGCAGCAAAAACACACACGGTCTCAGACCCAGAGCACAACCTCGGGATGCCCACGCACACTTTGTTGTTCTGATGAGGAGCCACGGGCATCCCCGCGAGTACGGCTGCACGCAGCAGAGCAGGCGTGGATTTAACCCCGAGCGAGAGGCCGGCTGCCCACGGGCAGAATGAACTCACCTCCGTGCTGCCCAGAGCTCCTGCTGGGGACAGCCCTGCCTGCACCGGCCGCTCCGCAGCTGTGCCGGGAGCACAGCCCGGTCCTCGGGGGCTGCCACGAACAGACACCCCAGCTCGTTGCAGCTCCTGCTCATTGCAGCCGCAGGTGATTTTGCTCTGGCCGATGCACACTCGAGGCAGCACACAGCCCCTCTCACTCCAGCTCCTGCTCACTGCAGTGCTGGCTGACTGAAGCTCCAGTTCCTTCAGCTCCTTCTCCTGACAAGCTCCAGCTGTTCCTACAGTTCCTACAAGGTTGTAAACCAATTGCTGTGAAAAGCCGAGTGTTAGGATTAAACACCATAGTTATACATTGTATAAATACTACTGAGTTTGTATGATCAGTTAACTATTCCAAGCTGTGTACAAAGACAAAAAATCTTTTAGGAACCTCTAGCCATCATGTGACAAGACTAGGCCTAACGTAGCAAGACTAGGCCTAATGTAACAGAAACCTAACAAAGAAACAACAGCTCTGCAGAGACTGGACTTGAGGCAAAGCGGGGTGTCCTTGGCTTGCAAGCTGGGAAAGTGGAATATTCCACTAAATGAAGAAAGAGCTACAAGACTCGCACTGAGTAGCAGCACAAAATGACAGTATGCTTGTTCAAGAAATCAGGTTAAGAAGCCGACACTGGGGCGAGAGGGGGGGGCACCAGGCTGTGAAGACAACGGGGACATTAGAGACCCCTGATGAACACTCTGGAATACCAAAGATGAACTTCCGGCAAGGGGCGGGTCTATGTAAATAATTTATGTTTAATGCATTATCTAATTAGTATAAACAGATGAATACGCAACAGGTATAGGTAATAAATGCCAAGAAGTGCAAATCATGCGCACACTCGATCAGAGGAACGATCCTCTGAGTGTCCAGCACCCTGCAATAAAAGCGCTGCCTCTTAACACTTTCAAAGCAGTGTTAAGGGATCTTTTTGCCAGCTTTTCAGTATCAGCACGTCGGCCTCCTGAACTCTGGCGTCGGACACCACCGGACCCCCACCTCTGGGAGGTCCATGCCCCTGCCCAGTCCCTGCTCTCCCCTGCAGCGCCCACTGCCCTCCCACCCCCTACAAAACCAGCCAAACCGGCTTTGGCTTTTGGCCCAAACCAGCTCCCCTAGTGCCCATTTCTGAGCCCAACCCCAGCTGCTGAGCCTGTTCTCCAGTCCCAAAAACGCAAGATTTGACCTCTATTCCTGAGCCTGAGGCCGCACAACTCCATCTGTTTCTGAGCCCCAAAATCCACTGCCTAAGACTGTTTGCAAGCCCCAGGAACAGAAATCTCCGTCTCCGTTTCTGGCCCCCAGCAGCTGCTTTCTGGCCCCTTGCACCCCCGCGTGCGATGCTGAGGGCTGGGGGGAGCTCAGCCCCGCCCCCAGCCCCGCACCCCCGGGCCCCACACGCAGTTTGGGGAGCGCTGGGAGCTGCGGAGCGCCCGGCCCCGTCCTGCGGGCAGCACCAGCACAGGCGGGGCAGCGCTTCTTCATTGCCGGGGATGGGACGAGGCCGCCCCTGCTCGCCCCGGCCGGACACGGGCTCGGCCCCAAACCCCCCGCGCCCGGGGCAGCGCTGTCCCGAGGCCGCTCCACCCCAGGGGTCGCTCGGCTCGGGGCTCGGCCGCGCCCGCAGCAGCCTGGAGCGCGGGGACCCACCGCACATCGCGGAGCCGGAGCTGCAGTTCCGCCCTTTGGCCGAACGGCAGCAGGGAAAACGGAACAACATAGAAACAAACACCGAGGAGGGACGGAAATGAAAGCAATTGCAAAGCCCAAATTCCCGATGAGAACAACAGCGGCGGGACTGGGGTGCAGAGAATTGCGGGGGGAGACAACGGGCGGTTTGAGGGGTGCAGGCGGCGCCACAGGGGTCCGCAGGCAGAGCGGCTATGGGGGGGCGGTGCAGAATATGGGGGCTGGAGGGGAGAGAGGAGGGAGCGAGGACCCGAGAGCGGAGGGCAAAGGACGGGGGAGTGTCACGGGGGAAAGAACGCGCGCGGGGCACATTCGGAGAGAAACCGCTTGGGGAGGGAAGGAGACGCAGAGGGGGACGGGAGACGGACACGGACACGCGAGGGTGATGTGGAAATAACAAGGTGCACGGGCGGCCGCGGGCGGGGGTGATCCGCGCTGGAGGGTCCGCCCGGGACCACCCACAGCAGACGAGTCACCGGGACAGCCCGCAGCGGAGAACCCGCTCTGGAGACCCGGCCTACGCCAGGAAACCCGCACCGGATCAGCCCCGACAATGCCCCTCCGACGGGCCAAAGAACGCCAGACACACCACACGCTCCACTCCACGCACAACGCCCGCGAGCCCCGCACCCGGCGCCCCTTCGCTCTGTCTTCAACCACGAAAGGATCCCCACCGGGGTGGGGTGCACCGTTCCCGGAGGCACTGCAATACCGGGACGATGCGTGGAGCGGAGGGAGCAAGCTCCGGATCCAACTCCCAGGCCCAAAAATCCGTTTAATATAAAGTCCTCTCATCGAGGACGTATCAGATATTAAACTGATAAGAACAGATACTACACTTGATCTTAGCCAAAAGGCCGAGAAGCGATGCCCCACCCCCTCCGCCGCACCGCCCCATCCTCTTCCAGACCCTCCGACCTCGCGGTCACTCCCGCCGCGCCGCGCCGCACCCACGCCCGAGCGCCTTTCCCGCTCTACTCCCCTCACTCTCGCCCACGGTTCCACCGGGGTCCGCGGGCACCGACTCTCGCCGCGCCCGGAGACGCCCCGCGACGAGCCTCCCAGCGGCCCCTTCGGCCTCTCGGGTACGCGATTGGTGTATGCCCGCCTCTAATTTGCATTCTCCCCGCCCCTCGTCACGCCGGCCCTCGTCCCCGCGCGCCCCGCCCCTTGTTTCCTGTCCGCGATCTGATTGGCACGATCCGCATCCAGATTTGCATTCGCCCCGCCCACTCACCTCTCCGCCCACTCACCTCTCCGCCCACACCCCGAGCCGATTTGCGTACTCGGCGCGGCTTTTGCTTCTGTTCTATTTCTGCCCAACCTCTTCTATTGCTATTTCTCCTGTTTCTAGCTCTAGTTTTATTTTTCTCCGTATTTTTCTTTTTCTTTCCTATTTCTCTTTCCCGGCGGCCCGTTCGACCGCTGCTCTCCTGATTTCTACGTCCCGCCCTTAGTGCGGCGCGGCGCGCGGTCGCGGAGCCCAATGCGCACGCGCAGCTCTGCTGGCGCAGTGCTGCGATTTCGCCAGCAGGCGGCAGCAGTGAGCAGCCGGCGGGAATGCTTGGGTGCCTGTTTTCCCCAAAATTGTTCTTTTTAATTTTATTCCCCCACCCCTTCCCGCCCTCCCGCCGTTGCGGACCCAGATTCAGGGTGTCCGGGACGTTTTTGTGCCGTGGCGACGCCTCCCGCTCCGTGCCTGCGGCCCCACAGGGTAAACTCCCTACTTAGGGGAGCCGGCCCCAAATTGCGGTGGGAAAAGGGGGAAATGGAGAAGCGGGAGAGAGGCAGCTGTTGGAAGTGCTTTTATATCTTTATTTCTTCAGAAATATATCAAGCGCGATTGACTTTTTAAATCCTTTCTATACACAGGGGGCTTTGAGGCCAATTGTCTGAGGTTCAACCAGGCCGAGTTGCCGGGTCCTGCACTTGGGCCACAACAACCCCGCGAACGCTGCAGGCTGGGGAAGAGCGGCTGGAAAGCGCCTCGCAGAAAAGGCCCTGGGGGTGTTGGTGCCAGCGGCTGAACATGAGCCAGCGTGTGCCCAGGCGGCCAAGAGGCCACCAGCATCCTGGCTTGTATCAAGAATAGTGTGGCCAGCAGGACTAGAGAAGTGATTGTGCCGCTGTGCTGGGCACTGGGGAGGTCAAACCTCCAATCCTGGGGGCAGTTTGGGGCCCCTCACGCCAAGAAAGGCCTTGAGGTGCTGGAGCGAGTTGAGAGAAGGGAACGGAGCTGGGGAAGGGGCTGGAGCACAAGTGCGATGGGAGCGGCTGAGGGAGCTGGGGGTTCAGCTGGAGAACAGGAGCTGAGGGGAGACCTTCTGATCTCTGACCTGCCTGAAAGGAGCTTGGAGCCGGGGCGGGGGGGGGGGGGGGGGGGTCGGGCTCCGCTCCCCAGGAACAAGCGCCAGGAGCAGAGGAAACGGCCTCGAGTTGCGCCAGGGGAGGTTGAGGTTGGATCTGGGGACCAATTTCTTCCCCAAAGGGCTGTCGGGCGTTGGAACAGGCTGCCCAGGGCAGTGCTGGAGTCACCGTCCCTGGAGGAGCGTAAAAGGTGTTTAGACAAGTTCCTTAGGGACATGGTTTAGTGCTAGAGTTACGTTAGGTTATGGCTGGACTCGATGATCCTCAGGGTCTCTTCCAACCGAAATGATTCTATGATTCAAGACCTTCTAAACCGGCCACCAGCCTGCTTAGGGTCCCCCCAGCTTCCAACTTTCCTTACACTTAACAGGCACGTGCTTTGTTCCATCTTCCAGCAGCAAAAACACACACGGTCTCAGACCCAGAGCACAACCTCGGGATGCCCACGCACACTTTGTTGTTCTGATGAGGAGCCACGGGCATCCCCGCGAGTACGGCTGCACGCAGCAGAGCAGGCGTGGATTTAACCCCGAGCGAGAGGCCGGCTGCCCACGGGCAGAATGAACTCACCTCCGTGCTGCCCAGAGCTCCTGCTGGGGACAGCCCTGCCTGCACCGGCCGCTCCGCAGCTGTGCCGGGAGCACAGCCCGGTCCTCGGGGGCTGCCACGAACAGACACCCCAGCTCGTTGCAGCTCCTGCTCATTGCAGCCGCAGGTGATTTTGCTCTGGCCGATGCACACTCGAGGCAGCACACAGCCCCTCTCACTCCAGCTCCTGCTCACTGCAGTGCTGGCTGACTGAAGCTCCAGTTCCTTCAGCTCCTTCTCCTGACAAGCTCCAGCTGTTCCTACAGTTCCTACAAGGTTGTAAACCAATTGCTGTGAAAAGCCGAGTGTTAGGATTAAACACCATAGTTATACATTGTATAAATACTACTGAGTTTGTATGATCAGTTAACTATTCCAAGCTGTGTACAAAGACAAAAAATCTTTTAGGAACCTCTAGCCATCATGTGACAAGACTAGGCCTAACGTAGCAAGACTAGGCCTAATGTAACAGAAACCTAACAAAGAAACAACAGCTCTGCAGAGACTGGACTTGAGGCAAAGCGGGGTGTCCTTGGCTTGCAAGCTGGGAAAGTGGAATATTCCACTAAATGAAGAAAGAGCTACAAGACTCGCACTGAGTAGCAGCACAAAATGACAGTATGCTTGTTCAAGAAATCAGGTTAAGAAGCCGACACTGGGGCGAGAGGGGGGGGCACCAGGCTGTGAAGACAACGGGGACATTAGAGACCCCTGATGAACACTCTGGAATACCAAAGATGAACTTCCGGCAAGGGGCGGGTCTATGTAAATAATTTATGTTTAATGCATTATCTAATTAGTATAAACAGATGAATACGCAACAGGTATAGGTAATAAATGCCAAGAAGTGCAAATCATGCGCACACTCGATCAGAGGAACGATCCTCTGAGTGTCCAGCACCCTGCAATAAAAGCGCTGCCTCTTAACACTTTCAAAGCAGTGTTAAGGGATCTTTTTGCCAGCTTTTCAGTATCAGCACGTCGGCCTCCTGAACTCTGGCGTCGGACACCACCGGACCCCCACCTCTGGGAGGTCCATGCCCCTGCCCAGTCCCTGCTCTCCCCTGCAGCGCCCACTGCCCTCCCACCCCCTACAAAACCAGCCAAACCGGCTTTGGCTTTTGGCCCAAACCAGCTCCCCTAGTGCCCATTTCTGAGCCCAACCCCAGCTGCTGAGCCTGTTCTCCAGTCCCAAAAACGCAAGATTTGACCTCTATTCCTGAGCCTGAGGCCGCACAACTCCATCTGTTTCTGAGCCCCAAAATCCACTGCCTAAGACTGTTTGCAAGCCCCAGGAACAGAAATCTCCGTCTCCGTTTCTGGCCCCCAGCAGCTGCTTTCTGGCCCCTTGCACCCCCGCGTGCGATGCTGAGGGCTGGGGGGAGCTCAGCCCCGCCCCCAGCCCCGCACCCCCGGGCCCCACACGCAGTTTGGGGAGCGCTGGGAGCTGCGGAGCGCCCGGCCCCGTCCTGCGGGCAGCACCAGCACAGGCGGGGCAGCGCTTCTTCATTGCCGGGGATGGGACGAGGCCGCCCCTGCTCGCCCCGGCCGGACACGGGCTCGGCCCCAAACCCCCCGCGCCCGGGGCAGCGCTGTCCCGAGGCCGCTCCACCCCAGGGGTCGCTCGGCTCGGGGCTCGGCCGCGCCCGCAGCAGCCTGGAGCGCGGGGACCCACCGCACATCGCGGAGCCGGAGCTGCAGTTCCGCCCTTTGGCCGAACGGCAGCAGGGAAAACGGAACAACATAGAAACAAACACCGAGGAGGGACGGAAATGAAAGCAATTGCAAAGCCCAAATTCCCGATGAGAACAACAGCGGCGGGACTGGGGTGCAGAGAATTGCGGGGGGAGACAACGGGCGGTTTGAGGGGTGCAGGCGGCGCCACAGGGGTCCGCAGGCAGAGCGGCTATGGGGGGGCGGTGCAGAATATGGGGGCTGGAGGGGAGAGAGGAGGGAGCGAGGACCCGAGAGCGGAGGGCAAAGGACGGGGGAGTGTCACGGGGGAAAGAACGCGCGCGGGGCACATTCGGAGAGAAACCGCTTGGGGAGGGAAGGAGACGCAGAGGGGGACGGGAGACGGACACGGACACGCGAGGGTGATGTGGAAATAACAAGGTGCACGGGCGGCCGCGGGCGGGGGTGATCCGCGCTGGAGGGTCCGCCCGGGACCACCCACAGCAGACGAGTCACCGGGACAGCCCGCAGCGGAGAACCCGCTCTGGAGACCCGGCCTACGCCAGGAAACCCGCACCGGATCAGCCCCGACAATGCCCCTCCGACGGGCCAAAGAACGCCAGACACACCACACGCTCCACTCCACGCACAACGCCCGCGAGCCCCGCACCCGGCGCCCCTTCGCTCTGTCTTCAACCACGAAAGGATCCCCACCGGGGTGGGGTGCACCGTTCCCGGAGGCACTGCAATACCGGGACGATGCGTGGAGCGGAGGGAGCAAGCTCCGGATCCAACTCCCAGGCCCAAAAATCCGTTTAATATAAAGTCCTCTCATCGAGGACGTATCAGATATTAAACTGATAAGAACAGATACTACACTTGATCTTAGCCAAAAGGCCGAGAAGCGATGCCCCACCCCCTCCGCCGCACCGCCCCATCCTCTTCCAGACCCTCCGACCTCGCGGTCACTCCCGCCGCGCCGCGCCGCACCCACGCCCGAGCGCCTTTCCCGCTCTACTCCCCTCACTCTCGCCCACGGTTCCACCGGGGTCCGCGGGCACCGACTCTCGCCGCGCCCGGAGACGCCCCGCGACGAGCCTCCCAGCGGCCCCTTCGGCCTCTCGGGTACGCGATTGGTGTATGCCCGCCTCTAATTTGCATTCTCCCCGCCCCTCGTCACGCCGGCCCTCGTCCCCGCGCGCCCCGCCCCTTGTTTCCTGTCCGCGATCTGATTGGCACGATCCGCATCCAGATTTGCATTCGCCCCGCCCACTCACCTCTCCGCCCACTCACCTCTCCGCCCACACCCCGAGCCGATTTGCGTACTCGGCGCGGCTTTTGCTTCTGTTCTATTTCTGCCCAACCTCTTCTATTGCTATTTCTCCTGTTTCTAGCTCTAGTTTTATTTTTCTCCGTATTTTTCTTTTTCTTTCCTATTTCTCTTTCCCGGCGGCCCGTTCGACCGCTGCTCTCCTGATTTCTACGTCCCGCCCTTAGTGCGGCGCGGCGCGCGGTCGCGGAGCCCAATGCGCACGCGCAGCTCTGCTGGCGCAGTGCTGCGATTTCGCCAGCAGGCGGCAGCAGTGAGCAGCCGGCGGGAATGCTTGGGTGCCTGTTTTCCCCAAAATTGTTCTTTTTAATTTTATTCCCCCACCCCTTCCCGCCCTCCCGCCGTTGCGGACCCAGATTCAGGGTGTCCGGGACGTTTTTGTGCCGTGGCGACGCCTCCCGCTCCGTGCCTGCGGCCCCACAGGGTAAACTCCCTACTTAGGGGAGCCGGCCCCAAATTGCGGTGGGAAAAGGGGGAAATGGAGAAGCGGGAGAGAGGCAGCTGTTGGAAGTGCTTTTATATCTTTATTTCTTCAGAAATATATCAAGCGCGATTGACTTTTTAAATCCTTTCTATACACAGGGGGCTTTGAGGCCAATTGTCTGAGGTTCAACCAGGCCGAGTTGCCGGGTCCTGCACTTGGGCCACAACAACCCCGCGAACGCTGCAGGCTGGGGAAGAGCGGCTGGAAAGCGCCTCGCAGAAAAGGCCCTGGGGGTGTTGGTGCCAGCGGCTGAACATGAGCCAGCGTGTGCCCAGGCGGCCAAGAGGCCACCAGCATCCTGGCTTGTATCAAGAATAGTGTGGCCAGCAGGACTAGAGAAGTGATTGTGCCGCTGTGCTGGGCACTGGGGAGGTCAAACCTCCAATCCTGGGGGCAGTTTGGGGCCCCTCACGCCAAGAAAGGCCTTGAGGTGCTGGAGCGAGTTGAGAGAAGGGAACGGAGCTGGGGAAGGGGCTGGAGCACAAGTGCGATGGGAGCGGCTGAGGGAGCTGGGGGTTCAGCTGGAGAACAGGAGCTGAGGGGAGACCTTCTGATCTCTGACCTGCCTGAAAGGAGCTTGGAGCCGGGGCGGGGTGGGGGGGGGGGGGTCGGGCTCCGCTCCCCAGGAACAAGCGCCAGGAGCAGAGGAAACGGCCTCGAGTTGCGCCAGGGGAGGTTGAGGTTGGATCTGGGGACCAATTTCTTCCCCAAAGGGCTGTCGGGCGTTGGAACAGGCTGCCCAGGGCAGTGCTGGAGTCACCGTCCCTGGAGGAGCGTAAAAGGTGTTTAGACAAGTTCCTTAGGGACATGGTTTAGTGCTAGAGTTACGTTAGGTTATGGCTGGACTCGATGATCCTCAGGGTCTCTTCCAACCGAAATGATTCTATGATTCAAGATCTTCTAAACCGGCCACCAGCCTGCTTAGGGTCCCCCCAGCTTCCAACTTTCCTTACACTTAACAGGCACGTGCTTTGTTCCATCTTCCAGCAGCAAAAACACACACGGTCTCAGACCCAGAGCACAACCTCGGGATGCCCACGCACACTTTGTTGTTCTGATGAGGAGCCACGGGCATCCCCGCGAGTACGGCTGCACGCAGCAGAGCAGGCGTGGATTTAACCCCGAGCGAGAGGCCGGCTGCCCACGGGCAGAATGAACTCACCTCCGTGCTGCCCAGAGCTCCTGCTGGGGACAGCCCTGCCTGCACCGGCCGCTCCGCAGCTGTGCCGGGAGCACAGCCCGGTCCTCGGGGGCTGCCACGAACAGACACCCCAGCTCGTTGCAGCTCCTGCTCATTGCAGCCGCAGGTGATTTTGCTCTGGCCGATGCACACTCGAGGCAGCACACAGCCCCTCTCACTCCAGCTCCTGCTCACTGCAGTGCTGGCTGACTGAAGCTCCAGTTCCTTCAGCTCCTTCTCCTGACAAGCTCCAGCTGTTCCTACAGTTCCTACAAGGTTGTAAACCAATTGCTGTGAAAAGCCGAGTGTTAGGATTAAACACCATAGTTATACATTGTATAAATACTACTGAGTTTGTATGATCAGTTAACTATTCCAAGCTGTGTACAAAGACAAAAAATCTTTTAGGAACCTCTAGCCATCATGTGACAAGACTAGGCCTAACGTAGCAAGACTAGGCCTAATGTAACAGAAACCTAACAAAGAAACAACAGCTCTGCAGAGACTGGACTTGAGGCAAAGCGGGGTGTCCTTGGCTTGCAAGCTGGGAAAGTGGAATATTCCACTAAATGAAGAAAGAGCTACAAGACTCGCACTGAGTAGCAGCACAAAATGACAGTATGCTTGTTCAAGAAATCAGGTTAAGAAGCCGACACTGGGGCGAGAGGGGGGGGCACCAGGCTGTGAAGACAACGGGGACATTAGAGACCCCTGATGAACACTCTGGAATACCAAAGATGAACTTCCGGCAAGGGGCGGGTCTATGTAAATAATTTATGTTTAATGCATTATCTAATTAGTATAAACAGATGAATACGCAACAGGTATAGGTAATAAATGCCAAGAAGTGCAAATCATGCGCACACTCGATCAGAGGAACGATCCTCTGAGTGTCCAGCACCCTGCAATAAAAGCGCTGCCTCTTAACACTTTCAAAGCAGTGTTAAGGGATCTTTTTGCCAGCTTTTCAGTATCAGCACGTCGGCCTCCTGAACTCTGGCGTCGGACACCACCGGACCCCCACCTCTGGGAGGTCCATGCCCCTGCCCAGTCCCTGCTCTCCCCTGCAGCGCCCACTGCCCTCCCACCCCCTACAAAACCAGCCAAACCGGCTTTGGCTTTTGGCCCAAACCAGCTCCCCTAGTGCCCATTTCTGAGCCCAACCCCAGCTGCTGAGCCTGTTCTCCAGTCCCAAAAACGCAAGATTTGACCTCTATTCCTGAGCCTGAGGCCGCACAACTCCATCTGTTTCTGAGCCCCAAAATCCACTGCCTAAGACTGTTTGCAAGCCCCAGGAACAGAAATCTCCGTCTCCGTTTCTGGCCCCCAGCAGCTGCTTTCTGGCCCCTTGCACCCCCGCGTGCGATGCTGAGGGCTGGGGGGAGCTCAGCCCCGCCCCCAGCCCCGCACCCCCGGGCCCCACACGCAGTTTGGGGAGCGCTGGGAGCTGCGGAGCGCCCGGCCCCGTCCTGCGGGCAGCACCAGCACAGGCGGGGCAGCGCTTCTTCATTGCCGGGGATGGGACGAGGCCGCCCCTGCTCGCCCCGGCCGGACACGGGCTCGGCCCCAAACCCCCCGCGCCCGGGGCAGCGCTGTCCCGAGGCCGCTCCACCCCAGGGGTCGCTCGGCTCGGGGCTCGGCCGCGCCCGCAGCAGCCTGGAGCGCGGGGACCCACCGCACATCGCGGAGCCGGAGCTGCAGTTCCGCCCTTTGGCCGAACGGCAGCAGGGAAAACGGAACAACATAGAAACAAACACCGAGGAGGGACGGAAATGAAAACAATTGCAAAGCCCAAATTCCCGATGAGAACAACAGCGGCGGGACTGGGGTGCAGAGAATTGCGGGGGGAGACAACGGGCGGTTTGAGGGGTGCAGGCGGCGCCACAGGGGTCCGCAGGCAGAGCGGCTATGGGGGGGCGGTGCAGAATATGGGGGCTGGAGGGGAGAGAGGAGGGAGCGAGGACCCGAGAGCGGAGGGCAAAGGACGGGGGAGTGTCACGGGGGAAAGAACGCGCGCGGGGCACATTCGGAGAGAAACCGCTTGGGGAGGGAAGGAGACGCAGAGGGGGACGGGAGACGGACACGGACACGCGAGGGTGATGTGGAAATAACAAGGTGCACGGGCGGCCGCGGGCGGGGGTGATCCGCGCTGGAGGGTCCGCCCGGGACCACCCACAGCAGACGAGTCACCGGGACAGCCCGCAGCGGAGAACCCGCTCTGGAGACCCGGCCTACGCCAGGAAACCCGCACCGGATCAGCCCCGACAATGCCCCTCCGACGGGCCAAAGAACGCCAGACACACCACACGCTCCACTCCACGCACAACGCCCGCGAGCCCCGCACCCGGCGCCCCTTCGCTCTGTCTTCAACCACGAAAGGATCCCCACCGGGGTGGGGTGCACCGTTCCCGGAGGCACTGCAATACCGGGACGATGCGTGGAGCGGAGGGAGCAAGCTCCGGATCCAACTCCCAGGCCCAAAAATCCGTTTAATATAAAGTCCTCTCATCGAGGACGTATCAGATATTAAACTGATAAGAACAGATACTACACTTGATCTTAGCCAAAAGGCCGAGAAGCGATGCCCCACCCCCTCCGCCGCACCGCCCCATCCTCTTCCAGACCCTCCGACCTCGCGGTCACTCCCGCCGCGCCGCGCCGCACCCACGCCCGAGCGCCTTTCCCGCTCTACTCCCCTCACTCTCGCCCACGGTTCCACCGGGGTCCGCGGGCACCGACTCTCGCCGCGCCCGGAGACGCCCCGCGACGAGCCTCCCAGCGGCCCCTTCGGCCTCTCGGGTACGCGATTGGTGTATGCCCGCCTCTAATTTGCATTCTCCCCGCCCCTCGTCACGCCGGCCCTCGTCCCCGCGCGCCCCGCCCCTTGTTTCCTGTCCGCGATCTGATTGGCACGATCCGCATCCAGATTTGCATTCGCCCCGCCCACTCACCTCTCCGCCCACTCACCTCTCCGCCCACACCCCGAGCCGATTTGCGTACTCGGCGCGGCTTTTGCTTCTGTTCTATTTCTGCCCAACCTCTTCTATTGCTATTTCTCCTGTTTCTAGCTCTAGTTTTATTTTTCTCCGTATTTTTCTTTTTCTTTCCTATTTCTCTTTCCCGGCGGCCCGTTCGACCGCTGCTCTCCTGATTTCTACGTCCCGCCCTTAGTGCGGCGCGGCGCGCGGTCGCGGAGCCCAATGCGCACGCGCAGCTCTGCTGGCGCAGTGCTGCGATTTCGCCAGCAGGCGGCAGCAGTGAGCAGCCGGCGGGAATGCTTGGGTGCCTGTTTTCCCCAAAATTGTTCTTTTTAATTTTATTCCCCCACCCCTTCCCGCCCTCCCGCCGTTGCGGACCCAGATTCAGGGTGTCCGGGACGTTTTTGTGCCGTGGCGACGCCTCCCGCTCCGTGCCTGCGGCCCCACAGGGTAAACTCCCTACTTAGGGGAGCCGGCCCCAAATTGCGGTGGGAAAAGGGGGAAATGGAGAAGCGGGAGAGAGGCAGCTGTTGGAAGTGCTTTTATATCTTTATTTCTTCAGAAATATATCAAGCGCGATTGACTTTTTAAATCCTTTCTATACACAGGGGGCTTTGAGGCCAATTGTCTGAGGTTCAACCAGGCCGAGTTGCCGGGTCCTGCACTTGGGCCACAACAACCCCGCGAACGCTGCAGGCTGGGGAAGAGCGGCTGGAAAGCGCCTCGCAGAAAAGGCCCTGGGGGTGTTGGTGCCAGCGGCTGAACATGAGCCAGCGTGTGCCCAGGCGGCCAAGAGGCCACCAGCATCCTGGCTTGTATCAAGAATAGTGTGGCCAGCAGGACTAGAGAAGTGATTGTGCCGCTGTGCTGGGCACTGGGGAGGTCAAACCTCCAATCCTGGGGGCAGTTTGGGGCCCCTCACGCCAAGAAAGGCCTTGAGGTGCTGGAGCGAGTTGAGAGAAGGGAACGGAGCTGGGGAAGGGGCTGGAGCACAAGTGCGATGGGAGCGGCTGAGGGAGCTGGGGGTTCAGCTGGAGAACAGGAGCTGAGGGGAGACCTTCTGATCTCTGACCTGCCTGAAAGGAGCTTGGAGCCGGGGCGGGGTGGGGGGGGGGGGGTCGGGCTCCGCTCCCCAGGAACAAGCGCCAGGAGCAGAGGAAACGGCCTCGAGTTGCGCCAGGGGAGGTTGAGGTTGGATCTGGGGACCAATTTCTTCCCCAAAGGGCTGTCGGGCGTTGGAACAGGCTGCCCAGGGCAGTGCTGGAGTCACCGTCCCTGGAGGAGCGTAAAAGGTGTTTAGACAAGTTCCTTAGGGACATGGTTTAGTGCTAGAGTTACGTTAGGTTATGGCTGGACTCGATGATCCTCAGGGTCTCTTCCAACCGAAATGATTCTATGATTCAAGATCTTCTAAACCGGCCACCAGCCTGCTTAGGGTCCCCCCAGCTTCCAACTTTCCTTACACTTAACAGGCACGTGCTTTGTTCCATCTTCCAGCAGCAAAAACACACACGGTCTCAGACCCAGAGCACAACCTCGGGATGCCCACGCACACTTTGTTGTTCTGATGAGGAGCCACGGGCATCCCCGCGAGTACGGCTGCACGCAGCAGAGCAGGCGTGGATTTAACCCCGAGCGAGAGGCCGGCTGCCCACGGGCAGAATGAACTCACCTCCGTGCTGCCCAGAGCTCCTGCTGGGGACAGCCCTGCCTGCACCGGCCGCTCCGCAGCTGTGCCGGGAGCACAGCCCGGTCCTCGGGGGCTGCCACGAACAGACACCCCAGCTCGTTGCAGCTCCTGCTCATTGCAGCCGCAGGTGATTTTGCTCTGGCCGATGCACACTCGAGGCAGCACACAGCCCCTCTCACTCCAGCTCCTGCTCACTGCAGTGCTGGCTGACTGAAGCTCCAGTTCCTTCAGCTCCTTCTCCTGACAAGCTCCAGCTGTTCCTACAGTTCCTACAAGGTTGTAAACCAATTGCTGTGAAAAGCCGAGTGTTAGGATTAAACACCATAGTTATACATTGTATAAATACTACTGAGTTTGTATGATCAGTTAACTATTCCAAGCTGTGTACAAAGACAAAAAATCTTTTAGGAACCTCTAGCCATCATGTGACAAGACTAGGCCTAACGTAGCAAGACTAGGCCTAATGTAACAGAAACCTAACAAAGAAACAACAGCTCTGCAGAGACTGGACTTGAGGCAAAGCGGGGTGTCCTTGGCTTGCAAGCTGGGAAAGTGGAATATTCCACTAAATGAAGAAAGAGCTACAAGACTCGCACTGAGTAGCAGCACAAAATGACAGTATGCTTGTTCAAGAAATCAGGTTAAGAAGCCGACACTGGGGCGAGAGGGGGGGGCACCAGGCTGTGAAGACAACGGGGACATTAGAGACCCCTGATGAACACTCTGGAATACCAAAGATGAACTTCCGGCAAGGGGCGGGTCTATGTAAATAATTTATGTTTAATGCATTATCTAATTAGTATAAACAGATGAATACGCAACAGGTATAGGTAATAAATGCCAAGAAGTGCAAATCATGCGCACACTCGATCAGAGGAACGATCCTCTGAGTGTCCAGCACCCTGCAATAAAAGCGCTGCCTCTTAACACTTTCAAAGCAGTGTTAAGGGATCTTTTTGCCAGCTTTTCAGTATCAGCACGTCGGCCTCCTGAACTCTGGCGTCGGACACCACCGGACCCCCACCTCTGGGAGGTCCATGCCCCTGCCCAGTCCCTGCTCTCCCCTGCAGCGCCCACTGCCCTCCCACCCCCTACAAAACCAGCCAAACCGGCTTTGGCTTTTGGCCCAAACCAGCTCCCCTAGTGCCCATTTCTGAGCCCAACCCCAGCTGCTGAGCCTGTTCTCCAGTCCCAAAAACGCAAGATTTGACCTCTATTCCTGAGCCTGAGGCCGCACAACTCCATCTGTTTCTGAGCCCCAAAATCCACTGCCTAAGACTGTTTGCAAGCCCCAGGAACAGAAATCTCCGTCTCCGTTTCTGGCCCCCAGCAGCTGCTTTCTGGCCCCTTGCACCCCCGCGTGCGATGCTGAGGGCTGGGGGGAGCTCAGCCCCGCCCCCAGCCCCGCACCCCCGGGCCCCACACGCAGTTTGGGGAGCGCTGGGAGCTGCGGAGCGCCCGGCCCCGTCCTGCGGGCAGCACCAGCACAGGCGGGGCAGCGCTTCTTCATTGCCGGGGATGGGACGAGGCCGCCCCTGCTCGCCCCGGCCGGACACGGGCTCGGCCCCAAACCCCCCGC
Source organism: Caloenas nicobarica (assembly GCF_036013445.1). Taxonomy (NCBI): domain Eukaryota; kingdom Metazoa; phylum Chordata; class Aves; order Columbiformes; family Columbidae; genus Caloenas; species Caloenas nicobarica. The sequence goes on from NC_088245.1 coordinate 104,104, forward strand.
GCCCGGGGCAGCGCTGTCCCGAGGCCGCTCCACCCCAGGGGTCGCTCGGCTCGGGGCTCGGCCGCGCCCGCAGCAGCCTGGAGCGCGGGGACCCACCGCACATCGCGGAGCCGGAGCTGCAGTTCCGCCCTTTGGCCGAACGGCAGCAGGGAAAACGGAACAACATAGAAACAAACACCGAGGAGGGACGGAAATGAAAACAATTGCAAAGCCCAAATTCCCGATGAGAACAACAGCGGCGGGACTGGGGTGCAGAGAATTGCGGGGGGAGACAACGGGCGGTTTGAGGGGTGCAGGCGGCGCCACAGGGGTCCGCAGGCAGAGCGGCTATGGGGGGGCGGTGCAGAATATGGGGGCTGGAGGGGAGAGAGGAGGGAGCGAGGACCCGAGAGCGGAGGGCAAAGGACGGGGGAGTGTCACGGGGGAAAGAACGCGCGCGGGGCACATTCGGAGAGAAACCGCTTGGGGAGGGAAGGAGACGCAGAGGGGGACGGGAGACGGACACGGACACGCGAGGGTGATGTGGAAATAACAAGGTGCACGGGCGGCCGCGGGCGGGGGTGATCCGCGCTGGAGGGTCCGCCCGGGACCACCCACAGCAGACGAGTCACCGGGACAGCCCGCAGCGGAGAACCCGCTCTGGAGACCCGGCCTACGCCAGGAAACCCGCACCGGATCAGCCCCGACAATGCCCCTCCGACGGGCCAAAGAACGCCAGACACACCACACGCTCCACTCCACGCACAACGCCCGCGAGCCCCGCACCCGGCGCCCCTTCGCTCTGTCTTCAACCACGAAAGGATCCCCACCGGGGTGGGGTGCACCGTTCCCGGAGGCACTGCAATACCGGGACGATGCGTGGAGCGGAGGGAGCAAGCTCCGGATCCAACTCCCAGGCCCAAAAATCCGTTTAATATAAAGTCCTCTCATCGAGGACGTATCAGATATTAAACTGATAAGAACAGATACTACACTTGATCTTAGCCAAAAGGCCGAGAAGCGATGCCCCACCCCCTCCGCCGCACCGCCCCATCCTCTTCCAGACCCTCCGACCTCGCGGTCACTCCCGCCGCGCCGCGCCGCACCCACGCCCGAGCGCCTTTCCCGCTCTACTCCCCTCACTCTCGCCCACGGTTCCACCGGGGTCCGCGGGCACCGACTCTCGCCGCGCCCGGAGACGCCCCGCGACGAGCCTCCCAGCGGCCCCTTCGGCCTCTCGGGTACGCGATTGGTGTATGCCCGCCTCTAATTTGCATTCTCCCCGCCCCTCGTCACGCCGGCCCTCGTCCCCGCGCGCCCCGCCCCTTGTTTCCTGTCCGCGATCTGATTGGCACGATCCGCATCCAGATTTGCATTCGCCCCGCCCACTCACCTCTCCGCCCACTCACCTCTCCGCCCACACCCCGAGCCGATTTGCGTACTCGGCGCGGCTTTTGCTTCTGTTCTATTTCTGCCCAACCTCTTCTATTGCTATTTCTCCTGTTTCTAGCTCTAGTTTTATTTTTCTCCGTATTTTTCTTTTTCTTTCCTATTTCTCTTTCCCGGCGGCCCGTTCGACCGCTGCTCTCCTGATTTCTACGTCCCGCCCTTAGTGCGGCGCGGCGCGCGGTCGCGGAGCCCAATGCGCACGCGCAGCTCTGCTGGCGCAGTGCTGCGATTTCGCCAGCAGGCGGCAGCAGTGAGCAGCCGGCGGGAATGCTTGGGTGCCTGTTTTCCCCAAAATTGTTCTTTTTAATTTTATTCCCCCACCCCTTCCCGCCCTCCCGCCGTTGCGGACCCAGATTCAGGGTGTCCGGGACGTTTTTGTGCCGTGGCGACGCCTCCCGCTCCGTGCCTGCGGCCCCACAGGGTAAACTCCCTACTTAGGGGAGCCGGCCCCAAATTGCGGTGGGAAAAGGGGGAAATGGAGAAGCGGGAGAGAGGCAGCTGTTGGAAGTGCTTTTATATCTTTATTTCTTCAGAAATATATCAAGCGCGATTGACTTTTTAAATCCTTTCTATACACAGGGGGCTTTGAGGCCAATTGTCTGAGGTTCAACCAGGCCGAGTTGCCGGGTCCTGCACTTGGGCCACAACAACCCCGCGAACGCTGCAGGCTGGGGAAGAGCGGCTGGAAAGCGCCTCGCAGAAAAGGCCCTGGGGGTGTTGGTGCCAGCGGCTGAACATGAGCCAGCGTGTGCCCAGGCGGCCAAGAGGCCACCAGCATCCTGGCTTGTATCAAGAATAGTGTGGCCAGCAGGACTAGAGAAGTGATTGTGCCGCTGTGCTGGGCACTGGGGAGGTCAAACCTCCAATCCTGGGGGCAGTTTGGGGCCCCTCACGCCAAGAAAGGCCTTGAGGTGCTGGAGCGAGTTGAGAGAAGGGAACGGAGCTGGGGAAGGGGCTGGAGCACAAGTGCGATGGGAGCGGCTGAGGGAGCTGGGGGTTCAGCTGGAGAACAGGAGCTGAGGGGAGACCTTCTGATCTCTGACCTGCCTGAAAGGAGCTTGGAGCCGGGGCGGGGGGGGGGGGGGGGGGGGTCGGGCTCCGCTCCCCAGGAACAAGCGCCAGGAGCAGAGGAAACGGCCTCGAGTTGCGCCAGGGGAGGTTGAGGTTGGATCTGGGGACCAATTTCTTCCCCAAAGGGCTGTCGGGCGTTGGAACAGGCTGCCCAGGGCAGTGCTGGAGTCACCGTCCCTGGAGGAGCGTAAAAGGTGTTTAGACAAGTTCCTTAGGGACATGGTTTAGTGCTAGAGTTACGTTAGGTTATGGCTGGACTCGATGATCCTCAGGGTCTCTTCCAACCGAAATGATTCTATGATTCAAGACCTTCTAAACCGGCCACCAGCCTGCTTAGGGTCCCCCCAGCTTCCAACTTTCCTTACACTTAACAGGCACGTGCTTTGTTCCATCTTCCAGCAGCAAAAACACACACGGTCTCAGACCCAGAGCACAACCTCGGGATGCCCACGCACACTTTGTTGTTCTGATGAGGAGCCACGGGCATCCCCGCGAGTACGGCTGCACGCAGCAGAGCAGGCGTGGATTTAACCCCGAGCGAGAGGCCGGCTGCCCACGGGCAGAATGAACTCACCTCCGTGCTGCCCAGAGCTCCTGCTGGGGACAGCCCTGCCTGCACCGGCCGCTCCGCAGCTGTGCCGGGAGCACAGCCCGGTCCTCGGGGGCTGCCACGAACAGACACCCCAGCTCGTTGCAGCTCCTGCTCATTGCAGCCGCAGGTGATTTTGCTCTGGCCGATGCACACTCGAGGCAGCACACAGCCCCTCTCACTCCAGCTCCTGCTCACTGCAGTGCTGGCTGACTGAAGCTCCAGTTCCTTCAGCTCCTTCTCCTGACAAGCTCCAGCTGTTCCTACAGTTCCTACAAGGTTGTAAACCAATTGCTGTGAAAAGCCGAGTGTTAGGATTAAACACCATAGTTATACATTGTATAAATACTACTGAGTTTGTATGATCAGTTAACTATTCCAAGCTGTGTACAAAGACAAAAAATCTTTTAGGAACCTCTAGCCATCATGTGACAAGACTAGGCCTAACGTAGCAAGACTAGGCCTAATGTAACAGAAACCTAACAAAGAAACAACAGCTCTGCAGAGACTGGACTTGAGGCAAAGCGGGGTGTCCTTGGCTTGCAAGCTGGGAAAGTGGAATATTCCACTAAATGAAGAAAGAGCTACAAGACTCGCACTGAGTAGCAGCACAAAATGACAGTATGCTTGTTCAAGAAATCAGGTTAAGAAGCCGACACTGGGGCGAGAGGGGGGGGCACCAGGCTGTGAAGACAACGGGGACATTAGAGACCCCTGATGAACACTCTGGAATACCAAAGATGAACTTCCGGCAAGGGGCGGGTCTATGTAAATAATTTATGTTTAATGCATTATCTAATTAGTATAAACAGATGAATACGCAACAGGTATAGGTAATAAATGCCAAGAAGTGCAAATCATGCGCACACTCGATCAGAGGAACGATCCTCTGAGTGTCCAGCACCCTGCAATAAAAGCGCTGCCTCTTAACACTTTCAAAGCAGTGTTAAGGGATCTTTTTGCCAGCTTTTCAGTATCAGCACGTCGGCCTCCTGAACTCTGGCGTCGGACACCACCGGACCCCCACCTCTGGGAGGTCCATGCCCCTGCCCAGTCCCTGCTCTCCCCTGCAGCGCCCACTGCCCTCCCACCCCCTACAAAACCAGCCAAACCGGCTTTGGCTTTTGGCCCAAACCAGCTCCCCTAGTGCCCATTTCTGAGCCCAACCCCAGCTGCTGAGCCTGTTCTCCAGTCCCAAAAACGCAAGATTTGACCTCTATTCCTGAGCCTGAGGCCGCACAACTCCATCTGTTTCTGAGCCCCAAAATCCACTGCCTAAGACTGTTTGCAAGCCCCAGGAACAGAAATCTCCGTCTCCGTTTCTGGCCCCCAGCAGCTGCTTTCTGGCCCCTTGCACCCCCGCGTGCGATGCTGAGGGCTGGGGGGAGCTCAGCCCCGCCCCCAGCCCCGCACCCCCGGGCCCCACACGCAGTTTGGGGAGCGCTGGGAGCTGCGGAGCGCCCGGCCCCGTCCTGCGGGCAGCACCAGCACAGGCGGGGCAGCGCTTCTTCATTGCCGGGGATGGGACGAGGCCGCCCCTGCTCGCCCCGGCCGGACACGGGCTCGGCCCCAAACCCCCCGCGCCCGGGGCAGCGCTGTCCCGAGGCCGCTCCACCCCAGGGGTCGCTCGGCTCGGGGCTCGGCCGCGCCCGCAGCAGCCTGGAGCGCGGGGACCCACCGCACATCGCGGAGCCGGAGCTGCAGTTCCGCCCTTTGGCCGAACGGCAGCAGGGAAAACGGAACAACATAGAAACAAACACCGAGGAGGGACGGAAATGAAAACAATTGCAAAGCCCAAATTCCCGATGAGAACAACAGCGGCGGGACTGGGGTGCAGAGAATTGCGGGGGGAGACAACGGGCGGTTTGAGGGGTGCAGGCGGCGCCACAGGGGTCCGCAGGCAGAGCGGCTATGGGGGGGCGGTGCAGAATATGGGGGCTGGAGGGGAGAGAGGAGGGAGCGAGGACCCGAGAGCGGAGGGCAAAGGACGGGGGAGTGTCACGGGGGAAAGAACGCGCGCGGGGCACATTCGGAGAGAAACCGCTTGGGGAGGGAAGGAGACGCAGAGGGGGACGGGAGACGGACACGGACACGCGAGGGTGATGTGGAAATAACAAGGTGCACGGGCGGCCGCGGGCGGGGGTGATCCGCGCTGGAGGGTCCGCCCGGGACCACCCACAGCAGACGAGTCACCGGGACAGCCCGCAGCGGAGAACCCGCTCTGGAGACCCGGCCTACGCCAGGAAACCCGCACCGGATCAGCCCCGACAATGCCCCTCCGACGGGCCAAAGAACGCCAGACACACCACACGCTCCACTCCACGCACAACGCCCGCGAGCCCCGCACCCGGCGCCCCTTCGCTCTGTCTTCAACCACGAAAGGATCCCCACCGGGGTGGGGTGCACCGTTCCCGGAGGCACTGCAATACCGGGACGATGCGTGGAGCGGAGGGAGCAAGCTCCGGATCCAACTCCCAGGCCCAAAAATCCGTTTAATATAAAGTCCTCTCATCGAGGACGTATCAGATATTAAACTGATAAGAACAGATACTACACTTGATCTTAGCCAAAAGGCCGAGAAGCGATGCCCCACCCCCTCCGCCGCACCGCCCCATCCTCTTCCAGACCCTCCGACCTCGCGGTCACTCCCGCCGCGCCGCGCCGCACCCACGCCCGAGCGCCTTTCCCGCTCTACTCCCCTCACTCTCGCCCACGGTTCCACCGGGGTCCGCGGGCACCGACTCTCGCCGCGCCCGGAGACGCCCCGCGACGAGCCTCCCAGCGGCCCCTTCGGCCTCTCGGGTACGCGATTGGTGTATGCCTGCCTCTAATTTGCATTCTCCCCGCCCCTCGTCACGCCGGCCCTCGTCCCCGCGCGCCCCGCCCCTTGTTTCCTGTCCGCGATCTGATTGGCACGATCCGCATCCAGATTTGCATTCGCCCCGCCCACTCACCTCTCCGCCCACACCCCGAGCCGATTTGCGTACTCGGCGCGGCTTTTGCTTCTGTTCTATTTCTGCCCAACCTCTTCTATTGCTATTTCTCCTGTGTCTAGCTCTAGTTTTATTTTTCTCCGTATTTTTCTTTTTCTTTCCTATTTCTCTTTCCCGGCGGCCCGTTCGACCGCTGCTCTCCTGATTTCTACGTCCCGCCCTTAGTGCGGCGCGGCGCGCGGTCGCGGAGCCCAATGCGCACGCGCAGCTCTGCTGGCGCAGTGCTGCGATTTCGCCAGCAGGCGGCAGCAGTGAGCAGCCGGCGGGAATGCTTGGGTGCCTGTTTTCCCCAAAATTGTTCTTTTTAATTTTATTCCCCCACCCCTTCCCGCCCTCCCGCCGTTGCGGACCCAGATTCAGGGTGTCCGGGACGTTTTTGTGCCGTGGCGACGCCTCCCGCTCCGTGCCTGCGGCCCCACAGGGTAAACTCCCTACTTAGGGGAGCCGGCCCCAAATTGCGGTGGGAAAAGGGGGAAATGGAGAAGCGGGAGAGAGGCAGCTGTTGGAAGTGCTTTTATATCTTTATTTCTTCAGAAATATATCAAGCGCGATTGACTTTTTAAATCCTTTCTATACACAGGGGGCTTTGAGGCCAATTGTCTGAGGTTCAACCAGGCCGAGTTGCCGGGTCCTGCACTTGGGCCACAACAACCCCGCGAACGCTGCAGGCTGGGGAAGAGCGGCTGGAAAGCGCCTCGCAGAAAAGGCCCTGGGGGTGTTGGTGCCAGCGGCTGAACATGAGCCAGCGTGTGCCCAGGCGGCCAAGAGGCCACCAGCATCCTGGCTTGTATCAAGAATAGTGTGGCCAGCAGGACTAGAGAAGTGATTGTGCCGCTGTGCTGGGCACTGGGGAGGTCAAACCTCCAATCCTGGGGGCAGTTTGGGGCCCCTCACGCCAAGAAAGGCCTTGAGGTGCTGGAGCGAGTTGAGAGAAGGGAACGGAGCTGGGGAAGGGGCTGGAGCACAAGTGCGATGGGAGCGGCTGAGGGAGCTGGGGGTTCAGCTGGAGAACAGGAGCTGAGGGGAGACCTTCTGATCTCTGACCTGCCTGAAAGGAGCTTGGAGCCGGGGCGGGGGGGGGGGGGGGGGGGGTCGGGCTCCGCTCCCCAGGAACAAGCGCCAGGAGCAGAGGAAACGGCCTCGAGTTGCGCCAGGGGAGGTTGAGGTTGGATCTGGGGACCAATTTCTTCCCCAAAGGGCTGTCGGGCGTTGGAACAGGCTGCCCAGGGCAGTGCTGGAGTCACCGTCCCTGGAGGAGCGTAAAAGGTGTTTAGACAAGTTCCTTAGGGACATGGTTTAGTGCTAGAGTTACGTTAGGTTATGGCTGGACTCGATGATCCTCAGGGTCTCTTCCAACCGAAATGATTCTATGATTCAAGACCTTCTAAACCGGCCACCAGCCTGCTTAGGGTCCCCCCAGCTTCCAACTTTCCTTACACTTAACAGGCACGTGCTTTGTTCCATCTTCCAGCAGCAAAAACACACACGGTCTCAGACCCAGAGCACAACCTCGGGATGCCCACGCACACTTTGTTGTTCTGATGAGGAGCCACGGGCATCCCCGCGAGTACGGCTGCACGCAGCAGAGCAGGCGTGGATTTAACCCCGAGCGAGAGGCCGGCTGCCCACGGGCAGAATGAACTCACCTCCGTGCTGCCCAGAGCTCCTGCTGGGGACAGCCCTGCCTGCACCGGCCGCTCCGCAGCTGTGCCGGGAGCACAGCCCGGTCCTCGGGGGCTGCCACGAACAGACACCCCAGCTCGTTGCAGCTCCTGCTCATTGCAGCCGCAGGTGATTTTGCTCTGGCCGATGCACACTCGAGGCAGCACACAGCCCCTCTCACTCCAGCTCCTGCTCACTGCAGTGCTGGCTGACTGAAGCTCCAGTTCCTTCAGCTCCTTCTCCTGACAAGCTCCAGCTGTTCCTACAGTTCCTACAAGGTTGTAAACCAATTGCTGTGAAAAGCCGAGTGTTAGGATTAAACACCATAGTTATACATTGTATAAATACTACTGAGTTTGTATGATCAGTTAACTATTCCAAGCTGTGTACAAAGACAAAAAATCTTTTAGGAACCTCTAGCCATCATGTGACAAGACTAGGCCTAACGTAGCAAGACTAGGCCTAATGTAACAGAAACCTAACAAAGAAACAACAGCTCTGCAGAGACTGGACTTGAGGCAAAGCGGGGTGTCCTTGGCTTGCAAGCTGGGAAAGTGGAATATTCCACTAAATGAAGAAAGAGCTACAAGACTCGCACTGAGTAGCAGCACAAAATGACAGTATGCTTGTTCAAGAAATCAGGTTAAGAAGCCGACACTGGGGCGAGAGGGGGGGGCACCAGGCTGTGAAGACAACGGGGACATTAGAGACCCCTGATGAACACTCTGGAATACCAAAGATGAACTTCCGGCAAGGGGCGGGTCTATGTAAATAATTTATGTTTAATGCATTATCTAATTAGTATAAACAGATGAATACGCAACAGGTATAGGTAATAAATGCCAAGAAGTGCAAATCATGCGCACACTCGATCAGAGGAACGATCCTCTGAGTGTCCAGCACCCTGCAATAAAAGCGCTGCCTCTTAACACTTTCAAAGCAGTGTTAAGGGATCTTTTTGCCAGCTTTTCAGTATCAGCACGTCGGCCTCCTGAACTCTGGCGTCGGACACCACCGGACCCCCACCTCTGGGAGGTCCATGCCCCTGCCCAGTCCCTGCTCTCCCCTGCAGCGCCCACTGCCCTCCCACCCCCTACAAAACCAGCCAAACCGGCTTTGGCTTTTGGCCCAAACCAGCTCCCCTAGTGCCCATTTCTGAGCCCAACCCCAGCTGCTGAGCCTGTTCTCCAGTCCCAAAAACGCAAGATTTGACCTCTATTCCTGAGCCTGAGGCCGCACAACTCCATCTGTTTCTGAGCCCCAAAATCCACTGCCTAAGACTGTTTGCAAGCCCCAGGAACAGAAATCTCCGTCTCCGTTTCTGGCCCCCAGCAGCTGCTTTCTGGCCCCTTGCACCCCCGCGTGCGATGCTGAGGGCTGGGGGGAGCTCAGCCCCGCCCCCAGCCCCGCACCCCCGGGCCCCACACGCAGTTTGGGGAGCGCTGGGAGCTGCGGAGCGCCCGGCCCCGTCCTGCGGGCAGCACCAGCACAGGCGGGGCAGCGCTTCTTCATTGCCGGGGATGGGACGAGGCCGCCCCTGCTCGCCCCGGCCGGACACGGGCTCGGCCCCAAACCCCCCGCGCCCGGGGCAGCGCTGTCCCGAGGCCGCTCCACCCCAGGGGTCGCTCGGCTCGGGGCTCGGCCGCGCCCGCAGCAGCCTGGAGCGCGGGGACCCACCGCACATCGCGGAGCCGGAGCTGCAGTTCCGCCCTTTGGCCGAACGGCAGCAGGGAAAACGGAACAACATAGAAACAAACACCGAGGAGGGACGGAAATGAAAACAATTGCAAAGCCCAAATTCCCGATGAGAACAACAGCGGCGGGACTGGGGTGCAGAGAATTGCGGGGGGAGACAACGGGCGGTTTGAGGGGTGCAGGCGGCGCCACAGGGGTCCGCAGGCAGAGCGGCTATGGGGGGGCGGTGCAGAATATGGGGGCTGGAGGGGAGAGAGGAGGGAGCGAGGACCCGAGAGCGGAGGGCAAAGGACGGGGGAGTGTCACGGGGGAAAGAACGCGCGCGGGGCACATTCGGAGAGAAACCGCTTGGGGAGGGAAGGAGACGCAGAGGGGGACGGGAGACGGACACGGACACGCGAGGGTGATGTGGAAATAACAAGGTGCACGGGCGGCCGCGGGCGGGGGTGATCCGCGCTGGAGGGTCCGCCCGGGACCACCCACAGCAGACGAGTCACCGGGACAGCCCGCAGCGGAGAACCCGCTCTGGAGACCCGGCCTACGCCAGGAAACCCGCACCGGATCAGCCCCGACAATGCCCCTCCGACGGGCCAAAGAACGCCAGACACACCACACGCTCCACTCCACGCACAACGCCCGCGAGCCCCGCACCCGGCGCCCCTTCGCTCTGTCTTCAACCACGAAAGGATCCCCACCGGGGTGGGGTGCACCGTTCCCGGAGGCACTGCAATACCGGGACGATGCGTGGAGCGGAGGGAGCAAGCTCCGGATCCAACTCCCAGGCCCAAAAATCCGTTTAATATAAAGTCCTCTCATCGAGGACGTATCAGATATTAAACTGATAAGAACAGATACTACACTTGATCTTAGCCAAAAGGCCGAGAAGCGATGCCCCACCCCCTCCGCCGCACCGCCCCATCCTCTTCCAGACCCTCCGACCTCGCGGTCACTCCCGCCGCGCCGCGCCGCACCCACGCCCGAGCGCCTTTCCCGCTCTACTCCCCTCACTCTCGCCCACGGTTCCACCGGGGTCCGCGGGCACCGACTCTCGCCGCGCCCGGAGACGCCCCGCGACGAGCCTCCCAGCGGCCCCTTCGGCCTCTCGGGTACGCGATTGGTGTATGCCCGCCTCTAATTTGCATTCTCCCCGCCCCTCGTCACGCCGGCCCTCGTCCCCGCGCGCCCCGCCCCTTGTTTCCTGTCCGCGATCTGATTGGCACGATCCGCATCCAGATTTGCATTCGCCCCGCCCACTCACCTCTCCGCCCACACCCCGAGCCGATTTGCGTACTCGGCGCGGCTTTTGCTTCTGTTCTATTTCTGCCCAACCTCTTCTATTGCTATTTCTCCTGTGTCTAGCTCTAGTTTTATTTTTCTCCGTATTTTTCTTTTTCTTTCCTATTTCTCTTTCCCGGCGGCCCGTTCGACCGCTGCTCTCCTGATTTCTACGTCCCGCCCTTAGTGCGGCGCGGCGCGCGGTCGCGGAGCCCAATGCGCACGCGCAGCTCTGCTGGCGCAGTGCTGCGATTTCGCCAGCAGGCGGCAGCAGTGAGCAGCCGGCGGGAATGCTTGGGTGCCTGTTTTCCCCAAAATTGTTCTTTTTAATTTTATTCCCCCACCCCTTCCCGCCCTCCCGCCGTTGCGGACCCAGATTCAGGGTGTCCGGGACGTTTTTGTGCCGTGGCGACGCCTCCCGCTCCGTGCCTGCGGCCCCACAGGGTAAACTCCCTACTTAGGGGAGCCGGCCCCAAATTGCGGTGGGAAAAGGGGGAAATGGAGAAGCGGGAGAGAGGCAGCTGTTGGAAGTGCTTTTATATCTTTATTTCTTCAGAAATATATCAAGCGCGATTGACTTTTTAAATCCTTTCTATACACAGGGGGCTTTGAGGCCAATTGTCTGAGGTTCAACCAGGCCGAGTTGCCGGGTCCTGCACTTGGGCCACAACAACCCCGCGAACGCTGCAGGCTGGGGAAGAGCGGCTGGAAAGCGCCTCGCAGAAAAGGCCCTGGGGGTGTTGGTGCCAGCGGCTGAACATGAGCCAGCGTGTGCCCAGGCGGCCAAGAGGCCACCAGCATCCTGGCTTGTATCAAGAATAGTGTGGCCAGCAGGACTAGAGAAGTGATTGTGCCGCTGTGCTGGGCACTGGGGAGGTCAAACCTCCAATCCTGGGGGCAGTTTGGGGCCCCTCACGCCAAGAAAGGCCTTGAGGTGCTGGAGCGAGTTGAGAGAAGGGAACGGAGCTGGGGAAGGGGCTGGAGCACAAGTGCGATGGGAGCGGCTGAGGGAGCTGGGGGTTCAGCTGGAGAACAGGAGCTGAGGGGAGACCTTCTGATCTCTGACCTGCCTGAAAGGAGCTTGGAGCCGGGGCGGGGTGGGGGGGGGGGGGTCGGGCTCCGCTCCCCAGGAACAAGCGCCAGGAGCAGAGGAAACGGCCTCGAGTTGCGCCAGGGGAGGTTGAGGTTGGATCTGGGGACCAATTTCTTCCCCAAAGGGCTGTCGGGCGTTGGAACAGGCTGCCCAGGGCAGTGCTGGAGTCACCGTCCCTGGAGGAGCGTAAAAGGTGTTTAGACAAGTTCCTTAGGGACATGGTTTAGTGCTAGAGTTACGTTAGGTTATGGCTGGACTCGATGATCCTCAGGGTCTCTTCCAACCGAAATGATTCTATGATTCAAGATCTTCTAAACCGGCCACCAGCCTGCTTAGGGTCCCCCCAGCTTCCAACTTTCCTTACACTTAACAGGCACGTGCTTTGTTCCATCTTCCAGCAGCAAAAACACACACGGTCTCAGACCCAGAGCACAACCTCGGGATGCCCACGCACACTTTGTTGTTCTGATGAGGAGCCACGGGCATCCCCGCGAGTACGGCTGCACGCAGCAGAGCAGGCGTGGATTTAACCCCGAGCGAGAGGCCGGCTGCCCACGGGCAGAATGAACTCACCTCCGTGCTGCCCAGAGCTCCTGCTGGGGACAGCCCTGCCTGCACCGGCCGCTCCGCAGCTGTGCCGGGAGCACAGCCCGGTCCTCGGGGGCTGCCACGAACAGACACCCCAGCTCGTTGCAGCTCCTGCTCATTGCAGCCGCAGGTGATTTTGCTCTGGCCGATGCACACTCGAGGCAGCACACAGCCCCTCTCACTCCAGCTCCTGCTCACTGCAGTGCTGGCTGACTGAAGCTCCAGTTCCTTCAGCTCCTTCTCCTGACAAGCTCCAGCTGTTCCTACAGTTCCTACAAGGTTGTAAACCAATTGCTGTGAAAAGCCGAGTGTTAGGATTAAACACCATAGTTATACATTGTATAAATACTACTGAGTTTGTATGATCAGTTAACTATTCCAAGCTGTGTACAAAGACAAAAAATCTTTTAGGAACCTCTAGCCATCATGTGACAAGACTAGGCCTAACGTAGCAAGACTAGGCCTAATGTAACAGAAACCTAACAAAGAAACAACAGCTCTGCAGAGACTGGACTTGAGGCAAAGCGGGGTGTCCTTGGCTTGCAAGCTGGGAAAGTGGAATATTCCACTAAATGAAGAAAGAGCTACAAGACTCGCACTGAGTAGCAGCACAAAATGACAGTATGCTTGTTCAAGAAATCAGGTTAAGAAGCCGACACTGGGGCGAGAGGGGGGGGCACCAGGCTGTGAAGACAACGGGGACATTAGAGACCCCTGATGAACACTCTGGAATACCAAAGATGAACTTCCGGCAAGGGGCGGGTCTATGTAAATAATTTATGTTTAATGCATTATCTAATTAGTATAAACAGATGAATACGCAACAGGTATAGGTAATAAATGCCAAGAAGTGCAAATCATGCGCACACTCGATCAGAGGAACGATCCTCTGAGTGTCCAGCACCCTGCAATAAAAGCGCTGCCTCTTAACACTTTCAAAGCAGTGTTAAGGGATCTTTTTGCCAGCTTTTCAGTATCAGCACGTCGGCCTCCTGAACTCTGGCGTCGGACACCACCGGACCCCCACCTCTGGGAGGTCCATGCCCCTGCCCAGTCCCTGCTCTCCCCTGCAGCGCCCACTGCCCTCCCACCCCCTACAAAACCAGCCAAACCGGCTTTGGCTTTTGGCCCAAACCAGCTCCCCTAGTGCCCATTTCTGAGCCCAACCCCAGCTGCTGAGCCTGTTCTCCAGTCCCAAAAACGCAAGATTTGACCTCTATTCCTGAGCCTGAGGCCGCACAACTCCATCTGTTTCTGAGCCCCAAAATCCACTGCCTAAGACTGTTTGCAAGCCCCAGGAACAGAAATCTCCGTCTCCGTTTCTGGCCCCCAGCAGCTGCTTTCTGGCCCCTTGCACCCCCGCGTGCGATGCTGAGGGCTGGGGGGAGCTCAGCCCCGCCCCCAGCCCCGCACCCCCGGGCCCCACACGCAGTTTGGGGAGCGCTGGGAGCTGCGGAGCGCCCGGCCCCGTCCTGCGGGCAGCACCAGCACAGGCGGGGCAGCGCTTCTTCATTGCCGGGGATGGGACGAGGCCGCCCCTGCTCGCCCCGGCCGGACACGGGCTCGGCCCCAAACCCCCCGCGCCCGGGGCAGCGCTGTCCCGAGGCCGCTCCACCCCAGGGGTCGCTCGGCTCGGGGCTCGGCCGCGCCCGCAGCAGCCTGGAGCGCGGGGACCCACCGCACATCGCGGAGCCGGAGCTGCAGTTCCGCCCTTTGGCCGAACGGCAGCAGGGAAAACGGAACAACATAGAAACAAACACCGAGGAGGGACGGAAATGAAAGCAATTGCAAAGCCCAAATTCCCGATGAGAACAACAGCGGCGGGACTGGGGTGCAGAGAATTGCGGGGGGAGACAACGGGCGGTTTGAGGGGTGCAGGCGGCGCCACAGGGGTCCGCAGGCAGAGCGGCTATGGGGGGGCGGTGCAGAATATGGGGGCTGGAGGGGAGAGAGGAGGGAGCGAGGACCCGAGAGCGGAGGGCAAAGGACGGGGGAGTGTCACGGGGGAAAGAACGCGCGCGGGGCACATTCGGAGAGAAACCGCTTGGGGAGGGAAGGAGACGCAGAGGGGGACGGGAGACGGACACGGACACGCGAGGGTGATGTGGAAATAACAAGGTGCACGGGCGGCCGCGGGCGGGGGTGATCCGCGCTGGAGGGTCCGCCCGGGACCACCCACAGCAGACGAGTCACCGGGACAGCCCGCAGCGGAGAACCCGCTCTGGAGACCCGGCCTACGCCAGGAAACCCGCACCGGATCAGCCCCGACAATGCCCCTCCGACGGGCCAAAGAACGCCAGACACACCACACGCTCCACTCCACGCACAACGCCCGCGAGCCCCGCACCCGGCGCCCCTTCGCTCTGTCTTCAACCACGAAAGGATCCCCACCGGGGTGGGGTGCACCGTTCCCGGAGGCACTGCAATACCGGGACGATGCGTGGAGCGGAGGGAGCAAGCTCCGGATCCAACTCCCAGGCCCAAAAATCCGTTTAATATAAAGTCCTCTCATCGAGGACGTATCAGATATTAAACTGATAAGAACAGATACTACACTTGATCTTAGCCAAAAGGCCGAGAAGCGATGCCCCACCCCCTCCGCCGCACCGCCCCATCCTCTTCCAGACCCTCCGACCTCGCGGTCACTCCCGCCGCGCCGCGCCGCACCCACGCCCGAGCGCCTTTCCCGCTCTACTCCCCTCACTCTCGCCCACGGTTCCACCGGGGTCCGCGGGCACCGACTCTCGCCGCGCCCGGAGACGCCCCGCGACGAGCCTCCCAGCGGCCCCTTCGGCCTCTCGGGTACGCGATTGGTGTATGCCCGCCTCTAATTTGCATTCTCCCCGCCCCTCGTCACGCCGGCCCTCGTCCCCGCGCGCCCCGCCCCTTGTTTCCTGTCCGCGATCTGATTGGCACGATCCGCATCCAGATTTGCATTCGCCCCGCCCACTCACCTCTCCGCCCACTCACCTCTCCGCCCACACCCCGAGCCGATTTGCGTACTCGGCGCGGCTTTTGCTTCTGTTCTATTTCTGCCCAACCTCTTCTATTGCTATTTCTCCTGTTTCTAGCTCTAGTTTTATTTTTCTCCGTATTTTTCTTTTTCTTTCCTATTTCTCTTTCCCGGCGGCCCGTTCGACCGCTGCTCTCCTGATTTCTACGTCCCGCCCTTAGTGCGGCGCGGCGCGCGGTCGCGGAGCCCAATGCGCACGCGCAGCTCTGCTGGCGCAGTGCTGCGATTTCGCCAGCAGGCGGCAGCAGTGAGCAGCCGGCGGGAATGCTTGGGTGCCTGTTTTCCCCAAAATTGTTCTTTTTAATTTTATTCCCCCACCCCTTCCCGCCCTCCCGCCGTTGCGGACCCAGATTCAGGGTGTCCGGGACGTTTTTGTGCCGTGGCGACGCCTCCCGCTCCGTGCCTGCGGCCCCACAGGGTAAACTCCCTACTTAGGGGAGCCGGCCCCAAATTGCGGTGGGAAAAGGGGGAAATGGAGAAGCGGGAGAGAGGCAGCTGTTGGAAGTGCTTTTATATCTTTATTTCTTCAGAAATATATCAAGCGCGATTGACTTTTTAAATCCTTTCTATACACAGGGGGCTTTGAGGCCAATTGTCTGAGGTTCAACCAGGCCGAGTTGCCGGGTCCTGCACTTGGGCCACAACAACCCCGCGAACGCTGCAGGCTGGGGAAGAGCGGCTGGAAAGCGCCTCGCAGAAAAGGCCCTGGGGGTGTTGGTGCCAGCGGCTGAACATGAGCCAGCGTGTGCCCAGGCGGCCAAGAGGCCACCAGCATCCTGGCTTGTATCAAGAATAGTGTGGCCAGCAGGACTAGAGAAGTGATTGTGCCGCTGTGCTGGGCACTGGGGAGGTCAAACCTCCAATCCTGGGGGCAGTTTGGGGCCCCTCACGCCAAGAAAGGCCTTGAGGTGCTGGAGCGAGTTGAGAGAAGGGAACGGAGCTGGGGAAGGGGCTGGAGCACAAGTGCGATGGGAGCGGCTGAGGGAGCTGGGGGTTCAGCTGGAGAACAGGAGCTGAGGGGAGACCTTCTGATCTCTGACCTGCCTGAAAGGAGCTTGGAGCCGGGGCGGGGTGGGGGGGGGGGGGTCGGGCTCCGCTCCCCAGGAACAAGCGCCAGGAGCAGAGGAAACGGCCTCGAGTTGCGCCAGGGGAGGTTGAGGTTGGATCTGGGGACCAATTTCTTCCCCAAAGGGCTGTCGGGCGTTGGAACAGGCTGCCCAGGGCAGTGCTGGAGTCACCGTCCCTGGAGGAGCGTAAAAGGTGTTTAGACAAGTTCCTTAGGGACATGGTTTAGTGCTAGAGTTACGTTAGGTTATGGCTGGACTCGATGATCCTCAGGGTCTCTTCCAACCGAAATGATTCTATGATTCAAGATCTTCTAAACCGGCCACCAGCCTGCTTAGGGTCCCCCCAGCTTCCAACTTTCCTTACACTTAACAGGCACGTGCTTTGTTCCATCTTCCAGCAGCAAAAACACACACGGTCTCAGACCCAGAGCACAACCTCGGGATGCCCACGCACACTTTGTTGTTCTGATGAGGAGCCACGGGCATCCCCGCGAGTACGGCTGCACGCAGCAGAGCAGGCGTGGATTTAACCCCGAGCGAGAGGCCGGCTGCCCACGGGCAGAATGAACTCACCTCCGTGCTGCCCAGAGCTCCTGCTGGGGACAGCCCTGCCTGCACCGGCCGCTCCGCAGCTGTGCCGGGAGCACAGCCCGGTCCTCGGGGGCTGCCACGAACAGACACCCCAGCTCGTTGCAGCTCCTGCTCATTGCAGCCGCAGGTGATTTTGCTCTGGCCGATGCACACTCGAGGCAGCACACAGCCCCTCTCACTCCAGCTCCTGCTCACTGCAGTGCTGGCTGACTGAAGCTCCAGTTCCTTCAGCTCCTTCTCCTGACAAGCTCCAGCTGTTCCTACAGTTCCTACAAGGTTGTAAACCAATTGCTGTGAAAAGCCGAGTGTTAGGATTAAACACCATAGTTATACATTGTATAAATACTACTGAGTTTGTATGATCAGTTAACTATTCCAAGCTGTGTACAAAGACAAAAAATCTTTTAGGAACCTCTAGCCATCATGTGACAAGACTAGGCCTAACGTAGCAAGACTAGGCCTAATGTAACAGAAACCTAACAAAGAAACAACAGCTCTGCAGAGACTGGACTTGAGGCAAAGCGGGGTGTCCTTGGCTTGCAAGCTGGGAAAGTGGAATATTCCACTAAATGAAGAAAGAGCTACAAGACTCGCACTGAGTAGCAGCACAAAATGACAGTATGCTTGTTCAAGAAATCAGGTTAAGAAGCCGACACTGGGGCGAGAGGGGGGGGCACCAGGCTGTGAAGACAACGGGGACATTAGAGACCCCTGATGAACACTCTGGAATACCAAAGATGAACTTCCGGCAAGGGGCGGGTCTATGTAAATAATTTATGTTTAATGCATTATCTAATTAGTATAAACAGATGAATACGCAACAGGTATAGGTAATAAATGCCAAGAAGTGCAAATCATGCGCACACTCGATCAGAGGAACGATCCTCTGAGTGTCCAGCACCCTGCAATAAAAGCGCTGCCTCTTAACACTTTCAAAGCAGTGTTAAGGGATCTTTTTGCCAGCTTTTCAGTATCAGCACGTCGGCCTCCTGAACTCTGGCGTCGGACACCACCGGACCCCCACCTCTGGGAGGTCCATGCCCCTGCCCAGTCCCTGCTCTCCCCTGCAGCGCCCACTGCCCTCCCACCCCCTACAAAACCAGCCAAACCGGCTTTGGCTTTTGGCCCAAACCAGCTCCCCTAGTGCCCATTTCTGAGCCCAACCCCAGCTGCTGAGCCTGTTCTCCAGTCCCAAAAACGCAAGATTTGACCTCTATTCCTGAGCCTGAGGCCGCACAACTCCATCTGTTTCTGAGCCCCAAAATCCACTGCCTAAGACTGTTTGCAAGCCCCAGGAACAGAAATCTCCGTCTCCGTTTCTGGCCCCCAGCAGCTGCTTTCTGGCCCCTTGCACCCCCGCGTGCGATGCTGAGGGCTGGGGGGAGCTCAGCCCCGCCCCCAGCCCCGCACCCCCGGGCCCCACACGCAGTTTGGGGAGCGCTGGGAGCTGCGGAGCGCCCGGCCCCGTCCTGCGGGCAGCACCAGCACAGGCGGGGCAGCGCTTCTTCATTGCCGGGGATGGGACGAGGCCGCCCCTGCTCGCCCCGGCCGGACACGGGCTCGGCCCCAAACCCCCCGCGCCCGGGGCAGCGCTGTCCCGAGGCCGCTCCACCCCAGGGGTCGTTCGGCTCGGGGCTCGGCCGCGCCCGCAGCAGCCTGGAGCGCGGGGACCCACCGCACATCGCGGAGCCGGAGCTGCAGTTCCGCCCTTTGGCCGAACGGCAGCAGGGAAAACGGAACAACATAGAAACAAACACCGAGGAGGGACGGAAATGAAAGCAATTGCAAAGCCCAAATTCCCGATGAGAACAACAGCGGCGGGACTGGGGTGCAGAGAATTGCGGGGGGAGACAACGGGCGGTTTGAGGGGTGCAGGCGGCGCCACAGGGGTCCGCAGGCAGAGCGGCTATGGGGGGGCGGTGCAGAATATGGGGGCTGGAGGGGAGAGAGGAGGGAGCGAGGACCCGAGAGCGGAGGGCAAAGGACGGGGGAGTGTCACGGGGGAAAGAACGCGCGCGGGGCACATTCGGAGAGAAACCGCTTGGGGAGGGAAGGAGACGCAGAGGGGGACGGGAGACGGACACGGACACGCGAGGGTGATGTGGAAATAACAAGGTGCACGGGCGGCCGCGGGCGGGGGTGATCCGCGCTGGAGGGTCCGCCCGGGACCACCCACAGCAGACGAGTCACCGGGACAGCCCGCAGCGGAGAACCCGCTCTGGAGACCCGGCCTACGCCAGGAAACCCGCACCGGATCAGCCCCGACAATGCCCCTCCGACGGGCCAAAGAACGCCAGACACACCACACGCTCCACTCCACGCACAACGCCCGCGAGCCCCGCACCCGGCGCCCCTTCGCTCTGTCTTCAACCACGAAAGGATCCCCACCGGGGTGGGGTGCACCGTTCCCGGAGGCACTGCAATACCGGGACGATGCGTGGAGCGGAGGGAGCAAGCTCCGGATCCAACTCCCAGGCCCAAAAATCCGTTTAATATAAAGTCCTCTCATCGAGGACGTATCAGATATTAAACTGATAAGAACAGATACTACACTTGATCTTAGCCAAAAGGCCGAGAAGCGATGCCCCACCCCCTCCGCCGCACCGCCCCATCCTCTTCCAGACCCTCCGACCTCGCGGTCACTCCCGCCGCGCCGCGCCGCACCCACGCCCGAGCGCCTTTCCCGCTCTACTCCCCTCACTCTCGCCCACGGTTCCACCGGGGTCCGCGGGCACCGACTCTCGCCGCGCCCGGAGACGCCCCGCGACGAGCCTCCCAGCGGCCCCTTCGGCCTCTCGGGTACGCGATTGGTGTATGCCCGCCTCTAATTTGCATTCTCCCCGCCCCTCGTCACGCCGGCCCTCGTCCCCGCGCGCCCCGCCCCTTGTTTCCTGTCCGCGATCTGATTGGCACGATCCGCATCCAGATTTGCATTCGCCCCGCCCACTCACCTCTCCGCCCACTCACCTCTCCGCCCACACCCCGAGCCGATTTGCGTACTCGGCGCGGCTTTTGCTTCTGTTCTATTTCTGCCCAACCTCTTCTATTGCTATTTCTCCTGTTTCTAGCTCTAGTTTTATTTTTCTCCGTATTTTTCTTTTTCTTTCCTATTTCTCTTTCCCGGCGGCCCGTTCGACCGCTGCTCTCCTGATTTCTACGTCCCGCCCTTAGTGCGGCGCGGCGCGCGGTCGCGGAGCCCAATGCGCACGCGCAGCTCTGCTGGCGCAGTGCTGCGATTTCGCCAGCAGGCGGCAGCAGTGAGCAGCCGGCGGGAATGCTTGGGTGCCTGTTTTCCCCAAAATTGTTCTTTTTAATTTTATTCCCCCACCCCTTCCCGCCCTCCCGCCGTTGCGGACCCAGATTCAGGGTGTCCGGGACGTTTTTGTGCCGTGGCGACGCCTCCCGCTCCGTGCCTGCGGCCCCACAGGGTAAACTCCCTACTTAGGGGAGCCGGCCCCAAATTGCGGTGGGAAAAGGGGGAAATGGAGAAGCGGGAGAGAGGCAGCTGTTGGAAGTGCTTTTATATCTTTATTTCTTCAGAAATATATCAAGCGCGATTGACTTTTTAAATCCTTTCTATACACAGGGGGCTTTGAGGCCAATTGTCTGAGGTTCAACCAGGCCGAGTTGCCGGGTCCTGCACTTGGGCCACAACAACCCCGCGAACGCTGCAGGCTGGGGAAGAGCGGCTGGAAAGCGCCTCGCAGAAAAGGCCCTGGGGGTGTTGGTGCCAGCGGCTGAACATGAGCCAGCGTGTGCCCAGGCGGCCAAGAGGCCACCAGCATCCTGGCTTGTATCAAGAATAGTGTGGCCAGCAGGACTAGAGAAGTGATTGTGCCGCTGTGCTGGGCACTGGGGAGGTCAAACCTCCAATCCTGGGGGCAGTTTGGGGCCCCTCACGCCAAGAAAGGCCTTGAGGTGCTGGAGCGAGTTGAGAGAAGGGAACGGAGCTGGGGAAGGGGCTGGAGCACAAGTGCGATGGGAGCGGCTGAGGGAGCTGGGGGTTCAGCTGGAGAACAGGAGCTGAGGGGAGACCTTCTGATCTCTGACCTGCCTGAAAGGAGCTTGGAGCCGGGGCGGGGTGGGGGGGGGGGGGTCGGGCTCCGCTCCCCAGGAACAAGCGCCAGGAGCAGAGGAAACGGCCTCGAGTTGCGCCAGGGGAGGTTGAGGTTGGATCTGGGGACCAATTTCTTCCCCAAAGGGCTGTCGGGCGTTGGAACAGGCTGCCCAGGGCAGTGCTGGAGTCACCGTCCCTGGAGGAGCGTAAAAGGTGTTTAGACAAGTTCCTTAGGGACATGGTTTAGTGCTAGAGTTACGTTAGGTTATGGCTGGACTCGATGATCCTCAGGGTCTCTTCCAACCGAAATGATTCTATGATTCAAGATCTTCTAAACCGGCCACCAGCCTGCTTAGGGTCCCCCCAGCTTCCAACTTTCCTTACACTTAACAGGCACGTGCTTTGTTCCATCTTCCAGCAGCAAAAACACACACGGTCTCAGACCCAGAGCACAACCTCGGGATGCCCACGCACACTTTGTTGTTCTGATGAGGAGCCACGGGCATCCCCGCGAGTACGGCTGCACGCAGCAGAGCAGGCGTGGATTTAACCCCGAGCGAGAGGCCGGCTGCCCACGGGCAGAATGAACTCACCTCCGTGCTGCCCAGAGCTCCTGCTGGGGACAGCCCTGCCTGCACCGGCCGCTCCGCAGCTGTGCCGGGAGCACAGCCCGGTCCTCGGGGGCTGCCACGAACAGACACCCCAGCTCGTTGCAGCTCCTGCTCATTGCAGCCGCAGGTGATTTTGCTCTGGCCGATGCACACTCGAGGCAGCACACAGCCCCTCTCACTCCAGCTCCTGCTCACTGCAGTGCTGGCTGACTGAAGCTCCAGTTCCTTCAGCTCCTTCTCCTGACAAGCTCCAGCTGTTCCTACAGTTCCTACAAGGTTGTAAACCAATTGCTGTGAAAAGCCGAGTGTTAGGATTAAACACCATAGTTATACATTGTATAAATACTACTGAGTTTGTATGATCAGTTAACTATTCCAAGCTGTGTACAAAGACAAAAAATCTTTTAGGAACCTCTAGCCATCATGTGACAAGACTAGGCCTAACGTAGCAAGACTAGGCCTAATGTAACAGAAACCTAACAAAGAAACAACAGCTCTGCAGAGACTGGACTTGAGGCAAAGCGGGGTGTCCTTGGCTTGCAAGCTGGGAAAGTGGAATATTCCACTAAATGAAGAAAGAGCTACAAGACTCGCACTGAGTAGCAGCACAAAATGACAGTATGCTTGTTCAAGAAATCAGGTTAAGAAGCCGACACTGGGGCGAGAGGGGGGGGCACCAGGCTGTGAAGACAACGGGGACATTAGAGACCCCTGATGAACACTCTGGAATACCAAAGATGAACTTCCGGCAAGGGGCGGGTCTATGTAAATAATTTATGTTTAATGCATTATCTAATTAGTATAAACAGATGAATACGCAACAGGTATAGGTAATAAATGCCAAGAAGTGCAAATCATGCGCACACTCGATCAGAGGAACGATCCTCTGAGTGTCCAGCACCCTGCAATAAAAGCGCTGCCTCTTAACACTTTCAAAGCAGTGTTAAGGGATCTTTTTGCCAGCTTTTCAGTATCAGCACGTCGGCCTCCTGAACTCTGGCGTCGGACACCACCGGACCCCCACCTCTGGGAGGTCCATGCCCCTGCCCAGTCCCTGCTCTCCCCTGCAGCGCCCACTGCCCTCCCACCCCCTACAAAACCAGCCAAACCGGCTTTGGCTTTTGGCCCAAACCAGCTCCCCTAGTGCCCATTTCTGAGCCCAACCCCAGCTGCTGAGCCTGTTCTCCAGTCCCAAAAACGCAAGATTTGACCTCTATTCCTGAGCCTGAGGCCGCACAACTCCATCTGTTTCTGAGCCCCAAAATCCACTGCCTAAGACTGTTTGCAAGCCCCAGGAACAGAAATCTCCGTCTCCGTTTCTGGCCCCCAGCAGCTGCTTTCTGGCCCCTTGCACCCCCGCGTGCGATGCTGAGGGCTGGGGGGAGCTCAGCCCCGCCCCCAGCCCCGCACCCCCGGGCCCCACACGCAGTTTGGGGAGCGCTGGGAGCTGCGGAGCGCCCGGCCCCGTCCTGCGGGCAGCACCAGCACAGGCGGGGCAGCGCTTCTTCATTGCCGGGGATGGGACGAGGCCGCCCCTGCTCGCCCCGGCCGGACACGGGCTCGGCCCCAAACCCCCCGCGCCCGGGGCAGCGCTGTCCCGAGGCCGCTCCACCCCAGGGGTCGCTCGGCTCGGGGCTCGGCCGCGCCCGCAGCAGCCTGGAGCGCGGGGACCCACCGCACATCGCGGAGCCGGAGCTGCAGTTCCGCCCTTTGGCCGAACGGCAGCAGGGAAAACGGAACAACATAGAAACAAACACCGAGGAGGGACGGAAATGAAAACAATTGCAAAGCCCAAATTCCCGATGAGAACAACAGCGGCGGGACTGGGGTGCAGAGAATTGCGGGGGGAGACAACGGGCGGTTTGAGGGGTGCAGGCGGCGCCACAGGGGTCCGCAGGCAGAGCGGCTATGGGGGGGCGGTGCAGAATATGGGGGCTGGAGGGGAGAGAGGAGGGAGCGAGGACCCGAGAGCGGAGGGCAAAGGACGGGGGAGTGTCACGGGGGAAAGAACGCGCGCGGGGCACATTCGGAGAGAAACCGCTTGGGGAGGGAAGGAGACGCAGAGGGGGACGGGAGACGGACACGGACACGCGAGGGTGATGTGGAAATAACAAGGTGCACGGGCGGCCGCGGGCGGGGGTGATCCGCGCTGGAGGGTCCGCCCGGGACCACCCACAGCAGACGAGTCACCGGGACAGCCCGCAGCGGAGAACCCGCTCTGGAGACCCGGCCTACGCCAGGAAACCCGCACCGGATCAGCCCCGACAATGCCCCTCCGACGGGCCAAAGAACGCCAGACACACCACACGCTCCACTCCACGCACAACGCCCGCGAGCCCCGCACCCGGCGCCCCTTCGCTCTGTCTTCAACCACGAAAGGATCCCCACCGGGGTGGGGTGCACCGTTCCCGGAGGCACTGCAATACCGGGACGATGCGTGGAGCGGAGGGAGCAAGCTCCGGATCCAACTCCCAGGCCCAAAAATCCGTTTAATATAAAGTCCTCTCATCGAGGACGTATCAGATATTAAACTGATAAGAACAGATACTACACTTGATCTTAGCCAAAAGGCCGAGAAGCGATGCCCCACCCCCTCCGCCGCACCGCCCCATCCTCTTCCAGACCCTCCGACCTCGCGGTCACTCCCGCCGCGCCGCGCCGCACCCACGCCCGAGCGCCTTTCCCGCTCTACTCCCCTCACTCTCGCCCACGGTTCCACCGGGGTCCGCGGGCACCGACTCTCGCCGCGCCCGGAGACGCCCCGCGACGAGCCTCCCAGCGGCCCCTTCGGCCTCTCGGGTACGCGATTGGTGTATGCCCGCCTCTAATTTGCATTCTCCCCGCCCCTCGTCACGCCGGCCCTCGTCCCCGCGCGCCCCGCCCCTTGTTTCCTGTCCGCGATCTGATTGGCACGATCCGCATCCAGATTTGCATTCGCCCCGCCCACTCACCTCTCCGCCCACACCCCGAGCCGATTTGCGTACTCGGCGCGGCTTTTGCTTCTGTTCTATTTCTGCCCAACCTCTTCTATTGCTATTTCTCCTGTGTCTAGCTCTAGTTTTATTTTTCTCCGTATTTTTCTTTTTCTTTCCTATTTCTCTTTCCCGGCGGCCCGTTCGACCGCTGCTCTCCTGATTTCTACGTCCCGCCCTTAGTGCGGCGCGGCGCGCGGTCGCGGAGCCCAATGCGCACGCGCAGCTCTGCTGGCGCAGTGCTGCGATTTCGCCAGCAGGCGGCAGCAGTGAGCAGCCGGCGGGAATGCTTGGGTGCCTGTTTTCCCCAAAATTGTTCTTTTTAATTTTATTCCCCCACCCCTTCCCGCCCTCCCGCCGTTGCGGACCCAGATTCAGGGTGTCCGGGACGTTTTTGTGCCGTGGCGACGCCTCCCGCTCCGTGCCTGCGGCCCCACAGGGTAAACTCCCTACTTAGGGGAGCCGGCCCCAAATTGCGGTGGGAAAAGGGGGAAATGGAGAAGCGGGAGAGAGGCAGCTGTTGGAAGTGCTTTTATATCTTTATTTCTTCAGAAATATATCAAGCGCGATTGACTTTTTAAATCCTTTCTATACACAGGGGGCTTTGAGGCCAATTGTCTGAGGTTCAACCAGGCCGAGTTGCCGGGTCCTGCACTTGGGCCACAACAACCCCGCGAACGCTGCAGGCTGGGGAAGAGCGGCTGGAAAGCGCCTCGCAGAAAAGGCCCTGGGGGTGTTGGTGCCAGCGGCTGAACATGAGCCAGCGTGTGCCCAGGCGGCCAAGAGGCCACCAGCATCCTGGCTTGTATCAAGAATAGTGTGGCCAGCAGGACTAGAGAAGTGATTGTGCCGCTGTGCTGGGCACTGGGGAGGTCAAACCTCCAATCCTGGGGGCAGTTTGGGGCCCCTCACGCCAAGAAAGGCCTTGAGGTGCTGGAGCGAGTTGAGAGAAGGGAACGGAGCTGGGGAAGGGGCTGGAGCACAAGTGCGATGGGAGCGGCTGAGGGAGCTGGGGGTTCAGCTGGAGAACAGGAGCTGAGGGGAGACCTTCTGATCTCTGACCTGCCTGAAAGGAGCTTGGAGCCGGGGCGGGGTGGGGGGGGGGGGGTCGGGCTCCGCTCCCCAGGAACAAGCGCCAGGAGCAGAGGAAACGGCCTCGAGTTGCGCCAGGGGAGGTTGAGGTTGGATCTGGGGACCAATTTCTTCCCCAAAGGGCTGTCGGGCGTTGGAACAGGCTGCCCAGGGCAGTGCTGGAGTCACCGTCCCTGGAGGAGCGTAAAAGGTGTTTAGACAAGTTCCTTAGGGACATGGTTTAGTGCTAGAGTTACGTTAGGTTATGGCTGGACTCGATGATCCTCAGGGTCTCTTCCAACCGAAATGATTCTATGATTCAAGATCTTCTAAACCGGCCACCAGCCTGCTTAGGGTCCCCCCAGCTTCCAACTTTCCTTACACTTAACAGGCACGTGCTTTGTTCCATCTTCCAGCAGCAAAAACACACACGGTCTCAGACCCAGAGCACAACCTCGGGATGCCCACGCACACTTTGTTGTTCTGATGAGGAGCCACGGGCATCCCCGCGAGTACGGCTGCACGCAGCAGAGCAGGCGTGGATTTAACCCCGAGCGAGAGGCCGGCTGCCCACGGGCAGAATGAACTCACCTCCGTGCTGCCCAGAGCTCCTGCTGGGGACAGCCCTGCCTGCACCGGCCGCTCCGCAGCTGTGCCGGGAGCACAGCCCGGTCCTCGGGGGCTGCCACGAACAGACACCCCAGCTCGTTGCAGCTCCTGCTCATTGCAGCCGCAGGTGATTTTGCTCTGGCCGATGCACACTCGAGGCAGCACACAGCCCCTCTCACTCCAGCTCCTGCTCACTGCAGTGCTGGCTGACTGAAGCTCCAGTTCCTTCAGCTCCTTCTCCTGACAAGCTCCAGCTGTTCCTACAGTTCCTACAAGGTTGTAAACCAATTGCTGTGAAAAGCCGAGTGTTAGGATTAAACACCATAGTTATACATTGTATAAATACTACTGAGTTTGTATGATCAGTTAACTATTCCAAGCTGTGTACAAAGACAAAAAATCTTTTAGGAACCTCTAGCCATCATGTGACAAGACTAGGCCTAACGTAGCAAGACTAGGCCTAATGTAACAGAAACCTAACAAAGAAACAACAGCTCTGCAGAGACTGGACTTGAGGCAAAGCGGGGTGTCCTTGGCTTGCAAGCTGGGAAAGTGGAATATTCCACTAAATGAAGAAAGAGCTACAAGACTCGCACTGAGTAGCAGCACAAAATGACAGTATGCTTGTTCAAGAAATCAGGTTAAGAAGCCGACACTGGGGCGAGAGGGGGGGGCACCAGGCTGTGAAGACAACGGGGACATTAGAGACCCCTGATGAACACTCTGGAATACCAAAGATGAACTTCCGGCAAGGGGCGGGTCTATGTAAATAATTTATGTTTAATGCATTATCTAATTAGTATAAACAGATGAATACGCAACAGGTATAGGTAATAAATGCCAAGAAGTGCAAATCATGCGCACACTCGATCAGAGGAACGATCCTCTGAGTGTCCAGCACCCTGCAATAAAAGCGCTGCCTCTTAACACTTTCAAAGCAGTGTTAAGGGATCTTTTTGCCAGCTTTTCAGTATCAGCACGTCGGCCTCCTGAACTCTGGCGTCGGACACCACCGGACCCCCACCTCTGGGAGGTCCATGCCCCTGCCCAGTCCCTGCTCTCCCCTGCAGCGCCCACTGCCCTCCCACCCCCTACAAAACCAGCCAAACCGGCTTTGGCTTTTGGCCCAAACCAGCTCCCCTAGTGCCCATTTCTGAGCCCAACCCCAGCTGCTGAGCCTGTTCTCCAGTCCCAAAAACGCAAGATTTGACCTCTATTCCTGAGCCTGAGGCCGCACAACTCCATCTGTTTCTGAGCCCCAAAATCCACTGCCTAAGACTGTTTGCAAGCCCCAGGAACAGAAATCTCCGTCTCCGTTTCTGGCCCCCAGCAGCTGCTTTCTGGCCCCTTGCACCCCCGCGTGCGATGCTGAGGGCTGGGGGGAGCTCAGCCCCGCCCCCAGCCCCGCACCCCCGGGCCCCACACGCAGTTTGGGGAGCGCTGGGAGCTGCGGAGCGCCCGGCCCCGTCCTGCGGGCAGCACCAGCACAGGCGGGGCAGCGCTTCTTCATTGCCGGGGATGGGACGAGGCCGCCCCTGCTCGCCCCGGCCGGACACGGGCTCGGCCCCAAACCCCCCGCGCCCGGGGCAGCGCTGTCCCGAGGCCGCTCCACCCCAGGGGTCGTTCGGCTCGGGGCTCGGCCGCGCCCGCAGCAGCCTGGAGCGCGGGGACCCACCGCACATCGCGGAGCCGGAGCTGCAGTTCCGCCCTTTGGCCGAACGGCAGCAGGGAAAACGGAACAACATAGAAACAAACACCGAGGAGGGACGGAAATGAAAGCAATTGCAAAGCCCAAATTCCCGATGAGAACAACAGCGGCGGGACTGGGGTGCAGAGAATTGCGGGGGGAGACAACGGGCGGTTTGAGGGGTGCAGGCGGCGCCACAGGGGTCCGCAGGCAGAGCGGCTATGGGGGGGCGGTGCAGAATATGGGGGCTGGAGGGGAGAGAGGAGGGAGCGAGGACCCGAGAGCGGAGGGCAAAGGACGGGGGAGTGTCACGGGGGAAAGAACGCGCGCGGGGCACATTCGGAGAGAAACCGCTTGGGGAGGGAAGGAGACGCAGAGGGGGACGGGAGACGGACACGGACACGCGAGGGTGATGTGGAAATAACAAGGTGCACGGGCGGCCGCGGGCGGGGGTGATCCGCGCTGGAGGGTCCGCCCGGGACCACCCACAGCAGACGAGTCACCGGGACAGCCCGCAGCGGAGAACCCGCTCTGGAGACCCGGCCTACGCCAGGAAACCCGCACCGGATCAGCCCCGACAATGCCCCTCCGACGGGCCAAAGAACGCCAGACACACCACACGCTCCACTCCACGCACAACGCCCGCGAGCCCCGCACCCGGCGCCCCTTCGCTCTGTCTTCAACCACGAAAGGATCCCCACCGGGGTGGGGTGCACCGTTCCCGGAGGCACTGCAATACCGGGACGATGCGTGGAGCGGAGGGAGCAAGCTCCGGATCCAACTCCCAGGCCCAAAAATCCGTTTAATATAAAGTCCTCTCATCGAGGACGTATCAGATATTAAACTGATAAGAACAGATACTACACTTGATCTTAGCCAAAAGGCCGAGAAGCGATGCCCCACCCCCTCCGCCGCACCGCCCCATCCTCTTCCAGACCCTCCGACCTCGCGGTCACTCCCGCCGCGCCGCGCCGCACCCACGCCCGAGCGCCTTTCCCGCTCTACTCCCCTCACTCTCGCCCACGGTTCCACCGGGGTCCGCGGGCACCGACTCTCGCCGCGCCCGGAGACGCCCCGCGACGAGCCTCCCAGCGGCCCCTTCGGCCTCTCGGGTACGCGATTGGTGTATGCCCGCCTCTAATTTGCATTCTCCCCGCCCCTCGTCACGCCGGCCCTCGTCCCCGCGCGCCCCGCCCCTTGTTTCCTGTCCGCGATCTGATTGGCACGATCCGCATCCAGATTTGCATTCGCCCCGCCCACTCACCTCTCCGCCCACACCCCGAGCCGATTTGCGTACTCGGCGCGGCTTTTGCTTCTGTTCTATTTCTGCCCAACCTCTTCTATTGCTATTTCTCCTGTGTCTAGCTCTAGTTTTATTTTTCTCCGTATTTTTCTTTTTCTTTCCTATTTCTCTTTCCCGGCGGCCCGTTCGACCGCTGCTCTCCTGATTTCTACGTCCCGCCCTTAGTGCGGCGCGGCGCGCGGTCGCGGAGCCCAATGCGCACGCGCAGCTCTGCTGGCGCAGTGCTGCGATTTCGCCAGCAGGCGGCAGCAGTGAGCAGCCGGCGGGAATGCTTGGGTGCCTGTTTTCCCCAAAATTGTTCTTTTTAATTTTATTCCCCCACCCCTTCCCGCCCTCCCGCCGTTGCGGACCCAGATTCAGGGTGTCCGGGACGTTTTTGTGCCGTGGCGACGCCTCCCGCTCCGTGCCTGCGGCCCCACAGGGTAAACTCCCTACTTAGGGGAGCCGGCCCCAAATTGCGGTGGGAAAAGGGGGAAATGGAGAAGCGGGAGAGAGGCAGCTGTTGGAAGTGCTTTTATATCTTTATTTCTTCAGAAATATATCAAGCGCGATTGACTTTTTAAATCCTTTCTATACACAGGGGGCTTTGAGGCCAATTGTCTGAGGTTCAACCAGGCCGAGTTGCCGGGTCCTGCACTTGGGCCACAACAACCCCGCGAACGCTGCAGGCTGGGGAAGAGCGGCTGGAAAGCGCCTCGCAGAAAAGGCCCTGGGGGTGTTGGTGCCAGCGGCTGAACATGAGCCAGCGTGTGCCCAGGCGGCCAAGAGGCCACCAGCATCCTGGCTTGTATCAAGAATAGTGTGGCCAGCAGGACTAGAGAAGTGATTGTGCCGCTGTGCTGGGCACTGGGGAGGTCAAACCTCCAATCCTGGGGGCAGTTTGGGGCCCCTCACGCCAAGAAAGGCCTTGAGGTGCTGGAGCGAGTTGAGAGAAGGGAACGGAGCTGGGGAAGGGGCTGGAGCACAAGTGCGATGGGAGCGGCTGAGGGAGCTGGGGGTTCAGCTGGAGAACAGGAGCTGAGGGGAGACCACCTGATCTCTGACCTGCCTGAAAGGAGCTTGGAGCCGGGGCGGGGTGGGGGGGGGGGGTCGGGCTCCGCTCCCCAGGAACAAGCGCCAGGAGCAGAGGAAACGGCCTCGAGTTGCGCCAGGGGAGGTTGAGGTTGGATCTGGGGACCAATTTCTTCCCCAAAGGGCTGTCGGGCGTTGGAACAGGCTGCCCAGGGCAGTGCTGGAGTCACCGTCCCTGGAGGAGCGTAAAAGGTGTTTAGACAAGTTCCTTAGGGACATGGTTTAGTGCTAGAGTTACGTTAGGTTATGGCTGGACTCGATGATCCTCAGGGTCTCTTCCAACCGAAATGATTCTATGATTCAAGATCTTCTAAACCGGCCACCAGCCTGCTTAGGGTCCCCCCAGCTTCCAACTTTCCTTACACTTAACAGGCACGTGCTTTGTTCCATCTTCCAGCAGCAAAAACACACACGGTCTCAGACCCAGAGCACAACCTCGGGATGCCCACGCACACTTTGTTGTTCTGATGAGGAGCCACGGGCATCCCCGCGAGTACGGCTGCACGCAGCAGAGCAGGCGTGGATTTAACCCCGAGCGAGAGGCCGGCTGCCCACGGGCAGAATGAACTCACCTCCGTGCTGCCCAGAGCTCCTGCTGGGGACAGCCCTGCCTGCACCGGCCGCTCCGCAGCTGTGCCGGGAGCACAGCCCGGTCCTCGGGGGCTGCCACGAACAGACACCCCAGCTCGTTGCAGCTCCTGCTCATTGCAGCCGCAGGTGATTTTGCTCTGGCCGATGCACACTCGAGGCAGCACACAGCCCCTCTCACTCCAGCTCCTGCTCACTGCAGTGCTGGCTGACTGAAGCTCCAGTTCCTTCAGCTCCTTCTCCTGACAAGCTCCAGCTGTTCCTACAGTTCCTACAAGGTTGTAAACCAATTGCTGTGAAAAGCCGAGTGTTAGGATTAAACACCATAGTTATACATTGTATAAATACTACTGAGTTTGTATGATCAGTTAACTATTCCAAGCTGTGTACAAAGACAAAAAATCTTTTAGGAACCTCTAGCCATCATGTGACAAGACTAGGCCTAACGTAGCAAGACTAGGCCTAATGTAACAGAAACCTAACAAAGAAACAACAGCTCTGCAGAGACTGGACTTGAGGCAAAGCGGGGTGTCCTTGGCTTGCAAGCTGGGAAAGTGGAATATTCCACTAAATGAAGAAAGAGCTACAAGACTCGCACTGAGTAGCAGCACAAAATGACAGTATGCTTGTTCAAGAAATCAGGTTAAGAAGCCGACACTGGGGCGAGAGGGGGGGGCACCAGGCTGTGAAGACAACGGGGACATTAGAGACCCCTGATGAACACTCTGGAATACCAAAGATGAACTTCCGGCAAGGGGCGGGTCTATGTAAATAATTTATGTTTAATGCATTATCTAATTAGTATAAACAGATGAATACGCAACAGGTATAGGTAATAAATGCCAAGAAGTGCAAATCATGCGCACACTCGATCAGAGGAACGATCCTCTGAGTGTCCAGCACCCTGCAATAAAAGCGCTGCCTCTTAACACTTTCAAAGCAGTGTTAAGGGATCTTTTTGCCAGCTTTTCAGTATCAGCACGTCGGCCTCCTGAACTCTGGCGTCGGACACCACCGGACCCCCACCTCTGGGAGGTCCATGCCCCTGCCCAGTCCCTGCTCTCCCCTGCAGCGCCCACTGCCCTCCCACCCCCTACAAAACCAGCCAAACCGGCTTTGGCTTTTGGCCCAAACCAGCTCCCCTAGTGCCCATTTCTGAGCCCAACCCCAGCTGCTGAGCCTGTTCTCCAGTCCCAAAAACGCAAGATTTGACCTCTATTCCTGAGCCTGAGGCCGCACAACTCCATCTGTTTCTGAGCCCCAAAATCCACTGCCTAAGACTGTTTGCAAGCCCCAGGAACAGAAATCTCCGTCTCCGTTTCTGGCCCCCAGCAGCTGCTTTCTGGCCCCTTGCACCCCCGCGTGCGATGCTGAGGGCTGGGGGGAGCTCAGCCCCGCCCCCAGCCCCGCACCCCCGGGCCCCACACGCAGTTTGGGGAGCGCTGGGAGCTGCGGAGCGCCCGGCCCCGTCCTGCGGGCAGCACCAGCACAGGCGGGGCAGCGCTTCTTCATTGCCGGGGATGGGACGAGGCCGCCCCTGCTCGCCCCGGCCGGACACGGGCTCGGCCCCAAACCCCCCGCGCCCGGGGCAGCGCTGTCCCGAGGCCGCTCCACCCCAGGGGTCGCTCGGCTCGGGGCTCGGCCGCGCCCGCAGCAGCCTGGAGCGCGGGGACCCACCGCACATCGCGGAGCCGGAGCTGCAGTTCCGCCCTTTGGCCGAACGGCAGCAGGGAAAACGGAACAACATAGAAACAAACACCGAGGAGGGACGGAAATGAAAGCAATTGCAAAGCCCAAATTCCCGATGAGAACAACAGCGGCGGGACTGGGGTGCAGAGAATTGCGGGGGGAGACAACGGGCGGTTTGAGGGGTGCAGGCGGCGCCACAGGGGTCCGCAGGCAGAGCGGCTATGGGGGGGCGGTGCAGAATATGGGGGCTGGAGGGGAGAGAGGAGGGAGCGAGGACCCGAGAGCGGAGGGCAAAGGACGGGGGAGTGTCACGGGGGAAAGAACGCGCGCGGGGCACATTCGGAGAGAAACCGCTTGGGGAGGGAAGGAGACGCAGAGGGGGACGGGAGACGGACACGGACACGCGAGGGTGATGTGGAAATAACAAGGTGCACGGGCGGCCGCGGGCGGGGGTGATCCGCGCTGGAGGGTCCGCCCGGGACCACCCACAGCAGACGAGTCACCGGGACAGCCCGCAGCGGAGAACCCGCTCTGGAGACCCGGCCTACGCCAGGAAACCCGCACCGGATCAGCCCCGACAATGCCCCTCCGACGGGCCAAAGAACGCCAGACACACCACACGCTCCACTCCACGCACAACGCCCGCGAGCCCCGCACCCGGCGCCCCTTCGCTCTGTCTTCAACCACGAAAGGATCCCCACCGGGGTGGGGTGCACCGTTCCCGGAGGCACTGCAATACCGGGACGATGCGTGGAGCGGAGGGAGCAAGCTCCGGATCCAACTCCCAGGCCCAAAAATCCGTTTAATATAAAGTCCTCTCATCGAGGACGTATCAGATATTAAACTGATAAGAACAGATACTACACTTGATCTTAGCCAAAAGGCCGAGAAGCGATGCCCCACCCCCTCCGCCGCACCGCCCCATCCTCTTCCAGACCCTCCGACCTCGCGGTCACTCCCGCCGCGCCGCGCCGCACCCACGCCCGAGCGCCTTTCCCGCTCTACTCCCCTCACTCTCGCCCACGGTTCCACCGGGGTCCGCGGGCACCGACTCTCGCCGCGCCCGGAGACGCCCCGCGACGAGCCTCCCAGCGGCCCCTTCGGCCTCTCGGGTACGCGATTGGTGTATGCCCGCCTCTAATTTGCATTCTCCCCGCCCCTCGTCACGCCGGCCCTCGTCCCCGCGCGCCCCGCCCCTTGTTTCCTGTCCGCGATCTGATTGGCACGATCCGCATCCAGATTTGCATTCGCCCCGCCCACTCACCTCTCCGCCCACTCACCTCTCCGCCCACACCCCGAGCCGATTTGCGTACTCGGCGCGGCTTTTGCTTCTGTTCTATTTCTGCCCAACCTCTTCTATTGCTATTTCTCCTGTTTCTAGCTCTAGTTTTATTTTTCTCCGTATTTTTCTTTTTCTTTCCTATTTCTCTTTCCCGGCGGCCCGTTCGACCGCTGCTCTCCTGATTTCTACGTCCCGCCCTTAGTGCGGCGCGGCGCGCGGTCGCGGAGCCCAATGCGCACGCGCAGCTCTGCTGGCGCAGTGCTGCGATTTCGCCAGCAGGCGGCAGCAGTGAGCAGCCGGCGGGAATGCTTGGGTGCCTGTTTTCCCCAAAATTGTTCTTTTTAATTTTATTCCCCCACCCCTTCCCGCCCTCCCGCCGTTGCGGACCCAGATTCAGGGTGTCCGGGACGTTTTTGTGCCGTGGCGACGCCTCCCGCTCCGTGCCTGCGGCCCCACAGGGTAAACTCCCTACTTAGGGGAGCCGGCCCCAAATTGCGGTGGGAAAAGGGGGAAATGGAGAAGCGGGAGAGAGGCAGCTGTTGGAAGTGCTTTTATATCTTTATTTCTTCAGAAATATATCAAGCGCGATTGACTTTTTAAATCCTTTCTATACACAGGGGGCTTTGAGGCCAATTGTCTGAGGTTCAACCAGGCCGAGTTGCCGGGTCCTGCACTTGGGCCACAACAACCCCGCGAACGCTGCAGGCTGGGGAAGAGCGGCTGGAAAGCGCCTCGCAGAAAAGGCCCTGGGGGTGTTGGTGCCAGCGGCTGAACATGAGCCAGCGTGTGCCCAGGCGGCCAAGAGGCCACCAGCATCCTGGCTTGTATCAAGAATAGTGTGGCCAGCAGGACTAGAGAAGTGATTGTGCCGCTGTGCTGGGCACTGGGGAGGTCAAACCTCCAATCCTGGGGGCAGTTTGGGGCCCCTCACGCCAAGAAAGGCCTTGAGGTGCTGGAGCGAGTTGAGAGAAGGGAACGGAGCTGGGGAAGGGGCTGGAGCACAAGTGCGATGGGAGCGGCTGAGGGAGCTGGGGGTTCAGCTGGAGAACAGGAGCTGAGGGGAGACCTTCTGATCTCTGACCTGCCTGAAAGGAGCTTGGAGCCGGGGCGGGATGGGGGGGGGGGGGTCGGGCTCCGCTCCCCAGGAACAAGCGCCAGGAGCAGAGGAAACGGCCTCGAGTTGCGCCAGGGGAGGTTGAGGTTGGATCTGGGGACCAATTTCTTCCCCAAAGGGCTGTCGGGCGTTGGAACAGGCTGCCCAGGGCAGTGCTGGAGTCACCGTCCCTGGAGGAGCGTAAAAGGTGTTTAGACAAGTTCCTTAGGGACATGGTTTAGTGCTAGAGTTACGTTAGGTTATGGCTGGACTCGATGATCCTCAGGGTCTCTTCCAACCGAAATGATTCTATGATTCAAGATCTTCTAAACCGGCCACCAGCCTGCTTAGGGTCCCCCCAGCTTCCAACTTTCCTTACACTTAACAGGCACGTGCTTTGTTCCATCTTCCAGCAGCAAAAACACACACGGTCTCAGACCCAGAGCACAACCTCGGGATGCCCACGCACACTTTGTTGTTCTGATGAGGAGCCACGGGCATCCCCGCGAGTACGGCTGCACGCAGCAGAGCAGGCGTGGATTTAACCCCGAGCGAGAGGCCGGCTGCCCACGGGCAGAATGAACTCACCTCCGTGCTGCCCAGAGCTCCTGCTGGGGACAGCCCTGCCTGCACCGGCCGCTCCGCAGCTGTGCCGGGAGCACAGCCCGGTCCTCGGGGGCTGCCACGAACAGACACCCCAGCTCGTTGCAGCTCCTGCTCATTGCAGCCGCAGGTGATTTTGCTCTGGCCGATGCACACTCGAGGCAGCACACAGCCCCTCTCACTCCAGCTCCTGCTCACTGCAGTGCTGGCTGACTGAAGCTCCAGTTCCTTCAGCTCCTTCTCCTGACAAGCTCCAGCTGTTCCTACAGTTCCTACAAGGTTGTAAACCAATTGCTGTGAAAAGCCGAGTGTTAGGATTAAACACCATAGTTATACATTGTATAAATACTACTGAGTTTGTATGATCAGTTAACTATTCCAAGCTGTGTACAAAGACAAAAAATCTTTTAGGAACCTCTAGCCATCATGTGACAAGACTAGGCCTAACGTAGCAAGACTAGGCCTAATGTAACAGAAACCTAACAAAGAAACAACAGCTCTGCAGAGACTGGACTTGAGGCAAAGCGGGGTGTCCTTGGCTTGCAAGCTGGGAAAGTGGAATATTCCACTAAATGAAGAAAGAGCTACAAGACTCGCACTGAGTAGCAGCACAAAATGACAGTATGCTTGTTCAAGAAATCAGGTTAAGAAGCCGACACTGGGGCGAGAGGGGGGGGCACCAGGCTGTGAAGACAACGGGGACATTAGAGACCCCTGATGAACACTCTGGAATACCAAAGATGAACTTCCGGCAAGGGGCGGGTCTATGTAAATAATTTATGTTTAATGCATTATCTAATTAGTATAAACAGATGAATACGCAACAGGTATAGGTAATAAATGCCAAGAAGTGCAAATCATGCGCACACTCGATCAGAGGAACGATCCTCTGAGTGTCCAGCACCCTGCAATAAAAGCGCTGCCTCTTAACACTTTCAAAGCAGTGTTAAGGGATCTTTTTGCCAGCTTTTCAGTATCAGCACGTCGGCCTCCTGAACTCTGGCGTCGGACACCACCGGACCCCCACCTCTGGGAGGTCCATGCCCCTGCCCAGTCCCTGCTCTCCCCTGCAGCGCCCACTGCCCTCCCACCCCCTACAAAACCAGCCAAACCGGCTTTGGCTTTTGGCCCAAACCAGCTCCCCTAGTGCCCATTTCTGAGCCCAACCCCAGCTGCTGAGCCTGTTCTCCAGTCCCAAAAACGCAAGATTTGACCTCTATTCCTGAGCCTGAGGCCGCACAACTCCATCTGTTTCTGAGCCCCAAAATCCACTGCCTAAGACTGTTTGCAAGCCCCAGGAACAGAAATCTCCGTCTCCGTTTCTGGCCCCCAGCAGCTGCTTTCTGGCCCCTTGCACCCCCGCGTGCGATGCTGAGGGCTGGGGGGAGCTCAGCCCCGCCCCCAGCCCCGCACCCCCGGGCCCCACACGCAGTTTGGGGAGCGCTGGGAGCTGCGGAGCGCCCGGCCCCGTCCTGCGGGCAGCACCAGCACAGGCGGGGCAGCGCTTCTTCATTGCCGGGAATGGGACGAGGCCGCCCCTGCTCGCCCCGGCCGGACACGGGCTCGGCCCCAAACCCCCCGCGCCCGGGGCAGCGCTGTCCCGAGGCCGCTCCACCCCAGGGGTCGCTCGGCTCGGGGCTCGGCCGCGCCCGCAGCAGCCTGGAGCGCGGGGACCCACCGCACATCGCGGAGCCGGAGCTGCAGTTCCGCCCTTTGGCCGAACGGCAGCAGGGAAAACGGAACAACATAGAAACAAACACCGAGGAGGGACGGAAATGAAAACAATTGCAAAGCCCAAATTCCCGATGAGAACAACAGCGGCGGGACTGGGGTGCAGAGAATTGCGGGGGGAGACAACGGGCGGTTTGAGGGGTGCAGGCGGCGCCACAGGGGTCCGCAGGCAGAGCGGCTATGGGGGGGCGGTGCAGAATATGGGGGCTGGAGGGGAGAGAGGAGGGAGCGAGGACCCGAGAGCGGAGGGCAAAGGACGGGGGAGTGTCACGGGGGAAAGAACGCGCGCGGGGCACATTCGGAGAGAAACCGCTTGGGGAGGGAAGGAGACGCAGAGGGGGACGGGAGACGGACACGGACACGCGAGGGTGATGTGGAAATAACAAGGTGCACGGGCGGCCGCGGGCGGGGGTGATCCGCGCTGGAGGGTCCGCCCGGGACCACCCACAGCAGACGAGTCACCGGGACAGCCCGCAGCGGAGAACCCGCTCTGGAGACCCGGCCTACGCCAGGAAACCCGCACCGGATCAGCCCCGACAATGCCCCTCCGACGGGCCAAAGAACGCCAGACACACCACACGCTCCACTCCACGCACAACGCCCGCGAGCCCCGCACCCGGCGCCCCTTCGCTCTGTCTTCAACCACGAAAGGATCCCCACCGGGGTGGGGTGCACCGTTCCCGGAGGCACTGCAATACCGGGACGATGCGTGGAGCGGAGGGAGCAAGCTCCGGATCCAACTCCCAGGCCCAAAAATCCGTTTAATATAAAGTCCTCTCATCGAGGACGTATCAGATATTAAACTGATAAGAACAGATACTACACTTGATCTTAGCCAAAAGGCCGAGAAGCGATGCCCCACCCCCTCCGCCGCACCGCCCCATCCTCTTCCAGACCCTCCGACCTCGCGGTCACTCCCGCCGCGCCGCGCCGCACCCACGCCCGAGCGCCTTTCCCGCTCTACTCCCCTCACTCTCGCCCACGGTTCCACCGGGGTCCGCGGGCACCGACTCTCGCCGCGCCCGGAGACGCCCCGCGACGAGCCTCCCAGCGGCCCCTTCGGCCTCTCGGGTACGCGATTGGTGTATGCCCGCCTCTAATTTGCATTCTCCCCGCCCCTCGTCACGCCGGCCCTCGTCCCCGCGCGCCCCGCCCCTTGTTTCCTGTCCGCGATCTGATTGGCACGATCCGCATCCAGATTTGCATTCGCCCCGCCCACTCACCTCTCCGCCCACACCCCGAGCCGATTTGCGTACTCGGCGCGGCTTTTGCTTCTGTTCTATTTCTGCCCAACCTCTTCTATTGCTATTTCTCCTGTGTCTAGCTCTAGTTTTATTTTTCTCCGTATTTTTCTTTTTCTTTCCTATTTCTCTTTCCCGGCGGCCCGTTCGACCGCTGCTCTCCTGATTTCTACGTCCCGCCCTTAGTGCGGCGCGGCGCGCGGTCGCGGAGCCCAATGCGCACGCGCAGCTCTGCTGGCGCAGTGCTGCGATTTCGCCAGCAGGCGGCAGCAGTGAGCAGCCGGCGGGAATGCTTGGGTGCCTGTTTTCCCCAAAATTGTTCTTTTTAATTTTATTCCCCCACCCCTTCCCGCCCTCCCGCCGTTGCGGACCCAGATTCAGGGTGTCCGGGACGTTTTTGTGCCGTGGCGACGCCTCCCGCTCCGTGCCTGCGGCCCCACAGGGTAAACTCCCTACTTAGGGGAGCCGGCCCCAAATTGCGGTGGGAAAAGGGGGAAATGGAGAAGCGGGAGAGAGGCAGCTGTTGGAAGTGCTTTTATATCTTTATTTCTTCAGAAATATATCAAGCGCGATTGACTTTTTAAATCCTTTCTATACACAGGGGGCTTTGAGGCCAATTGTCTGAGGTTCAACCAGGCCGAGTTGCCGGGTCCTGCACTTGGGCCACAACAACCCCGCGAACGCTGCAGGCTGGGGAAGAGCGGCTGGAAAGCGCCTCGCAGAAAAGGCCCTGGGGGTGTTGGTGCCAGCGGCTGAACATGAGCCAGCGTGTGCCCAGGCGGCCAAGAGGCCACCAGCATCCTGGCTTGTATCAAGAATAGTGTGGCCAGCAGGACTAGAGAAGTGATTGTGCCGCTGTGCTGGGCACTGGGGAGGTCAAACCTCCAATCCTGGGGGCAGTTTGGGGCCCCTCACGCCAAGAAAGGCCTTGAGGTGCTGGAGCGAGTTGAGAGAAGGGAACGGAGCTGGGGAAGGGGCTGGAGCACAAGTGCGATGGGAGCGGCTGAGGGAGCTGGGGGTTCAGCTGGAGAACAGGAGCTGAGGGGAGACCTTCTGATCTCTGACCTGCCTGAAAGGAGCTTGGAGCCGGGGCGGGGTGGGGGGGGGGGGGTCGGGCTCCGCTCCCCAGGAACAAGCGCCAGGAGCAGAGGAAACGGCCTCGAGTTGCGCCAGGGGAGGTTGAGGTTGGATCTGGGGACCAATTTCTTCCCCAAAGGGCTGTCGGGCGTTGGAACAGGCTGCCCA
The DNA here is from genome assembly GCF_036013445.1 of Caloenas nicobarica. Taxonomy (NCBI): domain Eukaryota; kingdom Metazoa; phylum Chordata; class Aves; order Columbiformes; family Columbidae; genus Caloenas; species Caloenas nicobarica. Next base: position 144,022 of record NC_088245.1, read on the forward strand.
GGGCAGTGCTGGAGTCACCGTCCCTGGAGGAGCGTAAAAGGTGTTTAGACAAGTTCCTTAGGGACATGGTTTAGTGCTAGAGTTACGTTAGGTTATGGCTGGACTCGATGATCCTCAGGGTCTCTTCCAACCGAAATGATTCTATGATTCAAGATCTTCTAAACCGGCCACCAGCCTGCTTAGGGTCCCCCCAGCTTCCAACTTTCCTTACACTTAACAGGCACGTGCTTTGTTCCATCTTCCAGCAGCAAAAACACACACGGTCTCAGACCCAGAGCACAACCTCGGGATGCCCACGCACACTTTGTTGTTCTGATGAGGAGCCACGGGCATCCCCGCGAGTACGGCTGCACGCAGCAGAGCAGGCGTGGATTTAACCCCGAGCGAGAGGCCGGCTGCCCACGGGCAGAATGAACTCACCTCCGTGCTGCCCAGAGCTCCTGCTGGGGACAGCCCTGCCTGCACCGGCCGCTCCGCAGCTGTGCCGGGAGCACAGCCCGGTCCTCGGGGGCTGCCACGAACAGACACCCCAGCTCGTTGCAGCTCCTGCTCATTGCAGCCGCAGGTGATTTTGCTCTGGCCGATGCACACTCGAGGCAGCACACAGCCCCTCTCACTCCAGCTCCTGCTCACTGCAGTGCTGGCTGACTGAAGCTCCAGTTCCTTCAGCTCCTTCTCCTGACAAGCTCCAGCTGTTCCTACAGTTCCTACAAGGTTGTAAACCAATTGCTGTGAAAAGCCGAGTGTTAGGATTAAACACCATAGTTATACATTGTATAAATACTACTGAGTTTGTATGATCAGTTAACTATTCCAAGCTGTGTACAAAGACAAAAAATCTTTTAGGAACCTCTAGCCATCATGTGACAAGACTAGGCCTAACGTAGCAAGACTAGGCCTAATGTAACAGAAACCTAACAAAGAAACAACAGCTCTGCAGAGACTGGACTTGAGGCAAAGCGGGGTGTCCTTGGCTTGCAAGCTGGGAAAGTGGAATATTCCACTAAATGAAGAAAGAGCTACAAGACTCGCACTGAGTAGCAGCACAAAATGACAGTATGCTTGTTCAAGAAATCAGGTTAAGAAGCCGACACTGGGGCGAGAGGGGGGGGCACCAGGCTGTGAAGACAACGGGGACATTAGAGACCCCTGATGAACACTCTGGAATACCAAAGATGAACTTCCGGCAAGGGGCGGGTCTATGTAAATAATTTATGTTTAATGCATTATCTAATTAGTATAAACAGATGAATACGCAACAGGTATAGGTAATAAATGCCAAGAAGTGCAAATCATGCGCACACTCGATCAGAGGAACGATCCTCTGAGTGTCCAGCACCCTGCAATAAAAGCGCTGCCTCTTAACACTTTCAAAGCAGTGTTAAGGGATCTTTTTGCCAGCTTTTCAGTATCAGCACGTCGGCCTCCTGAACTCTGGCGTCGGACACCACCGGACCCCCACCTCTGGGAGGTCCATGCCCCTGCCCAGTCCCTGCTCTCCCCTGCAGCGCCCACTGCCCTCCCACCCCCTACAAAACCAGCCAAACCGGCTTTGGCTTTTGGCCCAAACCAGCTCCCCTAGTGCCCATTTCTGAGCCCAACCCCAGCTGCTGAGCCTGTTCTCCAGTCCCAAAAACGCAAGATTTGACCTCTATTCCTGAGCCTGAGGCCGCACAACTCCATCTGTTTCTGAGCCCCAAAATCCACTGCCTAAGACTGTTTGCAAGCCCCAGGAACAGAAATCTCCGTCTCCGTTTCTGGCCCCCAGCAGCTGCTTTCTGGCCCCTTGCACCCCCGCGTGCGATGCTGAGGGCTGGGGGGAGCTCAGCCCCGCCCCCAGCCCCGCACCCCCGGGCCCCACACGCAGTTTGGGGAGCGCTGGGAGCTGCGGAGCGCCCGGCCCCGTCCTGCGGGCAGCACCAGCACAGGCGGGGCAGCGCTTCTTCATTGCCGGGGATGGGACGAGGCCGCCCCTGCTCGCCCCGGCCGGACACGGGCTCGGCCCCAAACCCCCCGCGCCCGGGGCAGCGCTGTCCCGAGGCCGCTCCACCCCAGGGGTCGCTCGGCTCGGGGCTCGGCCGCGCCCGCAGCAGCCTGGAGCGCGGGGACCCACCGCACATCGCGGAGCCGGAGCTGCAGTTCCGCCCTTTGGCCGAACGGCAGCAGGGAAAACGGAACAACATAGAAACAAACACCGAGGAGGGACGGAAATGAAAACAATTGCAAAGCCCAAATTCCCGATGAGAACAACAGCGGCGGGACTGGGGTGCAGAGAATTGCGGGGGGAGACAACGGGCGGTTTGAGGGGTGCAGGCGGCGCCACAGGGGTCCGCAGGCAGAGCGGCTATGGGGGGGCGGTGCAGAATATGGGGGCTGGAGGGGAGAGAGGAGGGAGCGAGGACCCGAGAGCGGAGGGCAAAGGACGGGGGAGTGTCACGGGGGAAAGAACGCGCGCGGGGCACATTCGGAGAGAAACCGCTTGGGGAGGGAAGGAGACGCAGAGGGGGACGGGAGACGGACACGGACACGCGAGGGTGATGTGGAAATAACAAGGTGCACGGGCGGCCGCGGGCGGGGGTGATCCGCGCTGGAGGGTCCGCCCGAGACCACCCACAGCAGACGAGTCACCGGGACAGCCCGCAGCGGAGAACCCGCTCTGGAGACCCGGCCTACGCCAGGAAACCCGCACCGGATCAGCCCCGACAATGCCCCTCCGACGGGCCAAAGAACGCCAGACACACCACACGCTCCACTCCACGCACAACGCCCGCGAGCCCCGCACCCGGCGCCCCTTCGCTCTGTCTTCAACCACGAAAGGATCCCCACCGGGGTGGGGTGCACCGTTCCCGGAGGCACTGCAATACCGGGACGATGCGTGGAGCGGAGGGAGCAAGCTCCGGATCCAACTCCCAGGCCCAAAAATCCGTTTAATATAAAGTCCTCTCATCGAGGACGTATCAGATATTAAACTGATAAGAACAGATACTACACTTGATCTTAGCCAAAAGGCCGAGAAGCGATGCCCCACCCCCTCCGCCGCACCGCCCCATCCTCTTCCAGACCCTCCGACCTCGCGGTCACTCCCGCCGCGCCGCGCCGCACCCACGCCCGAGCGCCTTTCCCGCTCTACTCCCCTCACTCTCGCCCACGGTTCCACCGGGGTCCGCGGGCACCGACTCTCGCCGCGCCCGGAGACGCCCCGCGACGAGCCTCCCAGCGGCCCCTTCGGCCTCTCGGGTACGCGATTGGTGTATGCCCGCCTCTAATTTGCATTCTCCCCGCCCCTCGTCACGCCGGCCCTCGTCCCCGCGCGCCCCGCCCCTTGTTTCCTGTCCGCGATCTGATTGGCACGATCCGCATCCAGATTTGCATTCGCCCCGCCCACTCACCTCTCCGCCCACTCACCTCTCCGCCCACACCCCGAGCCGATTTGCGTACTCGGCGCGGCTTTTGCTTCTGTTCTATTTCTGCCCAACCTCTTCTATTGCTATTTCTCCTGTTTCTAGCTCTAGTTTTATTTTTCTCCGTATTTTTCTTTTTCTTTCCTATTTCTCTTTCCCGGCGGCCCGTTCGACCGCTGCTCTCCTGATTTCTACGTCCCGCCCTTAGTGCGGCGCGGCGCGCGGTCGCGGAGCCCAATGCGCACGCGCAGCTCTGCTGGCGCAGTGCTGCGATTTCGCCAGCAGGCGGCAGCAGTGAGCAGCCGGCGGGAATGCTTGGGTGCCTGTTTTCCCCAAAATTGTTCTTTTTAATTTTATTCCCCCACCCCTTCCCGCCCTCCCGCCGTTGCGGACCCAGATTCAGGGTGTCCGGGACGTTTTTGTGCCGTGGCGACGCCTCCCGCTCCGTGCCTGCGGCCCCACAGGGTAAACTCCCTACTTAGGGGAGCCGGCCCCAAATTGCGGTGGGAAAAGGGGGAAATGGAGAAGCGGGAGAGAGGCAGCTGTTGGAAGTGCTTTTATATCTTTATTTCTTCAGAAATATATCAAGCGCGATTGACTTTTTAAATCCTTTCTATACACAGGGGGCTTTGAGGCCAATTGTCTGAGGTTCAACCAGGCCGAGTTGCCGGGTCCTGCACTTGGGCCACAACAACCCCGCGAACGCTGCAGGCTGGGGAAGAGCGGCTGGAAAGCGCCTCGCAGAAAAGGCCCTGGGGGTGTTGGTGCCAGCGGCTGAACATGAGCCAGCGTGTGCCCAGGCGGCCAAGAGGCCACCAGCATCCTGGCTTGTATCAAGAATAGTGTGGCCAGCAGGACTAGAGAAGTGATTGTGCCGCTGTGCTGGGCACTGGGGAGGTCAAACCTCCAATCCTGGGGGCAGTTTGGGGCCCCTCACGCCAAGAAAGGCCTTGAGGTGCTGGAGCGAGTTGAGAGAAGGGAACGGAGCTGGGGAAGGGGCTGGAGCACAAGTGCGATGGGAGCGGCTGAGGGAGCTGGGGGTTCAGCTGGAGAACAGGAGCTGAGGGGAGACCTTCTGATCTCTGACCTGCCTGAAAGGAGCTTGGAGCCGGGGCGGGGTGGGGGGGGGGGGGTTGGGCTCCGCTCCCCAGGAACAAGCGCCAGGAGCAGAGGAAACGGCCTCGAGTTGCGCCAGGGGAGGTTGAGGTTGGATCTGGGGACCAATTTCTTCCCCAAAGGGCTGTCGGGCGTTGGAACAGGCTGCCCAGGGCAGTGCTGGAGTCACCGTCCCTGGAGGAGCGTAAAAGGTGTTTAGACAAGTTCCTTAGGGACATGGTTTAGTGCTAGAGTTACGTTAGGTTATGGCTGGACTCGATGATCCTCAGGGTCTCTTCCAACCGAAATGATTCTATGATTCAAGATCTTCTAAACCGGCCACCAGCCTGCTTAGGGTCCCCCCAGCTTCCAACTTTCCTTACACTTAACAGGCACGTGCTTTGTTCCATCTTCCAGCAGCAAAAACACACACGGTCTCAGACCCAGAGCACAACCTCGGGATGCCCACGCACACTTTGTTGTTCTGATGAGGAGCCACGGGCATCCCCGCGAGTACGGCTGCACGCAGCAGAGCAGGCGTGGATTTAACCCCGAGCGAGAGGCCGGCTGCCCACGGGCAGAATGAACTCACCTCCGTGCTGCCCAGAGCTCCTGCTGGGGACAGCCCTGCCTGCACCGGCCGCTCCGCAGCTGTGCCGGGAGCACAGCCCGGTCCTCGGGGGCTGCCACGAACAGACACCCCAGCTCGTTGCAGCTCCTGCTCATTGCAGCCGCAGGTGATTTTGCTCTGGCCGATGCACACTCGAGGCAGCACACAGCCCCTCTCACTCCAGCTCCTGCTCACTGCAGTGCTGGCTGACTGAAGCTCCAGTTCCTTCAGCTCCTTCTCCTGACAAGCTCCAGCTGTTCCTACAGTTCCTACAAGGTTGTAAACCAATTGCTGTGAAAAGCCGAGTGTTAGGATTAAACACCATAGTTATACATTGTATAAATACTACTGAGTTTGTATGATCAGTTAACTATTCCAAGCTGTGTACAAAGACAAAAAATCTTTTAGGAACCTCTAGCCATCATGTGACAAGACTAGGCCTAACGTAGCAAGACTAGGCCTAATGTAACAGAAACCTAACAAAGAAACAACAGCTCTGCAGAGACTGGACTTGAGGCAAAGCGGGGTGTCCTTGGCTTGCAAGCTGGGAAAGTGGAATATTCCACTAAATGAAGAAAGAGCTACAAGACTCGCACTGAGTAGCAGCACAAAATGACAGTATGCTTGTTCAAGAAATCAGGTTAAGAAGCCGACACTGGGGCGAGAGGGGGGGGCACCAGGCTGTGAAGACAACGGGGACATTAGAGACCCCTGATGAACACTCTGGAATACCAAAGATGAACTTCCGGCAAGGGGCGGGTCTATGTAAATAATTTATGTTTAATGCATTATCTAATTAGTATAAACAGATGAATACGCAACAGGTATAGGTAATAAATGCCAAGAAGTGCAAATCATGCGCACACTCGATCAGAGGAACGATCCTCTGAGTGTCCAGCACCCTGCAATAAAAGCGCTGCCTCTTAACACTTTCAAAGCAGTGTTAAGGGATCTTTTTGCCAGCTTTTCAGTATCAGCACGTCGGCCTCCTGAACTCTGGCGTCGGACACCACCGGACCCCCACCTCTGGGAGGTCCATGCCCCTGCCCAGTCCCTGCTCTCCCCTGCAGCGCCCACTGCCCTCCCACCCCCTACAAAACCAGCCAAACCGGCTTTGGCTTTTGGCCCAAACCAGCTCCCCTAGTGCCCATTTCTGAGCCCAACCCCAGCTGCTGAGCCTGTTCTCCAGTCCCAAAAACGCAAGATTTGACCTCTATTCCTGAGCCTGAGGCCGCACAACTCCAGCTGTTTCTGAGCCCCAAAATCCACTGCCTAAGACTGTTTGCAAGCCCCAGGAACAGAAATCTCCGTCTCCGTTTCTGGCCCCCAGCAGCTGCTTTCTGGCCCCTTGCACCCCCGCGTGCGATGCTGAGGGCTGGGGGGAGCTCAGCCCCGCCCCCAGCCCCGCACCCCCGGGCCCCACACGCAGTTTGGGGAGCGCTGGGAGCTGCGGAGCGCCCGGCCCCGTCCTGCGGGCAGCACCAGCACAGGCGGGGCAGCGCTTCTTCATTGCCGGGGATGGGACGAGGCCGCCCCTGCTCGCCCCGGCCGGACACGGGCTCGGCCCCAAACCCCCCGCGCCCGGGGCAGCGCTGTCCCGAGGCCGCTCCACCCCAGGGGTCGCTCGGCTCGGGGCTCGGCCGCGCCCGCAGCAGCCTGGAGCGCGGGGACCCACCGCACATCGCGGAGCCGGAGCTGCAGTTCCGCCCTTTGGCCGAACGGCAGCAGGGAAAACGGAACAACATAGAAACAAACACCGAGGAGGGACGGAAATGAAAGCAATTGCAAAGCCCAAATTCCCGATGAGAACAACAGCGGCGGGACTGGGGTGCAGAGAATTGCGGGGGGAGACAACGGGCGGTTTGAGGGGTGCAGGCGGCGCCACAGGGGTCCGCAGGCAGAGCGGCTATGGGGGGGCGGTGCAGAATATGGGGGCTGGAGGGGAGAGAGGAGGGAGCGAGGACCCGAGAGCGGAGGGCAAAGGACGGGGGAGTGTCACGGGGGAAAGAACGCGCGCGGGGCACATTCGGAGAGAAACCGCTTGGGGAGGGAAGGAGACGCAGAGGGGGACGGGAGACGGACACGGACACGCGAGGGTGATGTGGAAATAACAAGGTGCACGGGCGGCCGCGGGCGGGGGTGATCCGCGCTGGAGGGTCCGCCCGGGACCACCCACAGCAGACGAGTCACCGGGACAGCCCGCAGCGGAGAACCCGCTCTGGAGACCCGGCCTACGCCAGGAAACCCGCACCGGATCAGCCCCGACAATGCCCCTCCGACGGGCCAAAGAACGCCAGACACACCACACGCTCCACTCCACGCACAACGCCCGCGAGCCCCGCACCCGGCGCCCCTTCGCTCTGTCTTCAACCACGAAAGGATCCCCACCGGGGTGGGGTGCACCGTTCCCGGAGGCACTGCAATACCGGGACGATGCGTGGAGCGGAGGGAGCAAGCTCCGGATCCGACTCCCAGGCCCAAAAATCCGTTTAATATAAAGTCCTCTCATCGAGGACGTATCAGATATTAAACTGATAAGAACAGATACTACACTTGATCTTAGCCAAAAGGCCGAGAAGCGATGCCCCACCCCCTCCGCCGCACCGCCCCATCCTCTTCCAGACCCTCCGACCTCGCGGTCACTCCCGCCGCGCCGCGCCGCACCCACGCCCGAGCGCCTTTCCCGCTCTACTCCCCTCACTCTCGCCCACGGTTCCACCGGGGTCCGCGGGCACCGACTCTCGCCGCGCCCGGAGACGCCCCGCGACGAGCCTCCCAGCGGCCCCTTCGGCCTCTCGGGTACGCGATTGGTGTATGCCCGCCTCTAATTTGCATTCTCCCCGCCCCTCGTCACGCCGGCCCTCGTCCCCGCGCGCCCCGCCCCTTGTTTCCTGTCCGCGATCTGATTGGCACGATCCGCATCCAGATTTGCATTCGCCCCGCCCACTCACCTCTCCGCCCACTCACCTCTCCGCCCACACCCCGAGCCGATTTGCGTACTCGGCGCGGCTTTTGCTTCTGTTCTATTTCTGCCCAACCTCTTCTATTGCTATTTCTCCTGTGTCTAGCTCTAGTTTTATTTTTCTCCGTATTTTTCTTTTTCTTTCCTATTTCTCTTTCCCGGCGGCCCGTTCGACCGCTGCTCTCCTGATTTCTACGTCCCGCCCTTAGTGCGGCGCGGCGCGCGGTCGCGGAGCCCAATGCGCACGCGCAGCTCTGCTGGCGCAGTGCTGCGATTTCGCCAGCAGGCGGCAGCAGTGAGCAGCCGGCGGGAATGCTTGGGTGCCTGTTTTCCCCAAAATTGTTCTTTTTAATTTTATTCCCCCACCCCTTCCCGCCCTCCCGCCGTTGCGGACCCAGATTCAGGGTGTCCGGGACGTTTTTGTGCCGTGGCGACGCCTCCCGCTCCGTGCCTGCGGCCCCACAGGGTAAACTCCCTACTTAGGGGAGCCGGCCCCAAATTGCGGTGGGAAAAGGGGGAAATGGAGAAGCGGGAGAGAGGCAGCTGTTGGAAGTGCTTTTATATCTTTATTTCTTCAGAAATATATCAAGCGCGATTGACTTTTTAAATCCTTTCTATACACAGGGGGCTTTGAGGCCAATTGTCTGAGGTTCAACCAGGCCGAGTTGCCGGGTCCTGCACTTGGGCCACAACAACCCCGCGAACGCTGCAGGCTGGGGAAGAGCGGCTGGAAAGCGCCTCGCAGAAAAGGCCCTGGGGGTGTTGGTGCCAGCGGCTGAACATGAGCCAGCGTGTGCCCAGGCGGCCAAGAGGCCACCAGCATCCTGGCTTGTATCAAGAATAGTGTGGCCAGCAGGACTAGAGAAGTGATTGTGCCGCTGTGCTGGGCACTGGGGAGGTCAAACCTCCAATCCTGGGGGCAGTTTGGGGCCCCTCACGCCAAGAAAGGCCTTGAGGTGCTGGAGCGAGTTGAGAGAAGGGAACGGAGCTGGGGAAGGGGCTGGAGCACAAGTGCGATGGGAGCGGCTGAGGGAGCTGGGGGTTCAGCTGGAGAACAGGAGCTGAGGGGAGACCTTCTGATCTCTGACCTGCCTGAAAGGAGCTTGGAGCCGGGGCGGGGGGGGGGGGGGGGGTCGGGCTCCGCTCCCCAGGAACAAGCGCCAGGAGCAGAGGAAACGGCCTCAAGTTGCGCCAGGGGAGGTTGAGGTTGGATCTGGGGACCAATTTCTTCCCCAAAGGGCTGTCGGGCGTTGGAACAGGCTGCCCAGGGCAGTGCTGGAGTCACCGTCCCTGGAGGAGCGTAAAAGGTGTTTAGACAAGTTCCTTAGGGACATGGTTTAGTGCTAGAGTTACGTTAGGTTATGGCTGGACTCGATGATCCTCAGGGTCTCTTCCAACCGAAATGATTCTATGATTCAAGATCTTCTAAACCGGCCACCAGCCTGCTTAGGGTCCCCCCAGCTTCCAACTTTCCTTACACTTAACAGGCACGTGCTTTGTTCCATCTTCCAGCAGCAAAAACACACACGGTCTCAGACCCAGAGCACAACCTCGGGATGCCCACGCACACTTTGTTGTTCTGATGAGGAGCCACGGGCATCCCCGCGAGTACGGCTGCACGCAGCAGAGCAGGCGTGGATTTAACCCCGAGCGAGAGGCCGGCTGCCCACGGGCAGAATGAACTCACCTCCGTGCTGCCCAGAGCTCCTGCTGGGGACAGCCCTGCCTGCACCGGCCGCTCCGCAGCTGTGCCGGGAGCACAGCCCGGTCCTCGGGGGCTGCCACGAACAGACACCCCAGCTCGTTGCAGCTCCTGCTCATTGCAGCCGCAGGTGATTTTGCTCTGGCCGATGCACACTCGAGGCAGCACACAGCCCCTCTCACTCCAGCTCCTGCTCACTGCAGTGCTGGCTGACTGAAGCTCCAGTTCCTTCAGCTCCTTCTCCTGACAAGCTCCAGCTGTTCCTACAGTTCCTACAAGGTTGTAAACCAATTGCTGTGAAAAGCCGAGTGTTAGGATTAAACACCATAGTTATACATTGTATAAATACTACTGAGTTTGTATGATCAGTTAACTATTCCAAGCTGTGTACAAAGACAAAAAATCTTTTAGGAACCTCTAGCCATCATGTGACAAGACTAGGCCTAACGTAGCAAGACTAGGCCTAATGTAACAGAAACCTAACAAAGAAACAACAGCTCTGCAGAGACTGGACTTGAGGCAAAGCGGGGTGTCCTTGGCTTGCAAGCTGGGAAAGTGGAATATTCCACTAAATGAAGAAAGAGCTACAAGACTCGCACTGAGTAGCAGCACAAAATGACAGTATGCTTGTTCAAGAAATCAGGTTAAGAAGCCGACACTGGGGCGAGAGGGGGGGGCACCAGGCTGTGAAGACAACGGGGACATTAGAGACCCCTGATGAACACTCTGGAATACCAAAGATGAACTTCCGGCAAGGGGCGGGTCTATGTAAATAATTTATGTTTAATGCATTATCTAATTAGTATAAACAGATGAATACGCAACAGGTATAGGTAATAAATGCCAAGAAGTGCAAATCATGCGCACACTCGATCAGAGGAACGATCCTCTGAGTGTCCAGCACCCTGCAATAAAAGCGCTGCCTCTTAACACTTTCAAAGCAGTGTTAAGGGATCTTTTTGCCAGCTTTTCAGTATCAGCACGTCGGCCTCCTGAACTCTGGCGTCGGACACCACCGGACCCCCACCTCTGGGAGGTCCATGCCCCTGCCCAGTCCCTGCTCTCCCCTGCAGCGCCCACTGCCCTCCCACCCCCTACAAAACCAGCCAAACCGGCTTTGGCTTTTGGCCCAAACCAGCTCCCCTAGTGCCCATTTCTGAGCCCAACCCCAGCTGCTGAGCCTGTTCTCCAGTCCCAAAAACGCAAGATTTGACCTCTATTCCTGAGCCTGAGGCCGCACAACTCCATCTGTTTCTGAGCCCCAAAATCCACTGCCTAAGACTGTTTGCAAGCCCCAGGAACAGAAATCTCCGTCTCCGTTTCTGGCCCCCAGCAGCTGCTTTCTGGCCCCTTGCACCCCCGCGTGCGATGCTGAGGGCTGGGGGGAGCTCAGCCCCGCCCCCAGCCCCGCACCCCCGGGCCCCACACGCAGTTTGGGGAGCGCTGGGAGCTGCGGAGCGCCCGGCCCCGTCCTGCGGGCAGCACCAGCACAGGCGGGGCAGCGCTTCTTCATTGCCGGGGATGGGACGAGGCCGCCCCTGCTCGCCCCGGCCGGACACGGGCTCGGCCCCAAACCCCCCGCGCCCGGGGCAGCGCTGTCCCGAGGCCGCTCCACCCCAGGGGTCGCTCGGCTCGGGGCTCGGCCGCGCCCGCAGCAGCCTGGAGCGCGGGGACCCACCGCACATCGCGGAGCCGGAGCTGCAGTTCCGCCCTTTGGCCGAACGGCAGCAGGGAAAACGGAACAACATAGAAACAAACACCGAGGAGGGACGGAAATGAAAGCAATTGCAAAGCCCAAATTCCCGATGAGAACAACAGCGGCGGGACTGGGGTGCAGAGAATTGCGGGGGGAGACAACGGGCGGTTTGAGGGGTGCAGGCGGCGCCACAGGGGTCCGCAGGCAGAGCGGCTATGGGGGGGCGGTGCAGAATATGGGGGCTGGAGGGGAGAGAGGAGGGAGCGAGGACCCGAGAGCGGAGGGCAAAGGACGGGGGAGTGTCACGGGGGAAAGAACGCGCGCGGGGCACATTCGGAGAGAAACCGCTTGGGGAGGGAAGGAGACGCAGAGGGGGACGGGAGACGGACACGGACACGCGAGGGTGATGTGGAAATAACAAGGTGCACGGGCGGCCGCGGGCGGGGGTGATCCGCGCTGGAGGGTCCGCCCGGGACCACCCACAGCAGACGAGTCACCGGGACAGCCCGCAGCGGAGAACCCGCTCTGGAGACCCGGCCTACGCCAGGAAACCCGCACCGGATCAGCCCCGACAATGCCCCTCCGACGGGCCAAAGAACGCCAGACACACCACACGCTCCACTCCACGCACAACGCCCGCGAGCCCCGCACCCGGCGCCCCTTCGCTCTGTCTTCAACCACGAAAGGATCCCCACCGGGGTGGGGTGCACCGTTCCCGGAGGCACTGCAATACCGGGACGATGCGTGGAGCGGAGGGAGCAAGCTCCGGATCCAACTCCCAGGCCCAAAAATCCGTTTAATATAAAGTCCTCTCATCGAGGACGTATCAGATATTAAACTGATAAGAACAGATACTACACTTGATCTTAGCCAAAAGGCCGAGAAGCGATGCCCCACCCCCTCCGCCGCACCGCCCCATCCTCTTCCAGACCCTCCGACCTCGCGGTCACTCCCGCCGCGCCGCGCCGCACCCACGCCCGAGCGCCTTTCCCGCTCTACTCCCCTCACTCTCGCCCACGGTTCCACCGGGGTCCGCGGGCACCGACTCTCGCCGCGCCCGGAGACGCCCCGCGACGAGCCTCCCAGCGGCCCCTTCGGCCTCTCGGGTACGCGATTGGTGTATGCCCGCCTCTAATTTGCATTCTCCCCGCCCCTCGTCACGCCGGCCCTCGTCCCCGCGCGCCCCGCCCCTTGTTTCCTGTCCGCGATCTGATTGGCACGATCCGCATCCAGATTTGCATTCGCCCCGCCCACTCACCTCTCCGCCCACACCCCGAGCCGATTTGCGTACTCGGCGCGGCTTTTGCTTCTGTTCTATTTCTGCCCAACCTCTTCTATTGCTATTTCTCCTGTGTCTAGCTCTAGTTTTATTTTTCTCCGTATTTTTCTTTTTCTTTCCTATTTCTCTTTCCCGGCGGCCCGTTCGACCGCTGCTCTCCTGATTTCTACGTCCCGCCCTTAGTGCGGCGCGGCGCGCGGTCGCGGAGCCCAATGCGCACGCGCAGCTCTGCTGGCGCAGTGCTGCGATTTCGCCAGCAGGCGGCAGCAGTGAGCAGCCGGCGGGAATGCTTGGGTGCCTGTTTTCCCCAAAATTGTTCTTTTTAATTTTATTCCCCCACCCCTTCCCGCCCTCCCGCCGTTGCGGACCCAGATTCAGGGTGTCCGGGACGTTTTTGTGCCGTGGCGACGCCTCCCGCTCCGTGCCTGCGGCCCCACAGGGTAAACTCCCTACTTAGGGGAGCCGGCCCCAAATTGCGGTGGGAAAAGGGGGAAATGGAGAAGCGGGAGAGAGGCAGCTGTTGGAAGTGCTTTTATATCTTTATTTCTTCAGAAATATATCAAGCGCGATTGACTTTTTAAATCCTTTCTATACACAGGGGGCTTTGAGGCCAATTGTCTGAGGTTCAACCAGGCCGAGTTGCCGGGTCCTGCACTTGGGCCACAACAACCCCGCGAACGCTGCAGGCTGGGGAAGAGCGGCTGGAAAGCGCCTCGCAGAAAAGGCCCTGGGGGTGTTGGTGCCAGCGGCTGAACATGAGCCAGCGTGTGCCCAGGCGGCCAAGAGGCCACCAGCATCCTGGCTTGTATCAAGAATAGTGTGGCCAGCAGGACTAGAGAAGTGATTGTGCCGCTGTGCTGGGCACTGGGGAGGTCAAACCTCCAATCCTGGGGGCAGTTTGGGGCCCCTCACGCCAAGAAAGGCCTTGAGGTGCTGGAGCGAGTTGAGAGAAGGGAACGGAGCTGGGGAAGGGGCTGGAGCACAAGTGCGATGGGAGCGGCTGAGGGAGCTGGGGGTTCAGCTGGAGAACAGGAGCTGAGGGGAGACCTTCTGATCTCTGACCTGCCTGAAAGGAGCTTGGAGCCGGGGCGGGGTGGGGGGGGGGGGGTTGGGCTCCGCTCCCCAGGAACAAGCGCCAGGAGCAGAGGAAACGGCCTCGAGTTGCGCCAGGGGAGGTTGAGGTTGGATCTGGGGACCAATTTCTTCCCCAAAGGGCTGTCGGGCGTTGGAACAGGCTGCCCAGGGCAGTGCTGGAGTCACCGTCCCTGGAGGAGCGTAAAAGGTGTTTAGACAAGTTCCTTAGGGACATGGTTTAGTGCTAGAGTTACGTTAGGTTATGGCTGGACTCGATGATCCTCAGGGTCTCTTCCAACCGAAATGATTCTATGATTCAAGATCTTCTAAACCGGCCACCAGCCTGCTTAGGGTCCCCCCAGCTTCCAACTTTCCTTACACTTAACAGGCACGTGCTTTGTTCCATCTTCCAGCAGCAAAAACACACACGGTCTCAGACCCAGAGCACAACCTCGGGATGCCCACGCACACTTTGTTGTTCTGATGAGGAGCCACGGGCATCCCCGCGAGTACGGCTGCACGCAGCAGAGCAGGCGTGGATTTAACCCCGAGCGAGAGGCCGGCTGCCCACGGGCAGAATGAACTCACCTCCGTGCTGCCCAGAGCTCCTGCTGGGGACAGCCCTGCCTGCACCGGCCGCTCCGCAGCTGTGCCGGGAGCACAGCCCGGTCCTCGGGGGCTGCCACGAACAGACACCCCAGCTCGTTGCAGCTCCTGCTCATTGCAGCCGCAGGTGATTTTGCTCTGGCCGATGCACACTCGAGGCAGCACACAGCCCCTCTCACTCCAGCTCCTGCTCACTGCAGTGCTGGCTGACTGAAGCTCCAGTTCCTTCAGCTCCTTCTCCTGACAAGCTCCAGCTGTTCCTACAGTTCCTACAAGGTTGTAAACCAATTGCTGTGAAAAGCCGAGTGTTAGGATTAAACACCATAGTTATACATTGTATAAATACTACTGAGTTTGTATGATCAGTTAACTATTCCAAGCTGTGTACAAAGACAAAAAATCTTTTAGGAACCTCTAGCCATCATGTGACAAGACTAGGCCTAACGTAGCAAGACTAGGCCTAATGTAACAGAAACCTAACAAAGAAACAACAGCTCTGCAGAGACTGGACTTGAGGCAAAGCGGGGTGTCCTTGGCTTGCAAGCTGGGAAAGTGGAATATTCCACTAAATGAAGAAAGAGCTACAAGACTCGCACTGAGTAGCAGCACAAAATGACAGTATGCTTGTTCAAGAAATCAGGTTAAGAAGCCGACACTGGGGCGAGAGGGGGGGGCACCAGGCTGTGAAGACAACGGGGACATTAGAGACCCCTGATGAACACTCTGGAATACCAAAGATGAACTTCCGGCAAGGGGCGGGTCTATGTAAATAATTTATGTTTAATGCATTATCTAATTAGTATAAACAGATGAATACGCAACAGGTATAGGTAATAAATGCCAAGAAGTGCAAATCATGCGCACACTCGATCAGAGGAACGATCCTCTGAGTGTCCAGCACCCTGCAATAAAAGCGCTGCCTCTTAACACTTTCAAAGCAGTGTTAAGGGATCTTTTTGCCAGCTTTTCAGTATCAGCACGTCGGCCTCCTGAACTCTGGCGTCGGACACCACCGGACCCCCACCTCTGGGAGGTCCATGCCCCTGCCCAGTCCCTGCTCTCCCCTGCAGCGCCCACTGCCCTCCCACCCCCTACAAAACCAGCCAAACCGGCTTTGGCTTTTGGCCCAAACCAGCTCCCCTAGTGCCCATTTCTGAGCCCAACCCCAGCTGCTGAGCCTGTTCTCCAGTCCCAAAAACGCAAGATTTGACCTCTATTCCTGAGCCTGAGGCCGCACAACTCCAGCTGTTTCTGAGCCCCAAAATCCACTGCCTAAGACTGTTTGCAAGCCCCAGGAACAGAAATCTCCGTCTCCGTTTCTGGCCCCCAGCAGCTGCTTTCTGGCCCCTTGCACCCCCGCGTGCGATGCTGAGGGCTGGGGGGAGCTCAGCCCCGCCCCCAGCCCCGCACCCCCGGGCCCCACACGCAGTTTGGGGAGCGCTGGGAGCTGCGGAGCGCCCGGCCCCGTCCTGCGGGCAGCACCAGCACAGGCGGGGCAGCGCTTCTTCATTGCCGGGGATGGGACGAGGCCGCCCCTGCTCGCCCCGGCCGGACACGGGCTCGGCCCCAAACCCCCCGCGCCCGGGGCAGCGCTGTCCCGAGGCCGCTCCACCCCAGGGGTCGCTCGGCTCGGGGCTCGGCCGCGCCCGCAGCAGCCTGGAGCGCGGGGACCCACCGCACATCGCGGAGCCGGAGCTGCAGTTCCGCCCTTTGGCCGAACGGCAGCAGGGAAAACGGAACAACATAGAAACAAACACCGAGGAGGGACGGAAATGAAAACAATTGCAAAGCCCAAATTCCCGATGAGAACAACAGCGGCGGGACTGGGGTGCAGAGAATTGCGGGGGGAGACAACGGGCGGTTTGAGGGGTGCAGGCGGCGCCACAGGGGTCCGCAGGCAGAGCGGCTATGGGGGGGCGGTGCAGAATATGGGGGCTGGAGGGGAGAGAGGAGGGAGCGAGGACCCGAGAGCGGAGGGCAAAGGACGGGGGAGTGTCACGGGGGAAAGAACGCGCGCGGGGCACATTCGGAGAGAAACCGCTTGGGGAGGGAAGGAGACGCAGAGGGGGACGGGAGACGGACACGGACACGCGAGGGTGATGTGGAAATAACAAGGTGCACGGGCGGCCGCGGGCGGGGGTGATCCGCGCTGGAGGGTCCGCCCGGGACCACCCACAGCAGACGAGTCACCGGGACAGCCCGCAGCGGAGAACCCGCTCTGGAGACCCGGCCTACGCCAGGAAACCCGCACCGGATCAGCCCCGACAATGCCCCTCCGACGGGCCAAAGAACGCCAGACACACCACACGCTCCACTCCACGCACAACGCCCGCGAGCCCCGCACCCGGCGCCCCTTCGCTCTGTCTTCAACCACGAAAGGATCCCCACCGGGGTGGGGTGCACCGTTCCCGGAGGCACTGCAATACCGGGACGATGCGTGGAGCGGAGGGAGCAAGCTCCGGATCCGACTCCCAGGCCCAAAAATCCGTTTAATATAAAGTCCTCTCATCGAGGACGTATCAGATATTAAACTGATAAGAACAGATACTACACTTGATCTTAGCCAAAAGGCCGAGAAGCGATGCCCCACCCCCTCCGCCGCACCGCCCCATCCTCTTCCAGACCCTCCGACCTCGCGGTCACTCCCGCCGCGCCGCGCCGCACCCACGCCCGAGCGCCTTTCCCGCTCTACTCCCCTCACTCTCGCCCACGGTTCCACCGGGGTCCGCGGGCACCGACTCTCGCCGCGCCCGGAGACGCCCCGCGACGAGCCTCCCAGCGGCCCCTTCGGCCTCTCGGGTACGCGATTGGTGTATGCCCGCCTCTAATTTGCATTCTCCCCGCCCCTCGTCACGCCGGCCCTCGTCCCCGCGCGCCCCGCCCCTTGTTTCCTGTCCGCGATCTGATTGGCACGATCCGCATCCAGATTTGCATTCGCCCCGCCCACTCACCTCTCCGCCCACTCACCTCTCCGCCCACACCCCGAGCCGATTTGCGTACTCGGCGCGGCTTTTGCTTCTGTTCTATTTCTGCCCAACCTCTTCTATTGCTATTTCTCCTGTTTCTAGCTCTAGTTTTATTTTTCTCCGTATTTTTCTTTTTCTTTCCTATTTCTCTTTCCCGGCGGCCCGTTCGACCGCTGCTCTCCTGATTTCTACGTCCCGCCCTTAGTGCGGCGCGGCGCGCGGTCGCGGAGCCCAATGCGCACGCGCAGCTCTGCTGGCGCAGTGCTGCGATTTCGCCAGCAGGCGGCAGCAGTGAGCAGCCGGCGGGAATGCTTGGGTGCCTGTTTTCCCCAAAATTGTTCTTTTTAATTTTATTCCCCCACCCCTTCCCGCCCTCCCGCCGTTGCGGACCCAGATTCAGGGTGTCCGGGACGTTTTTGTGCCGTGGCGACGCCTCCCGCTCCGTGCCTGCGGCCCCACAGGGTAAACTCCCTACTTAGGGGAGCCGGCCCCAAATTGCGGTGGGAAAAGGGGGAAATGGAGAAGCGGGAGAGAGGCAGCTGTTGGAAGTGCTTTTATATCTTTATTTCTTCAGAAATATATCAAGCGCGATTGACTTTTTAAATCCTTTCTATACACAGGGGGCTTTGAGGCCAATTGTCTGAGGTTCAACCAGGCCGAGTTGCCGGGTCCTGCACTTGGGCCACAACAACCCCGCGAACGCTGCAGGCTGGGGAAGAGCGGCTGGAAAGCGCCTCGCAGAAAAGGCCCTGGGGGTGTTGGTGCCAGCGGCTGAACATGAGCCAGCGTGTGCCCAGGCGGCCAAGAGGCCACCAGCATCCTGGCTTGTATCAAGAATAGTGTGGCCAGCAGGACTAGAGAAGTGATTGTGCCGCTGTGCTGGGCACTGGGGAGGTCAAACCTCCAATCCTGGGGGCAGTTTGGGGCCCCTCACGCCAAGAAAGGCCTTGAGGTGCTGGAGCGAGTTGAGAGAAGGGAACGGAGCTGGGGAAGGGGCTGGAGCACAAGTGCGATGGGAGCGGCTGAGGGAGCTGGGGGTTCAGCTGGAGAACAGGAGCTGAGGGGAGACCTTCTGATCTCTGACCTGCCTGAAAGGAGCTTGGAGCCGGGGCGGGGTGGGGGGGGGGGGGTCGGGCTCCGCTCCCCAGGAACAAGCGCCAGGAGCAGAGGAAACGGCCTCGAGTTGCGCCAGGGGAGGTTGAGGTTGGATCTGGGGACCAATTTCTTCCCCAAAGGGCTGTCGGGCGTTGGAACAGGCTGCCCAGGGCAGTGCTGGAGTCACCGTCCCTGGAGGAGCGTAAAAGGTGTTTAGACAAGTTCCTTAGGGACATGGTTTAGTGCTAGAGTTACGTTAGGTTATGGCTGGACTCGATGATCCTCAGGGTCTCTTCCAACCGAAATGATTCTATGATTCAAGATCTTCTAAACCGGCCACCAGCCTGCTTAGGGTCCCCCCAGCTTCCAACTTTCCTTACACTTAACAGGCACGTGCTTTGTTCCATCTTCCAGCAGCAAAACCACACACGGTCTCAGACCCAGAGCACAACCTCGGGATGCCCACGCACACTTTGTTGTTCTGATGAGGAGCCACGGGCATCCCCGCGAGTACGGCTGCACGCAGCAGAGCAGGCGTGGATTTAACCCCGAGCGAGAGGCCGGCTGCCCACGGGCAGAATGAACTCACCTCCGTGCTGCCCAGAGCTCCTGCTGGGGACAGCCCTGCCTGCACCGGCCGCTCCGCAGCTGTGCCGGGAGCACAGCCCGGTCCTCGGGGGCTGCCACGAACAGACACCCCAGCTCGTTGCAGCTCCTGCTCATTGCAGCCGCAGGTGATTTTGCTCTGGCCGATGCACACTCGAGGCAGCACACAGCCCCTCTCACTCCAGCTCCTGCTCACTGCAGTGCTGGCTGACTGAAGCTCCAGTTCCTTCAGCTCCTTCTCCTGACAAGCTCCAGCTGTTCCTACAGTTCCTACAAGGTTGTAAACCAATTGCTGTGAAAAGCCGAGTGTTAGGATTAAACACCATAGTTATACATTGTATAAATACTACTGAGTTTGTATGATCAGTTAACTATTCCAAGCTGTGTACAAAGACAAAAAATCTTTTAGGAACCTCTAGCCATCATGTGACAAGACTAGGCCTAACGTAGCAAGACTAGGCCTAATGTAACAGAAACCTAACAAAGAAACAACAGCTCTGCAGAGACTGGACTTGAGGCAAAGCGGGGTGTCCTTGGCTTGCAAGCTGGGAAAGTGGAATATTCCACTAAATGAAGAAAGAGCTACAAGACTCGCACTGAGTAGCAGCACAAAATGACAGTATGCTTGTTCAAGAAATCAGGTTAAGAAGCCGACACTGGGGCGAGAGGGGGGGGCACCAGGCTGTGAAGACAACGGGGACATTAGAGACCCCTGATGAACACTCTGGAATACCAAAGATGAACTTCCGGCAAGGGGCGGGTCTATGTAAATAATTTATGTTTAATGCATTATCTAATTAGTATAAACAGATGAATACGCAACAGGTATAGGTAATAAATGCCAAGAAGTGCAAATCATGCGCACACTCGATCAGAGGAACGATCCTCTGAGTGTCCAGCACCCTGCAATAAAAGCGCTGCCTCTTAACACTTTCAAAGCAGTGTTAAGGGATCTTTTTGCCAGCTTTTCAGTATCAGCACGTCGGCCTCCTGAACTCTGGCGTCGGACACCACCGGACCCCCACCTCTGGGAGGTCCATGCCCCTGCCCAGTCCCTGCTCTCCCCTGCAGCGCCCACTGCCCTCCCACCCCCTACAAAACCAGCCAAACCGGCTTTGGCTTTTGGCCCAAACCAGCTCCCCTAGTGCCCATTTCTGAGCCCAACCCCAGCTGCTGAGCCTGTTCTCCAGTCCCAAAAACGCAAGATTTGACCTCTATTCCTGAGCCTGAGGCCGCACAACTCCATCTGTTTCTGAGCCCCAAAATCCACTGCCTAAGACTGTTTGCAAGCCCCAGGAACAGAAATCTCCGTCTCCGTTTCTGGCCCCCAGCAGCTGCTTTCTGGCCCCTTGCACCCCCGCGTGCGATGCTGAGGGCTGGGGGGAGCTCAGCCCCGCCCCCAGCCCCGCACCCCCGGGCCCCACACGCAGTTTGGGGAGCGCTGGGAGCTGCGGAGCGCCCGGCCCCGTCCTGCGGGCAGCACCAGCACAGGCGGGGCAGCGCTTCTTCATTGCCGGGGATGGGACGAGGCCGCCCCTGCTCGCCCCGGCCGGACACGGGCTCGGCCCCAAACCCCCCGCGCCCGGGGCAGCGCTGTCCCGAGGCCGCTCCACCCCAGGGGTCGCTCGGCTCGGGGCTCGGCCGCGCCCGCAGCAGCCTGGAGCGCGGGGACCCACCGCACATCGCGGAGCCGGAGCTGCAGTTCCGCCCTTTGGCCGAACGGCAGCAGGGAAAACGGAACAACATAGAAACAAACACCGAGGAGGGACGGAAATGAAAACAATTGCAAAGCCCAAATTCCCGATGAGAACAACAGCGGCGGGACTGGGGTGCAGAGAATTGCGGGGGGAGACAACGGGCGGTTTGAGGGGTGCAGGCGGCGCCACAGGGGTCCGCAGGCAGAGCGGCTATGGGGGGGCGGTGCAGAATATGGGGGCTGGAGGGGAGAGAGGAGGGAGCGAGGACCCGAGAGCGGAGGGCAAAGGACGGGGGAGTGTCACGGGGGAAAGAACGCGCGCGGGGCACGTTCGGAGAGAAACCGCTTGGGGAGGGAAGGAGACGCAGAGGGGGACGGGAGACGGACACGGACACGCGAGGGTGATGTGGAAATAACAAGGTGCACGGGCGGCCGCGGGCGGGGGTGATCCGCGCTGGAGGGTCCGCCCGGGACCACCCACAGCAGACGAGTCACCGGGACAGCCCGCAGCGGAGAACCCGCTCTGGAGACCCGGCCTACGCCAGGAAACCCGCACCGGATCAGCCCCGACAATGCCCCTCCGACGGGCCAAAGAACGCCAGACACACCACACGCTCCACTCCACGCACAACGCCCGCGAGCCCCGCACCCGGCGCCCCTTCGCTCTGTCTTCAACCACGAAAGGATCCCCACCGGGGTGGGGTGCACCGTTCCCGGAGGCACTGCAATACCGGGACGATGCGTGGAGCGGAGGGAGCAAGCTCCGGATCCAACTCCCAGGCCCAAAAATCCGTTTAATATAAAGTCCTCTCATCGAGGACGTATCAGATATTAAACTGATAAGAACAGATACTACACTTGATCTTAGCCAAAAGGCCGAGAAGCGATGCCCCACCCCCTCCGCCGCACCGCCCCATCCTCTTCCAGACCCTCCGACCTCGCGGTCACTCCCGCCGCGCCGCGCCGCACCCACGCCCGAGCGCCTTTCCCGCTCTACTCCCCTCACTCTCGCCCACGGTTCCACCGGGGTCCGCGGGCACCGACTCTCGCCGCGCCCGGAGACGCCCCGCGACGAGCCTCCCAGCGGCCCCTTCGGCCTCTCGGGTACGCGATTGGTGTATGCCCGCCTCTAATTTGCATTCTCCCCGCCCCTCGTCACGCCGGCCCTCGTCCCCGCGCGCCCCGCCCCTTGTTTCCTGTCCGCGATCTGATTGGCACGATCCGCATCCAGATTTGCATTCGCCCCGCCCACTCACCTCTCCGCCCACACCCCGAGCCGATTTGCGTACTCGGCGCGGCTTTTGCTTCTGTTCTATTTCTGCCCAACCTCTTCTATTGCTATTTCTCCTGTGTCTAGCTCTAGTTTTATTTTTCTCCGTATTTTTCTTTTTCTTTCCTATTTCTCTTTCCCGGCGGCCCGTTCGACCGCTGCTCTCCTGATTTCTACGTCCCGCCCTTAGTGCGGCGCGGCGCGCGGTCGCGGAGCCCAATGCGCACGCGCAGCTCTGCTGGCGCAGTGCTGCGATTTCGCCAGCAGGCGGCAGCAGTGAGCAGCCGGCGGGAATGCTTGGGTGCCTGTTTTCCCCAAAATTGTTCTTTTTAATTTTATTCCCCCACCCCTTCCCGCCCTCCCGCCGTTGCGGACCCAGATTCAGGGTGTCCGGGACGTTTTTGTGCCGTGGCGACGCCTCCCGCTCCGTGCCTGCGGCCCCACAGGGTAAACTCCCTACTTAGGGGAGCCGGCCCCAAATTGCGGTGGGAAAAGGGGGAAATGGAGAAGCGGGAGAGAGGCAGCTGTTGGAAGTGCTTTTATATCTTTATTTCTTCAGAAATATATCAAGCGCGATTGACTTTTTAAATCCTTTCTATACACAGGGGGCTTTGAGGCCAATTGTCTGAGGTTCAACCAGGCCGAGTTGCCGGGTCCTGCACTTGGGCCACAACAACCCCGCGAACGCTGCAGGCTGGGGAAGAGCGGCTGGAAAGCGCCTCGCAGAAAAGGCCCTGGGGGTGTTGGTGCCAGCGGCTGAACATGAGCCAGCGTGTGCCCAGGCGGCCAAGAGGCCACCAGCATCCTGGCTTGTATCAAGAATAGTGTGGCCAGCAGGACTAGAGAAGTGATTGTGCCGCTGTGCTGGGCACTGGGGAGGTCAAACCTCCAATCCTGGGGGCAGTTTGGGGCCCCTCACGCCAAGAAAGGCCTTGAGGTGCTGGAGCGAGTTGAGAGAAGGGAACGGAGCTGGGGAAGGGGCTGGAGCACAAGTGCGATGGGAGCGGCTGAGGGAGCTGGGGGTTCAGCTGGAGAACAGGAGCTGAGGGGAGACCTTCTGATCTCTGACCTGCCTGAAAGGAGCTTGGAGCCGGGGCGGGGTGGGGGGGGGGGGGGTCGGGCTCCGCTCCCCAGGAACAAGCGCCAGGAGCAGAGGAAACGGCCTCGAGTTGCGCCAGGGGAGGTTGAGGTTGGATCTGGGGACCAATTTCTTCCCCAAAGGGCTGTCGGGCGTTGGAACAGGCTGCCCAGGGCAGTGCTGGAGTCACCGTCCCTGGAGGAGCGTAAAAGGTGTTTAGACAAGTTCCTTAGGGACATGGTTTAGTGCTAGAGTTACGTTAGGTTATGGCTGGACTCGATGATCCTCAGGGTCTCTTCCAACCGAAATGATTCTATGATTCAAGATCTTCTAAACCGGCCACCAGCCTGCTTAGGGTCCCCCCAGCTTCCAACTTTCCTTACACTTAACAGGCACGTGCTTTGTTCCATCTTCCAGCAGCAAAAACACACACGGTCTCAGACCCAGACCGCTGCTCTCCTGATTTGCATGTCCCCGTCCCTAGTGCAGCACAGCGCACGTTCGCAGAGCCCAATGCGCATGCGAACAGCTTCTTTCGTTTTTTAGTACAAAATCATTTCCACTGTATCATTTAATAGTAAGCGCACAGAAACAGAAGAGTACTCTCTGAGGAAGATAAAATAAACAGCAGCAAGTAAGTTTTGCAGAGGCATACCTTGCTCTGCAACAGTCCCTATTTTTAGTATTTGTGTTAAAATATTTTGTATTAAAAATACAGAAGCGTCAACACATTCTTCTTGTTAAAGTCCATTCTACATGCACCTTAGGAAAAACGCAGACACAGGTCTGACACAGCGCAGCACCCCTGCTCCACCGCTCTGCTCCTTGGCAGAGACCCGTCACTCCCCTTGGGGGTCTCCCAGGGACCCGCCAGTCCGTTCGCTGCCCTGCTCACCTTCGGTGTAGCCACAGCTCGGAGAAGCTCAACAACCACTCTGCTCCTCCCTTGGCTCTTGCACTGGTCCCCAGGACAGGGCAGCACCAGCCCCTGCACTGGCACCACCCCCTTACAGGGACCGGCTGTCCCCGCTGCTCCAGCACCAGCCCACGGCTGGAGCCCAGTGGAACAGGGGCCACCGCCCGACTGTGTACACATACGCAGGCACATCGCAAGAAGAGCCAGAGGCCACGAATGCATCGCAAAGAGCAAGTTTTATTTTAGTTACCTCTCTACTGCGGGATCTCCGAAGTCGCACCTGAGCTCCCAGGCAGAGGTGACACAAGCGGGGACGCAGGCGCTGGTCAGCTCAGCCCTGCTGGAAGATCACCGGGTCTGCTGAGCTCTCCTGTATTTCAAGGCTTCAGGCAGGCACAGCCTCCTGCTCTTGCTCACAACAAAGCAGGAATCTCAGACATAGTGATAAGGTGCCTGGAGTTTCTCACGGGCCTATGTTATCTAACACAGAGGTTCTACTCATCAAGCACACAAGGCCAGTAAAACAATTAGTGTGATGTATGTGCTTTTTCTACAGACAGGTGCAAGTCACTTTGAGCGTATTTACATTTAACTAACCTCCTCGCCAAATCTTCCGCTATGTTCCCATATACCGACCAACCGCCACAACATGTGGCCCATGCCTGTGCGAGTCCAAATGCAGTCGTGAGGGCAAAGGGGATGGTGAGGGTTTGCTCAGTCACACACGTAACCGGTCCTGGAGGTGAGTCTGCTCCGGGGCTCAGAGGCCCCCGTGCTCCCGCTGCCCCCTCGGTAGTTATTGCCAGAGCCACGCTCGTTGGTCTGGCACAGAACGGATGGCCAGGCTGGCTCCTGGAGCGATGGGCTGCTGGGCACAGGTGGAAAATGCTAAACATGAGAAGCAGGGTGCAGGACACTAGAAAAGTGTCGGCCAGCTGGACAGGGAGGTGTAATGAGAAAGTATGAGGCAGGGAACAGGACAGCGAGAGAAAGATAGGCACAGGGAGCCCAACAGAGATGGAGAAAGAAGCAGCAGGGACAGAGCAAGAGAGGCAAGAGGGAGAGAGGAAAAGAGGCAGCAGGACAGAGACCAACGAAGAAGGACGGCAAGCAGGATGGAGATGCAGAAAAATCCTGGGACAGGCAGCATGATAGAAAGGGAGGAAAAAAGAAGAGGAGCAGAGCGCCACATACAGTGAGAAAACATGGCACAGGGAGCAGGACAGAGCAACAGGGAACAATACAGGAACAGGGAGCATGAGAGAAATGGGGATGGAGAGAAGGACAGATCAAAGGACAGACGAACAGAGGGAAAGAGAAGCAGGGAGCAGGACTCTGGCACAAAATGAGAAAAAGAGCAGCAGGGAGCAGGACAGAGTGGTAGAGACACAAGAAAGAGAGAAACAAAGAGGGAGACAAGGACAGAGAGATAATGACTGGAGGGGAAGGCAGGAAGGGAGGGAGGGAGGGAGGGAGGGAGGAGCAGAAAGGGATAGGGACTGGGACAGGGGGTTATAAAGAGAAAAGTAAGACGAGGGAGAAGAAGCAGAGACAGAAAGATACAGGGAAAGGACGGTGAGATGGAGGAAGAAATAGAGTCAGGGAGCAGGACAAAAGGACAGACAAAAAGGAGAGGAAGAAGGAAGAATAAAGATAGGGACAAATAGCGAGACATGGAGAGAGAAAAAGTAGGACAGAGAACGGGGGAGGGGGATTGAGCTGTACAGAGAGAGACGCAGATTGGGACAAAGAGATGGAGAAGGTAAAACCAACAATGGGCTGGAGGACCTGCTTCTGACAACCCGTCACTCCTGGTGTCACTTCCGCGGCCTCAAAAATGGGACATGGCACAAGACGGAGGGATGTAGGAGGGAAAGAAAAGGCACAGGGAACTTCTTAGAAACAAAACCCAAAAAAACGAGATCAAAATAGTGACGAGCAACAAGAGAGCAACCAGAGAGCCTGAACAGCAGACAGAAGTGAGAGGAAAAAAGGGATGGAAAGCTGAATAGAAGGATGGAAGAAAAACAGGATTGAAAACCAGTATTTACTACACAGTGTGGCTAATTAAAATGTAAGCAATCCATCAGGTTGAACAGAACAGTGGTTTAGTCTGTGTCTCACTATTTTAGCATCTTTTCCTTAGCAGGGTATGCAGGACTATAAAACCCATTAAAAAACTTGGAGGGAGAAATATGCTTACAGGAGTAAACTAAATGGATTGCGTGCACAAGATTTGATATTACTTAGTCTTAATCCTGGCTTGTACGGTCAATTAATACTCTGATCTCTGATTTTCATTTGTGCAAATTCCACATTTATCCACGTTCCTCCACTAAAATAAAAAAATTGCATTATCTCAGTGTTAAATATGGGGTTGTCGGAAGATGCTGTGAACATAAGGAGAGACTTCTCTTTTGCAGGTTCTTTGGAAAACCTACATTGACCTTGAAATTGAGCGAGAAGAGTACAAGAAAACAAGAAATCTTTACTTCAGATTAGTTCAGTGGACACGACATGGTAAGGTATGTACAGATAACCAGAACACGGAATTAGTCTTGAATCTGGTCCATGGTGGGTGGAAACCCTCGACTGCTTTGGCTGTCTGGCTTTTTCAAATCAACAGTGAACCCAAGTTCAGTCCTGTGCCTGTGCCATGAAGAGGGGAAAGACATTTCTACATTATGTATAACAGATTTATCTTCTATGCAAGTATTAATATATTGCCTTCCCCTGATGTGATTCTTCAGTATTGTACAGTGTTTTCATTGGTCAGGAAAAAATTCATTTAAAGAGTTTTTACTATTGCTGACTTTAGGTATTTTTGGTTTGAAAGAGAGCCAAGAAAACACCATACAGGAGGTAATTCCATTTTAATAGCCTCTGAATTCCCAATATTTGAAAAGGAAAATAATAGGGTAGGTGCAGGAATATGCAGCCATTACCAACAGGAGTAGCATTAGTAATCTTCTCAATATTGCCTTTTGGTATTTCATGGGGAAAAACATTGAGCCTGGGATTCCTCATCCCTAAATTCTTGGGGGCTGGGGGGACAAGGAACCTGACACTCTGAGTAAGTTGCCTGAGAATCACAGCTTACAGTTATTCAATGTCTTCTGGTCTCACAGGATGAGGCAGAGGTATAATTGATTTCTTCTCTGTATCTCTGGAAAGAGCTTTTCTCATATCTGTGGCGAAAGAAAAAAAAGCGGCATTATAATAAGACAGTCATTGCACAAAGCCACATTAAGCGAATTCTCTATTACAATAAAATCTTTTTTAATCAAGATTTCCTAGAATCGCAGAATATCTCGAGTTGGAAGGGACCTATAAGGATCATCAAGCCCAACTCCCTGCTCCTGCAGGATTACCTTCCCCTGGCACAGCTCCGTTCCATTTCCCCGTGTCCTGTCGCTGCTCAGAGATCAGCACCTGCCCCGCCTGGAGGAGGTGCAGACCACGATCAGGTCGCCCCTCTGCCTCCTTCGCTCTAAGCTCAGCCACTTCTGAGTCTTGCCCTCAAGGCCTCTCACCACCCTGGTCACCCTCCCTTGGACACACGTCAGTAGCTCGATGTCCTTAATGTTGTTCAGCAGCAACATTATCAATTTGCCTCTGTAAAAGGCTTTACAGAAGCCCAGACAGACAACATCTGTAGCCCTTCCTGTGTCCACTGAGGTAGTTACTCCACCGTAGAAGGCCACTAGGTTGGTCAGGCAGGACCTGCCCTTGGTGAAGCTGTCCTGGCTGCCCTGGATCACCTCCCTGCTCTCCATGTCCCGCAGCACAGCTGCTAGGAGGATCTGTTCCATGATCTGCCAAGGCACAGAGGTGAGGCTGACAGGTCGGTAGCTCCCAGGATCCTCCTTTCTACCCTTTTTAAAAATGGGTGTGATGTTTCCCTTTTTCAAGTCAACAGGACCCCCTTGAAGTAACTACATCCGTGAACAAAGGAAGGGCTGCAGATGTCATCTACCTGTATTTCTGTAAAGCCTTTGACGTGGTCCCCCACAACATCCTTCTCTCTAAATTGGAGAGATATGGATTTGATGAGTGGATGAGGAACTGGCTGGCTGGTCGCATCCAGAGGGTACTGGTTAATGGCTCAATGTCTGAAGGGCACTCAGCACAGACAGACATGGAGCTGCTGGAGAGGGGCCAGAGCAGCCCCAGCAATGACCCGAGGCTGGAACAGCTCTGCTGGGAGGACAGGCTGGGAGAGCTGGGTGCTCAGCTGGAGGAGAGAAGCTCCGGGGAGACCTTAGTGCGGCCTTTCTGGACTTAAAAGGGGCTGAAGAGAAAGATGGGGATGGACTTTTGAGCAGGGCCTGTTGCGACAGGACAAGGGGTGATGGTTTTAAACTAAAGGGGAGAGATTCGGGCTGGACATGAGGAAGAAATTGTTGGCCCTGAGGGTGGTGAGAGCCTGGCCCACGTTGCCAAAGAGGTGGTGGCTGAACCATCCCTGGAGACATCCCAGGCCAGGCTGGACGGGGCTCTGAGCAACCTGAGCTGGTGCAGATGTCCCTGCTCATGGCAGGGGGGCACTGGGGGAGCTGGGAAGGTCTCTCCAATCCAAACAATTCTATGATTCCTTCCCCCAACAACATTAGCAAACAGCCCAGCCCTGGGTGTGAGCATTCCTCAGAAAGAAAAGTTAGATAAGAAACTGCATTTTTATTTTCATCTTACCTACAGGATAAATATCTTTGTACTTACTCATTTATTCTTGTTTTGTAGTTTATTTTGCCACAGATGCTATAGAATGTGTGAACTGCAAGATTAAGTTTTGTAACTGATGTAATCTTCAGTAGGAAAAGCTATCTAAAGGAGTACACAAAATCCCATTCATCAACAACTATCTGAACTCGTTTCATATAAAAATAAAACAATCATGCAAATAAGCCCAGGAATCCTCAACACGACAATCTTTCCATTCAACTTGAGGCAGAACAAGTACTTACCATAAGCATCTTCATCTGGCTCTCCACTGCTGGCAGAGTAGTACTCTAATACTGTCCGGTAGACACTGTAGCCCAGTTGCTTGTACATATTCACTGCAACCTGATTTGATACTCTCACAAAGAGATCGACAAAAAATCCACCCTTTCTTTGAAAAAAAATAAAACCAAAAAAAACCACAGTAAGGAATAGCAGGTGAATGTATTTCTAAATAATAACCCATACCTTGTAATCAGACCAAGAGTGGGTCTGCCGATGTGGCACGCTAAACAAACATCTTTCGCACTGTGACAACAGGTGCACTCCATTACCAAGGGACAAATCGAGTACAGGCACCAATTTCATTTTATTTCTGTCACACGACCATTCTTCTACACCAGCCAGTGGTTTCAGAATTATGAACAGAAAGCACAGGACAAGTTAAATCACCTGCATAAGCTTCATATCCATAAAAATGATTTAAAAAACCCCAAACCAACAACACAATTTAGATTGCATTGGCTTAGTGACTACCTCTT
Organism: Caloenas nicobarica; assembly: GCF_036013445.1. Classification (NCBI taxonomy): domain Eukaryota; kingdom Metazoa; phylum Chordata; class Aves; order Columbiformes; family Columbidae; genus Caloenas; species Caloenas nicobarica. The sequence goes on from NC_088245.1 coordinate 173,554, forward strand.
TCACAGTGCATGGGGGGTGGAGTCACTCGCAAAATTCAGTTGCCTAACAGGAGGCAGCCCTTCTCCTCAAAGGTGCATTTTTAAAAACATCATACTATTTTCCAGTTTTACCAGCTACAGAGCGGTTGCCCTACCAGCATGAGCTGGGGACATTTCCCCACGGGTTCGTTTGATGCTAAATTATATTTTCTGCAGGTAAAAGTAACCGAGCACAAGACAGAAAGTAAATTAAGATGCTGTCTGCCGTACAAAATTTGTTCAAGATTGTGCCTCAGAGAACCACACAAAGCCCATGATTACTGAACAAGTATGTTGGAGGCACTACAGGAAACAGTGCTGATGTTTCGTGAAGCTGTCAAGAAAAGGACCTTTTACAGAGTATCTCTTTTGGAATTCAGGCTACTTCCTACTGATTCTGGCAAGTTAGCTTTCAGAAAAATCCTGAGATTTTAAACCACCAAGCAACATTAATAATTATTGTTCTCTAACTATGGAGAATTTCAGTGAAGCAGAACACTACTGAAGCAAAATTCTGCTTTAAAGACAAGCATAGTACTCACTTTTCTGAAATTTCTTCCAGTAGTTCCATTAATTTAGCAGCTAAACCCAGCCGTCGAAATTCTGGTGCAACAGAGAGAGCAGTAACATGTCCATGCCATTCCTCCCTAGCCACAGAGCCTTCGGCTTTACCCATTACTGTGAACAGACAGAGCATCAGCTTTGGAATAACGCACCACCCACAGCTGTACATCTTTACAAAACAACCAAGCAGGGTATAAACAAACATTGCAATGACTGTGGTAAAGGCTCAAACACCAGCATCTACGTTACCACTCTGTGATTCAGAAATCACTAAAAATTTCATTCTGCTCAAGTGTAACAGTAGTTTCTTGACCAGTGGGGAAAAAAAAGAAAAAAAAATTTTGCAAATTTGTTGTTTGAGGCATGACTTCCAAATGAAAATTTTAAGCAACCCTCCTGAGTCTTAAACTGAATGGAATTCAGGATCTGACTAAAATAATTGAGGGCTAGAAGACCAAAACTAACTCACCATCCTGGCAACTCTTGGAGGGTTTTGGTGACTATGGGGCAATAGAGCTTGGGAAACTTTGCCAATCTGGCAATAGAAAGCTAAGGCACTGCAAACATGGTATGTTTAAGAAAGGAAAAAGAAAAAGTGAACATTGTTTTGGGGTGTTTCTTTGTAGTTCTTCTCCTTTCTACATAGAGTGAAACCAGCGTTAGTTCACTAATATTCACACTTCCATGAGGTACTCTTGGAAACATCTCAGTCGCTGCTAATGAACAACTGATGTGGTGGATATGGAGACACCTTCTGTACTGCAAATGCTTTAAGCTTTACTATGTTATATACTTTAGTTCCTGGGTCCCTGCAAAGACTCCTATCCTGCTCCCACCTCCTCACTCCTCTGCAGAGAAAAGAGGGGAAAAAACCTGGAAGGCATAAGCAAACTAACAGCTGTATTTGGAATCATTTCTGAAAAACATGAATATTTCACAACAAATAAGCAAATGACATCCACACCAGAGCTTTCCCTTGCAGGACAATGCAAAACCCAAGCCCAGCATTTTCACTTCCTGCTGCCTGTCAGCGTGTGAGATCAGAGCTGAGCGCAGGGGTTTAATTCCAGGATTACAGAAGTGCTCATATGCATACATTCACCTGTATAGACCTGTGTGGGTGTTACCAGAGTCAAGACTCCTTGCTGCACCAGGCACATCAAACTGAAAACTGCTGCTGTGAGTTCTACATAATACCCTTAGACATTCATTACATGCGACGATGCCATGTAACGTTCCTTTTCCCAGTTGGGTATTTGGAAAACGTGAAGAGCAAGAAGAGCTCCTGCATTAGAACCCCCAGACACGCAGCGTTATAACCCCGAACACACAACGTTATAAGCCCCAACACGCCAGGCCATGAGCGGTGCCACGGGCGCCCTGTGCCCCACTCACTGTAACCCATCAGCTCCCCGCCGGGCGCCTCGGCCACGATGAAGTACTCGGGCCAGTGGGCCAGGTACTGCAGGTAGAACGGGATCCCGTACTGCGAGGCGGTTAAGGTTAAGGAGAAGCTGAGGTGGTCGGCGCCCAGCCCCGCGCCCCCTCCCCGGCGGCAGCGGGAAGGATACGGTCTCTGTCAGCGGGTCCAGGTTGCTGCGGAGGGAGAGCAACGCTCAGCACGGCCCGGGGCGGCAGGCCCGAGCTCACCGGAGCCATGGCCCGAGGGCGACCGGCAGCGGGACTGGGAGAGGGAACGGAGAGGGGCAGGGAGAGGGAAGGGAGAGGGAACGGAGAGGGGTAGGGAGAGGGAAGGGAGAGGGAACGGAGAGGGGCAGGGAGAGGGAAGGGAGAGGGAACGGAGAGGGGTAGGGAGAGGGAATGGAGAGGGGCTGGGAGAGGGGCAGGGAAGGGAGAGGGAAGGGAGAGGGAAGGGAGAGGGAAGGGAGAGGGAAGGAAGGGAGAGGGCAGGGAGAGGGAGAGGGGCTGGGAGAGGGCTGCGCTCACATGTTGTTGAAGCGGAAAAGGTCGTCGCAGGTGAAGGCGCGGAGCGTCGTCATGATGATGCCGGTGCCGCTCCTGGTGCTGCTGCCGCCGCTCCTCCCGCTGCCGCCGCCCCGGAAGCGCTCCCTTCGCCCCAGCTTCCCTTCCGCCGCGCAGAGGCGGCAGCGGGGCGGCCCGGCACCTGCTGCCGGGGCTGAGCGCGGTGCGGGGCTGAGCGGGGTGCGGGGCTGAGCGCGGTGCGGGGCTGAGCGCGGTGCGGGGCTGGGCCGGGTGCGGGGCTGGGCCGGGTGCGGGGCTGAGCGCGGTGCGGGGCTGAGCGCGTGGCTGAGCGCGGTGCGGGGCTGAGCCGGGTGCGGGGCTGAGCGCGGTGCGGGGCTGAGCGCGGTGCGGGGCTGAGCCGGGTGCGGGGCTGAGCCGGGTGCGGGGCTGGGCCGGGTGCGGGGCTGAGCGGGGTGCGGGGCTGGGCCGGGTGCGGGGCTGGGCCGGGTGCGGGGCTGAGCGCGGTGCGGGGCTGAGCGCAGTGCGGGCGCCGGGAGCAGCGGGCGGGCTGCGGGCAAGGCTGAGCCGCCTGCTCAGAGGGACAAGCGGGGGCTCCGGGGGGCGGGAGAGCGGGTGCCGTGCCCGAGGACAGCCCTGGACCGCCCCGGGTGGGACATCGCCCCGGGGACACACGCCCCGGCATGGAGTGCGGGAACACCACATGAAACAAACGAGTTCCGGAGGAGGGAACCACAGAGTCACAGAATGTCCTGGGTTGGGAGGGACCCACAGGATCATGGAGTCCAGCTTCTGTCCCTGCACAGGACACCCCACAGGTCACACCGTGTGTCTGAGGACACTGTCCAGTCTCTTCTTGAACGCTGTCAGGTTGGGGCCGTGACACCTCCCTGGGGAGCCTGTTCCAGTGTCCAGCACCTCTGGGTGAAGAGCCTTTTCCTCATGTCCAACTGACCCTCCCTGGCACATCTTCTGCCGTTCCCTGGGTTCTGTCACTGTCACAGAGAGAAGAGCTCAGCCCGGCCCCTCCTGCTCCCCTGCTGGAGCTGCAGCCCCATGAGCTCTGCCCTCAGTCTCCTCCGGGCTGAACAAACCCAGGGACTTAGCTGCTCCTCATACGGCTTCCCCTCCAAACCCTTCACCAACTTTGTAGCCTCTTCTGGACACTCTTCAAAAGTTTTATCTCCCTTTTATGCTGTGGTGCCCAGAACTGGACAAGAAGCCCTGCAGTGCTGGCGCAGATGCTCTACAGCAGACCCAGGACGTGCAGCCAAATGCTGTGGCCCATCACAGAAAGTTTCCGTCAGAACTGGATGATGGATTCTAAAGTAGCCAGGCCCTAAGACCGTAATGATGTGGGGAGAAACCCCAGAAGAGCACCCTGTGGAAACTGGACACTCAAGAGCTGCTGATGCAGCCTGGATCACTGCCACAAAGATGACTGTCCAGAAACAACTGTGGTGCAAAACACACAAAACCTCAAAAAGACAGACCCATGCTTCGAGCTTTGTTTGCAAGACTCAACTGGCTTGATGCCAATGAGGCCATGTATTTGCGACATACTGGCGCCCAAGGTGCTTGCAGTGTGAAGAGCAAGGGGGACATCAAGACCTGAGGAAGGTGTGGTGTAGTACAGAGAACACAGACTACGCAAACAACACCGAGACAGTCATGGACTGAAACTGCCGTGCCCAGCACACTCATACCATGCGATGGTCCCCGCACCCTCTCTGCCCCAGTGTGGCTGATCCCACACAGTCCTCTCCATGGCACTGACTCTGAAATCCCTGCCGTGCCCCCTGCCCAGCCACCACACACACACAGCAGTTGCCACTCAATTTACGTTTCAGACTGCTGGGAGTCAGATTTCATCCACCACAAGCACCGCACAGGCTGACTAGGCTGTTGCTGCAGCCTCCAGGTTCCTATTCATCTGCAAAAAGACTAAGTCGTCATCACGCCAGCCTCAGACCCTCAGCCATTTCTGGTACCACAGCACCTGTAAAACCAAAAGGGAAACACTTCACCAAGTTGCTTCACACCACTTTGCAGTTCAGCTCCAACCCAGCCTCACCTTTTTGGGTCGCTCATGAGTGTGTGGCTTTGCCTCGCTTAAGACCGCATGTGGCATCTGCGAAGAAAACCAACAGAGGAAAAAGCACACTTTGAGGTATGTCCCAAACTCACAGGCCACCAGTAGCAATGTCTCTCTCCCACTCCTTTACCTTGGCTGCTTACCCACCCATAGTCTGCTGCTTAAGGCTGCGGTGTTCAGGCCAGCACAATATCTGTGAAAGGAGATGCTCATAATTACACCAGCCCTATGACACCTGTGACACCTCAGAAATAACTGCTACTGCAGCCTGCTGTTCATCACTCACCTTGCCTCACTCCGTTCCAGTGCAGACATACTGCTCCACAAGATGTTTCACACCTTCAGAACACAAAGCATAAGCTAGTCATACAGGCACCAACAGCGGCACATTCCCTCTGTCACCATGCACCAGCTGACGTGTTTACAGCATTCCACTCACCTCCTCAGTCTTCCTTTGACATCCAGCTCCCTGCTCTGCAGCCGCAAAACAATACGAAGCAAATTACCTAGATCCTGACTGTCAGATGTCTGGCAATCCCAAAACTGTTCCCATTCCAGCTTCTGTGCTCTCATAACCTTCTCAATCTGTGCTTTGCGTTCTGACCTGTTGCGCTGAGCCACAGCCACATCAGCAGACCAGGAACAAGAAAAACAGCAATACCCACAAAACAGTACGCACCCTCCCCTTCTCTCCCCCGCACAGGGAAGCTGCTATGTCATGCTCCGACTCATATAGTCAATCCATCTCTGATGTCTCAGGAACCGCAACCTTCAGTGCCAGGTGAGTCTTGGGAAAATTGCAGAAGAAACACATTGGGATGTTAGATATCACTTTCTGTAAGAGAGTACCCACTGCACAAAACAAACTAAAAAATCCCGTTGACCGATGTAGATTCTCAGGCAATACAAAAGAGACCCAAGAAGGCACAAAAGCCAAATGATCAACCTCCCCCTCCATTTATGGCTTGTGGTGCCATCCACTCACCGTGATGGTGGCACCTCGCTTGACCAGGCCTGTTTTGTTAACTGCAAAAATAAGTAAAACCACCCACCGACACAAAAATTACAGTTACTTTTGGTTGACTCAGACACACGGAGACTGACAGTGCTAGCAAAACACTCAGGCCCACATATTCCGAAAGAGATGTGGCTAGAGAGGGACTATGGCTGGCATAATGACATTTAGTTTGCACTAATGGATTAAGAGCTCTTAATTGACACCATTACAACAGTGTTGCCAGACCCCTCAATAGACAAGTTCGTCAAACAGGAGCTGTGACTGAAATGGGACTCAAGAATGAGCTGCTGAAAAATGTTCACATACAGAAGGCTACAATCAGATAACACAGCACCAAAAAGTCTTACAACACAACCACATTGTAATGGAAGCAGATCCAAGTGTGGACAGAAGATGCAGGGAGCAGGACAGTGGGATAAAAAAGAGGGACAGGGAGCAGGACAGAGACCTGGAGAAATTAAAAATAGCGATGGGGACCAGGACACAGGAATAGACAAAGAGAGGGACAGGCAGAAGAATGTTAAAGAAATGTTCTTGACCCTTGGTGTCCCATAGCATTTTCTGAGATATCTGTGCTTAAAAATGTAGTTTAATTTTTTAAAAAATTAAAGCAAAAAACTGGTGTGGACTGGGTACATCTCATGGAGAGGGACCCTCGAGACAAAAGAGACTTGGGCTTTTGAACCCTCACAGTCTCTGCTCCCGTGCTCCATGTGTCCTTCACATGCTGTCCACATGCCTCTTGGTCCAGTGGTTATTCCCGGTCTGGGGCTTCTTTGTTTCTTGTTGGATTCTCTTTTCTCTGTCTTTCAGGCAGGTTTTTACTGTTCTTACCTTGACGGTTTGTAGCCTCTTCCTGGAACGTGTCTTCACAGCCCCGCAGCCACCTGTGTCACCAATAAACCAGGTTAAGTTCCCAGTATGCAGCCTGGAATTCCAGCAGGCCTGGCTGCTCATGCTAAGTTGGGCTACTCATGCTAAAACAGGTTATTCAAATGAAACAATACAGCTAAAAGAGTAGAATACAATTAAAAAGTTAGTTTGATTTAACTTATTCTGCAACAAGGACAGGGGTGGGCAGAGAAAGATAAGGAGTGGGACACAGAGAGAGAGAGAGCATAATACACAGTGGACAAGGGGTGCAAAACAGGACAAAGAGATAAATAAGGAAAAAAAGTGTTGGACTGCAGAGGAGTGGAAGGGCCAAGTAGTTGAACAGAGGAAGAAAGAAGAAAAAAAGACAGCCAGTCAGACAGGAATGTAGCAAAAACAATGGGAGAGGCAATGGGACAGAGAGAGAGGGAGGGAGGCAAAGGGTGAAGGGCAAAAAGATGGAAAATGGGATACAGAGAAAAAGACAAAAGAAGCAGGTCAGAGGAGTAAATAGAGAAGAAAAAAGGTCAGGGAGAAAGAGGTAGAGAAGAAAAAAGCATCGTTGGGGGCAGGACAGAAAGATGGAGAAAGGAAAAACAGGGATGAGAAGCAGGAGAGAGGGACAGAGGGACAAATAGAAAAGCAGAACGACAGGACGATAGATTGACAGGGCAAGGAGCTGGACAGAGAGAGAGAAAGAGGGGACAAAGTGACAGGGAGCAGGACAGGAGAACAGAGAAAGAAGGCTATCAGGACAGAGGGCCTGGGAGAAAAAGAGAGAGAGCAGGACAAAGAGATGAGAAAGAAAAAAATTACAGGTAAGCAGCAGAACAAAGGCGTAGAGAGGGGAAAAGGAGAGGAAGAAGGACAGAGGGATGGAGAGCAGAAACAATGTGACAGGGAGGCAGAGAGACAGAAAGAAAATAGAGACAGGTAACAAGACACTGGGATAGAGAGACAAAGAAAGGGACAAGTAAGACAACAGAGAATTAGAGAAAGAAGACAGTGACCAGGATCAGCACAGAGGGACAGAGACAGAAAGAGACAGATGAGTACCAGGACATAGGGAGAAAATGACAGGGGCAGGGAGCAGGACAGAGACATGCAGAAAGGAAAAAGAGGGACAGGGTGAAAGGCATAGGAACAAATAAGGATGAAGAACAGGGAGAAAGACTAAAAGAATGACAGGGAGAGAAAACAGGGCATGGAGATGAGATAAAGAGAGGGATGGGGACCAGGACTGAGGGATAGAGAAAGAGAGGGATAGGCGTGGTGTGCAAGAATATAGAGAACAGAGGTACAGGGATGCAGAAAAAATGCCAGAGAGGAAAGAGATGGTCAGGGAGTTGGATAGAAGGTCAGGGAGCCAGGCAGAGGGATGGAAAGGCCAAGAGAGAGGTACAGGGATGAAGAAAAATGCAGCAGAGATGGGAGCAGAGAGAGGCAGCGACGTGGGCTGGAACGTGGAGGGGCAGGGGGTGAGGAGTGCGCAGGGGATCGGGATGCAGGAGAGGGAGACGTAGAGGGCCCAGAACTCTGTGCGGCTCCCTCCCTCAGCACTGGCTGGAGGATTTTACAATTCAGACGCTTCTCTCTTTCCTCTCTCTGTGTCACACATCCTCTTCTGTAGCTCCAGTCACTTGTCTGCCATCCACCTAAGGACTATCATGGTGTCTTGTAGCGCTTTCAATATAAAGCTTCAGAGATACCTGGTGACACACACACGAACATGGGTTTATTGTAGTTTTGGTTACACATGCAGCCCCGGGTTATATTTTTTCATGATTTAGCCTGCTGAAGACTACTAATAGGAATCCTTCCTTACCTAGAGAGACAGGGTTTCTCATCTGCAGATAGAAACAGCTTCCAATTCAATCCGCTTCATTTTATTATTCAGCTGGTTTACCTTTTTCCAGTCTCTCCAACTTCAGCCACAGCAGCTACTCTAAAAAGCAAGTAAGTGTCAGACCTTTCCCTTTCCACAAACGCTTATATGACAGCAAGGCAAACTGGAGACAACCAAAGCCAGATGCTCTCAACAACACCCACGGGGAAGGAACTGGTAGCTGGCACCTGAGCCGGCGTGAGCCAGGGACGGAGCCGCCCCGGACACACGTGGGTGCAGGGCCCGGGCTGCAGCGCCCGCTCCGGGCACCGCAGCGGCTGTGCCGGCACGACTGGCAGAACGACGCGGCGGCCTGGCAGCCCCGTGCCGAAGGGCTACAGCTCCTGGCGCGGCACCCCTGCCGGGGCGGAGTGTGGGATCTCTCCTGCTTCACACAGAATCGCACAAAGGCTGGGGTTGCAGGGACCTCTGGAGATCACCCGCCCCGACCCCTGCTGACTCGGTCACAGAGCAGATCGCACAGGATCCCAGGGGGTTTGAATGTCTCAGAGAAGGAGACTCCACACCCGCTCTGGGCAGCCTGCTCCAGGCTCTGGCACCTCCCAGCAAACAAGTTTCTCCTCCTGTTCACACGGACCCTCCCGTGTTTCAGTCTGTGCCCGTTGCCCCTCACCCTGGCGTTGGGCACCACTGACCAGAGTCTGCTCCATCCTCTGACACCCACCCGGAGATATTGAGCCCAGTGATCAGATCCCTCTCAGCTTCTCCAGCTCAACAGCCCCAGCTCTCTCAGCCTTTCCTCGTAAGAAAGATGCTCTGAATGTCTAGATTTGATTGGAAGGCATTTTTTCAAGCTCCTTTCCACCGTGTCCTGGGGGTGGGTGTTAGGCAGGGTTTTTAAATGATCCTTGAGGATGCGACGTCTCCACTGTCACCCGCATGGTGGCCTGAGGAAGGGAATACAGGCAAAGGATTTCAGAGGCTCGTGGGACATGGGCATGCCCTCACTGCACACACCCGCAACCACAGGGCAAGTCCCCAAACCATGGCAGGTGCAGGAGGCCTCACCCCCACCTTTTCCACGTAAATGTCCTCCTGCATGCCAGCACCCGGCCTCGGCCAGGGCCACAGCCTGGGCGCAGGGCCCGGCCTGCGCCACCACCGAGCTGCGTCTCCTGGGACAGGAGGCTCAGAACAGCCCCGGCACCACCCGCTCCGTGGTGTGCCCCTGCGGGCCCAGGTGGCGCCGGGACAGCTTCCGGAGCCCTCTGCCTCCTAGTGCATGAAACCCTAACCCACAAAGGTGGACCTGACCCCTAGCACTTATTCTAACCCTCTCTAAATCCTAATCCTAGATCTAACACCTGACCCCACAACCCAGCCCCCTAAACTCTAATCTGAACTTTAATTACTAATCCTTAAACGACAACATTAACCCAAAACCCAAACCTGAGCCCAAGTCCAAACTCAAACTCCTAATTCTAACCCCAGCCTGAACCCTAACCCTTGACGTAATCCCGAATGATAACTTCAACACTTAACATCCTAACCATATTCCCTAATCCTAAACCCCCACAAACCCTAACCCAGCGAAGTTGTGGAGTTCCCAGAGATATTTAAAAACCCCCACGTGCTCAATCCAAACCATAGCTCTTGATTCCATCCTCATCCTAACTCTTCTACTGTCAAAGGGAACAGTTCCGAGATATGTTTATTGTACATTTTTTTAATCTTAACTGTACAAAGAAAGACAAGTAGGTCAGAAAACAAACATCTCCCCTTCACAGAGATTTCCCGTTCCCCTCCCAGCCTCCATTCCCAGAGCTTCTGACAAAGGCACATGTACTGCTGGATCGGCCTCTCAAAAACCACAAAAACCAGCGAAGTCATTCAGTAACAGAACAGAAACATTAAGAACAAAACACAGGTCTGCAACTTGGTGTAGTGATAGCATGATGCATTTTTGTTGTTGTTATTGTTTTTTGTCTATTACAAATGTCACAACTGCATCTTAGATGAGAACTGTTCCAGCACCATCAGCAATGACAGCTAAGGAAGGACCAGTTTTCTATGGTGTCTATTAAAAAAATAAAAAATTAAACTCCGCTTACAAATATTCAGGATTATTATTGACAATATACCGTGTACATGTCCTTCTCCATTATGTACATCAAGAAGATTCTGTACAGTGTGTATAGCAGCTTGCTGCAACACTGCTGCCAGCTACACATTCTTGGCGATTTCTTTAATACATCAGCAGCACTTGCAAAAATTCTTTACTTTCCTAAGAAATAAAAATAGGAGTTATTTTTGTATGTCAGCTGATGATAATAAAAATGTAGTTTTACATGTAACTGACCCATGAAACTGCAGGAGGCTGAGGACTTGTATAATAACGGGTACAGGACAGGTTCAACAGAGTCTTGAAAAACAACCCCCTGCCTTCCCCAGCCCAAAGGGACAGCAGAGTCCAGCAGCACATGCTCATAACAATCCTCTGAAGAACTGAACCATGCTCGCAATACCCAGGTTACGCTTCCTCTCAGAAGCTCCACGACTGCAGACGTGTACGTGCCAGTGGGACCTGGAGCATGAGCCCGCCTGGCAAAATGTTGGTGCCCAATCTAAACATGATCACTTGCTTTCTCAAGCTCCAGTGACAGTACTGACTAAATCTCCCTTGACTTAGACGAAAGCCCAGACACTTTGTTCAATATACATACGTACATCACAGAAGCTTAAATATAAGCAAGATCAAGTCCAGTCTGAAGTCTTCCTGTTACAGGTCTGCAAGTTCTTCCTCCTGCACAGGAAAAACACGTCCAACTATGGCACAGGTGCTCTGCTGAACTTCTCCTGCATTCTTCACCATGCGGTTCTCTCTCCAGATCCAAAGGAGCTTCTAAATGTGACCTTACCTAACATCAGTGAACAAGACAGTTTGTTCTCAGGTTCTGTCCATGCTACATCACTCTTCCCATCGTGTACAGACAGTCATTTGTGGCAGTATCAACAACTCCAGTGTTCACGTGAACAGCAGAATTCACAAGTCACCTTGCTGCATTGTTTCTTTTGCTTCTTAGGTTTTCTCCCCAAGAATAAAAAGAAAGAACAAAAAAGGATGTGTGAAGTAACAATATTAGGATCATCTTCACGTGCTTCATTTATTCAGTTGTATGAGAGGAGAGTAGTAGGACAATGAGTGTAAAAAAGATTCGATTTCTCAGGTAATTCTTCTACTTTGGGAAAATGAGTAGCATATTTCCTCTAGTTGCAGAAGCTGCTCCTAAAGTCTTGATTTGCTTGGTAGACAGTTCTTCGATCACCGAACAGCAGTATTACTGACAGTGCAGCTGGGAACAGATGTGTCACTCAGCCTTAAAGACTGGTTTTTCTTTCAGCTCTTGAGATCTTGTGAATAAAGTTACTTCTGTAGAGACTACCAAATCCAAGCACACCTGGTATGGACAAATACGCTGGTGTTCATGATCTAATATCATTACAAGAACAGGGAAGTTACATTCTTTTGATAGTTCTCTACCTTGGTAACAGTTTGAAGCTCTTCTTTTGAACACGTCAGAAATTCTTCACCCTCTATCATCTAGTTTTGCTAGTGCTCTTCAAAAACTTAGCATTACTTTTAGTCCGTTGCAAAGTGACAATCCGGAACACAGAATAAGCAGGAAATTTATGCCCTGAAACTCGGCCTTTAAATTTTAGGAAGTCAAGGCAAATACTGTCACCCAAGATCCAGTTTGTCTGAACCTGCCCTGCACGTATGTGGCTGAGCTTCAATATTGGTACAGATGCACTCAGATACACAAATATAGCACTGTCTCTCTTTTCCTACTTCCATATGTGTGTTTATGGACATTTTGTTTGGTTTTTTTAAAAACCTCTCTCCTTTCTGGTGTGTGCACTCCTCTGTCTGTTGGCACAGCGTTTTCTCCCAGCCTGATTTATACACTGTGGCGACGGTTGTTGATCATGGCCACAATGTGTGACAGGTCCAAACTTTTCATCATAACCTCCATGAACTCCTCGTCTTTCCTTGCTCCCTCCACAAATTCATCCAGAGAAAGTTCACCTGTGTCAGACACAGACAAGAAGGCATCAGAATCATGCCAGCCCACATTGATGAGGAAAAGGAGTACAGTAATCTAACTTCAGAGACCATTTACTATACACGCACTGTTCTAAAGCACCAACAGGCCTCAGAGAGTCTTTTTAAGCATATATGAAACTTCCCTGATATCCAGCTTCCTTTTGTTTTTTTCCCCACGCAAGGGAAAGGGCACCAAAGAAAGAACAGAGGAAGTGCGCAGCTGAGGAGTGGGATCATGGTTTCCTATAAATAAGGCTGAATTAGCCACCTCCTTTTTGACCTAACATATTTTAGTCCTAACCTGCCCCATAATTGCTGGGGTTTATGCTTAAAAGAAGTGACGGAAGCTGTGACAGGCAGAAACAGGTTTTCTGTCCTAGGCCAAAACGCTCTTGTGCGGGGAAGCAGCTCGGCAGAGTTCTTCTGAAATAACAAAGGAGCACGTCAGAGGGCAGTGAGCACAGGAAGCAGCATGGAAAGCAATATCTCTCGGGGACACACAGTGACTGCAGTGGCATCGACCAGCTCTCGACTGACTGGGCTATGGCACTCATGAGCTTGCTGTACTGCCTGTAGCAGACCTGGTGAAGAAACTCTGAGCTTCAACATTAAATTCCAGTTCTTCCTTTCCCCGCTGCTGAAATATTTAGGAGGAGGTGGGGCCATCTGTTAATATTTCCCACTTCTAACTCTGAGATAAGCTACACAGCAACATACAAAAAAGGAAAAAAAGAAAGCCCACTCCAAGACCCTACTACCAAATTCATGTGGACAGAATACAGCTGAGAATTAGAACAGGGAACAAATCCTGTCATACTGATTACATACGACTCATGGGAAAGAAAGCCTTAGCAAAATTCACGGAGAATGCATTACTGGTTGAGAATTCGTACAACAGGTAAATATGAAATGAAGATCCATAAAATTCAATCAAGAAAGGATGACTTGGATGTCTCTTTGTAGCACAGAGACCGCCTGAGGTGGAGGACAACGACAGGAATCTTACCATCTCCATTCACATCAATTTTGTTGAAGACTCTGTTGGTGAACTCTTCTGCACTGGTTTCATGGTCACCACCATTAATAGCTCGAATAGCCTAAAAGAAAAGAGCAAGAATATGAAGCTGTCTGATGGTCTCCAAAATGATAGACTGATTGCACTGCAGCCTGTCAGTGTAGATTCAGAACAAGACAGTCATGCTTGGTACCTCCCCATAAAAATGAACCAGCATCATAAGAAAATATAGCATAAATCAGCAGGCCTTACGACTGGCACTGCAGCGTGCAAAGGGAACATGGAATGAGCAACAAAACCCGGAGGATCACCCTAAATCTGCTTAGGTAAAGGAGAAATGGCAGAAATGGCAGAAATGGTAGAATCAAGATCCACTTAATTGATCCGCTTGCTGTTACCCTATAGTCTGCCAGGCCAAATAGGCTCTGTCAAACATACTCTGCATTTGACATTATGAAATTCTTTTGTTATATGCTGTGGTCATTTATTTCTGTTCTTGCTTTCCCTCTTTCCATTTATATACTGATTCCTGTGTGTCTTGCTTCTCCCTAAAGCTCACTGGAAATGCATTTTCACCTTGAGAAAGTTTAAGCATTATTCACTACTGTTTACTACAATTCATCTTATTCATAATCATATAGTGCAGAGTTCTCTTTTCTTTCCATGCCTAATTGTTTCACCTGTTTAAGGATGTCCATGGAATATGCGATTCCACAGCCTTTATATTGATTTTAAGACTATTCATTTTCTAGTTTTTACCTTCTAATTTTTGGTAACTTTATTCATTCTCAGCAACTTCCTAAGGCCGCCAAAAAGACACTGAACTACACCCACAAAATTCAGAGAGCAGTAAATTGGTTGCCAACAATTATCGCTCACAGGACTTGTTTCTCAAGAGCTCTGTGTTAACAACTACTATCTGTTGCTTCACTGTGATGTCTGAGCATTTTTATTGCAAGTTTTTACTAGGTGGCTGGATATTATTACAGCTATTGATTTGGTTTTGTCTCTTCAATGCCCAGCACTAAAATTCATATTCAAATGAAAATGCATTACTAATGTCTTATTAGTGGCTTTATTTGTGGAGAGTTAAGCCTTCAAATCTATATCAAATCAATTTTCTGATGTTTCTTATTCAGAGATGTAAGTTATTTAGGGTCATTGAACCTTTCCTGCATCTTTCTGGTTTCCCAGTCTCTACAGAGTAACCCGAACTTCCAGCGTAATTCATTCTGAGATATTCACAAGGCCATGTTTATGCCTGTAATTCCAACACTTTCCACAACAGCTATTTCAATACCATCTTTTCCATTAACAGTCATTCTTCTTTAAACTATTTGTCAGAGTCAGAAATGTATTATTACATTGACAGTTAGGAGCTGGTTCTAAAAAGCAAACTGGGAGTAACTTTCCAACTGGTATTAACACGGGGAACAGGACACATGAAGGACACATTGCAGAGGCTGCAACTGGCCGTCATGGAGTGTGAAATCTTGGAAAGCACAATTTAGGTCCAAGGCAGCTAAATCAATGTTACGGCGTTAGCCGTGCTGTGACACGTGCCGTGGGGGTACGGAAGGGTCTGTCAAGTCTGCTCACTGCACTGTGAGATTGTGGGGAATTCTGCTGAAAGAAAGAATGCTGTGAAAGAAGGTCTCGTCCATTTGGGGAATAACAAAAGTCTTATTTGTGTGGTGGAATTTGTCTTTAAGGACAGAGGAAAGAACACAGATGCCTGGAGACTCACCTTAATGATGTTGAGCAATTCATGTCGATCAATGCAGCCATTGCCATCTACATCATAGAGCTTGAAATACCACCGCAATTTCTGCTCCATCTTCCCCCGGAGAACGAGGCTGAGGGCAGCCACATATTCCATGAAGTCAATATATCCATCCTGTGGGAAAACAAAACCCAAATTGCAACAGGAACAGACTGAGGGATTTATGGCTCTAGAGGTGCTTTACCTTACTGCTCGTTTGATTCACATCTAAAAGAGAAAGAAAAACAAGTGGCACAGAGACTTGGACTTAGGAAAAAGCTTTAGTACACACACATACACACATGTGCTATGTCTGTCCACCTTTAAGATCTCCTGGACACCTGGATTCCTGTAGTTATGATCTATTACGTGTCTGTGCTACTCCGTGTTTCCACTTGCAGAGATGGCACCTGTTACTGCACAT
This sequence comes from Caloenas nicobarica, assembly GCF_036013445.1. Classification (NCBI taxonomy): domain Eukaryota; kingdom Metazoa; phylum Chordata; class Aves; order Columbiformes; family Columbidae; genus Caloenas; species Caloenas nicobarica. The sequence continues at coordinate 189,215 of NC_088245.1, forward strand.
GGCCAGTGTGAACGGACTCTCTGTCCACCAGAGCTGACTGTACGGCCCGCGGGACAGAAACTGATCCAGAGCCCTGGTGCCAGAGAACTGGAAGGTCATTCTGCCTGAGGTTTCTGTACTAGTCTGCTTTGTCTTTGTGGGAAACTACTGCTCTGTCAGTAAGCCACAGACCCCTTCTCCATTCTCTGAAAAAAAAAAAAAAAAAGTGACTGAAGATGTATTTTAAAATACATAGAACACGATCTGACAGATGGAAAAATTGTTCTGTATTTAGGTTTTGTAAACATTCGATTTCTTGAATCTACAAAGAAACTCAAAAAGCTCTTGTTTCCTCTGCAAGAAAAATGCCAGACATTAAAGATTTATCATCTATAGATTTAATACTAACTAAAATTTCAAGTGGTTAAAAAGAAACAAAAAAGAAAGTGCATATCTCTGCCAAAAATTCTGAATAATTGCTTCAACAAATTACAGAGGAAAAAAACCCCAACTTTAATTTACTGAGGTATTTAAACAAAGCCAGATGTCTTTCTGGAATGGATTTAAATAAATATATGTAAAAGGTGAATGTAGGTGGACTAGCAGAGCACTACTGTGTTACAGCAAGGATCACAACATTTTAAAATATTCACTCAGGATCATCGTAGTACGCCCCTTATGTGAGTTTTTCATAACTCCATTGAGCAAAGTCACCAAAACCAAAGACAACCAGCTCTAGAGGTGGCAAGGCAGGCATGATTGCTATTTATAAAATAACTCTATTGAAAATTTATCCTCTTTGACCTCAGCAGAGTTCTCAGAATCTGAAGGTCCAGAGGGCAGATGATTTCACCCATTGCCCATGTCTATATTACTACACGGTGGCTCGTCCTTGGGTGCTCCTGCTCCTTGTCCTGGTTTACAAAGGAGCTTAGATTAAGTGGCTATTAACAGGCTCAGATTAACTGATGTAGGTCCATCTCCACCAGTTGCCACACTCTTACTTCATTCTCCTTGAGATCACTGTAGCTTTATTTAGAAGATAGTTTTTTTATCTTTGTATGACCAAATTTGAATTTGTCTTCTTAAAACATTGTTTACTGCATAACATGAGGCTCACAGGAGAACTTTGGTACACGTAACATCCTTGTACAAATTTTGAAGTCTCTAGACATCCCAAAAAATGATAGAGGTAAAGGCAAAGACTTGTGCGAGAACTGTAAATGTGTTGATTTAGTTTATAAAACTGCTTCTCATCACTATCATCACTCTGGGCACAGAGAACTTAGGATGAGGAAGGATATTCTTTGAGACTTGCAGGCGTTTCCAGTCATTGTGTCCACCACAAGACCTCAGCTACCCTAACGGAGTCTGGCTGTTCTGCTCTTACCTTTAAGAATTTCGTAATCTTTCTAAGCATTCCTTAACCCTTTATGACTTCTGGCATGTTGTCCAAACCAAAATTCTTTACTCATTCCCTAGGCTTTCCTTCTTCAAAACAGACCCTGTTATTTCCCATCCATTTCACATCTCTGTGACTGGTTCCTCCTTGACTCACAGACATTTGCTCCAGCCATTTCAGAACCTTGGAGCAGAGAGCAAAGCTGAATTTTCCCAGGCTGCCATAAACCCAAATTTCTCTATTATTTTTATTAAAGGCCTGCAAGCACAGGGTTAAGTATATATGGATAAAAACCAGGAAAAAAGTTGGGGGAATTGCATGCTTAAAAGAATTGTGGGGGTTACTGTTTCCTACCTTAGAGCCAGCCAGTGGTCACTTGTCACAGCGGGGAACGGCCCCCGCCTCCCCGCACTGCTGTGTGCTGCGCCCCCTCGCACCGAGGAGAGCACGTCTGCCCGTGCAGTGTTCATTGCAGCCGCCAAATAGCTGGACATTACTGCCTCTGTGAATGTTATAATTGTGTTTGATTCCTGTAGTATCTATTGTCTTATATTTATTATATTTTTGAATAGTAAGAATAAGAATGAAATTATTATTCTTATTCCTTTCACTAGTATTTTACTAGTCAAACAAGGCCAAGTCAATTAATACACAATAAGGAGTCATCAAAATGTAAAGATGAACTTGCACAAGGTAGTTAGATAATAAGGTGTTATTACCTATGGCTATGTTATCTGTGTCCTTATCTATGCACATTAATTTGCTCCTTGCATTTAGCCGCTTCATGTTAGTGTCCCTCAGCAGCTTTCCACACCAACGTCTGTAAGAGAAAACCAGGGTCTCTAAAAGCGCAGAAGCTGGTTCGCCTTTAAGCAGTATGAGGCAGTTAATTTCCTTGCTGGATAACTCACCTTGTTCATATCAAACGTGCGGAACATCTGCTCAATGTACTCATTGGCCTCTGGATCCAGCCCTCGAAGCCCAAAGAACTGTTTGAATTCATGCTCTGTCAGCTGTCCAGAAGGACACTCCGTCATGAACTTTTTGTACCAGTGGTGGATCTCAACAGCCTGCAGATCGTCCACTGTGGAGCTACTGTTGTTCCCCATGTGTATGTGCGATCAGAAGAAAGATGCTCAGGAACGATCCTCTTCCTTCTGTTGCTCTCACGGCACTGCCCATCTGCTCCTGCCCAAGTTCAACATCAGTGTCAGTTAAGTGAGAGATCTAAATTTCCACAAGCCACTTATAGATGATAATCTGCTTAGAGGATGATTTGCAAACCTGAAAGTTTCGATGATATAGTCATCTTAGAATGGAAAGGAGGTGCAAGATAATCACTGCTATTTCAGGAGCCAATTCAGCAAGGGTGAGAAGGTTAATCAGATACCAGCATCAGGAGCTATACTGGTTTGGTACACGTCCCTATTTTTAACTTTGATTTAATTATACATGAAGATAAGAGGAAAAGGGTATAAGATGTGGGATTTGAAGTGAAGATCTGCTCCTCTAACTGGATTTGAGAGTCTGTTTCCTCAAATAGAAGTGCTGGATAACTTACGGTATAGGACCAGTGCACAGTGCGTGGACTTCTCTTACCGAAGTAGCCCATCATCAGTGTTACACTATGTGGGAAAAAGCTCGTCCCACACAAAAAGAGGCTTGGAGAAACAGTGGTGGATGGGGGAAACCAAACAATCCCCTAACCTGGCTCATCCCAGAACTACCACATAAGTGCAATCAACCCATAAAGGCTCATCTGCACAAACAGGGAGGAGCAAAAAGAGACAATCACAGGCTGGGGAACCCGAATAATCCAGTAAGAGAAATGAAGCCCCTGTCCTGGCTCCTGCTAAGGCTGTTACAGGGGAGCCATCAGCCCCATGGGCCTGGAGGTGGCACCCATGACAATGAGTCGATGCGGGAGGTTGTCAGAGTACCTGACAGGCTGAGGGTGCTGCCTGGGGGCCGTGGAAAATGTGCGGGCAGAGGAAGAGCGCTTGGGGATTGCATAAGACTTACAATGGGATGCTTAGAGGAGGGACCAAAGGTGGAGAAAGGGACGGGTCTGGGTGGTTTGGGGATGAACACGCATGGAAACCGGAGGGAAAGGTGACACAAGAGGCTGGTTGTATGTAGAATGGTTGCTGGTCAGCATGAGTGTCTGGCCGTGCCCTGTGCCTGATCAGCACAGCATTTCCTGTCTTCTAACATTTCTAACTCTTTTTCTGGCTGTGCAGCTCTGTTCTGTGCGCGTGCGGGTGCACGGGGCTGTAAGTGCCCACAAGTGGAGCGGGGACCACGGGTCACAGACGCCAGTCACTGGAACCAGCGAGGGTCCAAGTGCCAGCAGCTGGTGTCAGAGCACGGATCACAGGGTCCTGCGTGTCCTGGGTGCTGAGACTGGCCTGAGAGTACGTATGTCTGTATATGATCACTAGCAAACACCAAGCCAGGACTGGTCAACAAACAGGGTAAGCGGCTCGGGAAGCAGCTGTAGCAGCCTCACCTCTGTCAGGCCACCAGATCTGTCAAATTCTAAAGACAGCACTGAGGAACAGGAATCAGAGTAAACCACCATCTTTACTTAGGAATGGTTGTCATTCCAATGTTTTATCCTCAGAAACTTGAATCTGTTAAAACATGGTAATAGCTTATTTTTGTAGCATAATTTTTAAACAAATCCGAACCCATAAACTTTGTAATAAAACAGAAGTAATTTTATATCCTGAAACAATGAACAGTGCTAAACAGTCTTTCGTGCCAGCATCATATAACAATGTAAGTAGTACTGCCTCAAATTCACTTTCTCAAGAGCATATTAAATCAATGCAACAAGACTATGTATCACAAATGTTTCAGCTACCTATACTGAAGCTGCAGATAAACATTATTAAGACAATTAAAAAATTGTTTGTGTTACTGAAATGTAGTGAGATACCAGCATAACTGACCCTTGAAAATTATCACTATTAATCCATTTAAGAAGGACAGTATGTAAAGGACATATAGGATTCCTATCTCTGTTAGGCGCCATCACTAAACATTTTAAACTAAGGACTCAGTGTTACGTTCAGAATCTGAGGATGGTTATGGTTGGAAGGGACCTTGAAGCTCATCTCGTTCCACCCCGCGCCATGGGCAGGGACACCTTCCAGCAGCCCAGGCTGCTCAGAGCCCCGTCCAGCCCGGCCCTGGGCGCTGCAGGGACGGGGCGCCCACAGCCTCACGGGCAGCCTGGGCCAGGGCCGCGCCACCCTCAGGGGGAACAACTTCTTCCTTAGACCTGATCTAAATCTCCCCTCTTTCAGTTTAAAACCTGCAGTCTGCATCCTATCCCTCCGCTTCCCAATAAAGAGTCCCTCCCTATCTTTTCTGTAAGCCCCCTTGGAGTACTGGCGGCTGCCCTAAGGTCTCCCCAGGGCTTCTCTTCTCCAGCTGAACGCCCCAGATCTCTCGGCCTGTCCTCAGGAGAAGTGCTGCAGCCCCTGATCATTCCCGTGGCCTCCTCTGGACGAGCTCCAGCAGGTCGTGTCGTTCTCCTGCCGGGGCCCCCGGAGCTGCACGCAGGACTCCCGGTGAGGTCTCACCAGAGGGGAGCGGAGGGCACAACCACCTCCCTCAGCCTGCTGGCCACGCTCCTTTCGATGCAGCCCAGCATACGCTTGGCTTTCTGGGCTGTGAGCTCATCTTGCCAGCCCATATTCAGGTTTTCACTCACCAATACCCCAAGTCCTTCTCCGCAGGGCTGCTCTCAATCCACTCATCACCCAACCCGTATCCAAGTCTGGGATCGCACCAACCCATGTACAGGACCTTGCGCTTGACCTTGTTGAACTTCATGAGCTTCATGGACTCACCTCTCCAGCCTGTCGAGGTCCCTCTGGATGGCATCCCTTCCCTCTAGAGTACTAACCACACCACTTTACATTTCTGTCTAAACCCAAGAATTTATTCTTAGTATAATAGAAATTTTAACAGTCTAGTCCAAGAGTCGTCATTCATCTAGATCTAATTACAGAAAAGCAAAGAAAAATACTATAGGTTGAGCATTTACATACAGGGGAAAAGTTGCACTAATAGCAATAATACAATTAAAAATGCAATACTCACACTTAGATTCTATGCCTTTTCTGTTGTTACACTCACCTGACTGCTGCTCCTCGGGATATTAAGATCTGTGGTTCACTCTGATGTTTGTGGCGGGGGGTGTCACGGCAGGTTGTCAGCGTCTGGAGTCCTTCACTGGCAGAAATCTGATGCTCTTGTTAATGGTTTCCTCATCCTCTTTTTTTTTCTTTTTTTTTTCCCCCCTCTTTCTTTCTCTTTCCTTCCACTTAGACTTATGTATATAAGTTTGCTAACTTAAATTTACACCTTTCTCATTCTTTTTACATTTATATTTGAGTTTACTCTGTATGGTGCCCTGTACATATCTTAGATAAATTTCCTTTGTTAGCCGTAAAAGCAGTTTGGGATACCTCTGGATCTGCATTTTTTTAACTGATTCTTAGTTTATAGCCATGGAGTGTCCAGCACAAAGCCTGTGCCCCACCTCTTATCATCCCATGTCTGTTCTGCTCTATGCCAAATCCTGCATCCCCACTTCTCAAGACCTCAGTTGTTTTACCAGGCCTGTATTTCTCTGTCATTGTGTTAGAGCTGTAAATATCTCATTCTACCTAGAATAATTGCTTGCTAATACCACCTATATAAAACCATGGTTGTACCACACAAGGATAAATAAATAGAATAAATTAGCCATAGACACCTGATAATTAGAGAAACCGCTTTGTTTCAAACCAAGTGAAAGGAAGCTGCAGGCAGGTTGTGAAACACTCCAAGCAGGCCTGGCAAGCCCTGCAAACTCAGCATAGAGCCTGTGGCGATACCCGTGACTGAACTGCGAGGCCACGCAGCGGCAGCCATATGAGTGCATTTGAACATATGTGCTAACGCACAGTGGGGACAGGCGTGAGCAGCGGGGATTGTGCAGCTCAGACTTCATGAAGTCTTGATGAACTTCGTGAAGTGAAAAAAAGCCAAGTGCAAGGTCCTGCACCTGGGTTTGGGCAGTTCCCAGTATCGATACAGACGAGGAGGTGAATGGATTGAGAGGGGGCTTGAGTAGAATGACAGGAGACACTGGTAAACAAAAAATGTACAGGAGCTGGCAACCTGCGGCTGCAGCCCAGAAATCAACTGTATTCTGGGCTGCATCACCAGGAGGGACCAGCAGGTTTGGGGGGATCCTGCCCCTCTGCCCCGCTCTGTGAGACCCCCCCGCAGTGCTGGGCCAGCTCTGGGCCCCCAGCACAGACACACACGGACCTGCTGGAGAGGGGCCAGAGCAGCCCCAGCAATGACCCGAGGCTGGACCAGCTCTGCTGGGAGGACAGGCTGGGAGAGCTGGGTGCTCAGCTGGAGAAGACTCCAGAGACCTTTCTGCAGCCTTTCAATACCTAAAGGAGGCTTAGAAGAAAGACTTTTTACCAAGGCTGCAGTGACAGGACAAGAGGGCGGTTTTAAACGCGAAGAGGTTTAGCACGGACACCTGCAGCGGCGCCAAGGCCGGGATGGACGGGCACTGAGCAACCGACCCGGCGAGCGCGGCCGCGCTCGGACCAGGGCACGATAAAGGTCCCTCCCACCAAACCCTCGGTGTCCCGGTCACTCGGCAGCGCTCAGGCCGCTGCCCGCCACTGTCACCGCCCCGCCACTGTCACCGCCCGTGCCACCGTCCCCGCCCGTGTCACCACCCGTGTCACCGCCCCCGCCCGTGTCACCGCCCCACCAGTGTCACCGCCCGTGTCACCGCCCGTGCCACCGCCCCCTCCCGTGTCACCACCTGTGTCACCGCCCGTGTCACCGCCCGCCCGTGTCACCGCCCGTGTCACCGCCCCCGCCCGTGTCACCACCCATGTCACCGCCCCCGCCCGTGTCACCGCCCCGCCAGTGTCACCGCCCGTGCCACCGCCCGTGCCACCGCCCCCGCCCGTGTCACCGCCAGTGTCACCGCCCCCGCCCGTGCCACCGCCCCACCAGTGTCACCGCCCGTGTCACCGCCCTTGCCACCGCCCCGCCAGTGTCACCGCCCGTGTCACCGCCCCGCCCGTGTCACCGCCCCACCGGTGTCACCGCCCCGCCACTGTCACCGCCCCCGCCCGTGTCACCGCCCGTGCCACCGCCCGGTCAGTGCCACCGCCCGTGCCACCGCCCGTGCCACCGCCCCCGCCCATGTCACCGCCCATGTCACAGCCCGTGTCACCGCCCCCGCCCGTGTCACCACCCGTGTCACCGCCCCCGCCCGTGTCACCGCCCCGCCAGTGTCACCGCCCGTGTCACCGCCCGTGTAACCGCCCGTGTCACCGCCCGGTCAGTGTCACCGCCCCGCCCGTGTCACCGCCCGTGTCACCGCCCCCGCCCGTGTCACCGCCCCGCCAGTGTCACCGCCCGTGTCACCGCCCGTGTAACCGCCCGTGTCACCGCCCGGTCAGTGTCACCGCCCCGCCCGTGTCACCGCCCGTGTCACCGCCCCGCCCGTGTCACCGCCCCACCAGTGTCACCGCCCGTGCCACCGCCCGTGTCACCGCCCCGTCCGTCACTCCCCGCGCACGCTCCGCCCCCTCACGCTCTCGCCACGCCCCTCCTCGGAAAGCCGTGGCTGATTGGCTGCTTCCTTGTTATTGGGCGGGTCCCCAAGCCCTACCGGCATTGGTGATTTTGTGCCATGTCGCAGGACAACCATGACCCCGAGGAGGCTGCTTCGCCGCAATTAGCTGGCGGTCACGTCTATTTTCGAGCCTCCGTAGCTGACTGGCTGTGGTCCTGCGGGGAGGCGGGGCCGCACCGGAGGCGGAAGCTGCCGCGGCGTGTTCCGGTGCTGAGGTGGCGGAGCCGTCCGGCGGGCGCGGGTCGTCGGCAGGTCGGTGCCTCCCCCGGCCCTCGCTCTGGTCCTTTTGCTGGCTGCGGGCTCGGCGTTGGCCTCTGGCTCTCGGCGAGGGTCCCGGGCTGGGCTCCTTCCAGCGTGCAGCCCCGCCGGGAGCGGCGCGGCCGGGCCCGGGGCACCGGGGCGGGTTCGCGGCTCCGTGGGGCGCGGGCCGGGCCGGCGGCGCTGCTCTGTGTCCAGGGCCCCGCCACGGCGGTGCCTCCGCTGCGGCCGTGCTGGTGAGCGCCGTGCCCGGTGTGAGGGCAGCGGGGCCGTCCCGGGGAGGCTGTGCCGGCGGCACCGCCGTCCGGGCTGGGGGGGGTGCGTCTGCGGGGCTCCGCGGGTGGGTCCGCGGGGCTCCGCGGGTGCGGGGCTCGGGGCTCCGCGGGTGGGTCCACGGGTGCGGGGCTCGGGGCTCCGCGCGGTCCCGCAGCTCCGTGGGCGCTGGCGTCCCCTTCCCCGGGTGCGGGGCTGCTCTGGCCCTGGGGCTGCGGGTGCTCAGGAGCTGTTGGTCTCCTCTGATCCCTTCAGTCTGAGGTTTGGTCCAGGGCTTGTGTGCAGCAGCAATGCCTGCAGTGTCTGCTTACCTTCACAAGAAGGGAAATGCAAGGAATTAAACTTAATTTTTGTATAATAAACTCATAATAGAATGAATTAGGGAAAACCAGTGTTAAGTCTTTCTTCCCTGTGACTAGTACCTAGAGATAGAAAAGCATGGATTTATGCACTGCTTATATGCAGACTGTCCTATGACCAGTAAAGGATTTAGGCTGCTTGGGTTGGTAAGGGAAGTATATTTTGGAGCAAAGTACCCTCTTCTGGAACACTGCTGATAGTCCCAGTGTTCAAAGTAAAGTCTGACAGGCAAAAATTCATGAATCATAAGAACGCTGAGCAAAAAGATATTTTCAGGTACATCCAGAACACAAAGTGTACTGGCTTACATCACAAACAGATTGCAGGCCTTTTGTGTTCTGCTATTAAATACAAAAGTGGAAATCCACACCAAAGTCAGTGTGCCCCTGGTAGAACAACAGTCTTGTCTCTGAGAGCTGTACTGTTTACTTTATTTGGGTGAGGCAGTGGAACACAGAATAACCTCTGTCCTTTTCTGTTTGTCTACTTCTGTTTATGAGGAAATTGGCCAGCATTGTGTAATACTTTCCTGCTACAAGCTCAGAAGTAAATATGAAGTGCAAGCACCAGGGTGTTCTTGCCCTGCGCCCTTGAGGCTAATGCATGAGACAGCTCCTACCTTGCAGGCAGTGGATGGACTGTTCACTTTGCGACAGCATTTAAAGCTGCTTGTTCTTGGAGTTCTTGTCAAGGAGGGTTCAAAGAAGACTGAGCCAGGCTCTTTACAGTGGGATCCAGTGACAGGATGAGGCGTTGAGCACAAACTGGAACGCAGGAGGTTCCCTCGGAACATCAGTAAAAGCTTTTTTACTGTGTGGCTTACTGAGCACTGGCACAGGTTGCCCAGGGAGGTTGTGGAGCCTCCGGAGATATTCAGAAGCCATCTGGACACGGCCCTGCGCAACTGGCCTTAGGTGGCCCTGTTTGATCAGGGAGGTTGGACCAGATGGCCTCTGTAGGTTTCTTCTTCTAACCTCACGCATTCTGTGATAAGATCCTCCCTGAGCCTTCTCTTTGTCCTCCACTGAATTTGTTTCAGCAAGTTCCCACCTTTCTTGTTCTGGGGAGCCCAGAACTGGGCATAGTACTGCAGATGTGGCCTCACCAGTGCTGAGTAGAGAGGAAGGGTCATCCTCCTCCTGGCAACGCTCTTAATGCAGCTCAGGGTGCTGTTGGCCTTTGCCATGAGGTGCCTCATGGATTATGGTTCGCTTGTCCACCATCATCCTTAGGTCCTTCCCTGCAGAGCTGCCTTCCAGGTGCAGGAATTTGCGTTTCCCCTTGTCGAGCTTCATGAGGTTCCAGTGGGTCATTTCCCCAGCCTGTCCTGGTCCCCACGGATGGCAGCTTACCTGTTTGTGGGATGTCAGCCTCTCCTACCAGGTCTGTGTCAGCTCTGCAGTGCTGTCACCAGCTGCCTCTGCACTGCTGGTCCATCCTGCCAGGCCCCGCGTGACCGTGTGTGAGCAGTCTGTTCTCCCTTGCCTGGTCTTTGCATAAGGTACGTCGTCTTCTGCTCCAGACTTCCCATCAGGTTTTGGTGGACTGGAACACCTGAAGCCTCGTCTTGCCACTAAAACCTGTGGGACAGAAGGCAGTGAGTACCTCCGCCTTTTGTGTGATCAGGGCCCCTGCCGCGTTCAGCAGCGTGCCCGTGTTCTCCCTGGGCTTCCTTTTGCTGTTTGTGTAATTGTGGAGTCACTTTTCATTCCACTTCACATCCCTTGCCATATTCAACTCACCTGATAATGTAATTTAAAAATTAGTTCAAAAGACATGAGTCCGTGAGACTTGAGTCCAGGTTGTTAAAGTCTGTGCCTGTGCAGATAGGTGCAGTCAGGCCTCAGTTCCTCTGCATTTTGAGGCCAGCTGTGAGCCAAGCCCAGCGAGGCATATGAGCTTGAGTTTAGTGTGGGCTTAATGTTGCCAGCCTGGACAAAAGCCAGGGAATCATTTCTCAACATAGTCCATGTACACATGCTTGAAATTGTAATGTTTTAGCATGCAGGTATGTGCTGGGCCCCATACCTGTTGCTGGTTACAGTGGATGTCTGCAGATGCCTAGGTTCTACTTTTTTCCATATTTCTAATACCACTTCTAATAAATCATCTATTGGTTCTATCAGTCCTAAGTCATGTTCTCTTATATGATCTCTTGTGACATCTCAACCACATGTTGTTCATTTGTGACTTTAAGAAGCTGTGGCTGAATGCTCAATGGGAAGATCAGATCCACCCTCTTCAAATATTGGGTGACTGTTTTCTAAAACATGTTTTTACCACTGCCACGACAGCAGGTTCTGTTCCTCACTGGGGCATCGTGGGGGTGGTGATTTACAAAACTAGAAATACTTTATTCTTATAATGAATCAGGTATTCCACGTGTTTAAATGAGTCTCTTGTGTTACCAGCCCGGTGAGCAGTTGACATTTACAGTTCCTACTAGAGAAATTTCTTCTGTCAAACTATATTATTCTCGAATTCCATGCCTCAGTCTCACTGGGGCCAGCTGAGAAGTGAACAAAGTACTAGTACTTTTTTTCACAGGCTGTTGTATTCATGCAAAATGAATATCCTGGCTTTCTGCTGCTTGAGTAGTTTCATCCTCTAGAACTCGTTGCAAGAGTCTGTCCAAGGCCTGGCTTCTTGCCTCCTGTCTGTTTGCTTCAGTTGCTGCTTCTGAAGCATTTTATTCTGTAGGTTGTTGAGACCAAGCTTATGCCATACAGCATAACGAGTCAGAACAGGAGAAATCCAGTTTCCTGAACAGGGAAGACTTCTAACTTTTTATGCTTATTGCAAATGACTGACAGTAATAATCCCAAAGTGTAGTGTGTAGGATGAAGAATGGGCCTATTTCTTTACTGTTGGATAGATTATTTTTCTGGTTTTTTTTTTTTCTTCATCAAGAGTCTTCATTCATGCAACCTGTCAGTACCCACAAGATAAAGAATGGTGTGAAGGACCCGTATGACTGCTCTGCCTTGGAAACCTCTTTACTACTGAATTAGCAGACCTATGAGCTACTCGGTGCATAAAAGAGGTTGGTGTTCACACTCCCTTTTCTGCTATGGATATTCTAATGTGCTTTGTGACATTTTTCCTGCTTCTGCAAAATCAGGTGGTTAGAAGGTGTGACTGCTACAGAAAAATAATGCATTACTGTTCTCTCCATTATCAATATTTCGAGCTAAGAGCAAGGATTTGCTTACTAAGAGAAAGGAGGTCTGGAGTGAGTGGATCATTGCAGCCAGCTCTAGAAGCCTGCTTCTAGCTAAACAGGGACTTCTTGTCATATTAAAAGATTCTGTTTGATGGAGATAATTATTGATCTTATGGCTAATGGGAGTTTTCCTAGTTTCGGTTTGCAATGCTGTAGCTTCTTTTACATTTGTACAAATTATTTTGCCATTTACGGGCATGGACTTACAGTTGGGACAGATCTGTAGCTTTTCTGTTAAGAGATGTGTCAAGTGTCATGTGTGACTTTTCTTCATAGAATATTAGAAAGATTTATGTCTTAAGGGACATTGGGAGTTCATTTGGTCAAACCTTCTTAGCACGGCTGACGTCAAAGTTAGGTCAGGTTGCTATGAGCCTATTCCAGTATTTTTTGTCATCTTACCTGTGCTTTTTTTTTTCTCCGATTGAAATTTCTTATGCTGCCACTTGTGTCCACTCTCTCATGTCCATCCGCTGTGTGCCCTGAAGTGTTTTGCTCTGTCTTTAGCTACCTAACAGGCAATTGTAGGGAAGATGGCAATTGTATCCCCTCCTTACCTGCTGTTCTCGAGACTGAACAAGTCCAGCATTTTTAGCCTCTCCGTATGTCTTGTAATTCAACACCTATCCTAGGGCCTTTCTGCTGTACCTGCTTTAGTTTGTCACTGTCATTTTTGTGTATCAGGAAGCCTGAAAGTGGATGCTGTACTTCACATGTTGTCTTGTAAGTGCTGAACAGAAAAGAATAATTGCTCCTCTCAGCCTGCTGCCTGCAGTGTCACTGACACAGCCCGTGCAGGGCTGACCCCCGTGCTGGGGGAGGCACCGCTGGCTCACGTTGAGCTCATCCCTCGGTTGTTCTCTGCAGCAGTTTTACAGCCCGTTCGTCCCCAGCCTGTACTACTGCAGAGGTTTGTTCCATCCCGGGTGTCGGACTCTGTATCTGCCTTTCTGAACTTCATGATGTTTCTATCCATCTGTTTCTCTAGCTCGTTGGAGTCCCTCTGGTTGGCAGCTCTATACTTAGGTTATCAACTGCTCATTAGAATTTGGTGGATTTATTGAGGTGGATTGCATCCCATTGTCTGGGTTAATGATGGAGAATTTAATCTGCCACTCTCCTCAAAATGGCAAATTATGTATTGCTGGCTGGTACTGCTTCACCTCCACTTGCTGGAGCAGTTTGGCTCCTGAATTTCAAGGAAAGAAAAGAAGGTATACTAAGTAAGCAGCAGCCACGGAATGTATGCCCTCTCGAGACTGTTCCTCCCTGTCAAGGTCCTGTCCTGTCACATGTGTGACATGCAGAGGTCTCATCGTCTCTCTAATGTGATGCACTTGCATCTATTTAGCAAACATCAGGACTGAGTTCACCATTCTCACTACTTGTTAAAAGAAAGCTTATTTTATGTATTTACAGGCCAAGTTTGGTGTAAAGAAGTGGCTTCATTTAAGAATCACTTACTCTTCTATTGATTAAACTGGGCAGATCATGGTTCTGTAATGTAACTGTTAAGAAAGATCAAGAATAAACTATGGCAGTGACTTGAAATCTGGTATAAAAATGTATTCTTTGATCATATATGTAGAGTAGTGAAGGCATCTTTATGTGTCTTATCAGCACATGCTCTGCTTTTATGTTCACAGAGTCTGGCTGCTTTTATTAACATGATATTTTCTTTATTCCTGAAGTTTTACTTTGGCTTTTCTCTCTGGGCAGAGGAGACATATTCTCTGTAAGCCTGGTCACCTGCTTATTCCTCTTGGCTGTTTTGCCTCTGTAACTGTATTCCGATTCTTTGTTTTGTTTTAGGCTGAAGATGCTAAGCCGTTTGTCAGGTTTAGCGAGTACTGTTATACAAGAGCTGTCAGGTGATGACGGAGAGGATGGAGATGCAGTTACTGTAAGTGCACTGTTGTCTCAAGACTTTCAGATCTTATTGAGAGTTAGGTTGGGGAATGTGAATCATTTGACAGTGAGAACTGTTTCTTGCTGCTTTGTTGCTGAGCGCTAGACCCAGCTGTCATTTCACTCTGCTTCTATATTCCTGACCTCTTAAGTCAGCACTTTTGTGGGACAGACCATAATCCTTAGTTTCCACATCTCAAGGTGATCCTAGAAAACAAACCGGAATTAGGGTCAAGAAAGAATTTTAAGAGTTCTAATGATTCTGTGCAGCAGAAAGGGGAGCTCTGTGTGCCTGGGTGACAGTGGAAGGCTTGATCTGTATGGTGCCCTTTGGTACCTGAAACCGTGGACAGTGTGTGGATGGTAGAGTTTCTCCAGTGCCACGCATTTCAGATTTGCTGGTGCTTTTTCTGTGTGTTGGCTCATGGGTATCCTGAGCTTTCCTACTGGTTTCACCTAATTTTGTATAATTTTATAGGCTACATGAAATGCTTGCAAGCAGCAGAGTGCAGCATTTAGGAATGGAGCTGCAGATGCATTTGGATGCTATGCTGCGGTCCATTTAGACTTTTCCTCCAGGACCCTCGTTTCACTGTTCCAGGCACAAGCTGTAGAGCCACAAGCAGAAAGCATGGCGGAGGCACCTGAGGAGCTGCTGGAGCGCCTAGCCCAAACAGAAACACTCGTCGTTCAGCTGAAGGATTTGATCCGAGAAAAGGATGCCCTGCTCCAGCAAAAAGAAACTGTACTCAAGGTATCATTTCTGTCACTGGGGACCTGGGAGCAAGAGTAATGTGCTGCTTCAGCTTTCTGTGCAAGCCAGTCTCTGGTTGCTTGTGAATATTTGAGACACCTGCACTACTAAATGCATCAATTCCAGAGAACTGTTGGAATCCAAAGAATGGACACTAACCCAAGAGATGTGGGTAGCTTCTGTTCACTTTGTGTATGAATAATTCCTTCTAGTTTAGATAAGTTACATCCAAGTTATGTAGCATTTTGTCTTGGAGCTCGTCGAGGCCTGTGCAGACTCATGGTGGCTCCAACAAATACTAATATATTTTGTGTGCGGCTTTTCTTTCCCCACTTCAGAGTGTTTGAGACAAAGAGCAGTTCTGTGATTTTATGGCATGTAACCGAAGATATATATTGCGTACCCTGGGGCACGATGTGAGAGAAAGTGCAGTTACTTGAGATAGTGTTGAGGGACTGCATATAGTAGCGGAAATCAAACTGATTTGCACTAACTGCTAGAAGTCCCTTGAGGGATGTGCCCCTTGAGGAGGAAGTACTAGAGCCACCTATTTCGCTGTGTATAATTCTTCAGAGCAAATTTGTTTCCTGGGTGTGTTTTAATTAGCACTGTTACTGGGGAGGCAGGTTTGGACAAAGAACAGCAGATTGACAAATTATGTAACTTTTCCAAGTGATGCTTTCAGGGTGGCAGCACTAGAATTTGAAATGCAGTCAGTTCGTATCCTTCTTTTGCAGGAAGAGCGAGAGGCTGCAGATGCTAAGCTGGTGAAGCTTAAACTTCAGGCCAAAGCCAAAGTGGCCTCTCTGAACAAACGCATTGAGGAGCTGACAGGGAAAGGGTCACCACTGCCTGCACAAACCTCGTCCGAAGAGCAGGTATATCCCAAGGCTGGGAGCACACAGTTAATTCAAAGCTGTTCGCCTCTGCTGATAATCTGGTGCCACCCTATGTTTTCAGTCCCAGTGCACTAGCAGGGCCTCTCTCTCTTGTTAACAGGACATTCACAGTTCCAGCAGGGATGTTTCTGCTGTAGCAAGCTGGTCTGTCCAGCTTCCTTATACTGCAGATGCCATTGGAGTGCACAACCTGATCTCCTCAGGGTATAGGCCAGTTTCACTGTGCATAACTTCAGTGATCTGTTCTAGCGAAGTTCTTTCCTGCAGAAATTACACATCTATCTGAGCTGTAAGTTTCAAAATGTTATCTGTTGTATTAGTACAGCAAAGGAGAGGGAAGGTTGGCTGAAATACAAGAGCAAGGAAGTAAGGAGGTCATTGAAATTGAAAGGCAGTAACTTAAATGTAAAAATTATATAACTTTTTTCCAGCCATGTAGCTTCCTGTACCACCACAAAGTTTTATGGTTAACAAGCCATAATTGTGTAAAGCTAGGTAAAAAATGAGGGGAAAGTGTCTTGTACCAAGACCTTAAAGAAGCTATTAGCTGCTAGCTAAAAACTCCCACTGGAGCTGGTAATTTTTGAAAACTTAAAATTGTTCTGCTGACCACATAGTTTTCTTTAGAAAGTTTGTGATATTAGGCAAGGGAAATGTGATAGAAGTCTAGACAGATTGCAGGACATCAGATGATGTTCATTAAACCGGAAAAGATAAGGGTTCTTTGAAACAATGAAAAAAAAGATTAGAAGGTTATAGGAAACAGTAAAGGGTGAGTGTGACAGCTGTCAGGTGAGAGGTGACTACTTATGGAGTAAAGATTGGTTCCATGACTTGTGATTACTATTTTTGATTGATGGCATCACAAAGTAATAAAAATAGGCTACTGTAATTCACTTTACAATACAGTCTTGAGAATCTTTCTCAGTGCAAAGCAGCATTTGGTTTTCATACAGGAAGAACTGGATGATCTTGAGGATTGACACAGTATAAAAATAAAGCCAAATGTAACAAGTGCAAGATCAAGCATTTGTTGTATCTTGCCACTGTATACCGCAAGGCTGCAGAGGGCAGTGAAGTCCCTGAAGGCTGTTTAGCTGTGTCACTCCTCATTGCCGTCCTGTGCTGAGGCTTTTTTTAGCTTATTCATATGTAGCATGTGAAGACCCGCGTGCTGTTACGTGACTTTGCGTAGACTTGTTGAACCAATGAGCGTTCTTGCTTCAAAATTCAAATTTATCTGTTGAAGGCAAAATGAGGGAAAGCTTATGAGTTAATCAGTGTGATGCAGATTTTAAAAAGAGGCCTACTCTTTTTTATGTAAGGCAAACAGTTCTGCTTCCAACTATTGTACTAGGAGTGGCAAGACCTCACATGGAGTGTTGTCGTGTTCTGTTCACTTGGAATTAGGAAATAAATTCTGAAAGCAGCAGCAGATTTTCCATTCTCCCATCACATTAGTAGCTACTTTTACTAGACACTCAAGATAGCTTGGCTATTTAGTCAACCACAGTCAGAGACGAAATACCATTTATTCCTACAGTTGTGTGAAGAAGGTGCGCTCCAATAAAGTGGGAGAACTGTTGGAGTGAGAGGACAGTACTGACGGGTAAATGGGTTGGTGTAAATTAGCCATTAAGAAAAGTGGCCTTCTCATTAGAGGAATGAAGCCTTGATACAGTCTGCAGTGGAAATCACGTGGAACAGAACCTTTCTGGTTTGGGGTTAGAACGTCATTTAAGAGCAGTGCCTGCCATACAGTTGGTCTTTGAGAGACAAAAAAGAGTGCAGGTGTCGTGTGCTGGCATGTCCGAGGAGACACAGCCTTAGCACGTGTTTTATGTGAGATGTCAGAGTTTAAATTTCATGGTCTTAAACGGAGGATTTTAGTGCCTTGGAGTGGAGTAGAACTGATGATTTTTTGCATGTTTCATTTGCTTATTTTAAGAGGTTCATTGCTATAAATCTCTTTAGAGATTTCCATAGGCATTTTCTGTAGTCTAGATTGATTGATGTCTGCCCCTTTGTCATGTGGAGAATGTTCTTGTATTGCTAATTTAAGATGTTTCATTTCTGGTATTAGAGAAATCTGTGAAATTAAAAAGCCTCACAAATCGAGGTGGTCATATAATTGATTATGCATTATATTTTATTTAATAACATAATTTACCTTAGTTTATATTGTAAGTATTCACGGATAATTAGCTGTTCTAAAGTGCTTTGAGACTTCCCAATTGAAGACATCTTGTGCGTATCTACACAGAAATAGGGAAAATAGTTACTTAACATACGACTTCATTTAAAGAAACAAAATGTAAAGTTAAAATTTTTTAAATGTAGTAGAAATGAGCATCTAGTTACGAGTCAAGAATGCAGTATCATTCTATTTTTTTGTTTGTTTTTAATTGACCAGTCATACTGATCAGTTTACTTTCTTCTGTTTCTTCCCACTTCTTTCCTCTTGCAATGTCAGGATAACCAGCAAAATAGAAGTGAAAGGCATAGAGAGGAAGCCCAAGCACTGAAAGAGCAGCTCAGGGAGCGAGAAGAGACTGTTCAGGATCTGAAGGAACAGCTGGCTCTAGCTAAAGTCAGTCTCAAAGATGCTGAAATCAAGTATGCTACACAGGTACAGAAACATTTTTCTATTCATCAGTCTGTGTGTGCCCATGTTTCCCAACTCCCTGCTTACACTATCACGATAGAATAGAATAGTTCAGCTGGAAGGGACCTACAATGATTGTCTGTTCCAATTGCCTGACGACTTCAGGGCTGACCAATGGTTAAAGTGTGTTATTAAGGGCATTGTCCAAATTCCTCTTGAACGCTGACAGGCTTGGGGCATTGACCACCTTTCTAGGAAGCCTGTACCGGTGTGTGACCACACTCTTGGTAATGATTCCTAATGTCAAGTTTGACCCTCTCCTGACACAGCTTTGAACTATTCCCCTGCATCCTGTCACTGGATAATTTAAGAGAGACAGTTGTTCCTGAGAACACGCCGCTGCTGGGGAATATGGCTGAGTCCTGCAGCCTGACAGAGGGTGCCCAAGCTCTGTGCCCCCGAGTCCAGCCAGTAGCATGGCTGAGAATGTGTGCGTTCCCAGCAGGTGCACAGGTACAACTCCTTTGTGTGTACATGGATGTCCAGCCACCTTGATAATGCAGACAGAAGCACCCAGCACTCACATGCACACAAACTGCGCTGGAGGGCTGGAGCACCTCTCGTGTGAAGATGGGCTGAGAGAGCTGGGGCTTTGCAGCCTGGAGAAGAGAAGCTCCAGGGAGACCTTAGAGCAGCCTCCAGCACCTAAATGGGGCCTACAAGAAAGCTGGAGAGGGACTTCTTTTGCGAGCACAGGTCAGGACAAGGGGTGATGGCTTTAAATGGAAAGAGGGGAGATTTAGATCAGGTCTAAGGAAGAAGTTGTTCCCCCTGAGGGTGGCGCGGCCCTGGCCCAGGCTGCCCGTGAGGCTGTGGGCGCCCCGTCCCTGCAGCGCCCAGGGCCGGGCTGGACGGGGCTCTGAGCAACCTGGGCTGCTGGAAGGTGTCCCTGCCCGGTGCAGGGGGTGCGACCAGATGAGCTTTAAGGTCCCTTCCAACCCAAACTATTCTGTGATTCTCTAAAACAGCACCAAGAGCCTCACCCTGTTCCCCTCTATAGCAGCTCCGACGACAGAACAGTTAGAATATGTACAGATGTACATCGTGGATCTCACAGCAGCTGTGCTCAGACACTCCATCAGCCCAGTAACTGGCCCGTGGATCCAAGTCTCTCCAGTTGCTGATGTGTGGACACAGGAAGCCCCAGGGCCCACAGCTCTACTCCAGCTATTGGTACTGACCCATTGCTTACATGTGTGTGCAGAGCTGGCTGGGACTCCCCTGGTCCCTCCAATAGCCAGTCCCCTGTGCCTTGCTTTTGGAAAAATGAGTACATGAGTGCCTGTGCACACACCCCCGGCTCCACACACCTGACCAGGGCTGCCCTGCTCCGTTTGGTAGCCAGCCCTCTGTGGTCTTGTCCTTAAACACAGACACATGCACACCCTGCCCAGGACTCTCCGTGTCCCTCTGGTCGGTGACCTCCCTGTGTTCTCACTATTAGACGTACAGGACGCATGGACACAGCTGGCCAGGGCTGCCCTGGTGTCTCCACAGCCAGCTCCCTTGGGATTCATACACACACAGCAGGGCTCGTCTTCAGAGAGTCCCAAGACCTGTGGTCTCTGGCAGCTGGTCAGAGCTCCCCTGGTCTGACCAGTAGCCAAGTCTGCCTGTGTTCTTACCCTTGGGCACTGTCCCTCCTCTGTCCTGGCTTCCAGGCTACTTCACCTACTTGCCAGCTAGTCCAGCTTGATACGGGCTAGTGATCAGTCAGTCACTCACACACTTGTGCTTGTCCAAGTTTCTGGCACCGTGCAGACACAGACCCTCTGACGCGTGGTCCCACTGCAGTTGCTGGCACTTCAGTTCACTTGCTCTAATCTCTCCAGTTGTTGGCACTGTGGACACACAGGCCCTTCTGCCCACAGTCTGATTCCAGTTATTAGCGCTTAGGTCCACCATACATGCAGATGCACACCGAACAGACACCCTCTCCCACAATGGAAGAGTTAGAAATGGTGTTTCCTAAGAAGTCAGGACAGACTGCTGATTTGGGTATGGCCAGACAAACATTTTGAGCAGCCACTGTTTACACAACTGACCTTTTTTTATTCCCTTACCCTGTATTTTTAGTTTTTGTTCCTTCCCAAATCACCTAGTTCCATCCATTTCCCTGCCTTTGGTTCTTCCTCTAAACATTCCGTAAGTCTTTTGCAATCCCAAAATGCTCTTGACCTGCACTCCATGATGTATCCTGCACTCCTAGGCAGTAACCACCCTTGCTGCAAAAGGTGCTCGGCAGTGAAGTCATCTCAACGGGTTTCACACCTGGAAGGTGGGACGATGGCTCTCTGAGGAAGCCGGAACAGCCCCAGGGGGCCTGGACAGGGGGTCCCTTTCTCCGACTCGGAATTTGGGTTCTTCCCTGCCCGCCATTGCTGGTCTGTGATGGGCTTTGGAATGGCTGGGACAGAGTGTTCCCTCAGCTCCCAGACCCGCCATTGCCTCCCTG
Organism: Caloenas nicobarica; assembly: GCF_036013445.1. Taxonomy (NCBI): domain Eukaryota; kingdom Metazoa; phylum Chordata; class Aves; order Columbiformes; family Columbidae; genus Caloenas; species Caloenas nicobarica. The sequence continues at coordinate 210,064 of NC_088245.1, forward strand.
CATTCTATCCTGGATGTGCAGAGGAGTTTTTTATCATGTAATGTAACAGCTATTATGGTACATTTTATTTATTTATGGAAAGATTTTTGTTAATACCCTGAACTGCTGGTTTAGCTTTTGACCTGTGAATTGGGCTACATCATATTTAAATAAAAACCCAGAAGTTTTATCAACTTGTAATTATATAGTAATCATGTCTTTTATTATTCTGCATATTTGTAGATTAAATTCTGTGGGGATCTGAAATATTATCAGTTAATATGTACATATTAGTAGGATAAAGATACCATTTGACCAAAGCGACATATAAGATTATCAAGGTGAAGACCTCATACACATAATATGCTGATGCATGTTGAAAGCAAGCGTGTATGTCTGTCAAGCTTGTAACGTTCTTGTTTGTTTTTTATTTTATTTTGCGGCTTATGTTTTCAGCTGAGCTCCCTGCAGGAGGTGGTTCAGGAGAAGGAAGCTCTCCTAGAAGAGCAGGTTCACCAGCACCAAGCTGAATTACTCAAGATAGTGGCTCAGTCAGATCTGGAAGCAGAGATGCAGCAGGTATATTTGATATAATAATCTTATTATGGAGGAGAAAGGCAAAGAAATTTTACCAGTCTGAAGACACCTGGAGAGAGCAGTTGTCATCAGAGTAACTCAGAAGGGGTGAGGAGAGAGATGATTTGATTGTTTGGGATTTTTTTGGGATGCGAGTTTGGACTTCGAGAGTCCTAGCTTCAGTCTACTGATTTGGTATCAGTTGAAAAGAAAAAAACAGTTAAAGTGAAGTATTAAATTACTGTGCTCCAATTCCCTATTTGTGAAACAATGGTGAGCTCTTCCTACTGCACCAGGTTTCCAGAATAAGTATCAACAAAAATGAAGTTATTCAGGCTATTAAACTAACTGTGTTATGGAAACGGGGTGTATGGATGAAACCAGGAAATCTTGCCTTCTGATGTTAGCCTCCAGATCCTGGTGTAGCACTGTCTGTCTCACAGAACCTGCGGACACTGCAGAAAAAGCTGGAGGAGCAGGAGGCAGCTCTGCTGGGACGTGCTCAGGTGGTAGAACTGCTGCAGCAGGAATTACGTGCTGCTGAACAACAAAACCAGGTACCTTTTTATGCTTTGCTTATTGCCTCACTCTTGTGTAAGTGGTGGATGGGACCTTTTTCAGTAGCTCAGAAGATACCAGATTAGCTTATTTCTGGCACAGGTTTCCAGCGTGAAATGAGCGGGGAGCTCCCTCAGGCCGGGTTTTGGAGCTGCAGGTCTGCCTGCAGAGCTCAGAGCAGGTCCAGCCAAGCAACAGGGACAGGGACGCTGCAGCTGCCATCTCGAGTGACCCAGAGGGACAATATCTGTCCGTACTTCACTGCTGACTGATACCTTCTAAGCCATCAAATACACACGTTTTACCCAAGGCAAAAGGCACTAACACAGTGCTGCTGTAGCTACACCGTTTGTGGGCTGCAGTATCCAGGCCAGATTAGAGCACAGACAGATATTCTTTGGTATGTCTTACTGAGAGCTTGCTAATATGGTGAGACAGCTTCTGGAGTGGTGTTGGCTCTCACTTCATCGTTTTGGAGCATGAAGATAATGAGATCAAGGCTGTGCATATGTGACTATGTATACATGTGACCCCTGAGACAAGGTTTAACGCACAATCTCTTAAAATGTGTGTTTGCAGATATAGGATGAGTGTATTTTTAATTTTTTTCCCAATATCTGAACTCCTGAAAATAATTCTTCATCCCGTTAGAAGAAACTCATACTGTATCAGTCTCCTGTTAGTAGGCTGTACAATCTTGAGCCAATCTGGTGCTGAACATCACTTCGATAGCTTCTACACACTGATGCACCACTCTGTTTTCTGTTCCTGTGTGTCCCAGCCAGGCACAGTGGTGGGACCTCTGGCCACCAGGAACAGGTGGGCAACCTCAGTGAGCTCCCTTGTAGTCCCTGCTCATTACAGTGCTCACCAGGGTGCTTCACGGAGTGGCGGCGTGGATGTCTTCACGGCATGGTTGTTGGGGTCCCTGACTCCCCTCATGCCCGTTGTGTGGTCAGAGGAAGACCTTGGTACACATGTAAACGTGAGGCCGTGTGGCTGAAGCTTCTCTTCGTAAAAGGGAGCTCCTCATCAGCCTCCTTCTGAAACTGAAACTAGCTTCCCCACCTGTCCACAGCTCCAGGAGGAGCAAGTTTGACAAAAGGAATTTGCGCAAGTGTAGGGTCTGCTTCTGTTACTAGTTGTCGTAAATCTCGGGTCAGTGTCGACCAGCTTTCTGGGACTTTCTTGAAGCAGTGGGTGCTGTGTGGAGCGCTCTGTCACCTCCAGTTTCCTATTCCAGTATTTTTGTCCACCTTTCACGTACAGACTTTTGTTCTCTTTTTCTAATTGTACTCTGCAGTTGTTGAGTTGCCTCTTTTTTTGTTGTAGTCCTTCCTTCCTTTTTTGGGAAGCATTCTTTCCTCTAAAAGAGACCCCATGGCCACTGTTCTGTTGTTTCTTTCCTCTATGTTCCCCTGCTCTAAATTAACACTTAATCTTTTCTTTACCAAAATGGAGAGTTCCCGTTTCTCCCCGCATTGCTTTCTTGCAATTTGCAAATAGTAGGGCAGTTTCTAACAAACTGAGATTTCTGCCGTGTTTATTTCCTCTTTTCTGCTACTTAGATATTTGAAAATTATTTAATGGCAATTTTAAAATATAATTCAGGTACTTTGGTTTGGCAATGTATTGAACAAGTTGAGAGTTAAATTCATTTCCTTACCCTTTCACAGACACTCCTAGATCAGTGCCAGAAGATGGAAGTAGATCTGAGCTCCCTGAGGGATGTGCTAGAATCAGAGAGACGAGAGTCTCGGGACCTCAGAGAGAAGATGGAGCTGGAACTGGCTGAGAGGAAGATGTCCTCACATCACTTGCAGGAGGAGGTGCAGTGTCTACTGGGACAGCTGGAAGAGGCAAGAAGAGCACAAGCTGCGTTAGAGGTGAAGTATAAAGACCTGGAGCAGCAACAAAGGCTGGAGGTGGAAGAGAAGAACCTGCAGATCAGTTGTCTGAAGGCGGCTGAGCAAGAGCTGCAATCCAGTCTTGCTGTCCTTGTAGCTGAAAACCATCAGCTGAAACAGGACGTTGATCGGCTGTTGGTGTTGTCTGCTGAAAACAGTGCTACAGTACAGAAACTACAGGGTGAGCATGCACCACACTTTGGTGAAGCAGGTTCTCAGGGGCCTAAGGATCATTGGGTTGCCTTCTGTTTGGCTTTGTTTTTATAATAGCTCATAACAGTCTTAATGTAACAATTCCTAATTGCATAGGAACATGAGAGCGGTTGTACTGTATCAAACTAGAGGTGTCTTTAGTACGATCCCACCTTTCTCTTTGGCGGTGACCAAACCCAGTTGCAAGAGGAGGAGCGTGAGTAGGGTAGCACGTAGGGTGCTGTCCCAGCCTATAACCTGCTGAGGCTTATGGATTTCTTGAGCCAGATGCATTTTTAAATTAATTTAATAACTTGCTGGATTTTTTCCATCAACTTATGTAAGTTCTTTTTAGAAGTGCCACATTCTTCACACTGAATTTTTACCGAAATTGTAATAACCAGGGAAAGCAAACTGTACCATTTTCTCTGTAGGCTTGTATTAAAACCAATAACATTGATATTGTCTCAAGCTATTATTGCAAATTGATTTTCTTCCAGCTCTTTCATGGCCCAAAACTGAAGCAGTGACTGAGAGATAAGGAATCTCTTATACTGTTGTGTATATGTCTAAACTGGATGTATTTCAGCAAAAAAGGCAAAAACACACCTTAACTCCCCTTTTTCCTGTCCATTAGATGAACTTGTACAGAAATCTGAAGAATTTATCTGCTGTCAGAAGGAGCTGAAATCCCATTCAGTAGTGCAGGTCTCTGAATTGGAGAAACAGGTATGATCTTTTCATATGAGTCTCCTGAAGTTTTCCCATATGTTGGGGAACTGAGTCTGAATTTCTTTTTTATGATTTATTGCTTGAGAAAGGCTCTTATGGGCTCTCTCAGCTGATGAACAGACGTTACGATTGTGGAAGCCTGGGGAGAAATAGGAGTCAGTTTGAGTAATTTGAAAGTTGCCAATTGATTTGTTAAAAGATTAAGTGAAAGAGCAAAGACTACTGTATATGTATAAACTGTACTGAAATTTATCTTTCTCACCTCTGTCCTATGTTTAAACAGGATGAAACAACTTCACAGGAAAAAATAATAGATCAGAAAGATCAGAACAGAACTTCACTCCTACCCACAGAAAACTTGGAAAGACAGAAGATTGAAGGTAACATGATTGTCTTACCTATTTTCAAATTCTTGCCTATTTTTAGATAATAAACTCGTCCATGGCTACTGGTTCATTATGGCTTTGTTGTCAAGATCTTCAAAAATACTATATAATTCTTTCCAGTGGCTAAAGTAGGTTTTAATTCTAAAGGGAAAATGAACTATTTGAATCTAAGACAGTGAAAAGACTGATAGAAACCAATAAGTAAATCATCTGGAATGATTAAAAAGACGGGGCTGTGCATCACAGGCCTGCCTTCATGGTGTTGTCTTGTGGTATGAAGCGATGGTGGTTGTTTTGGCCATGAGACAGAGTGGGTAGAACCTGTTTACCTGTCTGGTTCATGTGCTTCATGTTCCTGCATGCAGGATCTACTGTGATAGTCTTACTTCAGTCCCTGGAAAAGTTATGGAATGAATCCTCCTGGGGGCGATCGCAAGTCAGTTGAAGCGAGTGATTGGGAACAGCCAGCTCAGGTTCAACAGGGGCAAGTCATGCTTGACAAGCCTGAGCGCCTTCTGTGACAAAGTAACGTCTGGGTTGGTAGTGGTGGGTGTTGTTTACCTGGATTTCTCCCAGGCTTTCAGTACGGTTTCCCACAGCCTCCTCCTAGGGGAACTGATGCACTTTGGTCTAGACAAGTGGTCTCTGCGGTCGATGGGCACCTGGCTGACAGGCCGTACCCAGAGGGTGGTGGGAAATGGCTCCTTTTCAAACTGGCAACCTGTCACAAGTGGGTACCCCAGGGATCGATGTTGGGCCCAGCACTGTTTAACATCTTCATCAGTGATCTGAATGATGGAATCAAGTGTACCCTGATGAAGTTTGCTGATGACACCAAACTGAGTGGGGAAGTGGACACTTCAGAAGGGAGAACCACCCTTCAGGAACACCCAAATAGGCTGGGAGTGGTCTAACAAGAACCTTATGAAGTTCAACAAGGACAGGTGTAAGGTCTTCCACCTGGGAAAACATAATCCATGAGTGCAGCACAGGCTGGGATCTACCCGGCTGGGGAGCAGCTCTGTGGAAAGGGACCTGGAGGTCGTGTGGACAACAAGCTCAGTGCGAGTGAGCAGTGGCTGCTGTGGCAATGGCCAGCAGGGCGCTGGGCTGCGTCAGTGAGGGCATCACCAGCAGGGGCACAGAGTCATAATCCCACTCTACTCAGCACTTGTCAGGCCACATCCAGAACATTGTGTTCAGTTTTGGTCCCCACTATACAAAAAAGATGTGGACAGGCTGGAGAGGGTCCAGAGAAGGGCCACAAAGATGATCCAAGGACGGGGCAGCCGCCATATGGGGAAAAGCTGAGAGAACTGGGTTTGTTCAGCCTTGAGAAAAGAAGGTTTAGGGGAGATCTTATCATCATGTTCCAGTATTAAAGGGTGGCTGCAAAGAAGATGGAAACTCCCTTTTTACAAGAAGTCCCATGAAAAAGACAAGGGGTATTGGGTACAAGTTAATCCTGGAGAGATTTTGATTGGACACAAGAGGGAAATTTTTCATTACGAGCACAATCAGCCATTGGAATAATCTCCCCCGGGAAGTGGTGGATTCCCCAACATTGGACACTTTTAAGATTCAGCTGGGCAGGGTGCTGGGCCAGCTTGTCTAGACTGGGCTTTGCCAAGAAAGCTTGGACCAGATGATCCTTGAGGTCCCTTCCAACCTGGTATTCTATGATTCTATTGTATAAGTTGTTTTACTGGCTCTTATACTAAAAGGTTGTGGCATGATCTCTAACAGAATTAGCTAGGACTGAGATGAATCATAGAATCACAGAATAATTTATGTTGGAAGGGACCGAAGGCAGATTTTAGTCCAGGTTCCTCCTAGAAACAGGATCAACTGTGAGATCAGACAGGGTTGCTCAAGCCTTTATCCAGTCAGGTCTTGAAAACTTCCAACAATGGTGACAACACAGCCTCCCTGGGCACCTGTTACAATGCTTGACTATACTTGTGGCAGAAAAAGGTCTTCATTACATCCAGTTGGAAATTATTTAGTTTCAGTATATGTGTGTTGTGTTTCATCCTCTTGCTTTGCACCACTGTAAAAAGCCTGGCTCTATCTTCTCAGTAATCTCTTCATAGGTATTGAAAGGCTGCTTTTGTGTCTCCCCAAAGCCTTCTGTTCTCCAGGGTAAAAAGCCTTGTTCCCTCAGCTTCTTCTCACAGGGAAAGCACTCCAGCCTTGTGACCATCTTGGTGTTCTTCTGCTGAACTCACTTCAGTTTATCAGTGTCTTTCCTATACCGGCGGTCCAAGACTGAATGCAGTATTTGAAATGCACTCTAGTGAGTGCCCAGTAGAAGAAAAGATATTCTCTAATTGATCTGCTGGCTACACTGCTGTTCGTACTGCCCAGGATGCTGTTGACCTTGTTTGCTGCCAGGCACACTTGCTGGCTCATGTTTAGCAGATTCTCTTCATCCTTTCTTGCAGAGCTAGTCCCCAGCCTGCATTCCCAGGGCTGAGACTTTGCATTTGTCCTTGTTGAATTTCATGAGGTTCCTGTTGCCCCATTCCTGTGGCCTGTGTAGGTTGCTGTAACTGGCAGCCCTGCCAGCGTTTCAGCCCTATCAGCTGTTTCTCTGCAGCGTGTTGTGTTCTCCAAACCAGAGTGTGGACTCTGCCGCCTCCAGGTCCCAGATGAAGATGTTAAACAGGAGAGGTCACAGATAGACCTCTGTGATGTTCCACGTGTTACTCGCCTCCAGATACAGCATGACCTGTCCACCGCTATTCTCTGAGCCTCATCATCCAACCAGTTCTTTATGCATTGAGTTGTCCTTCAGTCCAAACCATCGCTTCTTATTTTTCGATACAGAAATATTGTGTGAGACACTGGCAACAGCCTTGCTGAAGTCAAAGTAAATGCTATCCACTGCGCTCTCTTCATCCACAAATGCATAAAAGGCAATTGAGTAGTCCAAATATGTTTCAACCTTGGTAAATCCATGCTGAGTGTTTCTTAGTCACTGCCTTTTCCATGTGCCTGCTAATGTGCTCCAAGAGGATTCACTTTGTGATTTCTGGAGGGATTGAAGTGAGGCATACTGGCTTGGAGTTTACCATATCATATTTTTGGCCTTTTTTTGAAGATGGATACACCATTTGTCTTTCTCCAGTCATAGTGGACTTCCCTCAGTTTCCATAACTTTTCAGTGATTCTATTGTCCTGGCAACGATGCTGACCAGCTCTCTCAGGACCCTTGAATGCAAGACAGCCTGTCTGTTCTCATAAACTGGTATCGCTCAATATCTCACACAAGTAGTCCTGGACTCAATCCTCAGGACAGAGGCTTGGAAAACTTCGTTGGTGAAGACAGAGACAAAGAAGGTACAGAGTATCTTACATTACCTGTGTGCACTGTCACTAAATTGTAAAACTCATTCAGCGACAGTCCTGTGTATTCCTTGTTCAGCCTTTCACTGCTCATGCAGAGGTAGAGGCTGTTCTTGTTGCCCTTGCCATCCCTTGCAAGTCTCCAGTGCAGTCGTTTCTGACTTTTCTAACATTGTCCTTAAATGTACCTGAATTTGTGCTTTGCAGCCTGTCCCTGTTTTTATCTCCTATATAATACTTCTTGGCCTCAGAGCTCTGTCAGGAGTTCCTTGTTTACTCGAGCCAGTCTCCTGATATGTTGGCTTGTTTTCCTGAGCGCTGAGATGACCTGTCCTTGTGCTTGGAGGGTGCTGTCTTTACAAACCCACCAGCCTTACCGAGCTCTGTTCCTTTCAGAGCTGTCTGCCCTGGGATCCCAGCTCCCAGTTCCCCAAGTAAGGTGAAGTCTGGTCTCCTGAAGTCTAGAATCTGCACCTCTGTTACCCTCCTTCCTCACTCTGCTCAGGATCTTTAAGTCCTATATTTCACAGTCACAACAGCCAAGGCTGACACTGATTATCACATATCCAGCCAGTTATTCCCTGCTTATGAACAGCAGATCTAGCTGTGTGTCACTCTTGCTTGGCCCATCCAGTACCTGTATCAATAATTTGTCTCTGATGCTTTCCGGAAGTCTTGCAGATCGCTTGTGTTGCGACTTGTTACCCTTCCAGCAGATATCAGGGAGGTTAAGGTCCCCCAGAAGATTCAGGATCTGTGACACAGAAACTTCCTCAAATTGTTTAAAGACAGGCATTTACTGGCACGTAGCCAGTGTGGAAATGAACACATTCCTTGTCTTCGCAGGTAGTGAGAAGACTGAGGTGGTATCTGTTGGTACCAAATGTAAATAGAAGCTTTCTTCCTGTAGCAATTAATCATGAAAGCCAAATAACCGTAATTATTACTTTCAAACATGGAGGGTTGGTTTTTTTTTTTTTCCTAGATGTGGTACAGGAACCTTTTTTTTTTTTTTCCCCCCCCCCCCCCCCCCTATCTTCTGCTTTGGAGTATCAAAATGTCTTGATTATGTTCCAAGTATCATAGAATGGTTGAGGCTGGAAGGGCCCCCAGAGCCGTTGCCCAGGACAATGTCTAGATGGCTTCTCAATATCTGCAAGGAGGGAGACGCCACAACCCCCCTGGGCAACCTGTGCCCGTGCTCAGTCACCCTCACAGTGGAAAATGTGTCTCGTGATGTTCAGAGGGAACCTCCCGTGTTCCAGTGTGTGTCTGTTACCTCTGGTCCTGTCACTGAGCACCACTGGAAAGATCCCGGCTCCATCTTCTTTACAGTCTTCCTTCAGGTACTTACACTCATTGATAAGATGCCCCCTGAGCCTTCTCTTTGCCAGGCTAAAGAGTCCCAGCCGGCTCAGCCTTTCCTTCTGTGAGAGGTGCTCCAGTTCTTTAACCATCTTTGTGGCTCTTTGTTGGACTCTCCGGTATGCCCATGTCTCTGGTGTAGTTAGGAGCACCAAACTGAACACGGTAGCCGAGGTGTGGCCTCACCAGTGCTGAGTAGAGGCCAAGGAATACTCTGCCTCACGCAGCCCGGGTTGCCGTTTGCCACCTTTGTGGCCAGGGCACATTGCTGGCTCCCCATCAGCTTGGTGTCAGCCAGGACCCACAGGGACTTTTCTGCAAAGCTGCTTTCCAGCTGGGTGGTCCCCAGCATAAACTGGTGCTGTGGGGTTGTTCCTCCCCAGGCAGAGAACTTTGCACTTCTCCTTGTTGAACATCACGAGGTTCCTGTCTGCGCATTTTTCTAGCCTGTCCAGGTCCCTCTGAATGGCAGCACAACCCTCTGGTGTATCAGCTTCTCCCAGTTGTGTGTCACCTGCAAGCTTGCTGAGGGTGCAGTCCGCCCCCTCGTCCAGATCACGAGTTAAGATCTTCAGAGGGCTGGAGCACCTCTCGTGTGAAGATGGGCTGAGAGAGCTGGGGCTTTGCGGCCTGGAGAAGAGAAGCTCCAGGGAGACCTTAGAGCAGCCTCCAGCACCTAAATGGGGCCTACAAGAAAGCTGGAGAGGGACTTCTTCTGCGAGCACAGGTCAGGACAAGGGGTGATGGCTTTAAATGGAAAGAGGGGAGATTTAGATCAGGTCTAAGGAAGAAGTTGTTCCCCCTGAGGGTGGCGCAGCCCTGGCCCAGGCTGCCCGTGAGGCTGTGGGCGCCCCGTCCCTGCAGCGCCCAGGGCCGGGCTGGACGGGGCTCTGAGCAGCCTGGGCTGCTGGAAGGTGTCCCTGCCCATGGCGCGGGGTGGAACGAGATGAGCTTCAAGGTCCCTTCCAACCCAAACCATTCTGTGATGCTATGTTGAACGGGATCAGGTCCAGTATTGACCCTGGGGTGCACTGCCAAGTTACTGGCCTCCAGCTGGAGTTCATGCTGCTGATCACCAGGCTCTTGGCTGGGCGTCCAGCCGGTTGTCAACCCACCTCACTGACTGCTCATCTGGCCCGTGCGTCAACAGCTTGTCTGCGCGGCCTTTACAGGAGACACTGCTGAAGGCCTTGCTGATATCCACTGCTCTGCCCTCATCTACCAACCCAGTCGTTTCATCATATACAGTGACATAACTATGATAAATGGTGTTTATATGTCAGTTTACAGAAATACAAGTGTATAAACATCCCGAGTCAAACAGCAGCTGAGTTCTTGTACCCATCTTGACTTGGACTGTGGCCCTTGAGTGTTTTATTCTTCTCTAATTTTAACATTTTCTCATTTCATTTTTATCCAAATGAGATCTGAAACTTTTTGCTACAACAGTTCTTTCTTACCCTTCCTTTATAAAAATGTTTCTTAAAGCTTGAAAGTCCATCAGCTCTCCTTTAATTTTAGTCTGTATAAAAACAATTGTTTTTTTCTAAAAGATGCTTAAAACAACATGTCGTTTTGGTGGTTTGCCTCAAAAAAACCCCCCAAAACGCAGTATCCAATGACAACGCCATGTATCTCCACTGCGTGTTACTAACAGCCATGTGCCCTGTTCTCTAAAGCTCCTGGAAGAATATACTGTTACTCTCTAAATCAGAGTTTTAATTTTCAAAGAAATTTTTTGTGTTTGAATGTTTCAGAAATACCACACTTACAACTTGTTCTCCAGGAGCCTCAGCAGGACGCTGTGATGGTCACAGAAAATGTGAAGCAGGTAATGATTAAGCAGCTGAAACAAGCTAAAACTAAAATAGGTCAAGGGCTGGCTTTGAAACAGCTAAGCTGTTATGGCCTTTTTTAACAATCCTCTTTGGAAGGTTATTATTAACAGGATTAATGATGAAAGACAGAAATAGCTTTCAAATACTGCTTGTACTGTGTTCTTATCAGGCTGTGTTTCTCTTTAGCTGTGTGGAATTCTTGTGTCCTTGATCCAACCAATCCATATTCGTGTTCTTTTCTGCCTATTTTTAAGTTACTTCTGCAAAACCATAGGGTAAACTGAGGCAAGTCTCAGAAAATACAATTCCAAAGTGTGACCTGTCATTATAGGATGCCTGTCAAACCAAGCCTGTCCATTCCCACTGCCCTGATGGGGATCTGACATACTGGAGGAAGCTGGGTTCTCCTTGTTAAGTAGATACAAGTAGACTGTCCTTGTCCTCTTCCACTGGGAACAGCTGCAGGTACCATTGCAGTCAGTGTACTGGCGAGAATAAGGTAGCATTAGATACTTGCTGCTTTGCCTATGGATATCTGTACTAAGAATTTGTTGTAGAATTGTTTGTTAGCTTAGGGCAAGGTCGGGGCTCTTTCCAGACTGCTCCCTCTGTTCCAGCCTGCCAGCAGAGGGTAGACGATGCTGTATTTCGTCTAATACATTCCTCCTCAACAGAGAGACTTTATAGTATATGAATTACTGTGAAGCATTAGGGCAAAAGTTGACATTTAGGACTCATGTTGGAACTGGAGAAGGCATTTTGAGCCAGCTCATCCTGCTTGACTTCAGACTCTTACCTTCCACCTGCCTGTAGTCGAGGAGTAAACTGGAGGATCAATGGACAGACACACAGACACCGGGACACTGAGACACACACAGGGACACACACAGACACATGGTCTTTTCAAGGACAGATATAAGCCTTGGAGCTATTTTCTAAAGCCCTTTTATAGACAGTGGAGATAACAGGTTTTTTAGCATATGACTGAGCTGGACCAAGCTGGATGTTGAAAATGGGTCAATGAATCCAACCCTAGAACTGTCCGTTTCAATGTCTTAATTATAAAAAGCATCTAGCTAACTAGCATGCCTGTCAGTATTTACACTTGGACAGCTGTATTCTGCCATTTGTGCATCTGACCCATGACTTTAGCCCAAGATGTATGTGAATCCAAAGCCAGTTCAGGGGCTTGGGTCATGTGCACAAGTTATTTGGATGCATGCTATACCTTCTGTTTCAGTGACTGGAGCTTGCAAAGGCAACATGCTGTAGAACGTGGGCTGGAGATCATTTCCTTATGATTGTGTGACCTGTTAGTGCCCTGGACTTATATTCCTGGTAGCTGAGGCCAATGTTAATTCTGAACACTTCATTTTGTTTTCAGTCTTTCCATTGTTGGGTTAAGGCTTTTTTACTTGCTTTTCTGGAGGTGGGAGGGAGTAGCATTTTTTAGAGACGCTTCACTTAGTTCTGGCTCATAGTCTCTTCGTACTCTAGTTCAAACCTTTTCCCATGGAAGCAGTACTAATGGTGCCAAGTGTTTGTTGTCATGAAAGACAATGTGTGTTGGGAACTAGCCAGAAATGTTGCCATTCGTTTTTGGTTCATGTTAACTTATAAATGGAATTTTCAGAGTGAAGAAATTAGTAGATGAAGTCTTAGTTCTTGTGTGGATGTCAAGAGCAAGCTAACCAATTTCCTGGCTTCATTCGGCATCTTTTTGTAGGCAAAAATAGTTTGCGTCTGTGCAAAAGCAAAATCTCGTCTCTCTTTCCAGTGTGTTCCATCTTCTCTAGCAGTCAGAGTCTGTCCTGTCCAACAGAGAAGCAGGAGAGATTTGGTAGTTCACAGATTGTCCTGGGGTGGTTTGTCTGTGTCGTGTAACCCAGTGTAACTTTCCTGGGAAGCCTGCAAGTTCTTCATATGCTGAAGTAGTGAGGCGTGCAGTGACGAACGTGACTTCTCGTCTTCTCGGTGTTGGTGATTCTGTAAAAAGTAGTGAATCTATAGTCAGTCCCTTTGAAGCAGTGGGAGAGTGGGAAGGAAATTATTAGAATCGTTGCATTCATTGATATCCTAATCTACTGAGATATGTCTCTTGCTTTACATCAAAACAAATTTGCCTTTTTCTTTCTTTTCATGAGGCATCAGAGTTGTGTGTAAAGTTGAGTCTGACAGTTTTTACTCAAAGCCTGGCAGAGCAGCAGACAGCTAAGATAGCTGTCTTCTAATGCAAGGATCATGGCTCAAAACTAAATATTTTCTCTTCAACCAACAGAATAAAAACGTAGAACCTGAGGTTAAACTGCAAGACTTGCTGACTGTGGAAGCTCCAGCCTCTTCTGTAGACTGCTCTTCGACTTCTACAGGTGAGGACACAGAATAAGGCAGGCGAAAAGAACATTGTGGAAATCTGAGAAGTTTCAGGGACAAATCTAAGGTGAATTGGAAAGAGGAACTTTGAGGTCAGAACATAAAGATGTACAGAAGATAGAAAAGATGCACATGAGGCAGAAGAGAACATTCTAATGTGGGATGGATAGGATATATCAGAAGAGAAGAAAGAAGTGATTCCAAAGATGAGAAAAGGAGAAGGGTTTGAAGGGGGATGTGTTTGTACATGCAAAGGCTGATGTGTAAGGCACAGAATAGAATAAAGATAAGACGGAGAACTGAGTTGCTATCTGCAAGCTGGTGAGTTTCTTTTTGTGTCTGGAATTACCACCACTCCCGCCCCCAAATTATTTAAAAAGAAAAAAAAAAAAAGAAAAAAAAAAGCCAACAACCCAAACCAGAACAGCCTGTTACCTAGTTCACTTGTCTCTTTGCCTCTTCATTCTTCTGTAGAGGTTAAATATAGCAGAGACTTAAGTGATGCCAGCACGCAGCTAATACAGGAGGTTTCACATGTGCAGAGCTGCTGGGGATATCCCAGTGAAATGCATAGGTTCAGTTTTTTCTTTTTAGAAACTAGAGAAGCTCCAGTCCCATATATTATGTCTCCACTTACCTACTGACTTTACATGCACCTTGTTATGCTGATGGTGACAAGTTTACCTTTTATCATTAGGTGTGTCAGGAGAGCTGCTGAATTCCGAAGTGCAAAAGCCTTTTGATGACACTTTGGTGCTCCATGAGGTACAAATTTAGTCTGGAACTTTTTTCCGCTCAGTATTGTATGCATCTGTGGATATGAAAACTTTAGTTTAAAAGCCCTGAAGAGTTTTTGGTGGTGTGGTTCTTTTTTTTGGGGGGGTGTGTGTGGTTGGTTAGTTTGTTTGTTCTTTGACATCCCATAATTTAAAGTGATTGTTGCAACACTGCAACAGGCTTTAAGAGGAGAGAACCGTCTCCTTTAAGGGTTCCCCATAAATTGTTTCTGCCCTCCAAACTGTTGAACAGACAGCCTTTACAACACAAGATGTTGACTTACCAGTGGGCTGCTGATCCATGTTTCCTGGGAAGGATTTGTGACTTTTTCTTTTGTAATGTGTTATTGGGGGTGGGAGGGAACATTAAGATACTCACTTGGAAAAAGCCAGGTACTTTGGTCCAGATGCTTTGTCTAGTGCTCTCGCTTTGGAGATGGACACAGACTGGAATATGGGCTTCTAGACTGTTTCTTTGCCATGTTAAATGGACAGATAGAATAGGGGACAAAACCTTCTCATTCAGAGACTGTAGATAGGATGCCAGGAAAATGTGGCTGGGAGCTTGTGAGAATCACAGGAGAACTGAAACACTTCAGAATCATACTGCCTTGTAATTAAGTGAGAAAATGGGAAATAACAGAATGGGAAGTTACATTTATGGTCTAATCCTAAAGCCAGAATCTTTCATGCTGCAGCTTCAGAAACTGAAATGAACAGAGATGACCTGAGTCCTCCTGTCATTGCTGAGGCTGTTTATTGCAATAGCCAGCTCAAGAAAGGGTATCCTTAAACTACAAAATGTGGAAAGCAGATGCTTCCAAAAGTGACCCTTTCACAGGATTCAAAGGAAAGTTGAAACCTATTGTTTTCTTTTAGGCAAGAACAGATGGCTTTCCCAATGGAAGCAAGCAGTTTACTGAGGAAAGTTGTCCACCTGGAATTCTAGAATATATTTCTGCAGAGAAACAGAAAGAACTCTCGGTTTTGCTGCTGGAACTGCAAGAAGCCCAAGAAGAAATAACTTTTCTGAAAAGGCAGCTCAAGGGCCCAAATGGCCGAACTTCTACAGGCAGCCAAACTGGAGAAGCAGATAACCAGGTGGAAGATAATTCCCAGATATTGTTTCTTGAGAGGGAAGAGCAAAAGGCTTCAGATACACAAAATGAGTCGGGCAATAGCTCATTGCTGAGAGAAACAGAAATGCAGCAAACCAGTGTGCGTCAGGAAAACAGAATCAGTCTTCAAGAAGTGCCACAGGGAAGTGCTGTCCCCTGCGGAGGGGAGATGGGGGCAATGCAAGAAGCCTCTACGGCACAACCAGAGCCGGGCACCTCTCAGGCTCAACAACTGATAAAGTTACAAAACCAAATTACAGAACTGCAAGTAATTCTGCAGAAATCAGAAGAATCCTATAAGAAAGATCTAGGAGAAAAAGGTGCAGAAATAAACAGGCTAAATGAGTTGGCTGAGGAATACAGAAAAAAAATACAGGATTCTGACAGTGCATTTTGTGTTTTGACTGAAGAACGAGACCAGCTCCTGCATCAGATGAAGGAACTTTCTACCGTAACAGAACTGAAAAAGCAAGTGAAGCAACTTGAGGAAAATCTGGCTCTTTCAGAAAAGCAGAGACTGTCAGACAGTCAAAGCAGTCTTCTGAAAGAACAAATCCAGAGCCTTAAAAATGAATTTAAATCCAAGGAGATAAAAATAGAAGCTTTGCAAAAAGACTTGGATGAAGCGCAACTTCAGCTTTCTGACCAGGACATGCAACTAAAAGATCTGAGGAGCCAGAATGAGAAGAAGGAACGTGAAGTACTTGATCTAGAACAACTTTTGAGGAAGAATACCGCTGAGATGGAAGAGCTTTCCCAAAACTTGGCCTCAAAGAGCCACGAAGCAGCAAGCCTGGAACAGCTGGTTGCTGAGCACACCCGGTCTATAGAGAGCCTGCAACAGACCTTGCTGGAGAAGGACCAACAGATGACAGAGATCAGTGTCAGCATGTCCGAGAAAATGGTCCTGCTGAACGAAGAGAAATTTTCTCTAGGAAATGAGCTGAAGAGTCTTAAAGAGCAAACAAGTCTGTTATTAAAAGCCCAGGAAGAAAAAGACCACAACACAGAAGCAAAAGATAGATCTCTGAAATGTGGGGCATCTGAGCAGCAGTATGAGACAGAGGCAGCTTCTGAAGAAAGTGAGGGATTAGTAAATAAACTGGAACTTCTGAAAAAAGAAAATGAGCGAGTAAAGCGGAAGCTGCAGGCAGCACTTGTTAGCAGGAAGGAGCTTCTGAAGAAGGTTGGCAGCCTGGAGGCTGAATTGGTACAGTTGAGAGGAGAACGTGAACCAGAAACCTCAGTGGCTCAAGAAGCTGAAGGGAAAGAAAGTACGACAAGCGTGATAAGCAGAGAGGTGAATGCTGAAAGCCATCCCAGTGAGGAGTATCTAATTCAACTGCTTTCCGAAAAGGATTCTGAGTTGCAGAGGATCCGGAAGGACCTGCTGGATAAAGAAACTACTGAAGCACAGTTGCAGGCAGTGATTGAAGAAATGAGGCAAAGCTTGGAACGTAAAACCAACATTATTTCGGTTAAAGATGAAATCATGGAAAGTCAGACAATTGCTGACAAAGTAACTGAAATCAATAAAAGCCCAATAGATTATGAAGAAGACGAAGAAAATAGTTCAGCAGCTACGAATCTTGAAGCAAACCAGAAGTCTGCACTGAAAGAGAGGATTTCAGCTCTTGAACAAGAAAAAGAACAACTTCAAAAAAAACTTCAGGAAGCCCTGGTGTCTCGCAAAGACACTATAAAAAAGGCTCAGGAAAAAGACAGGCATCACAGAGAACAGCTGAAACAGCAGAAAGATGAGTACAACATCCTACAAGAAGAATTTGATAAGCAAAGCAAAGAGAAGGAGAGCATCCAAGCTCAGCTCAGACAGCTCCAAGAACAGAAAGGGTCAACAGAGAGTGTTCTTGAGAATCAAGGTGGGTTGGATTCTTCATGCATGGAAGCAGGAAATACAACAAATAACAAGCTTGTACAAATTGCAGATGTTTCTGAGGAAGAGTTTAAGAAAAAACTTGAAAAATTTCAGATGGAGAAAGAGGAATTGGAATATAATGCTAGCCATATACAAAGTGAACTTGCTTGCAAATCAGAATTAGTCTCTCGTTTGCAAGAGCACATAGAACAGTTGTTTCTGGAGATAGAAGGGCTGAAGAGAACCTCTGACCAAGCTGAAGCTAAGGCAGCAAGTCTTCAGACAGAATTGGAGGAGAGTCGAGCAAAAATTTCTAGCGAGGGCAGTCTGGAAGAGCTGAAAACACTTATGCACCAAAAGGATGAAGAAATGGAATTTCTTAACTTGCAGTTAAGGGAGAAGAGTGAAGCTCTAAATAATGTGCAGGCACAGTTGCTGGAAAAAGAGGATTCAGTCAAGAGACTGTGTAGTCAGTTGGAAATGCAAGCTCAGGCACATGAGGAGCAAAGCAAGCGACTGCAAACAGAGTTGCTTGAAATCCAGGAGAAGCAAGATGGTGATGCAGAAGCAGCTAAACAGAAGAATCAAATGCAGAGAAAACTGCAAGCTGCGCTTATCTCTAGAAAAGAGGCACTAAAGGAGAGCAAATCTCTGAAAGAGGAGCTGGCTAATGCTAAAACTACGATTGAAAATCTTCGTGTCAAGTTGACAAATATGGAAAGCCAAATATGTAGCCATGTTAAAGAAACAGATAATTTAACAGAAAAGTTAGTGAGCCTTACTGAAGAGCGAGAAAAACTTATTGCGGAAGTTGATAAAGTACTTACAGAAAATCAGAATCTTGATGGATGCTGTAAAAAACTGACCTTTAGTCTAGACAGGCTTGTGCTAGAGAAGGAGAAGCTGGAGAAGGAGATGGAATCCTTGAAATGCTCTCAAGCTGCTGAGAGCTCTGAGTGGCATGAGAAATACAGGGAGCTTCAGAAAGAATATGAAACTCTTCTGCAGTCATATGAGAATGTGAGTAATGAGGCTGAGCGGATTCAGCGTGTTTTGGAAACTGTTAGGCAAGAAAAGCAGGACATTTTCATTAAGCTGAAAAGTATAGAGGCAGAAAAAGAGGAAACGGATAAGCAGCTACAGGAAGCGGGACAGGAGATTGATGGAATGAAGGAGAAAATGAGGAAATTTGCAAAATCAAAGCAACAAAAGATCCTGGAGCTAGAGGAGGAGAATGAGAAGCTTAGAGCAGAGTTGCGCTTTACAGATGGAGACCTGCACGGGACTGGAGATGTCTTTACAAACACTGGCCTGAAAGAAGATCTGGAGAGCTCTGGCAGGGATTACCAGTCTCTTTCTACTCAGCTTAAGACAGTAATGGCTGAAAAGGAGTCTCTTAGTCAAGAGATCGCAGACTTAAAGTGTCATTTGCAGTTAACAGAGTCTAAGCTGAAGGAAAGCAGAGAACTGGCGGACAAGTATGTTGCTCAGAAAACAACGGGGGAAGAAACAAATGGGGCAGTTGTCACAGCACCACCAATGGAGAGGGCTGAAAATCAAGTGGATGTAAGTTTTAGAGCAGAGTCTCCTGCTGCAGAGCTGGAACAAAAAGCACATGAAGGCAGCAGCCCTGGTGGAGATCTCGGCACGCGCACACGGCAGATAGCTGAGCTCACGGAGCGGCTCGCACAGCTGGAAGATCACAGGAGGGCTTCAGAGCAACAGCTGGGGGACATGCGCACGTGTGTTGAGACCTTAGAAGGTGACAAAAGGGCTTTAGAGACCCAAATGGAAGAGAAAGTCCATGAGTTGAATGCTCTTAAGGACACAGTAGCAAAAATGGAACAAACGGTCCAAAAAACCAAAGATGACCTCGTTAGGATGACAGAACTGAAGGACATGCTGGAGGCTGAGAAGGATGATTTGGAAGAAAGGCTTATGAATCAGCTGGCAGAACTTAACGGGAGTATTGGAAACTATCAGCAAGATGCAACAGACTTCCAGATTAAAAATGAGGAGCTGAAGCATGAGCTTCAGAGTCTGCAGAGAATGATGCATGAACTGGAGGAGGAAAAGAAATGTCAGATGGCAAAGGAGGAAAGTAAAGCAAGTTCAGAAAAGCAAAGGGAATTTGTAGAAAAGCTAAAATGCAGTTGGAGGGGAGACAGTACACATGTAAAGGAGCTTCAGGAACTGCTGAAACAGAAACAGCAGGAGATCAAGCAGCTGCAGAAGGACTGTATTAAAAGCCAGGAAAAGAACAGTAGTTTAGAAAGAACTGTTAAAGCTCTGGAATTTGTGCAGAGTGAGTCTCAGAAAGAGGTAGAAGTGGCCAAAGAGACTTTAGCTAAAGCAGTTGAAGACACCAGGAAGGCCCAGGCGGAGCTCGCTCGCTGCAGAGTGATGTTGGATGACACCCAGAGCGAGGCAGCACGAGTTGTAGCAGAGAGCGTGAAGCTGAAGGAACAGTTGCAGGTAAACACAGAGGATATTAAAATCCAAATGAAGAAAAAAGATGAGGACTTTGAGAGAAGACTGGAACAGGAAAAAGACAAACACTCAAAGGAAATTAAAAACATGGAAGAAAAGCTGGCGGCTTTGCAGAGGGAGAAAGGCTTTATGGAAACAATGCTCGGTGATCTTCAAGGCTCCTTGAAGACAAAGGATCAAGAAGCCAAGGAACTGGAAGGCAGCCTCAACAAAACACTGGCCCAGCTTGCAGCCTTTACCAGGAGCATGTCTTCCCTTCAGGATGACAGGGACAGAGTGATAGACGAATCAAAGACATGGGAGAAGAAATTCACCGAAGCTATTCAAAAGAAGGAGGAAGAAATACGTTCGAGAGAGGAAACTTGTGTTGTGCTAAAGGACCAGGTGAAGCAGATGACCATACGTGTGGAAGAACTTCAGACTCATATATCCAGGTAAAAAGGTGATAATGACTTGGCTGGTATTCTTGTATTTCCTTTTGACAAGGCAGCAGCCAGAGGTGAGCGAGGATTCCCCTTTTCTTTTGCAGTATACCAGAAAGGAAGAATTTTGAACAGGTAAATATGCTAACTGTGATATGTGTTTGGCAAAACTAATGAATGCATAAAATGGAGAGCATAATTAGCCTTCCTAATAAAGCCATAAGCATAAGGCTCATCTCTTGGATCACTTAACATTTGGATAGAAAAGACGTTTGGAGGTATGTGGTGGGGAGTTACTGTCTATTTGTTGTCTGCACAAGGGTACAGAGAGATTAACACTGTAAAATATTCCTCCTTCTCATCCTTAGGGTACCTGTGCTAAATCTATTCTCTGTGACAAGCAGTAGCCTTCTGAGTACTATCTAGAGTCTTTATTAGTCTGAAATTTGAAATAGGTGCTTTTGCATAACATTGTTGCATTCAGAAATTAAACTTGGCAAATCAAGAGAGCATTGGGTACTTAATTCCAGTTTTATCCCAAAATTGATTTTGAGGGAAAGATGTAGCTATGGAAACATACCAAAATGTACATCTGGGAACTTCTCAAATTCAAAACCATACTGTTCTTGCATGAGGAAAATGGTTCTTTAAAGTTTGTGGTCAAAATGCATGCTGGAACATGAAATGAACATCAAGCATAGGAGAACAGTGACTTGTTGTTGTTGTTGTTAGTTACAGTGGATGAGAGAAAAATAGTATTTTAGTGAACAGGAGGTTATAACATTCAATGTTTAACCTCCTCCATGTTTTCAATATTGACATAAAGATATATCTCACTGGACAACTTTTAAAATATATTCCCCCAGCACTGCTCCCTGCAGACAGTAGTGCAGTCAGGACTTTAAAAGATGCCTTGAATTTTAAATTGAGGGAAGACTAATCATCTGGGTGTTTCCAGTTTGCTTTCTTAAAGTGAAACTAATTTTGTGGCTTTTCTAAATTAGAATAATCAATGAAAACTATTGCTGTAATTTTTGGATACTGAGATTCTTCATTGATTTGTAACTGACTTTCTCTTCTCTGTTTTCAGGCTGGAACTCAACAAGAAAGAGTGGGAGTCTGAATCCAGGAGGGAGGTTCAGCATCATCAAAAGACATGTGAAATGTTGCAGGAGGAAAAAAAGGAGCTTTTGGCTCAGCTTGAAGCATCTCAGAAACTGTACAGCGAGTCTCAGAATGAACAACAGAAACTGGAGTCAGAAACCAGCAGCCTGAGAGACCAGCTTGCTGACTTACAGAATTACTTCACCAAATGTGAACTGGCCAGAGAAGAGCTGGGAAGCGTGGTTAAGCAACAAGAGGCCAGTATCCAGAATTTTAAATTCAGCTGTGAACAGCTTCAGGCTGATCTGCAAGCTTCCAAGGACCTAACAAGTAAGCTGCATGAAGAAACTAGTGCCAAGGATCAGAAGATCATTAGTTTGCTGTCTGCCAAGGAAGAAGCAGTTATGGCTGCTCTATCTGAATTGCAGCAGCAACATTCTGAAGAGATGAAAGAGCTGGAGCGTAGGCTCAGTAAGGAGGAAGAAGATAAAAAAGCCTTGGAAAATGAGAAGAACAAATTTCTTGACAAACTTGATTGTCTCACTGAAAAGATGAAGATAAGCAGAGAAGAAAGTAAGCAGCAGAAGGCACAGCTGGACTCCTTCACCAAGTCCATGTCATCTTTGCAAGATGACAGAGACCGCATACTGAGAGACTACAAGCAACTTGAGGAACGTCATCTTGTTATAATCTTGGAAAAAGACCAGTTAATTCAAGAGGCTGCTGCTGAAAACAATAAGCTCAAGGAAGAAATCAGAAGTTTTCATGGCCAGATGGATGACCTCAACTCTGAGAATGCCAAGCTGAATGCAGAGCTGGTGCGGTGTAGAGAAGACCTGAACCAAGTGATTTCAATAAAGGACACCCAACAGAAACAACTTCTCAAAACACAGCTTCAGCGGATCGAGACTCTGGAAAAGGAGAAGGCAATCATAGAAACACAGCTGAAGGCGTCCGAGCATGCTCAGGGTGATCTCAGGAAGCGCATGGAAGCCTTGACGGAGGATAAAGCCAGTATGTCTCAGGAGATTGAAACCCTCACGTCCTCTCTGTCTCGGGCGCAGGGTGAGGTGACAGCGCTATGTGAGGGGGGTCCTGTCGTGGAGTGTCAAGCGCAGCTGAAGGCACAAGAGGAAGAGACACAAGAACTGAGTCATAAGCTTTCCCTCTCACAGAAAAGGGTAACAGAACTTGAGGCAGAATTAGTGTGTGTTCAAAGGGACGCAGCCAAGAGAGTGGGAGAGGCTGAGGACAGGCTTCGAAAGGAATTGAAGCACCTACATCACGACGCAGGGATAATGAGGAATGAAACAGAAACAGCGGAAGAGAGAGTAGCAGAGCTGGCACGGGACTTGATGGAAATGGAACAGAAATTTCTTGCAGTCACAGATGAAAACAAAGATCTCAGAGCTCAAATTCAGTCTTTTGGGAAGTCCATGAGCTCTCTTCAGGATAGCTGGGACCAGGCCAATGAAGAGCTTCGTGTTTTGAAACATAAATACTCTGCAGACTTAGAGGAACAAAAGAGTTTAGTGCAGAATCTTCAGAAACAGATGATTCAGCTACAAGAGGAGCAACATTCCACTGCCAGGGACCGAGATAAATTGAGATCTGAGCTCACAGAACTGCAGAAAGCCACTGATGAAAGAGGTCTCTTGGCCCAGATTGAGGAGCTTCGTCAGCAGCTCAGAGCCAAAGATGATGAGCTTCTCCGTTTGTCTTCAGAACTGGAAGGCTCTTCCAACCAGCTCACGTCTTTCTCCAAGGCTATGGCGAGCCTTCAGAATGAGCGAGACCGTCTGCTGAATGAATTGAGCCAAACACGTAAAATGGAAGAAGTGAAGCAACAAGCAGAAGAGAACACTTCCACCACTCCTTCAGAAGTGCAGAGTCTTAAGAAGGCACTGTCCTCCTTGCAGAATGACAGAGACAGAGTAGTAAGTCCTCGTTCTCTCTTCCTGCTCTTACTTAAAACCCCGTAGGAGATTTGGATCTTCAGGTCTTAAAATTCAGCACACTTAGATCTGGTATTTGCAATGTGAAACATAGATCACTGTCTTCACAGAATCACAGAATAGTTGAGGTTGGAAGGGACTTCTGAAGATCTTCTAGTCCAACCCCCCTGCTCAAAAATGGTCAGCTGGAATAAGTGTCCAAGACAGCATCCACTCAGATATTTGATATCTCCGTTAGTGGATATTCCACAACTTCACTGGACTACCTCTTTTTCCATGTATCTGGAAATGGTTTCCAGAATTAATTGCTCCATCACTTTCCCGTGGATGGGGATGAGGCTGACCAGCCTGCAGTTCCCCAGTTCCTCCTTCTTGCCCTTCTTGTAGGTAGGGATGACATTTGGTTTCTTCCAGTCTTCAGGAACCTCTACCAGTCACCATGACCTTTCAAAGGTAATCGAGTTGCCTCCCAATGACCTCAGCTCTTGTGGGCGTGCTCCATCCAATCCCATGGGTTCAGAATGTGCTATGCATGTTATCTTCTCTGACACATGGAAACTGTGATTTTATTGTTAGCTTTGCAAGATGGTTTATCTTGTGTAGCTTGATTTAAAATATGGAATCACAGAAATAAGATATGGGTTCCCTGTTAACCTGGACTTTGTTCCACATCTGTGGAAGCTTGTGCACTTCATCTGTCTTAGATTTCTAGAAGAGACTAGAGCAAAGACTTGGGGCTGTTTCTCCTCTTAGCAGCTGATTGTCAAGACAGGTACAAGGCATTGCTGCTTCATTTTGACATCCTCGCTTGCTTGCTTACCATGTCTGTGTTTGTACAGTCTCTGGCCAATGTGGCTGAGCAAGTTTCAGAGTTCTAGCTGCTGGGCAGATGACAGACTTTTGCAATCATCTTCCACTGTCACTTAGTCTGTCTTGGTTTTCCCTTCTGTTAATTCACAACAGACTTTACGATACTGTCTTGACCACATTTTCCTTCTTGTCCATTTGATATCTCAATTATTTGTAGATTTATGTCTCCTCTACTGCTGTTTTGTTGAACTTGCATGTCTGTGTAGTGCTGTTAGTACTAAGATAGATCCTCAGCAGAGGGGTCTCCTGACTCGTTAAGTGCTTCCCTGTCTCCGGAGTCAGTCACGTCTTCTTGTCTTGGAAGACTGACTGCAGTGATGGATGCATAATGGCAGCTTACTTATAATTCCAGTCTGAGTAGACGGTCAAAAGGATTTTAGTTCCTCAGTTCCCTAGTTTACAGTAAACACCAACTTCAGGAGTTATTCTTAACCAGCTCCTTCTGTCTCACTTTGTCTTCCTCTGAATAAGGAAGTGAATATCGTAGTATTTTTGTTAATGTGTGTTAAACCTTCACAGAAGGTCTCAAAACTCGCTGCTCATTAACAATAGAATTCTCTGAGGTTTTTTATTTCTGAGCAGTTTTCAGTAGACTGCTGTAATCACTGATACAATTTACAGTTTCTCTGTCATCTGACTTTTTCTTCTGCACATGCCACAGTGAGAAATGCTCTTAAACACTTACAAGCAATAAACCCAGCTGCTTGCTCAGTTGTCACACACTCTGATATTTCCCTTTAATTAAAGGTAAGAGAGCTGAAGAATCTGCAGCAGCAATACATACTAGTTGGCGTAGAATCAGCTGAAAATTCTCGCTTAAAAGCACAACTGCAGGAATGTCAGCAAGACGCAGATGAACAGCACCGTCTTCAAGAACAACTGAAGCAGGAGAGTATTTCCTACCAGCAGGAGCTCCAGCAGCTTAGGTGAGAATTGACTGTTTTCTCACTGCCTCGGAGATGTAAATGTGCCATTTCTTTCATTCACAGAGCATGGTGGGCAGAAAGCATTGGGAACCTCAGCCTTGCCTGTGTCAGCTGTCACCAAATCACTGTGCCTCAGACTGAGGGTGAGGGATTTCAGCCCCAGATATTGGAGGGAAATGCCTGTGTGAAATAGATCAATGACCTTTTAATTTTTATTTCCTTTATCCAGTGGTGACAGATATAATCTATTTGATAGGAAACTTAGGCTGTTTCTTGTATTGCAGCTTTTGTATATGATTACAGAACTCTACATTCCAAGCTGATGATGAACACCCTTTATTATGCCACTGATGTCATTGTTGAGAAAATTTTCTGTGACTGTCTAATCCTCTGTTTCACTTGCTTTATGTCTTCTATTTTTTAAAAAGTCTGTAATTCAAGTCTAGTAAATTGCCATCTCCAACTGGACGAAAACTAGTCAGACAAATATGCTCTGCTATAAAAATGGGGAAAAATCCTTTCAGGCACTTCAGAGATGCATCTGAGAGTGACTGAACCTGGAGCGAAAGGGATGGGATTTTTGTGGAAAGAAGTACGGCTCATCTTTGTCCAAAGTGGTATAAAAACCTGTGCACCTGCTCCCTCCCCCTGCCCCCAGTCTGGCCAACTAACACATCAGATCTCGTGCAGTTTGAAGCAGCTTATGAATTTTATTTATCTCCTGATAAAAGAAGATTTCTTTCCTGTCCAGCTTCTAAAATGTAAATGAAGACAAGGCCTCAAGCTTGCATGTTGAGATCGATGTTGTGGTTCTGGTGCATATTTGAGGCAGTGACAGTGTTATGATGACAAGTGGCATTGGCAATGACTTGCTTGACAAAACGCTCTGTACAGCAAGATCAAAACAATGTCCAGGAATACCAAAAGTATGAGCATTGAACAATCTGCAGTGTTGAGCCAAATAGAGAATACTTCCTTAAACCTGCATTTAAGGTTCCTGCACTTAAGTGGGTTGTTTTGTTCTGGTTTAGTTATAAAACTTATTTTCTGGCATGGAGTAATGATAGGAAATAGAATCATCCTCAGCATATTCTGACCTGGATATCATAAGTGATACTGGTAACTTTCTGGTAATTTCCTTTGTGTCATTCTGGGCAGACAAGAGAAATCGGCCTGGGAAAGGCAGAACAGCAGCATAAAGGAGCAGTACCTGATGGCCATGGCAGAAAAAGACAAGCAACTGAGCCATTTACAGAGGATCATGCAAGAAATGAGACTGCCCCTCAGCAAGTCCCAGACTGTAGGGGAGCAGTACCCAGCAAAGGTGGGTGCAGATACACAGTTTCTTTATTGCCTGGAAATGTGAGGTCTAAAATTCGGTCAAAGCAGCATGTGTCACTTGTATTCAGCTTGTACAATTTGCAGTATCAGGTTTTGATGTGAGGCTTCTGAGGACTATAGCAAGAATGCAACTCGAATCACTGAAAACCTTTGGAAAACTCTGACATACCCTCATGTGCTCTTCTATTAGTTCATGGTTCCTCATGTTTTTAGAGAGAAAGTGAGAGAGACAGGGTTTCCTGGGAGCCTTAGGTTCTTCGAATCAGTATGAAACTTTTCAGGTCTTTCTTTCTGGCTATTTTAGAATTGCTTCTTGCGCTGTGTTTGAATCTCAGATCTTCTGGTTTAATTTTCCTTTTAATGTCACATTCTAATTTTTAAGTTTCCTATTGAATTTTTATTGCTGTTTTTACCGTGACAAGGGTCTGCAATCCTGACTCAAGCCCAGAAAGGCTGAGGATTGAACATTGCACTCTCTGTCTTCTTTCCCAAGTATCACAGTCCTAAAAGTGGAGTCGAATATACTGAGTATTTTGCTCAGTCTAAGGAAGGATGCTTGCCTGCTGCATGTACGATACCATTACATTATGAGCAAGGAAAGAACTTTCCTGCCCACATCCGTAACGTTCCAGTGAGAAGCTTCTATGTCAGTGCAGGAGGGAGGAAATCTGCCCTTTTCTCTTTGACACACATAGGCATATATGCAAAGAAAAAGCTAGAACAATGTGCATGTGATGCTTTCCAGGAGAATGCTTCTGTGCTAACCTTTTAGTCTGTGTTGAATGAGAGCAATGTGGTCATTGCTTTGGTTTTTTGTTTCTTTTTCTTGTTCTCATTCATACATTTTTTTTTCCTTCCTGTATTGCAGACAGCTTTAAGACAACTTTTGAGAAGGACCCACGCCATTGTATGTGCAAGTTCAGTGATCTTTCCTAAAAGCCTGGATGGCTTTTAGGATATTTCTGTTCATTTGCCATTTTCTGTTTTGCTTGAGCAGATCAAGTTCCAGACCTAGGAATAATGTTGGGCTTTGACCTTGGAATACTAAACAGAGAGGACTAATATGAGAGTGGGTTGTCGTGTGTGCAGTATGCTCTTCATCGTTCTTTCCCTGGCAGATTTCTTCAGAAGTTCTGAGCGGCGACTTTTCAAGCATAGAAACAGAAACAAAATATCTCCAAGCCCAGCTAAGTGACAGCCTGAAAGAACTGCACCAAAAAGAGCTCAGAATTCAGCAACTAAACAGCAAGGTACTGATTATATCTTACCCTTGCTTGCAGAGTCTGGGAGGAGGAATGTGGGGAAGAGGAGAGGCTTGAATATGGCTCAGGGAGCAAGAATGAACCTTTCTGTTCTTGTGGGCATTAGTGAAGTAACACAAAATCAAAACTGATAATTAGAAGATACTTCTGGAGATGATCCAGCACATCCTTCTGCTGCTCAGAGCAGCACTGTCACCAACACTAGATCAGGTCAGTCACAACTTTTCCTAGCTGAGTGCTGAAAGAATAGAGATGCCAGAACCTCTCTGGGCCTTTCTCCAGTGCTGCTCTGCAGCAGCAAATGTTTTTCTTAATGTCTAGTCTGACTCTTGCAAGCCACAATATGTGGCTATGGCCCCTTATTGTATTTTCTGCCCCTATCAAAAAAAGTTTAACTCTGTGTACTTTATGACTCCCTTTAATTTAATTGTAAGCTATTTTAAAATGACCCTTTAGCCCCCGCTTTAGCAGGCTAAAGCGGCCCAGCTCTCACAGGCACCATGTGCTCCAATCACTTGATGATCTCAGCAGCCTTTTCCTGGACTCCTTCCCATTTCTCTGCCCATTTTAGCACCAGAAAAGACCCTTAAGATTACGAAGTCAAACCGTTAACCTAACACTGCCAAGTCCACCACTAGGCCGTGTCCCTAAGTGCCATGTCTACACATCTTTTTTAAACCCCTCCAGGGATGGTGACTCAACCACTTCCCTGGACAGCCTGTTCCAATGCCTGACAACCATTTCGTGAAGAAGTTTTTCATAATATTGAATCTAAACTTCCCCTGGCACAACCTGAGGCCATTTGCTGTCATCCTGTCACTTGTTACTTGGGAAAGGAGACTGACACCCACCTCGCTAGAACCTCCTTTCAGGTAGTTGTAGACAGCGATAAGGTCTCCCCTCAGCCTGCTTTCCCCCAAACTTAAACAACCTCAGTTCCCTCAGCTGCTCCTCACAAAACCTGTGCTCCAGACCAGCTCCGTTCCCTTCTCTCAACTCGCTCCAGCACCTCAAGGCCTTTCTTGGCGTGAGGGGCCCCAAACTGCCCCCAGGATTGGAGGTTTGACCTCCCCAGTGCCCAGCACAGCGGCACAATCACTTCTCTAGTCCTGCTGGCCACACTATTCTTGATACAAGCCAGGATGCTGGTGGCCTCTTGGCCGCCTGGGCACACGCTGGCTCATGTTCAGCCGCTGGCACCAACACCCCCAGGGCCTTTTCTGCGAGGCGCTTTCCAGCCGCTCTTCCCCAGCCTGCAGCGTTCGTGGGGTTGTTGTGGCCCAAGTGCAGGACCCGGCACTCGGCCTGGTTGAACCTCAGACAATTGGCCTCAGCCCATCGATCCAGCCGGTCCAGATCTCTCTGTGCGGCCTTCCCACCCTCCAGCAGATCAACACTGCCACCCAACTTGGTGTCATCTGCAAACTGACTGAGGGTGCACTCGATCCCCTCATCCAGATCATTGATAAAGGGATTAAACAGAACTGGCCCCAGTACTGAGCCCTGGGGACACCAGTCCTGACCGTCCACCAACTGGGTTTGGCTCCGTTCACCACAACTCTTTGGGCCTGGCCCTCCAGCCGGTTCTTTACCCATTGAACCGTACACTCCTCCAAGCCATAAGCAGCCAGTTTCTCCAGGAGAATGCTGGGGGAAACAGCATCACAGGCTTTACTAACGTCCAGGTAGACAACATCCACAGCCTTTTCCTCATCCACTAAGCAGATCACCTTGTCTTAGAGGGAGATCAGGTTGGTCAAGGAGGACCTGTCTTTTATAAACCCGTGCTGATCACCTCGTTGGCCTGTATGTGCTGTGTGATGGCATTTAAGATGATCTACTCCCTGACCTTCCCCGGCACCAAAGTCATGCTGCCTACCTTTGTAGTTCCCCAGATCCTCCTTCTGGCCCTTCTTGTAGATGGGTGTCACATTTGCTAACCTCCAGTCACCTGGGACCTCCATAGCTGAAAATGAGTGACCTAAACCAGTCCCAGGAGTTCAGGTACAGTCTTATGACCTGCTCTGCTTGGTGTCAGTAACTTCCCTCAGTCCTTGCTTCTCCTCGTGTAGCGCGGTGGACAGTTTGCCATGTTCACAGTGAGGATGTGCTCTTGGTCTGCGTTCAGCTAGGCAGCTGCTGTGACTCCTGGTCCTTTCAGCAGAGCTGTTGCCTCAGCAGTCTCTTCCCACCCTGTACCGACACAGGGGTTTTGCCTCAGGCGCAGCATTTTACACTTCTTACTGAGCTTAGGACTTCTACTGGCCCAATCCTAAAGTTTCTCAAGATCCTTCTGGATTGAAGTTTTGGTCTTTGTAATGTCAGCCGCTCCCCAAAATTCAGTATTGACTGCAGATTTGCTGATGCTAATACTCTGTGTCTTACCTTACATTGCTCTTAACGCTGAGCAATATGTGCCCCAGGAGTATTGTGATCATTGCTGGCTGTTAAGCCATCTCGTGTTGCCTTTGAGTCCAGCAGTGCAGCCAATTTTTGACTATGTAGTAGTTCATTTGCCTGGTTCATAGCTCCTTAGCTTCCAAATGTGAATACCGTGGGCGATGATGTTAAAAGCTCCGTGTACTGGAGCTGGCTGGGATGGAGTTAATTTTCTTCACAGCAGTCCGTAGGGCGCTGTGTTACAGATTTGTGACTAAAGCAGTGTTGGTAACACACCAATGTGTTAACTATCACTGAAAAGTGCTTGCACAGCGTGAAGGCCTTTTCCATTTCTCACTCTGCTCTCCCTGCAGTGACTGGCCCGGGGCGGGAAGAGCCTGGCAGAGGTTACAGCTGGCACAGCTGACCTGGATGGACCAGGGGGACACTCCAGGCCGCATGTAGATCATACTCAGGAGGATCAGTGACAGTTGTGTCTGAATTGGCAACTTTCCTGCCACTGAATTTTAGTGCCCTTTCTCTAAGGTGACCAGAGGGAGGACGGAAGAGGGTAGATGAGGAGAAAGGAGCGGAGGAATGAGAGAGAGAAGGGCAGAGGGGAGAGAGAGGACAGACTGGGGGGGACAATGGAGAAAGGATGAAGGGGAGAGAGAGGGAGACCAGTCACAGGGACCAGAGCGCAAGATTACATGGAGAGAGTAGTTTCCAGGTTCCATTTCTGTTGCTGGAGTACTTTCTAGACTACCGAAGGAAGTCCCTCATTCGGAAGGCACACTGGTGATCTGCAGTGCTGCCTGAGATCCTGAAAAAGTTTCTGTATTTCAGTGCAGAATCACAAGCAGTCTGATTCCCACATTGAAATGGAAGACTCAGAACTTAGCAATCTTCAGAAAGAGCGTTGCGTGCAAGAAGAAGGCAAGAGTATAAAATCATAATTTACTGATAGTATTTCTGAAAGGTTTAGGTCAATCTCGGCACTTTAGAAATCTTGTTTTGGAAGCGTGTCATTCTGTACATCATGTTGATGTTTTTGGACTCCTGAAACCTTAGCCACAAGCTACTGTTGGAGATTATCACTGGTTTTTGGATGTTAGTAATGTACAGTGTGGCAGTTCCCATGTTCTCTACAGAATTTTTCCTCTCAGTTACACAGAGAATAATCTTGCTTCCACAAAAATATGAGTTCTTAGCAGTTGTGTTCTCTCCTCAGCTATCTCAGGTCTTTGAGGAGAAAAACGCCCTTTCCCTCCAGCTGCGCAGCAGCAGCCGGAACATCTGCGAGAGCCATCAGCACTACAGCGAGGTTCTGAACCGCTGCCTGGTGCTCGAGAGGAAGCTTCAGGAGCTGCAGTCTGCAGACAAGGGCACGGTAAGGGTGGGCTTTTTGGTGCAAATGAGGGAAACTCTTATTGCAGAGGCCTGCACTAACTGTGCAGCACTGTAGCTACTCTCTGTCCTCTTCATTCAGTGCAACCTGCCCTGCATTCTTGCTTCTTTCAGGAGTTGTTTGCAACAGATGCTGCTCCAGGAGCACCCCAAGAGAAGAATGAGCCTCAGAGAGGCAGTTACACACCAGAACTGCAGGAGTTGCAGCTGAGGTAAAGAGAGCCTGAGAAAAGAGGGGTGGGGATGTCAGTGCTGGGGGAGCTCTTTGGGCTACTGGTGAGCCTATTTCTGTTAGTCTCTGCTACAGAGTTAGAAAAACTCATTTCCAGACTAGGACCTTGCAGAAGTGGAGGGAGTGTTACATGCACTTGACAGCTGTTGTTAGTTATCTGTTTGGACAGAGCTCCAAAAAATGAAGAGACAAGATGAAGCAGCAATTCCCGTCAACCATCACCGGCCAAATTAGCATCTTTGATTTGATGGGCTGCATCCTCAGTAACTGCTTAAGTATATCAATGGTCTTGGTCTCAAGGCTATTAGCCTGAGAATGTCTGGAATTGAGACCTTGGTTCCTTGTAACCTTCTGGAACTAAGATCTAGCACATGACTTCTCATACCCTTTCAAAATAATTTTCAGAAGGTAGGGCCATGGATGACAGAGCCAAGGAACTCCTTCCTGATGTGACACAGAAGCTTCAAGAGATTTATCTTCTTTCTTGCTTTCCAAATAATATAAATATATTAGTAAAAGATAACTAAGTCTTCTGTGTGAAGTGGAAGGGAATTGGAGTCTGTTCCCATACTACATCAGTGAATATAATAGAAACAGAATAGTCCATTAATTAGCCCTGTTTTGACATATACTTGGTTATTTTCTGACAGGTTGTCCGAAACAGAACACTTACATAGCAGCACAAAGCAGGATCTGAGGTATTTGGAGGAGCAGCTGGAGGAAGAACGGGACCGTCGTCTTGCTGTAGAGGAGGCGCTCTGTGCAGCACAGGACCAGATCAGGAGGTGAGGGAGCTTGAGCAGACAGGCAGGATCACCACAGAATACGATGATCCTGGTTCTGTGTTCATCTGTGCTTCATTGCATCCTTCTGTCAGATGTCACTGGGGGCACAGAAATGACTATACCATGTCTGTCACAGAATCACAGAATGGTTGAGGTTGGAAGGGATCCCTGGAGATCATCTGGTCCAGCCCCTGCTCAAGCAGGGCCACCTAGAGCCAGCTGCCCAGGGCCATGTCCAGGTGGCTTTTGAATATGTCCATGGATGAAGACTTTACACCTGCCTAGGCAACCTGTGCCAGGGGTCAGTCACCCTGACAGTAAAAAAGTGTTTCCTGATGTTCAGGCTGTCCTTCAATTGTAGACAAAGACAAAGTGAGACAACTGACTAGACATTAAGACAAATTCTGACTAGAAATGAGATGCCAGCTTCCTCAATGAGTTAAATACTGGAAAATATAATTTGGAGGCTGGGAAATGGGTGAAGGCAAAGAGGAGTTTTCCTACTTGCAGGGGATTTGTCTCCTCAGTAAGCACCTGTGTGTCACGGGCAAAACAGTCTTCACTTGAAAATTGTCACTCAATTGTAATGTATTGCAAATTAACATATTTTTAAATTAATTTGGGCACTGAGAAACAATTAAACACTTAGGGAAGACACTTCTCCCTGCTTTTCTTCAGTCAAGACACCTCTCCTCCCCGCTTCCAAGTGTCCGGTCCTGTTTGCACCGCATGTTACGTTCAGTCCCTTTGGTGAGGCTGGGATGAGTACGTAGTGACTTCTTTCTGCTGCTCCTTGTTTCTTACTCATTTCCTCCTTCCCATAGCAGCTACCACACTTTGTTAAATATGTTTGATCAAAGAGGCACCATATGCTCCTCTGGTTGTAGTTTTGGCAGGCAAGGAACCATCGTCCATTGCCAGGCCAGCTGGAAACCGCTGTGGCTGGAACGGGGCACTTCATGGGCTCCTGCCACACAGCTCTCGCTTGAACTCCCTGTTACAAACACCTTGCCGTTTATACCCAGTACACTGTGTATCTCGGTTAAAGTAAAGCTCACTATTGGATTCTTTTACATAAAAACAATGCCTTTCTTCTGACACACATCATGAGTCATCCAAAAAAAAGGAAGTCTGTATGGAAGAATTCTGGGTGAAGTTCCCTAGTAATTGCCACACAGCTCAGGCAACTGTAGCCCCTTGTAGCATCAAAGCCTGTGAAATCCTCCTGCAACTGATTTCACTGACTGATGCTCACCTGGTGACTGGACAGTGCTGCTTCTGCATTCATCCTTTAACAGTATCTCAGCAATCTTGAATATCTGTCACTAGAAAATAGCAAGAACCAGTGCTATTGAGACCAGAGCTGGCTTCCAAAATAATTTCATAGAATTTAAGATATACGGTTAAATCATCTGCCCTGGCTTCTTTCAAGTCACGCACTAGGAAATTTCATTTGAAAGCCCTCATGTAAAACACAGAGACCTCAGTTAAAGTGTTTAAAATTCCTGAAAGACTAAAAGAAAAAAAACAGCACCAAAAAAATTATGAGTGGTGGGATATAAATTAGGTAAGAAACGACTCCACTGCCAGCAGCTGGGTTGTCCTCTCTACTGGAGAGGAATGGTCACCTGCTCATCGTGCAGGATGGGAGTTTTACTTTCTCTGTGGCTTTGGTGCAGGATGTGGCCAGCACTGAGCAAATATAACGTGCACGGAGAGCAGAACCTGCCTGCTTTATTCTGGTTTTGCCAAACTCCTGTTGGGGAAGGAGGGTGCTGCTGGCTGGGTCACCCGGTCCTGCTCAGCCTGGGCGCAGGAGGCACCACAGCTGGACAGGTGAAACCAGCACTTGTCAAGTGAGGCCACGGCTTGCCTGCAATGGCTGGTGACTTTCTGAAGAAATACCTCCTTTCCTAAGCGTGTCTGCAGTGTTGGTTTGGGGATCACAAGAAACTGGATTTAATTTAATGTGTTTTGTGGCAGGTTGCAGTCAAACGAGTGGACGTCTTCCTTAAGCACCAGCGTTGATGTAACTCCAGGTCATGAGCATTCCTTGCTGATTGACTCCACGGATAACAATTTCAGCAAAGTAAGAATTTACATTTGTAGCTGTCAATGATGTGAGGCTGGCTGATGCAAGAAAATGTGAACTGAAAACTGTGGACCTATAGCAGCTAAATCCTTCTTTAGGCACATTTACATTTTTTCAGGTGTGTGTAGGTTTCTGCTCATCTTGCTGTGTTTTCCATGCCAAAAGCCACATATTGTTCTGATTGTGGCTCTGCTACAGTCTGCATAAGCAGACTAAATTTCAGAGGTACCCTGTTTCCCTGAGAATAAGACCTACCCTGAAAATAAGCCCTAGCATGATTTTTTAGGATTTTTGAGGATGCTCAAAATATAAGCCCTACTCCAAAACTAAGCCCTAGTTACAGTTCTTTAAAAAAGTCAATTTAAATAGTGTCCAGGCAGCTATACATGTAAAATGTAAGCATCTCTTGGAACAAAAATTGTATAAGACCCTGTCTTATTTTCAGGGAAACAGGGTAACTAAAATGTAGGCCAGCATTGTCTGTGCCTCAAACATGGTCTCATGTTCCTTGTGGAATATTCAGGGCCTCAGTGGTAAGCAGACAGGCAGAGCCTGTGCAAACAATGTGCAATCTCATGCACAAGGAGTATATGTGTTACTGGCCCCAGCATCTGCCATGTCTGGACTCTGCCCTTTTGTTCAGCGACCATCTCAGTTTTTCCTCGCTCCTCATCTTTCAAACCTGGCTCAGTCGGGCTGGGAGCTGAAGTGCAGAGCTGCAGTTTCACTGTTTCACAGCCGGGCAGCCGCCTGTCCTGTTCCGCTGGGGATGAAGCCCTATGGAAAGGTTGGCCCTCTGGTCTTGTAGAGACTTGGGGGTGGTGATCTCAAGAGCAGCATCAGCAGAATTATGGCAAGAGCCATAACTGGATGCTACTCTGTGCTCGTGCTTGGGGTTTTTTACTATAATAGACGTTTTTTTGTCTGAGGACTCCTGGAAGAGCCACTGTAGAGTAAGGTCACTCTAGGGCAGCTTGTTCAATAGCTTCAGAAGTCCTTTCAGCTGCAAGGGTGAAAGAACGCAACAAATAAATAAACATATTCTTCTTCTAGGCCAAAGAGTGAATCAGGATTCCTAGTAGCTCTATGCTGTAGCAGAAAAGTACCATTGATCCATTTGTTTATATTTCACTTGGATGAGCTAAAAATTCATAGGGACCAAATGCTGGAGGGGGAAATATTCTGCATTCTGCTGCCCTTTCTCAATTAGAATTGGACAGAGCTGGTTCATGAGAAACCTACAGAGAGCAGGAGAAGGAATATTTCACCGAGGGTTGGCTCTAGAGGTCGAATCTGGCAGTGGAATGGGTTTGGGAAGGTTCATGCTCCTTAGCTTAAACTGATGATCATCATCTGGAGAGCTCTGGGTGAAGGCAGCTGGGGACCACTCCATTCCTGGTACTGACTGGTTTCTCTTTTCCAGGCTCGGAATGTCGTTGGACTGCGACGCCTGTTACGCGCTCTGTTCCGTTCCCGGACCCGCTCGCCTCTGCTAGTGGCCATGTATCTGCTTGCTGTCCATGTCCTGCTCCTCCTGTGCTTTACAGGCCACCTATGAACAGGAATAACGACCTTTTCGTGAGCCATAGCCCTCTGTGTAATCCCTGGGCCTGCATTCCCTATCCACAGGGCAGCACTTCACCCAGCTGCCTTCTTTTTCCAAGTCAGCCCTTAAGGAGCAGCTGCACCCAGCAACATCACCTGGGTTGCTTGCTAAGGATGCAGCAGCTGGTGGTGATGCTTGGGGTCTGTTTCCAGGACATGTGCCATTCCTTTGGTATTTTTGAAAGGAGTGGTACATTTTCTGAGTCAGGGTCCTCATGCTACAAGCTTCAAGGATCTGTTCCTGTACCTGGAGGTAGCACCACTCATATTATGTGGTATTGTGCAGGAATAGGAATAGGAATTGTGCAGGTAGGAATAAGAAAAATATTCTTGAGTTGCTGCAGTACTTCAACACTTCTAGGAACTGCAGGATCTTCCCCCTCTTAGCATGAATCAGTGAATTGGGCTGGGGAAACCCTGTAGCTAATATAAGAAAGAGAAGCTTCTTTCCTTTCTTCCATTCCTTAGATTTGTTCCATGGCTCAGCTCAGTTTGAAATGCAAATCCTAAGGAAGTTGCAGACACTTTAAGGAACATGAATTGAATTTCAAAATTGTGTTTCCTGCTCAGTTGCTTGTCCTGTTGAAGAAAGGCCAAAATTAGTATATAAATATATCTGGACCTGCTAAGCATTCCATTTAAAAACAGTCATATTTCTGCCCTGGCAAGCCTGTAAAATAATGTCAGTAATTCAGTTATTGAAATAACTTTGCTGTTTATAACTTCTGTGCACCTCTGATGATGGAAGGTGCTTCCATACCTCTTGAAATGAGAGCAGCCATGCTCCTGCGTCCTCATCCACTGAAACAGCCACAAGATTAAACCTGTACAGGCTGTGTTGAAGGGTTCCATAATGTGGTATGTGCGTCCAAATCAAAGGTAGAAGCTCCAGAAATAAAGTGTCCCCTCTACACTGAGGAAGGGAATAGAGTTCCGAAACCTTCTGGCATCTCTGCTTTAGGAAAAGCCTGTTGTAGAAAGCTAGTGCTGGTCATTAGATGTGTTAGAATCTGAAGCAACCTGATGCAAATGGACTTGATCTTATAGGATATATGGAATGCCATGTTTTCTAAAGAAATCCCGAATGTATCCTGGAATTGAGACTGCTCTGTTCCAAAGGGAGAAGGGCGAATGCAAAGAAGACGGTTCCAGTTCCCTGTCAGAGGCCAAGTGGTCATTCTGTTCAGAGGACTTGCCAGAGGATTGTACCTGCCTCTTGCTAGAGCATTAACAGTCACATTTTTCCCATGGGAAAGAAGTAGTTCCATTGATACTGCTGGTGAACGAAGATTCTCCAGCCAGTGAACAAAGCCTGTTTGAGGATGGATTGATTTCATCATGGTAGTAAAACTGCTGGATCTCTGGCAGGTCCAGAACACGGGTACTGTATATCCATTTGTGCACTACCCCTGATTATCCATGTGGACTTCCTCAACTGTGTAAACTTCAGTGACCAAAAACTTTGCCTATAGCTTGGTGGAGTATGTGCTCCTGTATATATAATAAAGATTATTTTTCAGATGGAATTTGTATAAAGTTGTCATGTAAATGTCAAAGGTCTCTTGAGGGTATTGTGCTGCTGTGCCTTACCTTTTACAGGACCACCGTGGGGCTGCGGGTCACTTTGTGTGCACTGCCTTGTATGTCCATTGCAGCAGCTCTGTTTCTTCATATTATTTGAACGCCTCTGGAGATGATGTTTTTCCCTTATCTCACCTCTCAGCCTTTTTCAGGTTTTGCTGCAATGACAAAACAAGGAAATAGCACTTTAATAGTGAAAGCAATTCCAATGAAACTAGTTGTGCTTGGGTTTACTTTTCTTTGCCTTTAGGCGCATTTGACTGAATACTGAGTTGTGCGACCTCGGGAAAGACACAGGAGTTAGCAACAGCAGGCTGGGAGCGTGCTAACAACTTAGATGGGACGCATTAAAACACACTGTCCTCTTCCAGCTTTCTGTAGCCAAAGACAGGTACCTTGGTTCATATTCACTACTACAGTCCACCAGCACCATTACAACAAGAGCGAGTAATGGGGTGTTGTAAGACCATAGACAATGTTGCAACTGTATTTAATAGAAGCAAGAATTGTAAGCAAAGTATGTTTCCTTAGAGCCCGTGATGCAAGTTTTCCTGAACTGAAATAATACAAGCTTGTTCTGGTTCAGAGACATTTAAATATTTTATACCTTCAGATGGAACAGTTACAGCTTAGATTAAATATATAAATAAATTAAAACCTCAGAAGGAACTCCTGATCTGATAATCATAGTCTGACCTAACAGCTTTGTGGTTTGACCTAATCAAAGATGTGGCATTTTAGCTGGTGTTTCCTGTTTCAAACATTTCAAATTTTTGTTTCTTCTCTGTCTGACGGACCTGTCTTGCCTAGTTGTTTGATCTATCTGCAATAGAGTCTGAGAAGGAGATTGGCCAGTGGAGCTGTGCTCTGCCATCTCTGGTGGCCACTGCTGAGCCGGGTCCAGGATCGGGCAGCGTTACAAGAGACGGGAGGGGTGGGAGCAGGTCAGTGCGGGGAGCTGTAGGAGGAACCCTCCTTACCTCTCAGCTACCTCCACAGCGTGGCTATGGGGCTCCGGGCGGGGCAGACAAAGCGCACGATGAGATGCAAGAGCAGGAAGCTGTGCAAGTTCTCTCAGCAAGGCGGGATCAACTGACTCCTTGCAACGAGAGCTGCATTAAGACCAGTGCATGTTACGGTGACAGTCGAGTCCCTCCTGAGCAGAACAAAGACACCCGTTTGCAGACAGACCCTCTCTTTGGGGAAGTTTGCTGTCTCCCTGAGACCCAAGTAAGGGATATCACCAGATGACTGACAAGCTTAGTACAGCCTTGGACTATTACCCACTCCAGCTTTTTCGTGTGTGTACTAATGGTGTTGCAACAAGAAGTCCAAGAGATTTCAGGGCCCTGGGAAGAATGCCGAAAGATTTGGGGGCACAGGTAGTGTTTTCCTCAGTCCTCCCAGCGATCAGGAGACACATTGGAAGAAAAAGGCGTGTGCAAGACATCAACAGCTGGCTCCAGGACTGAGGCCTCCGCCAAAACTTTCTTTTTCATAAGCGTGGGAGAGTCTTTGAAACACAAGGTATGCTGGGGCCTGATGGGATCCACCTGTCCCAATGGGGAAAATGCATCTTTGCTTGTAAACTGGTGGGACTCATTGAGAGGGCTTTAAACTGGAGTCAGTGGGGGAAGGGAATCCCAGCAGGAGAGGTGAAGGTGGCAACGCTAACGGGAACGGTTACACTGCTCCGGGGAGCACGTCTGAAATGGCCGTACAGCAGTGCATGCAATGTGAGAAACAAAGAGGATTAACTGCAAGCGCTGGTCAGTTCCTGGAGCTGCGATATCGCTGGTGTAAGAGTTGGTGGACCGAGTCCCACACTGGGATGGAGGCGACGGGCCGTTTGGAGGGACGGCAGGGCAGGCGGGCGGAGGGCTGCGCTGCATGCCAGGGACAGGCCTGGCCGCGCGGCCCTTCAGTCAGGGGTGATGCGGTCGAAAGCCTCTGGGTGAGGACTAGGGGCCTGGAAAGCAAAGCAGAGGTCATAGCGGGTGTCTGCTGTCAATTGCCCAGCCAGGGTGACCACACCGATTAATTATTCTACAGGCAATTAGGAGAAATCTCTGGAGCAAGGGCCCTTGTCCTTATGGGAGATTTCAACTTCCCAGACATCGACTGGGAATTACATACTGCTGTGACGAGCGAGTCTGAGAAATTCCTCAAGTTCGTAGAAGATCACCTCTTGCCACAAATACTTGGTGAGCCAACTAAGAAAGATGCCCTCCCAGACTTGTGTGCGAACAGACGGGCTCATGGGAGATGTGGTGGGGGTGGCTGCCTTGACCACAGTGATCACTAGATGGTTGAGCTTAAAATTTTCAGTGTAATAAGAAAAAAGGTCAGCAGAGTTGCTGCCCTGGATTTCAAGACAGCAAACTTTAAGCTATTCAGGGAGCTACTTATCAGTGTCCTCTGAGAATCTGCTTTTGAGGGCTGAGGAGTCAGCGAGCGCTGGTCAGTCCCTCAGCGGCACCTGTGATAGAACAGGAACAGGCAGCTCCGCTGCGTCGAATGTCAAGCAAGGGGGCAGAGACCAGCTTGGCTGAAAAGGGAGCTCCTCATGGAGATCACGAGGAAAACGGACCTGTGCGGTCCCTGGAAGCGAGGTCAGGGTACGCAGGAGTACACGACCGTGGTTTGTGTATGCAGGGAGAAGACACAAAAGGCCAAATCTTAGCGTGTAAATGGGTCAACTTTATGTCAAATAACAAGAAAGGCATTTTTAAGTACGTTCATAGCAAGAGAAGGTCTTGGAGCAATCCTTGTTGAAGATGGTCACCTGACAAATAGGGATGAAGAAAAAGCAGAGGCACTCCATGCTTTTTTTGCCTCAGTCTTTAATAATATTGATAGACCTTTGGCTGCCCGGTCCCCTGAGTCAGAGGACCACGAATGCGGGAACGGTGACTTTCCATTTGCACCCACTGAAGTTGTGAGGGACCAGCTGTATCGCAAGCCCACGCGGCCTGGAGGGACTCAGCTGGAGCAGCGAAGGGGCTGAAGATGTTATGACAGGACCCCTCTCCATTATCTACCGCCGGTCCTGGGAGTCCAGGGAGATCTCCCATGACTGGAACCTGCCAGCGTTATCCCAACTTACAAGAAGAGTGTGAGGGAAGACCCAGGAAACTATGGACCTGTTAGTCTGACCTCGGTTCCCGGAAAAATTATGGAGAAGATTATACTGCTATTAAAAGACATCTAAAGAACAATGCATTCTTCAGGCACAATCAACATGGGTTCACAAATGGAAAGTCCTGTTTGAGTAACTCAATATCCTTCTATGATAAGGTCACCCACCTAGAGGATGAAGGTAAGGCAGTGGATGTAGATTTTTTTCTGGATTTTAGTAAGGCGCTTGATACTGTCCCTCAGAGCATCCTTCTGGACAAGTTGTCCAACTGTGACATGATCAGATACACAATGCGTTGAGTGAAGAAACAGCTGAACCACAAGGCTCAAAGTGTTGTAGTGAATGGGGCTACACTTGACAGGTGACCATTCATCAGCAGCGTTCCTTAGGGATCAATTTGAGGGTCAGTTCCGTTCAATATTTTTGTCGATGATCTGGATGCAGGAGTTGGCTGGTGATGATAAACTGGGAGGTGCTGTTGACTCTCTTGAGGGACAAGAGGCCTTGCAGAGAGATCTAGATAGACTGGAGCACTGGGCAATCATCAATGACATGAAGTTTAACAAGACCAAATGCCAGATTCTCTATCTGGGACAGAGGAACCCCAGGCACAAGTATAAACCGTGAGAGGAGTGGCTGGAGCTGCCCTGCAGAACGCGGTCTGGGTGCTGGCTGGCAGCAGGATCGAGAGGAGCCAGCAGTGACCCTGGCAACAAGAGGACAAACCCATCCTGGGGCATCAAACACGGCACAACCAGCTGGGCAAGAGACGGGATTGTCCTGCAGTATTTAGTGCTGGTGCTGCCTCACCTGGAGCCCTGTGTGCAGCGCTGGGCCCCACCATTTAAAAAGGATGCGAAGGTCCTTGGACACGTCCAGAGGAGAGCAACAGCGCTGGGAAGGGCTGGAAGGAATGTCCTGTGAGCGGCCGAGGGATCCGGCTTGTCTGGTCTGGAGAGAAGGCGGCTGAGCAGCGACCTCCTGGCTCTGCAGCTCCCTGGGGAGGGAACGTGGAGAGGGAGCTGCTGAGCTCTGCGCCGGGATCCAGGGACAGGACCCTGGGAAGGGATCAAAGATGCAACAGGGGAGGTTCAGACTTCACATTAGGAAACATTTCTTTACCAAGACAGCAGCCACACACAGGCACAGGCTTCCTAGAGAGAGAACTGCAGCGTGCAAGGAAACTGCAGCATGCAAGAGAAATGCAGTGTGCAAGGGAACTGCAGCGTGCAAGAGAACTGCGGCATGCAAGGGAACTGCAGTGTGCAAGGGGACAGCAGCGTGCAAGGGGACAACAGCGTGCAAGAGAACTGCGGCATGCAAGGGAACTGCAGTGTGCGAGGGGACAGCAGTGTGCAAGGGGACAGCAGTGTGCAAGGGAACTGCGGCATGCAAGAGAACTGTGGCATGCAAGGGAACTGCGGCATGCAAGGGAACTGCAGTGTGCGAGGGGACAGCAGCGTGCAAGGGAACTGCAGCGTGCAAGGGAACTGCAGCGTGCGAGGGAACTGCAGTGTGCGAGGGAACTGCAGTGTGCGAGGGGACAGCAGCGTGCGAGGGAACTGCAGCGTGCAAGGGAACTGCAGCGTGCGAGGGAACTGCAGTGTGTGAGGGGACAGCAGCGTGCAAGGGAACTGCAGCGTGCAAGGGAACTGCAGTGTGCGAGGGAACTGCAGCGTGTGAGGGAACTGCAGCGTGCAAGGGAACTGCAGCGTGTGAGGGAACTGCAGTGTGCGAGGGGACAGCAGCGTGCAAGGGAACTGCAGCATGGAAGGAAACTGCAGCGTGCAAGGGGACAGCAGCGTGCAAGGGAACTGCAGTGTGCGAGGGAACTGCAGCGTGCGAGGGCAGGTTTTCTACCCATGACTTGAGCAGGGCTGGGGGCTGGGACAGAGGAAGTGAAGATCGCTGAAGTTAAAACAGGAACTGGAGCACAGAGCAGCCCAAAAACTGTCGCTTGCAACAGGTGCCTGAGCAAAAAGC
Organism: Caloenas nicobarica; assembly: GCF_036013445.1. Taxonomy (NCBI): domain Eukaryota; kingdom Metazoa; phylum Chordata; class Aves; order Columbiformes; family Columbidae; genus Caloenas; species Caloenas nicobarica. Next base: position 252,661 of record NC_088245.1, read on the forward strand.
AGCAAGTTTGCCAGCAGGAGCTGGTGAGCCTTCTAAGGTAAGAAAGCTGAGTGGATTTTGAGAGTCGAAAGTGAGAAACAACAAAAAAATGTAGGGTTTTGGTGGGCAAAGAGAACTCCTTCCTGACCCAGCATGTGTGAGCTGATAGTGCTCAGCGTTTGCTTCTCGGTCTGTCCTTTGGTCACCGTTGCTGCTCTTGTTTTGAGGCTCTGAAGAACCACATTTCCAAATGAACCAGCATGACTGTGCTAAGTGTGGCAACCCTGTATTTGGGCTGTAGTGGATGCTTTTAAGGGGAGAAACGGGACAAACTAAAGGGTTGAGATGCTACTCTGGCTGATGTTCCTCATTGTAGAGGGTGTCTGAAGCCCTGCGGTGCGATTACAGTCTGTGATTTGTCGTGGTTCCCCAGGTGCACGGTGGGTGGCTTTGGAGAGTAGGTAGTCAAGAACCATTTACAGCAGGATTTAAAACCATTTACAGCAGGATTTAAACCCTGAACGACGTGCATTTGAGCAGCCGCTCAGACCAGCTGCCCTGTTGAACAGCCCTATTCTAGTTGGTTACTTCTGCTGTTTCATTGCTAACAAAAATAAGCCATAAACTTTAAAAATCTTTCAAGTGAGAGACGCTAATAAATTAGGGAAGGGAAAAGGAGATGAAAGGCATCGTTAGATTCTGCGGTGTTGTCCACATGAGCTTTCCTGCTTCCCCCGCTTCGGTTTGCAATTAGCAAACAAGAATACTGTACTGCCAGCGTATACATGGGCGGTGGAGTATGTCATCGACTTGATACAGCTTTGCTTTTTTTTTTCCTGGGGAAGGCCTATAGCCAGATCTTCACAGTAGATCTTCCTCGTTCCTACATCCTTTCCCTTAGCTAACTGTCTGGCTTTTGTTCAGCAAAAGAAGGATTCATCCCTGCTGAGCTGTTTTAGTTCCTGTTGTCTTTGCTCCCTGGTCTTACAGTGCGGATTCTCTACACCATTGGTAAGGGCAGCTTGAAACGAACTGAACTGTACTGAACTGGAAGGTTATTCACTCAGCAGCTTTTTGTGTTGTACAATTAATTACCTGCTCAGCATCAATATTTTGCTTGCGTAGAAAGCAGCTGTCCTTGGCAGCCGGGGCCAGCTTGCCGGTGACTGTGTGGTTGTGGGATGCGGGGGTTGGTGCCGTTGAGAAGCACATAACAAGAGCGTGCTGTGAAATGAGGGTCCGTCACACAGCTCTTCTCCCGCCTGTGGGCCTGCTCACAGCTTCGTGCGATGTTCGCAGGGACGTGAAATGGGGCTCGGCAGCCCAGTCTTTGCTGCACGTTCTGTTCAGTCTCTTTCTCTGCCCCGGTGAAAAGCTGCTTTAGGTGACAGTAAGAACCATTTGGGCTTTCCTGACACCACCGGCGGTCATAGGTGGCGGGACGTCAGAGCTCTGTGGAGAGCAACAGCTCTGTTGTGTTGGGGCACGCAGGCCACGTAACCTTCTGCCTCTCATTTTGTAGAAACTGTTGTTTGGGAGGGGCTTTTTCATCATCTTTTTCGCCATCGCTTTGAAAATGAAACGCAGGAGTTTTAGATTTCACATCACTTTTGTTTAACTTCCTGTTCCTGGGCCTGGCGCTTCCCCGGCCGCCCTGCACAGGCGCGCGGCCGCAGCGTCGGCCTTCTCAGCCCCGCGCGTTTCGTGGTTTAGCCCCGTTTCCCATTTTCGCCGTACGACAGACACGAACATCACACAGCGTTCTGTACCAGCTCTGTCACACCGGCACACGGCTTTTCTCTGAACCTTCGACGGCACACTAGGCAGCGATTGAAAGGTTGGAAAACAGGCAAGAGACCTGAGGAGTCCAGCTGCACATAAATAAGCATCTCGTCACGGTGGCAGAGCGAGTCGCGGCCTCTGGTGTGTGCCGTGATTGTGCTTAACGGAAGGGAGGTTAAAGCAGGGAACAGCCTCCACAGCACAGAGAACTCGTGTGTTGGAAAAGCAGAATCTGGTAGTTGGATGCTAGCACTAATTAACATTAAAATAAGGTGTGCATTTTAACTATGGAGTCAGTGTTCATGAAGACTGTGGTTTACACTTGAAATCCCTGTGCGTTTTGCTGGAAGAGGTGCTGGATCTCAGGAGTAGCTGTTTTGGGGTGCCCTGTGCCGTATGAGACGCAGCGATCCGCGCGGCAGACGGCACCGTCCGGCCCGAGCTGCGCCACGGCTGCCGCGCTGTGCCGTGCGGCGGCCGCGGGCCGGCCCCGCGTGACACCGCGTCCTCCCCTGCAGATGTGGAAAGCAGCCGTGGGACACGACGTGTCCGTGAGGGTTGAGGCTCAGGGAGACGACTGGGACACCGACCCTGATTTCGTGGTGAGTGTCTGGTGTGGTAATGTGCTGGTGCTGGTGCTGGTGCTGGTGCTGGTGTGGAGGGCTCACTGGCCCCAGGCACACGCTGGACAGTTGGAGCAGGGTGCGGGGCGCGGGGCTCGGGGTGCGGGGCTCAGGGTCTGGGGCTCGGGGTGCGGGGCTCGGGGTGCGGGGCTCAGAGCTCGGTGCGGGGCTCAGAGCTCGGTGCGGGGCTCAGGGCTCGGTGCGGGGCTCGGGGTGCGGGGCTCGGGGTGCGGGGTGCGGGGTGCGGGGCTCAGGGTCTGGGGCTCGGGGTGCGGGGCTCGGGGTGCGGGGCTCGGGGTGCAGGGCTCGGGGTGCGGGGCTCGGGGTGCGGAGCGCGGGGCTCGGGGTGCAGGGCTCAGGGTGCGGGGCTCGGGGTGCGGGGCTCGGGGTGCGGAGCGCGGGGCTCGGGGTGCAGGGCTCAGGGTGCAGGGCTCAGGGTGCGGGGCTCGGGGTGCGGGGCTCGGGGCTCAGCACGGCCGGCGGCACCGCGGATTGTGCAGGGTCAGCCCAGTCACACCAGCCCCTCGCAGGTACTGTCAGGTCATCTGAGCCAGTTCTGACCCGTATCTATGTTTAGTCTCCAGAACTTCCTACATCAATGTACCCCACATCTGACTACAAGTAAAATAACTTAAGGAGTACAGAATATCTAGTTTCTTTTAAACCTGCTCCCTGGTAACTTCCCTGAATCCTCTCCACAACTTCTGTTACAAGAAATAGTGTGGACGTACATTTTCTCTTTCCCACGCTGTAATTGTGCAGGATTCAGCACTGCCCTCGCTGGTCGTTTGCCACGTGGAAGAATCCACTCTGCTTATGGTCACCTTGTGCAGATGCAGCTCTATGCCTCTAAACTGCCTTGTTTTCTATCTAGTCCAGTTCTCTAGGTGAGATGGCAAAAGAACAGAAGAGCCCAGCCTGGGGGAACCCCATGCACCCATAGTGTCATGATTTTAATTTTCTATTTGATTCTTTATTCCTTTCCTAGTAAGTAATTCACACTTTGGCTGTTTGGCCAATTCTGTATGTGCTACTCTTCCACATAATTCTGTATTTTGTACTCCTTCCTGAATAGTAAATATTTTGGAACCATCACTGTGCAGATATAATTAGGATTTTTCTTCCATGTGCTTTACTTTCGTACTTATTAACACTAACCTTAATTTACAATTTTATCACCCACTGATTTGGCATCCCAAGATTTTTCTGCACTGCTTTGTCTCCTGCGTTTGGTTGACCTGAACAGTCCTTTGCTATCTCAAGACTTTGACATCTCATTCTTCATACCCTCCTTCTAAGCCTCCTAGGAGCACGTAGCACAGCAGAAGTCCTGCTCCTCCTGGCGCCACGGCGTGACAGCCGTGCTTTACAGCCACGGGTCGCTCTGAGCTCCCTCGAGATGTTAGTTCTCTTTCCAAGATAGTTTCTTAATAGACAATCTCTTATGTTATACAGGAGTCCTATGTTTTCAAGGTTCAGTCTTGCCTAGTTATGTCCAGTAATAAATAGTTCAAGACAGAAAAACAAGTCCCTTCCTCAAAGCTCCAAATTATTAATGTTTAAAAAAAGTTCAAAATTATTTTTTGTTTTTACTTTATTTCTTCTATTTGTGGAAGTATTTTAAATAAGCCTGAACAAAATAACACTTTGTATTCTTTTTTTATTCTATTTTGTATATACCTATTTTTAGCTTTACCTTATATTAGTAAAGTTTATTGATGCTTCAATTTATCAAATACATGCTCAGACCTTCCAAAAAGAAGACAAAACAACTGCTGTCATAGCAAAGCTGAGGCAGAACAGCGGACCTTGACCAGAAGGTCCACTCCAGCGTTCTTCCAGTATTTTCCTGAACAATTTCCACAGCATTTCTGTTTAGCGGCTCCTTCCTGAGGAAGAGCGACGGGTTTTCCCGCAGCCCGACGGGTTTTCCCGCAGCCCCGCGGGTTTTCCCGCAGCCCGCCGGGTTTTCCCGCAGCCCGACGGGTTTTCCCGCAGCCCCGCGGGTTTTCCCGCAGCCCGCGGGTTTTCCCGCAGCCCGCCGGGTTTTCCCGCAGCCCCGCGGGTTTTCCCGCAGCCCGACGGGTTTTCCCGCAGCCCCGCGGGTTTTCCCGCAGCCCGACGGGTTTTCCCGCAGCCCCGCGGGTTTTCCCGCAGCCCGCCGGGTTTTCCCGCAGCCCGACGGGTTTTCCCGCAGCCCGACGGGTTTTCCCGCAGCCCGCGGGTTTTCCCGCAGCCCCGCGGGTTTTCCCGCAGCCCGCGGGTTTTCCCGCAGCCCCGCGGCGCCCGGGATCCCCGGGGTCCCGCCCGCCGCCCTCGTCCGGCCCGGGCGGTCCCGGAGCCCGTTCCTCGGGGCGGGCCCGGCGGCTGACGGCTGCGGTTCGCTCCGCAGAACGACATCTCCGAGAAGGAGCAGCGCTGGGGAGCCAAAACCATCGAGGGCTCGGGCCGCGCCGAGCACATCGAGTAAGTGCGGCGGGGCGGGTGCGGCGGGGCGGGCGCGGCGGGCGGAGCAGCCCCGGGCCCTGCGGCTCCCACGGGCCGCCGGGCCGCGGAACCCGCGGGCGCGCCCCCCGCGGCCCCGGCCCGGCGGGGAAGCGGCGGCGCCGCCCGGAACCGGCCACGCAGGGGCTCGTGCGCGGCGGGGCGGGGCGGGCGGCCGCCCCTCGGGGCTCCTCGGGGCGGTGCAGCCGCCCCCGCCAGCGGTGCGGACCCGGCCCGGGCCCCCGCGTTCGAGGTGCTGGTCTTGCACCAAGGCGAGATTCACAGGTGACGCGGCGAGGTGCTGTGAACTCGCACGTACCTCGGGACAGCGGCTGTCCCTGCGGCAAAGATTTCCTGCTCCTCCCTGGCCCAAGGCTGACCCATCCAGTAGCGCTGCCCTGTGCGGTGCAGCCAGTGCAGCACACAGATGAAGGAAGGTGTGGGCTCCTGGTGGAGCCGAGGCGTAGCCCTGAATGGGGACTGCAGGGTGCGGGCTGGATGCACCTGCTGAGCTTGTGTCTCTGGATCCTTCCTTAGCCCCCATGGCAGCACCATCTCCTGCGGCAGTGCAGTGGCTGCACGCGTGCGGCTGTCACACACGGTGCCCGGTGTGGGCGCACGGCGGCAGCTGGCGCGGGGTTCATGTCCTGCTCTGTGCTGGGCTCTGGCTGGTGCAGCGGCACAGGGACACTGCCTGCATGGTCTGCACAGCCCCCAGTGACTTGCCCTGACTCTCTGTGTCTCACCAGCATCCATCAGCTGAGGAACAAGGTGTCAGAAGAACATGAGGTCATCAAGAAGAAGGAGCTGGAGACTGGGCCCAAGGCATCCTATGGCTATGGTGGCAAATTTGGAACAGAGCGGGACCGAATGGATAAGGTAACAGTTGTAGAGGGTTTCCTTGGGCCCCAGTGGAAAAGTCTTTTTCTCATAAAGCGTCTTCTGGCCTGAGCCTGAAGGGAGAGAGGGGAGAGCTGGCATGGCTGTGCAGATCCAGCATGTCTAGCCAGCCCATAATCTGTCTCCAGGATCTGTTTGAACCCATTTATATAATTTGCCTCTACAACTTCCTTGCAACACTCACCTTAGCTATGAAGAAGGACTTTCTGTGGCTTGTTTCAAACCTGCTGCATAACAGCTCAATTAGGTGCCTCCCTACTTGTGCGTGGAGAACTCATGAATAATGATTCCATCCTCATATTTTTCCATTAGAGACCTCTATCATATCTCCCCAGGATTAAGCCTTAGTTCATATTCTCTGTTCTCACATCAAATCTGTCGTATGTTTTCTGATAATCATCATCACACTTCTTCCTGTACCTTTCAGAATCTAATACTTCCTTGTCTTCAGAGTGAGATTATAAGATTGCAATAGTATTCAATACGCGGGGTCACTGTGGATGTGCATGACACCAGGATGGCAGGGTGAGAAACAGACATTTCCAGGAGGCCAAAATGGAGCAGCCATGCTCAGCCCCTTCTGCTGGAGCAGAGGGTGGGTGTTTTTGTTGAGCAGCTCCTCGGCCTTCGTCCAGTCTCACCAGAATGCTGCAAGTGTTCAGCCTCTGGCCCTTCTGCGACGTGTGCGATCCCTGGCCGCACCAGCTCTGCAGGGAGCAGCGGTGCCCTGGGAAGGGTGATCCCAGCCGGGTCTGCTGACCCTCGCTTTTAGACACAGAAAACAGGGAGCAAGTGACAGGCCTGCCGTCTGTGGGTTCTCAGTTATACGTGCCTAGGCACACTTTTCTCCTCAGTTTCCCCATGTGATCATCCACCACTCTACCTCAGTGGCATTTGGGAGCAGCAGGTATTCAGCGTCCCATGGGCTGCACGGGGAGCTGGCAGCGGGGCCGGTTCTGTGGGCTGGCTGCTCCTGGCGCTGCATCGAGGCCTCAGAACAGAGCTGCCGCTGGCACGGGCTGTGCGGAAGGCGTCGCCGCCAGCAGCACGGTCCGCTCGGACCCGTCAGCTCGTGGCTGTGGGCGCGTGGCAGCGGGGCAGAGCAGCTGTGGGGTGCTGGCGTCTGCCCGCCCTGCGCGGCTGGCCGCGGGTGCTCACGTCGTGCTCTCTCCTCAGTGCGCAGTGGGACACGAGTACGTTGCTGATGTTGGGAAGCACTCCTCGCAGACGGATGCAGCCCAGGGCTTTGGGGGGAAGTACGGAGTCCAGCGGGACCGAGCTGACAAGGTGTGTTGGACAGGGCAGCTGAAGTGGGAACTCGCGGCCTGTGCTCAGTGCTGCCCCTAAAACTCTGTGCTACGTTTAGGATCATGGCTGCAGTTTTCAGAGTGCTGGTGAGCGCAGGCCTGGGCAGGCCACGCACCACGGTCTGCACTGAAGCACGCAGCTCACCCCTGCGTGCAGGACAATGACCGGTGACAAATTGTGGGGAACTCGTGAAGATTAACTCTCTGGTGTGCACTAATACGCTTGCACTGTCCTGTCCAGACAGCACTGTGTTTGTCTTGGGGCTGTGGTGTTTCGCATTTCCAAACCCCGCGCTGTGCCGCGCACAGTGTCCGTGGCAGGACTGGATGGGACAGCAGGATGCCGTCCCTCCCGTGCACACACTGGTGTCAGACGCTGCCCACCCAGCGGAGTGTGGAGCGGGGGCCGTGGCCTCTTGCTGGGCACGCTGCCACGGGGGCAGCAGGGCTGTGGTGCGCGTCCGAGGGGCCTGTACCGGCCAAGGGGTGACCAGGCACCAGCACGGACAGGGAGCCGCGTCCCAGCCCAGAGGAAGGCGGGTGAGACCTGGCTCGGCCCCCCAGACGACTGACATTCCTCCCTTTCTCGTTCCAGTCAGCAATGGGCTTTGAATACAAGGGTGAGGTGGAGAAACACTCGTCCCAGAAAGGCAAGTCCATGGGCATGTGTGGCCCCTTGACGCTTTGCCCGGCGTGTGTTCTGCTCCCGATGTCCTGTGCTGTCTGCTGTGGCACAGTCTGCTTCCTTATCCCCCTCTCGTCACTCATTGCAGATTCCTGTTCCCAGTCAGTCCCTTGCAGCCCCATTCCCTGCTCTCCTGTCACCACCTTTCTGGTGTACATTCCCCTTGTCTCTACATTTTGCTTTGATGCAAACCATGAGATGGCTGAGCAGAGAACACACCCCCACATGCACCCGATGGGCGCCTGATGCTCCCTTTCCTTTAAAGTCCTGAGCAACCACTCCAGAGGGAACCCAAGCACTGTAGGAAATGGGAGGTGATTTCTGAATAAGCAACACGTAAGAAGAGGCACAACAATGGACATGGAAACAAAAGCCTCTATACAACACCCAAACTTTTGCAGAATTCTGGAGATTACTCAACCAGACTTTAAAAAGTACATACAAGCAGCTATATTCATTAAGAACATGGCAAGAATTTAAACTAAAGATGTTTTAAATATTCTGCAGCAAGAGAAGATGAGAGGGCAAAGTCTGTTACTGGTTCAGAGAAATGTGAGGAATACTGTATTACCAAGAAAAGAAGAACCGAATTGTTCATTTCAGAGGAAACTATAAGAGAAGGAAGAGCTTTTGAGGCCTTCTTGGTTGATCTTAAATTAATGAATCACGTGCAGTTGTGCTACATTAACACAGATTGTACACTAGATTGTAGACATTGAAATTCATCAGGCTGTGTAAAACCACAGAAATCACTCAGGACAAAATGAAAATGTTAGAAATAGGGTAAGGTGTTTGGATTGTTTTTCATAAAAATGTGTCCATACTGGCAACTCCGTTATCAAGGTAACAGTCATAAAACCTATATTTGCTGAAAACAGCATCCTAAAAGGTCCATTTCGTAATGGCCTAACAGGTAAATAATAGTTTAATCAATATAAGCTCAAGAAATTTCTAGAACTTACAGACTCATCCTGAAGTGACTGAGCTTCTATGAAATAGAGAGCCGTTCTTGAATACAAAATGTTTTCGTGCCAGTTTCTCTACATCACGGTCTTTATGGATTGATAAGGCTGCATTTGCTGGAGAAGCCCCAGCTCATTCCTGTGAAATTCAGACCTGTAACAACAGGGTCAGGGAGCCCAGAGAGGTAGCTGTGATTTATTCCTTCTGAAGGGCAGGGTTTGAAAACAGAGCTGGCAGACCAGGTCTCTGGAAGTGTCTCTGTACAGCCAGCAGCTGAGATACAGGCTAAAATTTCTTAGGATGTCAGCCAATAATAAGAAGATAGTCCTTAGAGAATAACTGAACACAGTCGAAGTAGTTAACATATTACCGTTTTGGAACATGGAAAAGGGCGGGTGTAAGGACGTACTGTGCCTCTGTCGCACAGCGTGCCAGGCACTCTGAGCTGGAGCAGCTCTCCAGAACTGTGGGTTCAGCCTTGGCTGCAGCATCCAGAGTCAGTGTTTCCCTGTAGAGGTTGAGATTCCATTGTAGCAAATGTAAGTCGTACAACAAAGGTTTGCCGTTTCTTCTGTGCTTTCAAAGGCTGAATATACTTACTCACAGATCTCAGAGTCTGGCAGACCACGGGTTGAAGCCCTGGCTCTGGAGGTGTGTGAGTGGGTGGATGTCCAGGCCATCAGTGCCCAGGTCTGGCCTTGGCTTTGCATCTTTGGGTGGCTGAGCTCCCACCGCCTCCCCAGCTGTCCTTGGGGTGTCACTTTTCTTCCTCGCCCTCTCGTGCTGCTGTGTCTCCTGCTGCCCACAGCCCTCAGGCTCTCTGGCTTCCCTGAGCCACGCTTGCCCTGCGCACCCATTCCCATGGGCCCTTATCCTCGATGGCCCTCGTGGTGCTCCCTGCCATCTGCTCCGTCCCCGACAAACCCTTGGTTTTTCTAGTGTTTTCTATCATCGTTGCTGCTTTTTCTCCTCCCCAGTGCTGCTCTCCACCTTTACCCCCTCCCCAGCCCCATGCTTGGGGCAGCGTTTCATTCCATGCACCACCTCAGATTACTCCAAGGGCTTTGGTGGCCATTATGGTGTGGAGAGGGACAAAGTGGACAAAGTGGCGGTGGGATTCGACTACAAGAGCCAGGCAGAGAAGCACGACTCTCAGAAAGGTGAGCTGGGGAGCCCCGTGCAGCAGCGGTGTCAGGACTGGAGTTTGGGGCTGTGCTGCTGGGGCTGCGGGACACTGTGCTCTGGGTTTGCAACCTGCTGCAGGAATGATGGAGAAGCTGCAGGGAGCTCCTGGGTGCCCACTGCTTGCAGCAGGGGAACGGGGCAGGTAGGAAAGCCATTGCACAGTGCATGGCTGCTGGAAGAAGTTCGGGCTAAGTGAAGAGGAGCAGCAGATTTCTGTTGGCACAGGGATCTCCTGGGCAGCGTGTCACCAAAGGAAGGGCGCAGGGAATACCCAGGCAGGTGCTAATAGCAGGTGATATGTGCCAGGGAGGAGGGCGGGCTGTTTCTGCAGCCACCAGTGGAGAAATCTGACCTTTCTCCATATCTTTCTTTAAGTCTTCAGCAGGGAAAACTATTGCCCCGTTTGATCAGCCTGAGCTCGCAGCGCTCACGCTTTTCTCTTTCCCTCTCGTGTCTGTTCTCTTCCGTGCCATGATCTGGATCCCTGTGGCTGAAGATTATTCTGTGGGCTTTGGTGGGAAGTTCGGAGTCCAGAGGGATCGTCAGGACAAGAGTGCGCTTGGCTGGGACCATCAGGAGGAAGTGCAACCCCACGAATCCCAAACAGGTAGGGCAATGCTGCCAGAGGTGGAAGCACAATTTCCTAGGTGCACACACAGAGAACTAGTGGTGCATACTTTACAGAGATCCAGCTGCTGAAAACTGAGTGTGTACAGCATGTTGTGGAGCAGCGGGGACATTGCGAACCCCCAAAGCACAAGGGTAAACTCTGCCATAGTAGGTGCATGCTTGGATTGGTGGGAGACATCGAATGCAAGGCCCTGAATCGGGCTTCCCAGACTATGCTGTGCTTTCTCTGTGAGGTACATTCCTGAGCATAACTCATTCAAACGGTGAGCACATGGGCATGAGGCAAAGCAGGTTCCAGGGATGGCTTGGCTACTGTGTGTTTTACTTCAGTGAACAAGGCCACATTGCACCCAAATGGCACGGCTGGGTCCTCACCACAGTGCCTTGGAAGCAGGTTTGCTAGTGCACGGCACCAAGCACCTGTGCACTGCACTGAAAGGAATGAAGGATTAGTCTTAAAAGCTACTGTTCAGAGCATTTTGCATGTATTATCTTCGTTTAGTTCCATATGTGATAAGATGCAGACAAACCTGACTCACTTCACTGCTCACAGCATACTGAAGTCAGAGGTGCATACAGAATATAAAATATTATAAGATAGCCTCATTTTTTCCCTACAGACTATGCCAAGGGGTTTGGAGGCCGTTACGGTGTCCAGAAGGAGAGAGTAGATAAGGTAAGACCACGTGCTGCAGCCTGCAAGTGCTTCCTGCTAATCACTGCTCCGTGTGCTGCTGCTGCAAGAGAAGAGACTTCGCAGCGGAGATGAGGCCCCGCTGCTCAGTGCACAGCAATCGCAAGGGCGAGGGAACTGGCCTGGCGTAAATACGAGAGGGTGCAGAGGAATGCAGCCTAGGGATCCCATAATGAAAGGTAGAAAAAGTTTTTTCCATTCTCAGCTGCTTTTGTATCATGCCATGCTTGACTGAGCAGTCATGTACCTGCTTTCTCTTGGGTCAGGATTTAACAGCAGAGCCAGTGAAGAGCTTTCTAAGGGCTGTGGCCTCCTGGGGATCTAGTACCATTTGAGACGCTGGGAGTGTTCTGTCTGGCTTCTTGCCGTCACTCCTGCAGGCCCTGTGTGTACCAGTGTGGTCAGGACGAGCAGTGATAGCTCGTTGGAGACGGAATTTTGTGAGCGTGAAGCCTTGTGAGCAGTCTGAGAGGCCAAAGGCTGTTGCACCGTGCTGGGACTGTCTCTCATGCAGGAGAGGTGCTGGATCAGACTGGAGGCCCAGCCGGTGTCATGTCCCCAGCGCTGGTGACGATCGTGCAGAGAGCAGGGTGCTCACAGGGTGTTCGTGCCTGGCGCTGCCTCCAGCGGGAAGGCAGGAACCCTGCGGCTGCCGTTCCTCTAGCTGTTCTTGTTCAAGGTGGAAGGTTTGTTAGCGGCTGTCACACTCACACATAACCACGGCTTCCCAGAAGCTGGCTTGAGCTTTGACTCCTCAAGGAGCCAACTTGCAGATCTTGTTCTCTCCAGTACCTGACACAGATCTATGGCCCCTCTGGCGTCTCTTGTACTACTCACCAGGTGGTACGGCTTTGTGTATGAGTGACTGGCCATATCAACCCTGCCTAACTAGAGGTGAAATCTGACCATTCCCCATGGCACTGTCTGTAACTCTCAGCTTCTCTGTTATTTGTTACCTTCTGCAGGTTTTTCTGTCCTGTCCAGGAACCTCTTACGGTCTGTTCCATTAGCTAAATCTCAGACCAGGGCATAGTCATCTGCCTGCAAACCTTCACAAAACCCAGCAGGGGTGAGATCGGCAGGGATCAGCCTTGTGTGAGATCGTCCAGTTTTGTGTCTGGTCTGAAACCAGGCACAGGCTCACCTATGGTCAAAATGCAGATTGTCTCAGACATTTGAATTAACATTGTGCTGTGGCAGGCTACTCTGCAAGCTTGTTCAGGAAATGGGATCTTGGCAGTGGAGGATGATCTGCACAGATGGAGATGACCTAGAAGATGAGTATCCTGGATGGTGGTGGGGCTTTGGGGTATAGAATCACAGAATCACAGAATGTTAGGGATTGGAAGGGACCTCGAAAGATCATCTAGTCCAATCCCCCTGCCAGGGCAGGAACACCCAGGTGAGGTTACACAGGAAGGCGTCCAGGCGGGTTTTGAATGTCTCCAGAGAAGGAGACTCCACAACCCCCCTGGGCAGCCTGTTCCAGTGTTCCGTCACCCTCACTGAGAAGAAGTTTCTTCTCAAATTTAAGTGGAACCTCTTGTGTTCCAGCTTGAACCCATTACCCCTTGTCTTACTGTTGGTTGTCACCGAGAAGAGCCTGGCTCCATCCTCGTGACACCCACCCTTTATATATTTATAAACATTGATGAGGTCACCCCTCAGTCTCCTCTTCTCCAAGCTAAAGAGCCCCAGCTCCTCAGCCTTTCCTCACACGGGAGATGCTCCACTCCCTGCAGCATCTTCGTGGCTGCGCTGGACTCTCTCCAGCAGTTCCCTGTCCTTCTGGAACTGAGGGGCCCAGAACTGGGCACAATATTCCAGATGAGGTCTCACCAGGGCAGAGTAGAGGGGAAGGAGAACCTCTCTCGACCTACTAACCACCCCCCTTCTAATACACCCCAGGATGCCATTGGCCTTCTTGGCCACAAGGGCACAGTGCTGGCTCATGGTCACCCTGCTGTCCACCAGGACCCCCAGGTCCCTTTCCCCTACACTGCTCTCTAACAGGTCATTCCCCAACCTGTACTGGAACCTGGGGTTGTTCCTGCCCAGATGCAAGACTCTACATTTTCCCTTGTTATATTTCATTAAATTTTTCCCCGCCCAACTCTCTAGCCTGTCCAGATCTCGCTGGATGGCAGCACAGCCTTCTGGCGTGTCAGCCACTCCTCCCAGCTTGGTGTCATCAGCAAACTTGCTGATAGTACACTCAATTCCCTCATCCAAGTCATTGATGAATATATTGAACAGTATTGGTCCCAGAACTGACCCTTGAGGCACTCCACTAGATAAACGAGATAAACTAGAATCCACTAGAATCCACAGAATCCACTAGATAAACTAGAATCATAGAATCATTTCGGTTGGAAGAGACCTTCAGGATTATCGAGTCCAACCATAACCTAACGTAACTCTAGCACTAAACCATGTCCCTAAGAACCTCGTCTAAACACCTTTTAAACACCTCCAGGGATGGTGACTCCACCACTGCCCTGGGCAGCCTGTTCCGATGCCCGACAGCCCTTTCTGGGAAGAATTTTTTCCTAATATCCAATCTAAGCCTCCCCTGGCACAACTTGAGGCCATTTCATCTTGCTACTTGGGAGAAGAGAACAACACTCTCCGTGCTCCAAGCTCCTTTCAGGCAGGTCAGAGATCAGAAGGTCTCCCCTCAGCTCCTGTTCTCCAGCTGAACCCCCAGCTCCCTCAGCCGCTCCCATCGCACTTGTGCTCCAGCCCCTTCCCCAGCTCCGTTCCCTTCTCTCAACTCGCTCCAGCACCTCAAGGCCTTTCTTGGCGTGAGGGGCCCCAAACTGCCCCCAGGATTGGAGGTTTGACCTCCCCAGTGCCCAGCACAGCGGCACAATCACTTCTCTAGTCCTGCTGGCCACACTATTCTTGATACAAGCCAGGATGCTGGTGGCCTCTTGGCCGCCTGGGCACACGCTGGCTCATGTTCAGCCGCTGGCACCAACACCCCCAGGGCCTTTTCTGCGAGGCGCTTTCCAGCCGCTCTTCCCCAGCCTGCAGCGTTCGTGGGGTTGTTGTGGCCCAAGTGCAGGACCCGGCACTCGGCCTGGTTGAACCTCAGACAATTGGCCTCAGCCCATCGATCCAGCCGGTCCAGATCTCTCTGTACGGCCTTCCCACCCTCCAGCAGATCAACACTGCCACCCAACTTGGTGTCATCTGCAAACTGACTGAGGGTGCACTCGATCCCCTCATCCAGATCATTGATAAAGAGATTAAACAGAACTGGCCCCAGTACTGAGCCCTGGGGACACCAGTCCTGACCGTCCACCAACTGGGTTTGGCTCCGTTCACCACAACTCTTTGGGCCCGGCCCTCCAGCCGGTTCTTCATCCATCGCAGATACACCACCCAGGCCATGAGCTGCAGCTTCTCCAGGAGATGCTGTGGGCTACGGTGTCAAGGGGTTTACTGAAGTCTAAGTACACAACACCCCCAGCCTTCCCCTTGTTTAGTAGGTAGGTCACCTTGTCGTAGGAGGAGATCAGGTTGGTCAAACAGGACCTGCCTTCCACAAACCTATGCTGACTGGGCCTGATCATATGGTTCTATCGTATGTGCTGTGTGATGTTACTCAAGATCATCTGCTCCATGACCTTCCCTGGCACCGAGGAGATCAGACTGGCAGGTCTGTAGAATGTGGAGGAGGAAGCGAGGGTACCTTCCCTGAACTGTACATGTTCTGTTGCTGGGGACAGTGCTGGTGGCACAGGGTTCTGCCTGGTGCAGAACCAATGTCACTGTACTCAGGAGCTGGAGGAAGCGGATGAGGACCTTTCTGCAGGGCCCTGAGCCAAGGCAGGACATAAACATGTACCTGTAACAACCGAGCATGTTCTTTTCCATGCTGCATGGCTGGGTCAGCAGCGGAGCGGGAGTAGCATCCTGCCTGTGGAAGAGAACAGCACGATCTGTGAATTTAACAACAGCAAATGGAAGTGTGTTGTGGAAAGGCAAGGCATCGTGTGTGTGGCAGAAAAAGATTGTGAAATCAGATGAACTCTTGTGGAGAAGTCAGGGCTGTGGGTCACTTGAGGAGCAGGATGCAGAGAGGGAATAAGCACTTCTTGATCAGCTCAAAGTGGAACATGAATCTGTGCATTTTGAGAATATTGAAGCATAATCAAAGTTGGTGAAAATAAGGATATATGGGCAGGTACCTACATTCTTGGTTGCCTGGTTTTCAGGCACTGGAGTAGTGCTGAATTAATTGCTCCAGAGTAGAGCATAATATACCACCAGGCAATCTTAGCACCCCTTTGATAAAGTTTTGAACAATAAGTGTAGGATTCAGCTTTCACACTAAGACTCCTAAATTTAAATGCTGTCCTATAAACAACATGTCCAAGTCTCTGCTGTGGTCTGTGTAGCGCTAGTTCTGGGCCTGCAGTGCCGTTTGCCTGCTCAGGTGTGTTTTCTTTAAAAGAGCAGAGCTGCTGTCTGAGCTCCACTGACTACAGTAGGAACTGGGCCACCCAGCCCATAGGTGACACCCCCAGGTAGAACCCCAAGTGCAGCTGTATTAGTCTGAAAGCTGGATCCTACCTGTGGTTTCCTTTTTGTATGAAATAGTTCTCTCATTAAAGTAGATAAGCTCCCTCTATCTCACTTTCTCTTTGCTGCAGACACTTCATTGACGCTACTACCAGTTTAGCCACCTCTTCGCACCTCATAAAGCCAGTGTTATCTTAGATGTTGACGCATGTTTTCACTTGGGTATTTCCCAGCCTATACTATTGTACACAGATACTCCAGGCAACGCCCTGCAGCGTGTTTTTCCCAGTTAGGCAGCTGTGCATCCAACAGGGAAGCGCTTCCACGCCTCATACCCCTGGGAGTGCAGGGGAGGGACGTGTCGGGTCCCTGGACCTCAGGAGGAGGTCAGGCCAGGCACCCACTCAGCTCTGCCGTGTTACCGGCGAGCGCTGCTGCCTCGAATGGCCACCCTTGCTGTCCCGTGCAGCAGTTGTCTTGCTGCTGTGCAGCCGCCTCCACTTGGTTCCAAGTGGCCCTTTCAGCCCTCGAGTGTCACCCCAACGGGAGCAGCCGCGTCCTTGGCTGGGGACCGCAGGCCCTCCAGCAGCGCAGGGAGGCATCAGGAGAGCAGGGCGGCAGCCAGCAGGCTCCACGGGCTGTGTCAGTTGTACAGATGGAGACAGACACAGCTGGGAACAACGGCAGCTGCCAGCAGTAACCAAACCCAGCAGGGGATCCCAGCGCTGGCTGTGCCTGACAGGCTGGACACTTCATTCCCTTCCTCTTGCAGAGTGCTGCTGGCTTCAATGAGATGGCAGCTCCTACCTCCTCGTATGAGAAAACAAAACCGGTGGAGGCAGGTGAGACAACAGAGCACCAGCCGTGGGCTGGGTGGGGAGCTGTGGGTTTGGGAGCTGGCAGGCGGGTGCTGTGGTTTGCATTTAACCTGGGTTGAGGGGCAGGAGAAGGTGGCTGGACTGCAAGTTTCTCTGGGAGAGGCAGGGGTCTGGGTTTCTCCTGGATGCCTGGGGTGGAGGAAGGAAGCCGTCGAGCAGACTTCATCAGCTGTCTTCTCCACAGGAGCTTCCAGCGGCACCAGCAGTCTGCGGTCACGGTTTGAAAACATGGCCAGGTCGGCAGAGGAGGAGAGCAGGAGGCAGGCGGAGGAGGAGCGCGCCAGGCGGCAGGCTCGGGAGCGCCAGGCAGCCCGGCGGAAGGTGAGCCGTGGCCATCCGGCTGTGTCCTCCAAGGCTTGCCAACCACGCTTTTCCTCAGGGCCGGCAGCTCCATGTCCTTCTACCTGGTCTCTTTACAGTAACCTCTTGCCTAAACTGTTTCTCTGCAGCTGCCAGAGACTGCCATTAAACTTGACAGCTGTCACTGGGTTTTCCCTCTCGGCACGCAGATCAGGACATGCCTGCGCCCAGCCGTGACACCCTGTGCTTTGGCCTAAGCTCCTTCTTGCCTCTGGTGCCTCGCACAGTGCAGTCCCATCTCCCCAGTATTCCCATCCCACCAGTCTGCATTCACGGTTTTCCAAACTGGAGGTTGCATCCAGACCCTCAGTGTTTACAAGACCTCCTCCTACATTGTGCTGTTTCTGCATTCAATGTGCAGATAAGGTTTCAACAATGAAGCACTCCCGGATACTTTCCCTCCTTAGGGCTGCTTTCTGCAGATCACATAGTCGTTACAGGCCTGCTAGTGTCCGATCCCTAGGGCAGATTTGTGGGAGATGGAACAGATCTCAGCTGAAGGAAAAACTTCTGAGTTGCTTTGTTGGGAATGGGAACAGACATTGCTCTAGACCTCATTCAAATGGATTGAGGCAATCTGGTGACTTTTCTCGCAGGAAATCCCACAGAGAGAGAAGGACCACGCAGAGGCAGCCGCTGCCCCCGTGCCAGCCAGTGTGCCCAGGGGTGCCGGCCAAGACGGGCCCATGTCCCACGGAGAGCAGGTGGGCTGGGAGAGCCGGGAAGGGCAGTGGGCACAGGGGATTCACCCGAGGGGCTGCGCTTTACAGCCCTGCAGAAAGACGTGGGGTGCACCACAGTGTGAGGGAGGCTTTGGAAGGAGTGAGGGGGAAACGGGGTGGTGATGGGACATGGCTGCACAGCACCTCTCACCATGAGATGGGTCAGAGCAGTGGCTGTACTGTGAGCTGTAGCCAAGTATGAGAGAGAGGCTCGAATGCTTGGGCCGTGAGGGTCTTCAGAGCAATCCCAGGTGCCAGTTCAGCACAGACCTGCTGGCTGAGCTGTTTCCACATTGCGCAGAGAATGATGCTCCATTTCTGTCGTGGAAGCACTCAGGCACCTGCAGTGGAGCGAGCTCCTTTGTGTTGGGTGCTGTGCGGTCATGGGAGAGCTGCCTGAACTGAGTGCTTCACAGGTGGCTTTCCTGCCACTTCCTCACTTCATAGCAGGAGGCAAAAAGGGAGGATGAGGAAACAGCACCCGCTTTGCCACCAAGACCAGCAGATCTGGACAAAGAGCTGTGCAAGGTCCCCAGCCAGAATCAGCCTCTCTACAGTGAAAGTTTGGATGTTGGTGGAGACTATGAGGAGCTGCCAGAGCCTTCTGACCACTGTGACAGTACCAGTGCAGGTGCTGACTATGAGGAGCTGCCAGCGACCTTGGGAGAGCCGGATGCCATCTATGACGATGGAGGAGATGGAGGTGACGATTATGAGGAGATCCTTCCTGAGGAGCCCAGCCAGAGCCAGCGCCACCCGGGTGAGTACTAATGGAAGAGCCCATGTCTTGGGGAGCTTCTTTCTGTCCACTCACCTCACTAAATGTATGGGACAGACTCCAGAGGGAATTTGTATCCTGCAACCTACTGTGATCAGGGTAGCAGCCCATGATGATGGAGACTTGGTCATCTCCCACTCCCTTGCCCAGCTCCATGGAATGCTGGGCCAGGCAGCAAATATCTCTGGTGGAGCAGGACCAGAGGGCTGCCACGGGCTCAGAAGAAGCTGGACCTGAACTGACACTCTTGGTGCACTGTTTCCTGGCAAGCGACTGCCAGTGCTGCTGCCCGCTTAATTCAGCCTGTTGCTCAAACTCCTGGTGCTCATGAAAGCTGATCTGGTGGTGTCTCCTGGGCGTGCAGAGTACAGGGCAGTCTTCCTCCAAGCACATAAGCAAACTGCATGGGCTGCTGTTGGTGTTTCTATTGCAGCTTCACTGGTACTGGAGATGGTAAGTAGAAAGGCTGGAGTTAATGTCCAGCCTTTTTCTTTGGAGAGGAACATGAAGCATCAGGACCGTGCCTCTCCTTGCAGAAGGGTAGGGAAGTCCTGCCTTGCTTTGAGCCATGGTACATCTCTCTGTGTTAATAGGGTTTGGATGCGGTTCACCCCAAGGCTGGCAGCTGGGTGGAGGATGGCACTGATCAGATCTATATGGCTGCTTTATCATCTGCCTGTCTTGTCTTCTGCAGGGGAAACGGACGATGTTTATGAGGGGGAGAGTGCTGGGATCTGTGCAGTGGCTCTCTACGATTACCAGGGAGGTGGGTCTGCCATCCAGGCTGTGGGAACAGGCTCTGGGAGCTGGCCTGGGCGGTGCAATGGGGAGGCAGTGGCTTATACCACTAGCACTCGTGAAAGGATTTCACAGAACGGTTGGGTTTGAAGGTGCCTCCCTAGATCCCCCAGCCCTGCTCACGCAGGGTCACAGAGCAGATCGCACAGGATCCCAGGGGGTTTGAATGTCTCAGAGAAGGAGACTCCACACCCGCTCTGGGCAGCCTGCTCCAGGCTCTGGCACCTCCCAGCAAACAAGTTTCTCCTCCTGTTCACACGGACCCTCCCGTGTTTCAGTCTGTGCCCGTTGCCCCTCACCCTGGCGTTGGGCACCACTGAACAGAGTCTGCTCCATCCTCTGACACCCACCCTGAGATATTGAGCCCAGTGATCAGATCCCTCTCAGCTTCTCTTCTCCAGCTCAACAGCCCCAGCTCTCTCAGCCTTTTCTCGGCACAAAGATGCTCCAGACCCTGCAGCATCTTCGTAGCCCTCCCTGGACTGTCTCCAGTAATTCCTTGTCCTTCTTGAACTGGGGAGCCCAGAACTGGACATTTGGCATTATGACCTAGTGGTTTAAATTTCTTCCCCTTGGAAAACAGAATTAAACCTGGCTTGGGAACACTGGAGTTTTATCCTACATCTGTGAAGTCTTGCTCCTCCTTGGCTTTATCTGTTTTTAGCTGTTCGATATGGGGTTGGATGAGATGAACTCTGAGGGTTATCAGAATGCTGCTTCTGTATTCTCCCTCGAGTGGGTGGGAGGAGGGATTTAAAACCAGCTCTCCCTGGGGTTGTCTGTGCATTGTGACTATCTTTTCTGAACAATTTTTGCAGATGGAGATGATGAAATTTCTTTCGATCCCGACGACACAATCACACACATCGAGATGGTAGACGAAGGCTGGTGGCGGGGCCAGTGCCGGGGCAAAGTAGGCCTCTTCCCAGCAAATTATGTGAAGCTTCTGCAGTGAAACCAGGATTGTCCAAGCTGCTTCCTTCCAAACTTTTGCCTCTCTCTGCTTTAGCTTTTTACTTGTTATTAGCTTGACTCAGCCTTGCATGTCTGCATGCAAGAATTACCAAGGAGAAAACTGGCAGTGTCTGAGGGAATGTTTTATCCTGTGCTCAAGAGGACTTTGGTTCCCATCCACTTCCAGGTGGGAAAGGTGAGATGGTTTAGGAGCATGTGAGTGTGATGTAAGACGTCTTTTCTACCCGGGCTGTCCCACCTGTCAACCAGCAAGCTTGCAGGAGAAGTGTGTTCATTCCTGTTCCCAACAGGGCAATTCACAGAAAAGAAACACCAGCTCTAATCCGGTCAAGGCAGAAGGGCCATGAGCTGTGGGGCACTGTGGCCCTGGATCTCATCCTCCCCAGGGCTCAAGGAAAAGAGCAAACCTGCCTTTGTTCCCAGGAAGGGTTTCCACTTGCAGGATGAACCATGTTTGCAGAACAGGGTAGAGAAACGTGAACCTGGTCTTTTGGGGCAGATTTCAGGGCTGGGGCCTGGGAACAGTTACCATCCCAGTGAACACTGCTGACTTTCCCTGCACATAGCCGCAGGCTTGGCTGTAACGAGCTCTTCCATTAAACAAGAGAAGTGTGTGCTGGCTCAATGAAAATACAGGATGATCTTGCTAAGGTAGGAGACTGCTCTTTTGGTTCTCCTCTGTGTGCCAAGAACACCCTTGGGAGATGTGTAATTTCTGGGTTAAACCTTGAAAAAGGAAGTGTAAAAATTATATTATTTTCTGAGAAAAATTATTCTGGAAAATCTGATTTGGAGCAAGAGAAAAATACTAAAAGGCTTCACTTAACAAAAATTGTGTCAGTAACTGTCCTGGTCCTCATCCAGGCAGCCCATCAGAGGAATGTTCTGTTAGGGAATCCTTTCAATCTAGCAAACTAATCAGGGTGAGTGCTGCTTGATCCAGGCAGTAGAATCTCTCAAGATCCATTTTTCCTGTTAACTGCTCAGACAGTGTAAATACGCATGCAGGTGGGGTGGGAGGAGCAGTCCCGCAGTGTGTCCCGGGTGCTTTGCAGTCGGTGGTGACGGGGGTTCCCCCAGCCAGGCTTTGGCTTAGCCTGTTCTCTCTGCTGCGGGTGGTTTGAGCCCCTGTGCTGAAGCCAGCCCAGTGTGGCAGTAAAATAGTTAATGCGTTGTAAGTCTTTGCAGGACTGACTCAGGAAGAGACTGGACAACACCCTCAGACACACGGTGTGAACTGTGCGGTGTCCTGTGCAGTGACAGGAGCTGGACTCCATGATCCTTGTGGGTCCCTTCCAGCTCAGGACATTCTATGATTCTCTGAGTCTGTGACTCACTAGTTAAGACCTATTTGTGGGTAATGGTCTCAGCAGTTTAGTTAAAGGAGTGAATTATTTGTTAAAGGCTGTGCTGGCTAGACCCTATACTATTGTATTTACAATATCCTGCTTGTCTGACACAGTTTGTGAAGAATGAGTTGTATAACCTAAAGGTAAATAAACTCTGTAAGTGCCCCATTCAAGCAGAGTTCGTATCAGCAGTGGCTGTCACTGCTGCGCCGTGCTCCCCCTCGTAGATGTAATAATAAACTGCTGCTGTTCTGGCCTAAGTAAAACTGCATCCCGCTGATTCTGTGACAGCACGTGCCCTGCTGTAGGCTTGGTTCCTGCACAGTGAAGGGTCCCTGATTCTGGCCTCCTTCATCACAGAGGTGAGGAAATGGCTGAGCAGGTGGGAAGCAGGACAAGAGAAAATGCTTTATTTGTAATTCTTAAAGCAGTTTTCAGTAATATTCCAACACAAACTGAAGCCCTCCCTTGAACCAGTATATTCCAGGCTAGTTGCTCAACATGCCACTGTAGGAGCTGGTTGTTCCTTTGTGGTCTGCCAGCACCGTCACAATAGGAATGAATCGGGATGCACTGAGCAGCCCAGCGTGTGAGGAGCTGCAGGGCAGAGAGCTGCAGGGCACAGCCCAGCGTGTGAGGAGCTGCAGGGCAGAGAGCTGCAGGGCACAGCCCAGCGTGTGAGGAGCTGCAGGGCAGAGAGCTGCAGGGCACAGCCCAGCGTGTGAGGAGCTGCAGGGGTGAGAGCTGCAGGGGTGAGAGCTGCAGGGCAGAGAGCTGCAGGGCAGAGAGCTGCAGGGGTGAGAGCTGCAGGGCAGAGAGCTGCAGGGCAGAGAGCTGCAGGGCACAGCCCAGGGCCAGCTGGAGCAGCGGCAATGCGGAGGGTCCCACTGTGACACCTGCAGAGTTCAGTGCTGCTCACGGGTTGGTCCTGCGCCATCCTGCACTTGAACACACCTGTAGTACAGCATCCCTGCCCAGGGTTTGACACTGAGAAAAATAACAGTCTGGGTCCGTCAATCATGGGAAGGACGCACTGTGATTCACATTTGACATTGTCAATTTTAGTGTAAGTTTTCTGGAGGTTTTTGGTTTGGGTTTTTCTTTGGCTGATTTTTTTTTTTCCTCTGAAATAACTTTTCCAATATTTTCCCTCATACAGTTCACCCTTTATTTCCTGATGTTTCTTTCCAGGGACCGCTCCAGAATGGGCCTCCTTCTGGCAGACTCTCTTATGTGTCCCAGCGAGACTCTGAACCAGGGGTGTTTCAGTAATTTTTTACAATCAAGAAGGGTGTATAGCAAGTAGAGCTGGCTGAGAGCCTTGCAGCCTGTTTGGGTAGGAGCAACAGGCCGTCCAAATATGAGTTACAGAATTTTTTTTCCCTGAATAATAAAATCAGTGTGTGTTGTACACTAAGAAGAACTGGCAAACTGCTCCCAACAAGCTGTGTGCCTCCTAGGCCCACTTTTTGACTCTGCAGTAGGTTTCTTTGGGAACAGACTGGCTTTTGGTGGCTGTCTCTTAGTAACTGAGTATGATGTCTCTTAGTAACTGAGCTATGGATGGGCACATTTTGGCCCCTTGCAGCCCCTCTGTGGCACAGCTGCAGAAACGCGCCACATCATCACTCACAACTGCATTTTCATGTTTTGTTTTTTATGGCTATAAAGCAAAGCAAGCATTTCTGGTGATGATTTAAGCAATGCCAGCTCGCAGCTTAGTGCTGGTTACTTGCTGTTTGACCAAAGCGCTGAGAATAACGAGTGGTCTGTTTAAACTGCTGGTTGCTGTGCTAATGTACAAAATGCTCCAGAGCTTTCATGGCAGGCTAGAGAAAGCCAGCAGACATCAGACCTGGTGCCAGAGCCTCTGTGGGTGGAGGATGGTGTGACAGCCCCTTTGCAGAGGCCAGATTTTCTGCAGACCAAGGCACTGGCCCTGGTGCCCTACAGGGCCGGGCTTAGCCCCTTGGGCAGACCCACAGCAGAGCTCACAGCCTTGCTCGGGCCAGCAAGTGTCCGGTTCTTCATGAAATTGCCTTTTACAGTGTTCCCTGGTAGCAGTGTAGCTCCAACAAGGCCTCTGCTGAGCTCAGCACACACTTGCAAAATAAAGACATAATCGTGGAACGATAGCGTTGTTCCCAACTTGATTTAGCCGTTTGGCCATCAGGGATGTGCTGAGGGTCAGACAAGTGCTGGCAGTGTGCCACGAGCAGTCGCTGCCTGGGCAGGGAGCCCTGAGCCTGCTGCCCCCATCACTGGTTTGGCACAGATGGTGACGCTGTTGCAGCCCCGCACAGCTCTTCTGCAACACCGCACAGCGCTCCTGCACCCCGCACAGCTCTTCTGCAACACTGCACAGCGCTTCTGCAGCCCTGCACAGCTCTTCTGCAACACTGCACAGCGCTTCTGCAGCCCCGCACAGCGCTCCTGCAGCCCGCACAGCGCTCCTGCAGCCCCGCACAGCTCTTCTGCAACACCGCACAGCGCTCCTGCAGCCCCGCACAGCGCTCCTGCACCCCGCACAGCGCTCCTGCACCCCGCACAGCTCTCCTGCATCCCGCACAGCTCTTCTGCAGCCCCGCACAGCGCTCCTGCAGCCCCGCACAGCTCTCCTGCATCCCGCACAGCGCTCCTGCAGCCCCACACCGCGCTCCTGCACCCCGCACAGCTCTCCTGCACCCCGCACAGCTCTCCTGCACCCCACACAGCGCTCCTGCAGCCCCGCACAGCTCTTCTGCAGCCCCGCACCGCGCTCCTGCAGCCCCGCACAGCGCTCCTGCACCCCGCACAGCGCTCCTGCAGCCCGCACAGCTCTTCTGCAACACCGCACAGCGCTCCCGCACCCCGCACAGCTCTTCTGCAGCCCCGCACAGCGCTCCTGCACCCCGCACAGCTCTCCCGCACCCCGCACAGCTCTCCTGCAGCCCGCACAGCGCTCCTGCAACACCGCACAGCGCTCCTGCAGCCCCGCACAGCGATCCTGCACCCCGCACAGCGCTCCTGCACCCCGCACAGCGCTCCCGCACCCCGCACAGCTCTCCTGCACCCCGCACAGCTCTTCTGCAGCCCCGCACAGCGCTCCTGCAGCCCCGCACAGCTCTCCCGCACCCCGCACAGCTCTTCTGCAGCCCCGCACAGCACTCCTGCACCCCGCACAGCTCTCCCGCACCCCGCACAGCGCTTCCGCACCCCGCACAGCTCTTCTGCAGCCCCGCACAGCGCTCCTGCACCCCGCACAGCTCTCCTGCACCCCGCACAGCTCTCCCGCACCCCGCACAGCTCTCCTGCAGCCCCGCACAGCGCTCCTGCACCCCGCACAGCGCTCCTGCACCCCGCACAGCTCTCCCGCACCCCGCACAGCTCTTCTGCAGCCCCGCACAGCGCTCCTGCACCCCGCACAGCTCTCCTGCACCCCGCACAGCTCTCCTGCAGCCCGCACAGCTCTCCTGCAGCCCCGCACAGCTCTCCTGCAGCCCCGCACAGCGCTCCTGCACCCCGCACAGCGCTCCTGCACCCCGCACAGCCCTCCTGCACCCCGCACAGCTCTCCTGCACCCCGCACAGCTCTTCTGCAGCCCCGCACAGCTCTTCTGCAGCCCCGCACAGCGCTTCCGCACCCCGCACAGCGCTCCTGCAGCCCGCACAGCGCTCCTGCAGCCCCGCACAGCGCTTCTGCAGCCCCGCACAGCTCTCCTGCATCCCGCACAGCCCTCCTGCACCCCGCACAGCTCTCCTGCACCCCGCACAGCGCTCCTGCACCCCGCACAGCGCTCCTGCACCCCGCACAGCCCTCCTGCACCCCGCACAGCTCTCCTGCACCCCGCACAGCCCTCCTGCACCCCGCACAGCGCTCCTGCACCCCGCACAGCCCTCCTGCACCCCGCACAGCTCTCCTGCACCCCGCACAGCGCTCCTGCACCCCGCACAGCTCTCCTGCATCCCGCACAGCTCTCCTGCAGCCCCGCACAGCTCTCCTGCATCCCGCACAGCTCTCCTGCACCCCGCACAGCGCTCCTGCAGCCCCGCACAGCTCTCCTGCACCCCGCACAGTGCTCCTGCAGCCCCGCACAGCGCTCCTGCACCCCGCACAGCTCTCCTGCACCCCGCACAGCCCTCCCGCACCCCGGCACCGCTCATGCGCTGCTGCCGGGGCAGCCCCATCTCCGCATAACCTTCCGCAGGGCCCCCCGCACCTCCTGGTTGCGGAGGCTGTAGATGAGGGGGTTCAGCATGGGGGTGACAATGCAGTACAGTGCGGAGACCAGCGTGTCGGCTGCCGGGGAGTAGCCGGAGCTTGGCCGGGTGTAGTTCAGGTTGGCCGTCACAAAGTACACAGTGGCCACGAGCAGGTGGGCAGAGCACGTGGAGAAGGCCTTCTGGCAGCCAGTGGCCGTGGGCATCTTGAGGACGGTGGCCAGGATGCGGAGGTAGGAGGCGAGCACGAGCAGGAAGGGGCCGAGGCCCACGAAGACGCTGGCAGCGCGGAGAGCCACTTCGCTGGCGCGGGTGTCGCTGCAGGTGGCCCGCAGCAGCGGGGGGACGTCACAGAAGATGTGCCGGAGCCGCGAGGCCCCACAGAACGCGAGCCGGGAGGCCAGCAGGGTGTGCACGGCCGAGTCCAGCAGCCCCCAGAGCCAGCAGCCGGCGGCGGCCGCCACGCAGGCGCCGCGGCTCATGGCGTGGGGGTAGTGCAGGGGCTGGCAGATGGCGGCGTAGCGGTCGTAGGCCATGACGGCCAGGAGCGCGCACTCGGCCCCCGCGCACGCCATCAGGAAGAACATCTGTGCCAGGCACCCGTGGTACGAGATGGTCGCCTGCGGGCGCAGGTTGTTTGCCAGGATCTTGGGCACCGTCACCGACGAGTAGCAAATGTCCAAGCAGGACAGGTGGCTGAGGAAGAAGTACATGGGGCTGTGGAGATGGGGATCCAGGGACACGAGGGCAAGTATTGCAGAGTTCCCCAGCAGCGTGGCCAGGTAAATGGCCAAGAAAAGCACAAAGAGGAAGGACCGGCCGTGAGAAAAGCCCAGGAGGATGAACTCCGTCACACGAGTCTGGTTTTCACCTACCATGGGGCCAGCTGGGTTGGTGTGTGGGCAGAAATGGGCACTGTGGGGGGACTGGAGCACAACCCACAAGGCAGGGCTTTCACGGGTAGGGTGGGTTTGGTCCTATCTCTACACTGCTTGGAAGCTTCTCATGTTGGGATTTCACAGACATTAGGATTTTAGAGTCCAGAGAGCTGCTGTTCAATTTTGGGTACCTGAATGCAAGAAAATCACACAGGAGAAACCAAAACCAGTGTGCATCTAGACTAACGCTGCCAGCCCAACCCCATCTTGATGAGTATACCATGTCTCTCTTTTCCTCCTGGTTGTACTTACAGGGACAACGTGCTTCCCTGTCCCCTGGACACGGTCGCATCATTCCTTAGATGCCACAGCCACTAACTTTACTCTTCCCCGCCTGGTTGGGGATGTGGCATCAACCTGCACCAGCTACAAGACATTTTTTTTCTTTATCCTGTCTCCTGCTCTGCCGTTTTTGGGATGCTTTGTTCTGCTATAACAAGCACTTAACAAGCACGGGTTTCAACTGAGGGTGACATGGGGAAGCAGCCATTGCTCATAAAGCTCAGACGGGAGCCGCTGAAGGTCGTGCTTGCTGGGTGCTTGGCCAGGGCTGCCCTGCCCGCCAGTGCCATGAAACCCAACAGACATGGGTTGGGTGCTTTGGGGTGCAATATGGCCTGGTGCAGCAGCTGTGTGAGGCTGCTGAAGAAATAGGGCTGAAAGAGAGGTTAAAACCCACCTGCAATCGTCTTGTCTTGGGGCAGACCTGTTCCAGCCAGCACTTGGCACGGCCACACTCAGCCAGTCTGAAACCAGGGGCTGCTCGTGGCTGGTGAGGAAAAGGATCCAGAGAGGCTCAAACTCATGTATAATGATAAGGGTGCAAACAGATCTGGAAAGCACCAGGATAGACTGTGTCTGCATGACAGTCCACGGCACCTCAGGGCACCACAGGTGATCCTGGAGCTGTGCGTGGCACAATCCTGATCTGCCTGTGCAGCCTTTTCTTCGTCTCCCGTTGCCTCAGTAGCTGTTATCGCTCTGAACTGTTCCTGAACCAGAGCGCGAGCTGACCGGCTGGTGCACCGGCCATCACTGAGCGTTTGCCAGGAGCTGTGGTGGGACCAGTGCTGGGTGCTGGGCAGCCCGCACCGACAGACAGGGCTGTATCTGGGGCGAGGGAGACTGCACGTCGCTGAGCTCAGGGATGTCCTTCCCTGCTGCTCTGACCTGAAACTCGTACACTCCAAAGCAAGGGCTGCCAGCCCCAGTGCAGGGCAGCAGCTTTTCCTTACAGGTAACTCTGACAAATCTGGGCAAGATCCAACAGCATTCCCAGACAAGGCATCAATTCATGTCGTTCTCCATTTACTAAACATTAACAACGTCACAGGGTGGCTATGCAGAGGTTCATTGCCATTACATAAGACCGAAGTGAGTATGACCAAAAAAAGGAAAAGAAAGCATCCCTTTCCTCTTTATAGATGTGTTCTTAGCAACTGAGGTCAATTGTCACATCTCTTCACAAGTTTAAACAACACGATTAAATTTCAGATTGGTACCCATGCTTTACACCCATTAATCTGTATTTAATGTCTCTGTCCAGAACATGTGTCTGCATATCAGTCATGATTTTAAAACATGGAGCAATAGCAAATTCACTGCTTCTGTTGGAAGTTTTTTCTTTTAGCTACTTACCACAAGAAACTGTTGAAGTGCTGTTAACAACTGTGCCCTTTTTTCCTGTTGGAATTGCTCAAATGTCAGCTCTGTCTCATTCATCATTTTCAGGTCTTTCTTTTCCAGACTAAGGACCTTCTATTCTAATAGTATTTTCTCCTTTCTTCTACTTGCACACTGTGATCAGTATCAGTGTTTGCTACGTAGCAGAGCTAAGTTCTGATTCATCTCTTTTAGTCTCCAGTTTTGCAACTTTTTTTTTTATATAATATTGAGAGAAGGACTTTCATTTAAAAGGTTAAGTCTCCTTTGCCTCGCATGACATCCACACTTGTTACTCTGTCTCGGATGTGGGTGCTCCAAGGCTGAGAAACCACTGCCTGGCCGATCTCTCCTGCAGTTTCCCAGACAACATATTTTTTAATAGTTCGTGTTTTTTTGTTTTGCTCTGGTTTGTGGTTTTTTGCTAGTTTTGCATACACTGGACAGGTACATAAGGACTGTATGATCCAATATTCTTGAAACCTTGGACGATCACTCTTCCTCCAGCCAGCCCCCAGCTAAAGCCATGTGCATTCTGATGGAATAACAGCCCAGTTTGTTTGGCGCAGTGCTGCAATCCCTGAGCGGGGTGAGAAGAGATGGGAGCAGTGTTCCCAGGAATTGTCCTGTCCCCACTGTCCCTGTCTGCAAAGCTGCATCACATGCACGTTGATCTGTGTAGATTCAAAATTGTTTATGTGTGAGCTTTCACAGTGCTAAGGCAGCTGGTGGTTTTGTTATGGCACAAGTGCCTCTGGTGCGGCTGTGCGGGGAAGGCTGGAAGGCTCCCCAGGACCTTGTTGGATGCCTTTACCACTGACCTGTGGCCAGAGCAGGAGTCTGCTGACAAGTTTTGGTGAAGCCAGCACCAGCCAAGGTGGGGACCTGCCTGTTACATAGGAACAGGGGAGCTCAGGAATCAGTGATAAGAATAAATTTAATAGCAGGAGGTCTGACATGTAAGGGCAAGTCACCTGTTTATGCTCTGAAGTGGGGCTCAACACTTGGAAATAAGAGCAGGTGAACAAGAGGGGTGGGAGCGCATCACATGCTACCAATGAGCCCTTGGCTGGATGTAGGTGCACAGTGATGACAGGTAAGTCATCGTATTTGCAGCAGCAGGGAATTAGTTCTGCTGCGGGTCTGGGGAGCTGCTGCTGCTGCTCTCCCCATGCTGACAAATTCAGGCTGGATCAGGCTTGGAGCTGCAGGGCTGCGTACAGCCACAGGAGCTGTGCAGAGGAAGGAGCCTCATTTTTCACCATGGCCTGTAGCAGTGTGGCAGTCAGTGGCCACGGCCACATGACAACAAGTGCCAGATTTAAACCCTCTGTCCTCAGACATTCTGTACACAACGAAATAGGAAGGCATGGCAGTAAAATCTCCCTCTCTCCCTTGGACTGCACAGGAATGAGCCTTGAAAGAGTCCCCATCTTGCCTCAGCACCTTTCCTCTCTCACTTGCACTGAAGGCGATTTCTCATGATAACTAACAACTTGCCAAGTATTTCCCAGCGCAGCTGCAGCTTTGCCCTCCACTGACCAGTCCAGACAGGGTGGATAAGGGGGAAGAGAGGGCGCACCGATGCGCTAGGGAGGCAGCCGGTTTCTGTCATTCCCTGGGAGAAGGAAGGTACCCCTGACCGGAGCGATGGCGATGCCGCAGTCTGAGACCCAGCTCAGTCCCGGTGTGGTCCCTGAAGCAGGTGCCTTACGTCCAGCATTTTGGGGTGCGCTGTCCCCCTTCCTCCTGCGGGAACCAGCTGTGCTCCGTGCCCACCCAGCAAGCCGGCTGCTCCTGCAGGAGGATGGACTTTCCTCGCCAAGCCACCACGTCCCGTTCGCACTCAGGCGAGCTGATGAGATATCCTGGAGCATGTAACCATGGGAGGAAAGGTCCTGAGCCCTGGGTACGGTCCAGTCCCAGCCTGAGGTGGTAGCTGGACTGAGGGAGCCAGCAACAATACAGGACCAGGTTATGCTGAAAAGGACTGGGTTGTTCTGCCTGAGGCATCACCAGCGGCCACAGCCCGCTGGCCTGCCAGACCCCCAGCAGCCCTGGCTGCCAGTTTTGGGTTTGCCCCAAGCGCTGTGCTGATGGGGACTCCTGTGAGGGTCCCACCATGGGCAGCTGTCCTGCCTTACCTCCCTGTCCAAAAGCAAACAGCAGACACCATCCAGTGCTTCTTGATAAAAGGGAAAAACTAGCAATGTCCCCAGGTGCTGTCCAGTCTGTCTTACCTGCATGAGGAAAAGCCTGTGTGTCCTTGGCGCCTGTGAGCAGGGAGAGGCTTTTAACCCTGTGAGGGCCCTGGGGAGAGGCTTTCAGAAGCAGCTCTTGTTCAGTGGCGGGAGCGAGGAGCAGAGGAGCATCCTCCAGTCAGCCTGCAAGGAGAGAGCTGAGCCCACAGGACCAAGCCCTCCTGGCACAGGACCTACTCGATCACCTTTCCTGCTCCAGACTGTGCTGGCACAGAGCAGCCGAGCTCCCGTCCTGCTCCAGGCTGTGCTGGCACAGACCAGCCGAGCTCCTGTCCTGCTCCAGGCTGTGAGCACAGAGCAGCCGAGCTCCCGTCCTGCTCCAGGCTGTGAGCACAGAGCAGCCGAGCTCCTGTCCTGCTCCAGGCTGTGCTGACACAGACCAGCCGAGCTCCTGTCCTGCTCCAGGCTGTGAGCACAGACCAGCCGAGCTCCTGTCCTGCTCCAGGCTGTGAGCACAGACCAGCCGAGCTCCTGTCCTGCTCCAGGCTGTGCTGGCACAGAGCAGCCGAGCTCCTGTCCTGCTCCAGGCTGTGAGCACAGACCAGCCGAGCTCCTGTCCTGCTCCAGGCTGTGAGCACAGAGCAGCCGAGCTCCTGTCCTGCTCCAGGCTGTGAGCACAGAGCAGCCGAGCTCCTGTCCTGCTCCAGGCTGTGAGCACAGACCAGCCGAGCTCCTGTCCTGCTCCAGGCTGTGAGCACAGAGCAGCCGAGCTCCTGTCCTGCTCCAGACTCTGCTGACACAGAGCAGCCGAGCTCCTGTCCTGCTCCAGGCTGTGAGCACAGAGCAGCCGAGCTCCTGTCCTGCTCCAGGCTGTGCTGACACAGACCAGCCGAGCTCCTGTCCTGCTCCAGGCTGTGAGCACAGAGCAGCCGAGCTCCTGTCCTGCTCCAGCACAGACCAGCTAAGCTCCCTGGCCGCCTTCTCCAGCCCTTGGGCTGCAGCACAACTGCCCGTACCAGGCACCCCAGGCCAGAGGAGGGTGTCTGGCTGGGGAGGCTGAGCGCTGTTGTCACTGTGCCCCAAGTCCTTCTCTGTGACCCCGTTTTATCTGTTGCAGGGCTATGAGGTGCCCACACTGCCCGATACCAGCGGAGAGGCAGCAGTGAGAAGGTCTGGCCATTGGCCACACTTGTAGTGACAAAGCTGTGGGCCACGCAGCTGTGAGATGACTGCACGGTGTCTGCACTGCACCCCTGCTCCCACCATCCGCAGCGACTGTGCCCACCAGCCCAGGCTGTGCAGGGAATCTGGAGAGACCGTGGTCCGTGGTCCAGGAGAGAACACGGCCATGGTGGGACTGTGCTCTGGCAGCAGCTCTGGTTGGGCTTAGTTAAAGCAACAGGATCCTGTGAGTTCTTGGAGAACTGGGCAGCAGGGTTACATGGACTTGCACGGTGAACACTGCCTGCTCAGAGCCTGCAGCCCTTCCTGAGAGAAACAGCAGGTTTAGCTTGGAGTTCACCTTGTAGCTCCATGGAAATGTAAAGTGAAGACTGCAACAGGGCAATCAGTCCTGAGACACGACTGTTTCTGCAGCAGGAATACAACATTGCTTTATTGCCATCTTTTTGCAACCTCTGTTTCCTGGTGATCGGGAAATAGGAGCTGATCCTCTAATGAGCTCTGTATCTGAAATTTCAAGAGTTGAGCAGCTGAGCAGTGTCACCCTTTGGAGAGCAGGGAAAGCTCAGGCATGGGAAGGAAACTCGTGTGGAAATTCAGCATGGACACCAGAGGGGGCTGCTACGGCAATGAGGGAAAATCCGTGTCGGAGAGGATGTAAAAGGTGAAGAGCAGTAGTTACGAGTGTTGTACACCCAAGAGCATGTTTTCAGGGAAGCTGGGCTGACAGGGCAGAAGCACCATGAAAACAGGACTTTGTGACACAGCCATTGGTCTTGAGTTTACACAATTACACCTTTCTCTTGTGGCAATGACGAACACTTCCTTGTTTCACACAGAAACTCAGGGGCACGGCACTCCAGTATAACCCGGCTGCTCTCCCAGGACAAGGCACTTGCTGGCAGCACTTGGACAAACCCCCTCCCACACTGATATTTGAAATAAGGGTTTGCTGAGACCATCAACGCTTGGCACAAATATTAAAATATGCTGAAATCTTGCCAGATGCCAGAAACTTGGTCTTCAGTTCTGGTAGTCCATGTCCATTTTCTGTGGTAACGTCTTCAGAAGAGCCTTTATGAGAAGATATATCAATGTTTGTATCCTTCTCTGGTCTGCTGATGCATACAAATTCCAGCATTGGGGGTCCAGTGAGAAATCAAATCTCCATGAATTTGTGAAGTGTTAAGAGAGCAGTTTCTAAATAAATGCCTCAATTTGGTTGTGTAACCACAAGAATTGGGCCCGGACCCTGCAGGTACTCAGCACTTCTGGAAATCAGACTCTTAACTGGGTGCGGGACTCTCACCTTCTCCAAGCGTAAACGTTGCACTTTCCAAAAAACAAGTGTCCTGTTCTAAACCCAGGAACTTATCCGGGGCAGATTTCCCTACTTGTCTTGAGAGACGCATTCAAGGATCCATTGTCAAGCAAAACCCGCCACGGTTTGTATCACAGCTCACTGCAGCAACACTGCCAGGTCACTGTTAATGGTCTCCACATGTGCACAAATGGACACAGGGACAAGGACAACGGTGCCATTCCTGGTGTTCAGGGTGGCAGGATCCAGCCCCTGCCCAAAGCACAGCCAGCTCTGCGGTCAGACGAAGCTGCTCTGGGCTGTGTCCAGTCAGGTCTGGAAAACCTCTAAGGCCAGAGATCCCACAGATCTCTGACACTCTGCTCCACTATATGATCCTCAGAGTGACCATTGTTCCCTAGATCCAGGTGGAAGGAAACCTCTGTGGATCTCGGTTGACGATGAGCTCAATGTGAGTCTGTCCTGGTGGCCAAAAGCTGCATCCTGGAATGCACTGGGCACAGCACAGCTAACTGCTCGAACAAAGTGATTGTCCCACTGTACTCAGCTGTACCTCACGTACTGTGTGCAGTTTGGGGCTGCACAACGTAAGAAGGATATGGAGATGCAAGAATGTCCAAAGGAACTCAACAAAGATGGTGAAAGGACTAGAGGGCGTGACTTGTGAGGATATCAGGTTTGTTCAGCTCAGAGGAGACTGAGGTGACCCCATGGCTGTCTACAGCTTCCTCGCGATGCGGAGCGGAGAGGGAGATGCTGATTTATCTCTGGAGATAAAATGTGAGGGAATGTCTTAATGTTGTGCCAAGGGAAGTTCAGATTGGACATCAGGCAAAAGTTCTTCACTGAGAGGGTGGTCAAGCACTTGAACAAGCTCCCCAGGGAAATGGTCACGGCTCCAACCCTGTCAGCCTCCAAGTATTTGGACAACACTTATATAATATATATGGTTTAACTTTCAGGTTGCCGTGTGTGGAGTCAAGAGGTGGACTTGACGATCCTTGTGTGTCCCTTCCAACCGAGAATATTCTATGATTCTGTGAGCTTGAAACCTCCGGTCTGAAATTTTTTTCTGCTGCCTCTCATCCTCCCTCCACGCCCCGTCGCGATTAGCCTGGCCTTGTTTTCCCGATAACCTCCCGATAGGCACGGGAAAGCTGCTGTTTGGTCCCCCCGAGCCATTCCTTCTGCAGGCTGAACAAGCCCAGCGCCCTCAGCCTCTGCCCACAGTGCGAGTGCTCCAGCCCTGACCGTCTGGGTGGCTCTCCACTGAACTCTCCTGAGGTCTTTGGTGCACTTCTTGTTTCAGGGAACCCAGCACTGGACGCGGTACCTGGATAAGATCTCAGAAGTACCAGGTTGACGCAGCCCGGGCTGCTGTTGGCCACTCTGCTGCCAGGGCACATGGCTCCCTCGTGTCCAGCCTGCCCACCCGGGGCCCTTTCCACAGCGCCGCTGCCCAGCCAGGCGTCCCCAGACTGTCCTCTCGCCAGGGGCTCCTCCTTCCCAGGTGCAGGACTTGGCTTTTGTCCTTGTTGAACTTCATGGGGCTCCTTCTGGCTCATTCTTCCAGTCTGCCCAGGTCCCTCTGGACAGCAGCCCTGTCCTTAAGCACATTGACTGGTCCCCTTGATCTGGTGTCACCTGCAAATTGGACAAGAGTGCGCTCTGTCATCTCCTTCCTATCACTAATGAAGATGCCAAACAGGAGAGGTCCCAGGACAGGAGCCTGTGGCGCTCCCCTTGTCACCGGCCTCCAGGGAGCACACGGCCTGCTGACCACCGCTTTCTGAGCCTGGAGACCCAGACATTCCACGCCACTGCCACTGATGTTGCTGCTGCTTTGACTTATACGAGCTGAATGCACTTTTCATCCTGCATTTTCTACACACACTTCTCCCGGCTGGGCACCCCCTGCTGCCCCGGCTTTCTGTTAGTGGTTTGTTAGCAGCGGTGAGTCTCTGCTGGCTGCCATGGGCTCGTGCTCTGTGTTTCCCCCTCAGTGATTTTGGGTGTCACTGCTGCAGTTTTGATGGCACTAAAACTGTGCTGCCCACCGCACATCATCCAAACAGTAGTTCAAACAGATTTAGTATAATACAAACTGTAGCTCGGGCTTGTGTGTTCTCCTTTTCCTCTGAATGTCCCTTTTTAAAAATCTCCACAGGCAATGTTCTGTGTGACTTTCCAGTAAGCACCACAGCTGCAACACTCAGACTCATTTGACAGAGATAATAGTGAAACACCTTGTTTTACTACAGCATCAACACAGTCGAGCGTGCCGAGCTCCCGTGTCCCTCGTACCTCCTTGTACAGGGCAGGTCCCGTGGAGGCCACGACGTGCCTGGGGCTGGAGCGCAGGACACGCGAGGAGGCCGGGGCGGCTTCATCGGCCCGGAAAGGAGAAGGCGAAAGGGAGAACGTGCTGTGGTCTGCAGCTGCCTGGCGGGAGCTGGGACAGAGGGCCGAGGCAGAGTCCCCTCACACTGCAGTGAGAAGCAACAGGCACGAGCTACAAGAGGAGACAAGAGGGAAAATGCCTTGACGCAGCGATCTGAGCCCCGAGGCCGCGGGCAGCCCCGAGCAGCCCGCGCCGCCGGGTTCCGCTCGAGCAGGGCTGGCGCCAGGGGCTCCTTCCCACCGCACGAGTGGCTTCTGGAACGAAATGCTCATCGGGTTTCGTAAGGACAATATTTCAGAATTTTTTCCCATCGATTTCCTCAGAGAAGGAGTTTCCTTTGGGAAACCTTTTTTGCAGGTAAGTTGTCAGAGTTACCTGTTATCCACACCAGGCAAGAAACAAGAACAAGCAAAATTTGGCATTTCCAGTTTGGCCGCCCCAAGATAAGACAAAAGCCTCACATCTTGTGAGAGTGGTAATAGATTTCTGTCTGAATTTTTTTCCTTAAAACCTGACGACGACACTTTTTTGGCTGAAGAAAATTGCATTGTCTCAAACTTTTATTCAGTTTAATTGACCATTGGTATTCACACTTTAGAAAAAAAGGCAATGAAGGTTGCACCTATATGATCCAACAATAAAACTGACCTGATTTACTTGTGTTTGTCACGAGCTAAGAGCTCACGCAAACTCAAACACCATGACAAAGCAGCATAAAGTGACTCGGTACCCTGTGGTATCGTCCCAGGACTGTGGGGTTTTGGGGCAGGTGTGACACCCGCAGAGTCCTGGAAAATCAAAGTGCGGTCCTGGCACCAGCCACAGGGCCGGTGTTCCGTCCTGGCCAACTTGTGCTCAGGAAGTGACAAGGGAAGACCTCCCGATCACCACTACGCAGCACTTTCGCCCCATTATCGCTGCCTGGTGCTTCCAGGACAGCTGCGGCACCTGCTGCCCCATCGCCAGTCCCATCCTGCTGCACAGGGCAGGCTCCAGCACTGCTCACCCCGCTGCCCATCACGTCTGCCCTAGGGACCAATTAGTGCACTTTTAACAAGATGCTTTAAATAGAAGGCTGAAGTTTGAGAGAAGTTTTCTTGTTTCCAGTTTGCCCGCTTGGTACCCATTCCCCACAGGCTTCTCTCCGCAGAGAAAATGCCACCAGGGTTTCAGTGCCAATTACTGACAGCCTAGAGCACTTTGCTTCCTCACCTAGCGTGTTTTTGTAAGACTTGTAAATAAGGCGCGAAGTGGGCTATTAAAAGTTGGAGGTCATCAGTGCAATAACTTCTAAGCTGTTTACATCTGCGATAATGAATTGCATCATAACTTAGAAGCAGCAGAATAATACCTGCAGAAGGAATGTCTTTGTTCTGTATAGGGTTCCCATCTTTGAAATGTTCACACTCTAGACAAAAACATAGAGTTGTTGAAGTATTAAAAGGAGAAAAAGGTAAATAATTCCACAGTTCTTTAGCAGTCAATACAAAATACCTGAATGACATTAAACTTTATGAAAAACGTAAGTTACTGCATCATGGCATATGAAGTTCCGTGGCCATTTGTAATACCAGTTGTGCCATCTTGCCCCAATTCCTGCTCTACCCTGAGGCAGTGTATTTACATCACGTATGTAGAGTACGGCCCTGTCAGAAGCTGTGACACGGGGTACGAAGGGCAGCCTGGCAGCGCTGGCTTTCCCCAGGAGCTGCAGGTCCTGACCCCGCTGCGGGGCGGGTGCGCAGATGTGGGTCCAGACTCGGCACAAGACCCACCGGTGGCTGGCGGAGCAGGTACCGCTCCGGGTGCTGAGCAAAGGCACATTGGCTGCTGCCAGCGTCTGATCCAAACACCCCAGAAACATCGCACAGTGTGAAACTGGGCCGGAGTTTTTCATAGAAATGTACGTTTTAGTTTTAGATATGAACTGAATGTCTGTGGCAACACCGGAGGTCAGCACGTGGCACATCTTGAGCGAACAGACGGAGCACCGCACGAGCCCCTGAGGAAGGTTTTACAGGGAAGGACAGCACTGATTTGATCGGCAGAAGTCGGCACAGACTGATTTCTTGACGTGCTCAGAGTAACACACCGTGCAGCACAGAGGTGACACAGACTCACCTGCTCTTGTCGTTTGCGCCCTCTTCCATCAATGGAGAGCGACTGGTGGTTTTGGGGCAATTCTTGGACTGCACTTGCTGGTCACGCTATTTCCTGTACCAACACCAACACTATGGATGTACCTCCCGGGGAGAAATAAGCCACTAAGGAGCTGCTGTTGCATCTGAGACACCTCCAGTACACACGGGCTACCTGAAACCTGAGGTGACCACAGCAAACGGCAGCTCCATGCCTGCCCTTCACCTGCCATTTGTAAGTGCCTGGCTCCACGAGGCCATGTAAGTCTTCTGGCAGCAAAATCCTGAGACAGACGAGTGCTGAGACATTTTTATTATTGGTGTCACAGGCCTGGCTCTAAAGCAAGTCTTTTTATCCAATTTGCCATTGAAAGCCATATGCAGTTCCATCCTCAGTAATGGAAAAGTGTAATGCCAGGAGACACCACTGTACTTCACAGTCTGTCTGCACTTGCATCACATCCCATTAATGTCCTGGCTTATTACAGAATCATAGAATAATTTTGATTGAAAAAGACCTTTAAGATCACTGAGCCAATTGAGCCCATTAGCTCCAAGCAGCTCGGTCCTCAAGAGTCTGAACTCTATGTATACAGAACGCAAAGACCAAAGAGTAAGAGGAACAAACTGCAGAAAAAAAATAGACATGACTGTCTTCTCCATATCACAGAAAATTAACAATCTCCCACCTTATGCCCAAGACAGGTCTAGTAGGGGTTAGATTTGGACTCACTAACCAAACTGAATCTTGGGCTTGACAAGGTAGAAATAGAGGCAAGAAAAACCACAGGACAGACTGTACCCTCGCCTATGGACCGACCCACATCTGCTTCACAGGCTTGTGGGGGTAAAGAAGCAAAACAACCACATCTACCTGATACACAGCGCAAAGCCTGGTTGATTCCAGGAACAAACAGTCTCAACTTCTCTTCATCAGATCCTGATCTAGTTACCGACGTGTCCGGGACATGAACTGCCCTCACATTCAAACATCTTTACATTAGGATCCACACTGACTATCCAGTACTTTTATTACCCTGATTTCCTCTCTCTTTGCTTCCTTTCCTTCCACAGTATCCCAGATAAACAAAACCTGCCTTCCATATTTTCACACAATAACTAGGGAAAAATAAAAAAGTTAAAAAAAAAAAAATGCCAGCTGTTGGTGAAGTTGAGTACTTAAATTTAAAATGGGACTATGTTTATCTTTTCCAGATAAGAGACATCCTAGAGAAATTCTTCTGAAATCTGTCCCAGCTCCTGAGCGCAAGGAGAGGTCTAGAAGCCAAGCAATTGGGGCCATAAATTCTGTGAACAGGACTGTGGTGTTTCTGTGCAATACTGAAGCACTCCCTGCAGAAAGAAGAAACTCTATGGTTCAGCATCCTTCAGTTTAATATTCAGGCACCACGCTTCTCTGCAAATAAAACAGCAGGCAGAAGGCATTTCAGTGTTAGTAAAAAGAGGACAACCACCAAAATACAGGTGTTCGAGCATGAGATTGCTGTAGCATCAGACATCACAAATTTAAGTCAAACCAGTATTCAGATAACTTGCCTTTATTATTTTACAACACAGGAACTCAAATAAAGCAACCAAAAATCT
Organism: Caloenas nicobarica; assembly: GCF_036013445.1. NCBI lineage: Eukaryota > Metazoa > Chordata > Aves > Columbiformes > Columbidae > Caloenas > Caloenas nicobarica. Next base: position 291,930 of record NC_088245.1, read on the forward strand.
CCATGAAAGAGAATAAATAGCATATCCTAGGCATTACCAAAATATCTTAAAAATTGTTTGACTCTGGTGTAAAAAACAAAACCAAAGTAATCAGAAGTTTCAGCTTGTTCCGTAAAGACAGACTGGGGACAGGGAAGGAGATAGCAAGCAAATTGAGAAAGGATACAAGAAATTGTTTTATATTAAAGTCATTGGAAGTTAGAAAATCAAAGGTGATTCACCACAGGACTCAGACGCACTAGGAGGTATAGAAAACAGATACTAAGTGTCACTAGAGAAGTTAAAAGACATTTCTTAAGCACTTAAAATGAGGGGGTTGAAAAAAAAAAAAGACTTTCATAATAGTGCTCAAAACAGAGAGCATCTGCTCCCATCTCACAAACCCAAAGGCTTCCTTTGATATTAATTTTTGACACTATCTCCTGCATCTAATACCACATATTTCAATATTAAATCTCCTGATAAAGTTTGCAGAACATCTTTAGATTTACAAAATAAACACTCTGCTTAGGGAAATGGGACTGCACAGTATTGACAACCCCTACTCGGGTTCAGTCTTGGTGGACCAAAGAAACGTTAATATGGACATAAAAACTGGCAGCTTTGTAAGTAACAGTGACTGTGATCTGATAACTATGATAACTATTCTGCGAAAACACTGTGCCACTAAGTCAGTGTTATTGGTACTTGAAATTTTAAAAGGGTCAGTTTCCCCAAATGTAATCATTGCAAGTGACTAGAAAAAACAAACAATCGAGCAAAAAACCCTAAAAACAACCACAAAAATCCACCCACAACATTTATAATGAGATGTGTAAGCTAGGAATTATCATTTAATGATATCCCAAATTAATACCAAAAAAGAAAGCACAAGGTAAAGCAGAAAGGTAAAAAAAATAGTAAGGGTTAATAGGTACAAGAAAAATATACATAACTTAGAGAAACTCAGGGAATCAACAAAATATCAATTGACAACAGCACTAAGGACAGACCTGTATAAACACACTCGATCGTGAGCAGATCAACCTTTGGATACTGCTGGTGAAAATAAAAGCAGCAATGCAAAAATGCGGAAATATTCCGCAGATCCTTTTGATCTGTACCTGGAACAAAACAACAACTGCATTTAAACTCATGTAATAGTAGGGAAGGAACAAAAATGTTGATGTATTTAATCAAGGAAGCTCTACAGCAGCACTCACTACAATTTAACATTTTTCAATCAAATGTTCAACGTTTCACATAGTTGTCTTAAACTGGCCAAAGAGTAACTTGCATTTGATCTGTGACACAATAATACACCAGTAAATCTGAGACTCAACCAGCAGCTTCAGTGACCGGTAACATCGATGTGAGTCCTGCACAGCTGCAGAACAGGGAGCAAGCTAACGAACTTCTCCCGAGTACGTTACAAAGGTGCCTTCACCAATACAGTGCGTTTGAAATTATCCAAAAGAAATTCACTCAGTACAACAAGGCACCTTAATTAAAAATAAAAATCAGCATTGTAAGAAGCTATTTGGAGGGTAGTTTAAACAGATTAAAACTCATACAGGAACAGGTCTCAAAATCTATGAAACAGGAAAACATAAACAAGCACGTCAGAGCATTGCTTTGTACCTCAGAACCAAGTTCTGTGCACCACGATATATTAATTTTATCATTTATCTGGATAATTAAGTTACTTTGTCCATATGATTTACAAAGCACATGGAACTCAGTGCTTTGATGCCCAGTAGGTCTATAGGCAATGAAGTCTCTGAGCTTAACACGAAGAGCTCCTGGCAGAAACAGCCTCTGTCTACCAGCATTCGAATGAACTTCTCTGGCCTTTTATTATGGGTTCAAGAAATCCATAGCTCTAACAGCCGCTGTCAGGTTTCAGCAGCACCAATCTCATGCCCCAGCAATCTAAAAGCACAAACAGAAGATCCTTCCCAGGCACTGGACTATCCACACCCTTCTGCAGCTCCCCCTGAACCTGTCGCAGGCTCATCAGCCCAGGAACACTGAACCGACAGGATATGTGATATTCCCCTGAGAGTGGCTGCCAGCCCTGCCCTCCAACACACGCTTAAGGTACGAATCTGATACAACCCTGAAGGCAACCTTGCTTCTCAGCTTAGATCCAGGAGAGCAAGGACAGGAGAGTTAATATTGCCCTGCTTACCGCTGCATTTTTTCATATTCTTTTTCCCCTCGTTTCTCCTGAAGAGACTGTGGGCACAGAACAAATATTAAGGACCTGAGCCCTACTATCAGCAAAACCAATCACATCCTAACTGGAACTACCAACCACCTTTCCACCCAGCCCTTTGGTGAACTCGCCTGCACCGCTCACATCCAAATAAACACCAGGGACCAACGAACTGCACGGCCAGACCTCTACAGCAAGTTGGAGCACTGCTACTCGAGAAGCGTTTCCTAAAACATCCCAGCACCTGTATGCTGCATGAACAAATAATCCCAGGCAGCACAACACAACATACATTTGGCCTTTCCCTCCCCCGTGCTCTGTCTCGTTACGGGCTGAGCTGCGCGCCCAGCGGCTCCTTCCAGCTCAGCAAATATTACCCCTGGGAACTCAGGTCAGCTCCGACTCTCCATCCCTGAGCACGCAGTGGACTCGCTCCTCTGCGTTGTAAAACACCCGCCCACAGCGCAGATGTGGCTCCTCCTGCTCATACCAGAGACGTTCGTTGAACTCTGGGAAGAAAAAGGCGATTTCTCTGCTGGCTGATGCTGGTGAGTCTGTTAGAAAACAGAGGGAAAGAAGATGAGAGATGCCAATCTGGCACCACAAATATGTGCTGTGTTCCAAAGCCAAAGGCAGAAGCCGTAAAGGAAAGCACCAGGCTTGGTCACACCAGGACGGGTGTGAGTGGAGTCTTGCAGAAGTGAGAAAATCATTAACTTTGACTCCCAGAATGGAAAGCAAATAAAGGCAGAGAAAACACCACCATTCACACCCGCCAACTGCCCAACGCTCAGCTAAGGACAGGTCTACCTGAGCCGTGAGTGGTGTTCCTGGTGTCGGTGAGGCCGTAGGCTCCACGGATGGAGTCCGGGACGCTGTTTCGGGCTCGGAACACTTTGGTGGGTCCCATCAGGGATCTCCAGAGGGGGATGGCATTCTCATGGGCCAAGATATAAGCCCACATGGGGCCACTGAGAAAAGGACCAGGGAAAAGCAGAATAGGTTACAAAAGGGCAGAGCTTCTTCATTCTTATACATAAAGCAAGTGCGAAGAAGCAAAGAAGTGCAACAGCCATGCAGTGCTTTCTGAGAGGGGCTGCAGAGCTACCGTGACACTAGACACTGAGACCACAGCTCACAAGCAAAGCACTTGCAGGAATGACCTCCCAGGTGACAGCACCCACAGCCTCTGGGGCTGTCACCACCAGTGCTGCTGCAGCAGAGCTGGCTCCTGGCATCCCGCCGAGCCCAGGGCCTCTCCCCTCAGCACCAGCTCCTAACCAGACACGTCCCCGCCGAGCGGCCCCTCCAGCCGCACAGATGCTGCCCAGGAACACCAGGGGCCACCCACAGAGCGAAGCCACCTCCCCGGTGCACCGGCTGGTACCTGGCCATGAACTCCACCAGCCGCTGGTAGAAGAACCGCCCTGGGGAGAGAAACAGAATCACAGAGTCACAGAATGTCAGGGATTGGAAGGGACCTCGAAAGCTCATCCAGTCCAACCCCCCCGCCGGAGCAGGAACACCCAGCTGAGGTTACACAGGAAGGTGTCCAGGCGGGTTGGAATGTCTGCAGAGAAGGAGACTCCACAGCCTCCCTGGGCAGCCTGGTCCAGGCTCTGCCACCCTCACTGGGAAGAAGTTTCTTCTCATATTTAAGCAGAACCTCCTGTGTTCCAGTTTGCACCCATTGCCCCTTGTCCTATCACTGGTTGTCACCCAGAAGAGCCTGGCTGCATCCTCCTGACACTCCCCCTTTCCATATTGATCCCCATGAATGAGTCACCCTCGGTCTCCTCCAAGCTGAAGAGACCCGATGCTCACAGCCCGGCCCGCCCGCGGCCCCGCCGCCTACCCGCGTGCTCCCGGTAGAAGCGGCCGCTCTGCTCCCGCCCGCAGCGCAGCTCCCTGGAGCGCACGATCAGGAACCGGTTGCTGAGGATGGTCTCGGTCACGGCCTGCGGGCAGAGGCGCAGCGCTGGGCGGCCGCCGGGACCGACAGAGCGGGCCGGGGGCGGCGCGGCCCGCCCGGCGCCGCGCTCACCTCCAGCACCGGCGGGGCCGGCCCGGCGCCGCGCTCACCTCCAGCACCAGCGGGTGCGCCACGGCGTCCGGCTTCAGCAGCGCCAGCGTCAGCGTCAGCGGCCGCGCCGAGCGCCCCGCGCCGGCCATGGCACCCGCCCGCGGCGGCGCGGCGCTGACTCAAACGGGGCGGGGCGTCGCGCGCGTGACGCATTGCCAAGGGGAGAGGGCGGGGCAGAGGGCTCCGTGACGCCAGAGGGGCACGAGGCGGGGCCTGAGGGGAGGCGGGGCCTGAGAGGGGGCGGGGCCCTGGGGCGAGGGGGCGGGACCTTGGGCGAGGGGGCGGGGCCCGAAGGAGGAGGGGGCCGAAGGGAGCGGGGCCTGGGGGTGAGGGGGCGTGGCTTGAAGGGGCGGGGCCCGGAGGAGGCGGGGCCTGGGGTTGTGGGGGCGGGGGGCCGAAGGGGCGGGGCCCGAAGGGGGCGGGGCCTGGGGGCGTGTCGTGAAGGGGCGTGGCCCGGAGGAGGCGGGGGCGGGGCCCGAAGGGGCGGGGCCCGGCGGGGCGGGGCCGCCGTGTCGCGTAGCAGCGGGGACGCGGGGCGGGTTATGGCGGGCGCGGCGGAGCAGCCCCGGGATGAGGCGCCGGAGCAGCCCCGGGATGAGGCCGCGGCCGGCGCCGAGGAGACGGTGAAAATCATCTGCCTGGGGGACAGCGCCGTGGGCAAGTCCAAGTGCGTGGCTGCGCGGGCCCGGCGGGTTCCCGCGGGGCGGGGGCAGCTCGGTCCCGCGGCCTAACGGGTGTCCGGTGCTCTCTCCGCAGGCTGCTGGAGCGGTTCCTGCTCGATGGCTTGTATCCTTGTGGGCCCGGCCCGGCGCGGGAGCGGGTGCCGGTCCGGGGAGCCGGAGGGCCCGGCCGGGGCGGGGGGCGGCCTGGTGCCGGAGGGCCCGGCGGGGGGCGGGGGGCGGCCCGGTGCCGGAGGGCCCGGCGCGGGGCGGCCCGGTGCCGGAGGGCCCGGCGGGGGCGGGGGGCGGCCCGGTGCCGTGGGTCGCGGCGGGGCCACACGCTCCTCGGCCGGGTCCTTAGCTCGGGCGCAGCCGCCCCCAGCAGCTCTCCACCTTCGCCCTGACGCTGTACCAGCACCGCGCTCGGGTGGACGGGCAGACGGTGCTCGTGGGTGAGCGGGGAGCGTCCTTCGGGGCCCGGGGACAGAGGGAGACAGCGGTGCTGCTGGTGTATCGGCAGCGTACGGACCCAGGAACACGGCAGGGAGCTCCTTGCGCCGGGCAAGGGGATGCCAAACAGTGGTTTGTAGGCAGGGAAATGGGGATCACAGAATCCCAGAATGGTTGGGGTTGGAAGGGGCCTCAGGACATCATCCCGTCCAGCCCCCTGTTCAAGCAGGGCCCCCGCAGGGCCCCCCAGAGCCGTTGCCCAGGACAATGTCTAGATGGCTTCTCAATATCTCCAAGGAGAGAGACTCCACAACCCCCCTGGGCAACCTGTGCCCGTGCTCAGTCACCCTCACAGTGGAAAATGTGTCTCGTGATGTTCAGAGGGAACCTCCCGTGTTCCAGTGTGTGTCTGTTACCTCTGGTCCTGTCACTGAGCACCACTGGAAAGATCCCGGCTCCATCTTTACACTCTGTCAGAAATCAGGTTCTTTCAAGACACTTACATTTTGTTTCCTGTTGTCATCTCTAGTGATGAAGTACCAAACATTGTTATCACTCTTTGTTTTATAAGCCATATCTACTGATGACTTCTCTTGTTCTAATATGTTTATAGCGATGTTCAGTGTCAGCACAATTCATAGTTAAGCCTACCTGAGAACAGGTCCTAGTTTTACATAATCTCTAGCTCTGGAATGTTTCAGATTAGTGAGGTGAAACCTAATTTGTGACACTGAGTAGATGGACCAGGCTTTGTGTCCTGGCTTTAAGTTGTGAGGAAAACAGAACTTAGAAAGTTGTGTCATTCTAAGCTGGTATTTTATATCTTACAGACTTCTGGGACACGGCGGGACAGGAGCGGTTCCAGAGCATGCACGCGTCCTATTACCATAAGGCTCACGCCTGTATCATGGTAAGGGTAGTGTCTCAGCTGGGATCTGCTGGGATTTTGACTAATAACCATCCCAGCTGACACTTGGCCTGTATGTTACTTTTTGGGATTATGCCGCCTTATATTTCTTGTCCCTTCCAGTCATTTAAAAAACTTTCCTGTGTTCTTTCTTCCCTCACCAGATAAAAGCAGCATAGTTGGGCTTGTTTAGCTCTCTTTTGTCTTTCGCTATAGCATTCTTACTGTATTCCCTGGCTTTGCTGTTTTCTAAATTTCCTTACTTTTGTTGCTGTGTTTGCAGTAAGGTGGTACCTACAACTGGAGGTACTTTAGAAGCAGCACTGTCAGAGGTGAGGTGAGGAACAGGGCATTCCTCTCTTGTTCTGTGATGGGACTGTTGGATTATGTACGACAAAGCTGTTCTGACATGCTCGGCAAGGGTTCTACATAAGACTTTCTTCTCTGGTGTCTGCCCTTTCTATTTTCCTACACTTTGTGCTTCCTATTTATTAACTTGAATCATTCTTGTTTCTTGACTTACAGCTGGCTCAGCTCTCTTGGTTTGTACTGTTGCTCTAACTTTCCACTGTTTCTCATCACTTGTGAGCATCAGTCAGCTTCATTAGTTTTGTAATCGTTAAAATAGAGAAGCCTCATGTCTGACCCTACTTAGCAGAACAGGACTTTGCCCGTGCTTGTTCACTGCCATGGGTGATAGAGTGCTTGTCGTAGCAGAAAATAAGAACGTAAAGGAAAATGAGGAACTGTTTCCTGTATCACACAAGGAAACGGGCTGGCTGCGTGTTTCAAGACTTGCTGGATATTCTCCCTTCTCTCTTTCATCCTTTCTAACAAAGGCCAGCTTTCTTTTTTGGTGTCCTCCTGGGAAAATTCTGGATTCTGTGCTGGTGTTTGGTGCGGTGGGTTGATTGGCAGCTGTCCTGCTGTTGGTCCCACAATAGCTGGTTCTTTTTCGGAAGGTGTTTGATGTGCAGCGGAAAGTCACCTACAAGAACTTAAACAGCTGGTACAAGGAGCTGAGAGAATTCCGCCCAGAGATTCCTTGCATTGTGGTGGCCAACAAAATCGATGGTGAGTATATCTGCTTCTTTCAGCCTCTCGGGATCGTGATGTGATTCTCTTCTGATCTTGCTGAGGAAGAATGTCATTCATCTGTTAGGTCCAGACGAATTCTTGGGTATTAGTCTCTCATGGCTATATTTTACCAAACAAATAGCTGGGTCCTCTACTGACCTGGCATGCTGTCTTACAGGCTCTTGTCTTTGTTTAATTAGCAGTTAAAAATACAAATTTGATCCATTTAAAGTTCATTCAAGTGATGTCCTTCCAGTTCTGTCCTTACCATGCTGCCCATTTCATCCAGCAGAACCTGAAAGCTGATTAGAGCAGTACCCAGTCAAAAATTGCAGCGTGTCTTGTTGGAAAAGGAGCACAGTGGCTTCCCTGATACAGTCAGTAACTGCCTCTGTATTGCTAATTCAGCCTTCAGGGTTCTGTGGGGCTCTCTGTGCTAAGGTGTCTATATACACCTGCTGGCAAAATTGTTCACCTTCCCCTGGAGATGACTGGATGATTCCCTCCTCTTAGGAATGCCAGCCAGGCATTCGTGATTGCTGTCATCTGGGTTGTGATCTGCCTCCTGCATCCCGAGAGAGCGTGTAACGCACCCGCCTTCTGCTCAGCATCGAGAGAACACGTACCCTCAGGGCTACAGTCGGTGTCAGACAGGGGCTTCCTTGCTGATGTTCATGCTAGAAATAATCGCAGCTATGAATAAGTGTGTCCAGCTGGATGAGGTGTCCGGGCTCCCAGCTGTGAACTCACCGATCGCGTGGACAGTACGGAAGTCCAAGGCAAACGGGCTGGGTGTTGACAGCCACACTGTAGACAGATCCTCTGTGCAGACGCATCCTGCTCGCAGTGTTCTGCGTGAGCGGACACTGCTCCAGGAGAGCCCTCTGCCTTACCTTCCTTTGCGTATCGCACCGGCGCTGGGAGATGCGCAGCCCACAGCGCTGGACACGTGCCCAGGCCGCAGAAGGTTGATCCAGCCTCCTGCACAGAGCCCGGCTCAGGCGTTCGGAGTCTGAGCTGTTGCTTCTGAGAAAAGGTGGCTCGTCCGGAGTCATCCTCCTGTGCTGGCACACAGGCTGGCGACCCATCAGAAGTTGGTGCCGTTGCTGCTGTGTCAGCACGTCCTGTAAATATGCCACAGATTTGTTCCAAAACTGAAATAAATTCTCTGGCTACTGAGGCTGGGGTTGCTGGACCTAACTGCCTGTTAAGTAAAAATCTATAACAGGTGAGTCATTTGTGCACTGTGAGCATGCCCTTGACTCTCAGGAATACAGGTAACGTGGCACAAGGGCAGTGGGGAGTTCTGGTTAAAAAGGCCAGACTGGAGAGAGACGTGTGACTAGTGCTGGCAATGGTGTCCAGGTCGTGTGGACACAGCAAAAGTCATCAGGGTGTGCCTGGGAAACGTTCACAGCTGCTGCACAGCAAGTGAACTGACGTGCTCTAAGCTGCAAAGTCTTATTCATTTATAGCACATCGGAATCTACCTATAATTTAGTGAAGCACCATAGATAAAGCAACAAGAACTCTTTTCTTTTTGTGTCTTCTTGTCAATTTGTTTGCTGATGCCGTTGCTTTTAAACCCATATAGCTTTTGGCAAGGACTCTCCTCACCTTGTACTACAGCGAGGAGGCCTTGGCAGCAAAATCGGGCTCTGGTCTGTTCCACCACTCCTGCGTGTGTTGGTGTTCTGCCTTCAGGGACGTCTTACTGACCACTTCTCCTTTTTTCCTTCTCCAGCGGATATGAAGATGACCCAAAAAAGCTTCAACTTTGCCCGGAAGTTCAGTTTGCCATTTTACTTTGTGTCTGCTGCAGATGGCACCAATGTAGTGAAGGTAAAACAGTTATTTGGCTCAGCATCCATGAGACCCCTATCCAGTCCAAGCACATGGAGACTGCGGTAGGCACAGAGCAGAAATGGGCTAGTCTATCTGTTTGGCTACTTTATGAAGTCCTGGTAGCTACAGGTAGCTGTTTTTCTTGGGTGCGGGAAGAGTTTCCATATGTTACAGTTTCCATGTGTTACAGAAATGCAGTGCCCCTTACTTTGAGTGACAAACATTCTCCTTCTCATTAGCTCTTCAATGATGCTATCAAACTGGCAGTTGCTTACAAGCAGAATTCAGGAGATTTCATGGACGAGGTCATGCGAGAGCTGGAGGTAAGAAAGGCGCCACTTCCTGCACTCCTCCTAAGTGATGGGCAGCTGTGCTCATTTTTCCCTCGGGGAAAGCAGTGTCTGTGGCAAAGGGTGAAGCTTTGTAGGCATGGAAATGTTTGCTTGATGCTGGTGACACCGTGGGGTTTGCGTGCTGCTTGTGTCTGGGGTGAAAGGAATGAGGTGGTGACGGTCTGAAGAAACCACGCTGCCCTAGACCGAATTCGAAAGAACCACAGTAGAGGATAGCTGTCGCTCTCATGTTTCTCAGCAGTTCCTTCTGCTCCTTTCCAGAGCTTTGACCTGCAGAAGAGTGAGAATTTGTCAGTTAAAGAGGAAAGCTGCCCTGAAGAGAAGCCCCCATCTGCCTAAGCCCTGGACGCTGAGTCTGCTCTTTCCCTTTGCTCTAGATTTCTGGGGCCAGTTAGAGCCAGTCTTCACAGAGGACAGTGAATTTTCTCATGCCCTGAGAGCTCTGGTGCTGGGCAGCAGGGCCTCTGCCTGCTAGTGGGAGACTGTCTGGGCACGACCTTCCTTGGCTCGGCCCCAGCCCCTGCAACCACAGCCAAGGCAGTGGCGAGAGCATCCGCATGGCTGTTACTTACTACATGGTTCTTCAAGGCAAAACTTGCCAGGAGAGCTGAGCTGCCCTTGGACCTGCAGAGAAGGGTCCTTCCCAAATGCTTTAATGGTACCCGCTGGAGAAAACAAACACTAAAGAATTGTTTTTCTAAAGCTTTGAGCCTGCATCCTTCCTGTGCTGTTATAAAGCCATCCGGTCACTACACAGTGTGAGTCCAACCACCAGCCCTCCCCATCGCTTCCAGAGTCCAGCCTCTCTGTCTGCCCCTGATCTCTGCTGCAGAGCTTCTTTGGATTTCCTTTCCCGTTTTGTTACAGAGCAGCCAGATGCAGCAGCCTTCAGTACACAGGGGATTGCTCCTTTCAGGTCGTCTGGAGCTAAATCAGGTGGACTCACACCCAGGAGGCTTGTCCTGTCCCAGCCTGACTGATGCAGCTGCTGCTGTTTGTGTTCAAGAGACGCGCTGCATTCCAAAGAGCCAGTTACACACATGCAGACTTACACAAGTAATGTGAATGCAAAACAGATGGACACAGGCAGAGCAATGCCTTTACCAGCACCCATGTATACATAACCACCACTTACATAAATATGAACACAGTCCAGTCCTTTTCTGCCTTTCCAGATGATCAGGACTTGATGTTTATTACCGAAATGTAAACACACCTTAATTTCCTAGATTGATCAGCAGACAATGTTCATAGATTCCTCAAATAACAGTTTGGAGATTAAGTCCCTGTAATATCTGTGGCTGGATGTCCAGCTCCTTACCCAGTCATTGATGCAAATTTTGGGTCTTTGTAGATCCACATCTCCTGGGTCATGAGACAGACACTTTGAAGTTCGCTGCTGCATTGTACACAGACACACAAGGATCCCACCAGTAGCTGGCCTAAGACGCTCCTGGTTTCCAGTTGCTGTCCCAAAACCTCTCGCCCCTATAATCTGTGCTCCCTCCTCCCAGTGCATCCTCACCCTCCTCTCTGCCCGGGCACAGTTCCAGCCCTTTGTGCCCCACTCGTCCACCTGCAGCCTTGTTCTGCAGGGCTGGGCATGGAAGCCCTTGCTTTGCACAGGACGCTGAACTGGACAGAAGCAGGGTTAGCTATGAAAAATGGCAGCTTTATTTCAAGAACTAAGTCAGCTTCAGCATTTGTGTGCACTCAGCAGAGAGCGGGCAGGACAGAGCCGGCCTTGGGCACTGAGGCTGCCTTTGGATCCGCAGACATTGCCCAGAAGGAAACGGTTGTGCTGCGCTGCAGCCTGCTCTGGATCTTGTTCATCCTGCTGCTCAGGCAGTTTTTCCCTTTAGGTACTTCAGGAGCTTCTGCAGCTTCTTAAAGAATTCCACCAACTTGTTCTCTGGATATGGACAGGGCTTAAATGTACCCTGTGCTGGTCTCTGTGTCTGAGCAGAGGCTGAGGTGACGAGGTGCTGTGGTGTTGTTGGAGCAGCGGTTATTTCGTGGTGCAGCCCCATCTGCACCAGGATCCAGTCGTAGAAGTGCTGGGTGGAGGTGTAGACTCCAGGCTGGAAGGGTCTGGCACAGCCTTTCCCCCAGCTGGTCACTCCAACCACCCAGAAGTACTCAGCATAGTTGTCTTTGCAGAAGAGAGGGCCACCGCTGTCCCCCTGCAGCGGGAGAGGGCGTTCAGGTGGCCCTGCAGGGGCTTTCTGGGCAGAGTCGCAGGGGTCTGGGACAAGGGGGCCCTGGGCCAGGAGCTGCAGCTGGGGAAGGGGAGGTGGGAGCCGGCGGTGGGAGGTGCCGTGCCAGGCAGAGCCCTGGGAGCGCCGGGGCGGGTGTGACGGGGCTGCCCGCGCTGCTGGGACACCCGCAGCGCGCTCCTACCTGGCAGGTGTCGATGCCGCCCTGCGGGTAGCCAGCACACACGTTGTGGGAGTGGATGGCCCCTCCGTACCACCACGTGCTGTTACAGACCCGCAGATCAATGAGGTGGACCTGGGCCTCCTGCAGCACGTCACTGGCTTTTGCAGCTGTGGGCACAGAGAGGAGTTAACACGCAGCCGCTGGTTCCCCGTTCTCCCCGTCGGGGCGAACCCCGTCCCCAGGGCTGGGCTGTGCATGCGAAGGCACCGTGTGGTGTTCCCCTCCTGCCTCGCCTTGGGCGATGGGTCAGGCCCATCTCTCCACAGACACGCGTCCCCGCAGCCCTGGCTCTTGTCAGGAAGCCCAACCCGTCTCCTCACCGTGCCCGGCTTGCCCTCCGGACACGACTGCTTTTTGGGAACTCACTTCTGGCGGACGTGGAACCCCAACCACTGATGTAGCAGGCTGTCAGCTGGGACACGCTCACCGTGGAGTCGGCCACACAAGCAAGCTGTATGTAGTCATTGCACTGGATAGGCTGGTCCAGTTCCAGCAACGCAATGTCATTCTTCTGCGTTCCATAGTCGTAATGTTCGTGAGACAGTACCCGCCTGACATGACGCACTTGGGCCTCAGGGCCCAGCCGAGACAACTGGGTGGCCCCAGCCACCACGCGCCACATCGCGTCGGTCCTGAAGGCAGATGGAGAGCGGGGTCAGAGGGAGCGGAGCCTCGTGCTGCAGCAGCCCAGCAGCTCCACAAGGCAGAGAGGAAAGCAGCGCTACGGGGGTGCGAGTGCCCTCGCATGCCTTAGGCTGGAGGCACGTGGAGCTGCTCAGAAGAGATGGCCTGAGCCCAGCCTTCTCCCGAGCTGTCCCAGCTGGGCTGGGGAGACCCCAGGCACTGGACATGCTGCAAGGGGGCAGGATGGGAGCAGTGTGGTGTGGGGATAGGGAACCCACTCGTGGTGTGGGGACATCCCTGTTCCCTGTGCTCCTTACCTGACTGTGACAAAGCAGTGGGCTGCTGTGAGGACCCACTGTGAGCTGATGAGGGACCCTCCACATATGTGCATTGCGCCTTCTTCCCAGAGTTCCTGGACGCTGACGATCCAGGGCCAGGCTCCTGGTTGGGCATCCGTGCCACCCACGATGCGTGTCGAGCCGTAAGAAGCCATGGGCCGGAGCCCGCAGGTTCTGTAAGCAGAAACTCGTGACTCTCCTGCTCCATGGCGTGCTGCTGTTCGTGCTGACGCTCTGTGTCTACCCTCCCCACAAGCGCTGGTGGACCGGGGAACCCCATGGGTGTGTGTCCATCTGCCCTGTTCCTGCTGTAGCCCTGCTGACGACTTGTGCAGCAGCCAGGGCGCTGGCAGGACCTGAGGCTCCCCCCAATGCGGTTTGGAAAGCTGTAGCGTGGCCGCGGGTGACAAGCGGGTACCATCCTGTGAACCCCATCAGGGCTCCCACGCTCCCTCCCAGAGCCCGGGGCCACTCACCCGCAGGTGTCCCACCCGTGCGCGGGCCAGCACACGGCCAGCAGGACGAGGAGGGGCAGCAAGTTCATGGCTGCCAGCGGCACGTGGCAGCTGCAGGAACCGAGGGCTCGTTGCCACCCGTGCAGCAGCCAAGTGCCCACAGTTCTCGCGTTGCCCGCGGTGCCCGTGGTCCTGGGGCCGATGTCACAGAGCTGCTGGTTCCGGGTGCTGGGCACGGTGGCCTGGGGGGGTGGGGTGACATGGGGGGTTCCAAGCAGGAGGGGAGGCAGCAGCTGGGATCGGACACCCCGTCAGACCCCGCCGGATGCTCTGCTTGCACGATGAGCATGTGCGGGCCCCGCTGCCGGCAGCAGCGCCTGGCTCCGAGCACTGCCCACTCACAGCCGGCAGAAAAATCCAAGTGTGGCACCATGGCCTCTTTGGGAGGTTCACTGCCAGGGTGCTCTCTGCAGCCCTGTGCCACCAGGTCCTTCCCAGAATCATACACCACAGAACACAATTTCCGCAGGCAGTGTGCACATGTGCGGGTGCTGAAGAGCCCATCTGGTTACAGCCACAGCAGGCACGCAGTGACGTGTGATCCAAAAAGCCAAGCACACCCAAGCAGTGTCAACCTTCCTGCACAAAGCACAGCGAAGCCCGTATGCAGCACAGTCCACATGGCTGTGTCAGCCGCAGCAACAGCCTCCGGCTGGCTTCATGGCCTTGCTGTCTGTGAGTTACAGTGCTGTTCTGGGCATTTGTGGCACCTGGTATGTGTGGCCAAAGACATGCCATCTTAAGCTCTAGACACAGAAAGGTGCGTCTGCTCTCAGCCTCGCTTACCATTCTCCATGACTTGGGTAAATCCTGTGCCAGCCCCATCGCATCAGTTTGTCTCCTACATCTGCACGGCAGAGCTCTCTTCACAGGCAGGAGCGCAGGGCAGCCTCGGAAGAAAAGGGGAGCCAGCCGGGTGCGTTTGCAGAGCAGGGCTGGCTGCCTGCAGGGAGAGCAGTGGCTTGAAGAATGGCAGCCTCAAAGCTCGTGGAAAGCGCGGGAGCTTTCTGCTGCCATCCTGGTGTGTGTGGACAGACACAAGGCACACAGCTAAGTGTGCAGCCTGGTCCCTGGACAACGGGGCAGCTTTGTCTGAAAGTAGAATCGCTGCTCTCAGGGCCCTCGAGGCACAGCATGGCTTCACACACAGAACTACGCCCCAAACAAATGGCACTTGAGGCTGCTTTGTTTTTTGAAAATTGACCTGAAGGTGGTGCCCCATATCTGCTTGGAACAGACAGGAGACCTTAGACAGGACAACTTGTCTTCTGTGGACACTCTGCTATTCCAACACCAGATTTCACAGGTGGTTAAGGGGGAGTGATGTGAGAGGTGGCCATAATCACAGAAAATTGACAGAAGAGTTTGGATCACTTTGGGGAGAGGAATCTGGCAGGGACAGCAGTACCCAGGAAACCATAACACCATGGTGACCTAGCAAACAGCACTTGAAACACCAAATCTGTTCCCAGATGCAGTGAACCTGGGAGTGCCCAGATTGCTGTGGCCAGGCACAAAGCAAAATGGGCTCCATGAATTATGCAGCAGTTTCGCTTCCTGCTGCGGCACCAGCCTCCTTGCTCTGCTTCTTGCCCTGAATAATTGATGCAGCAGCAGCCCCAACATCCTCACGTGCCAGGGCCAGGCTGCTCAGAGGCATGGGGCTTGACATGCAGGAGGGCCAGGGGCTACGGGGACAGGCTGAGCTGGGGCGGACAGGGAGCAATGGAAAGCAGAGTTCACTGGCACATTGGAAAGTGGTTGTAACAGTGTGATGGGTCTTAAGAAATGCTGACTAATAATAACAGGAAAATCCAGAACTGACTGATCACACGGGGTGGATGCAAAACACATGTGCATCTACATGAGTACATCCAGTCAGTCTTACCCTGCTCCTTTGGGCTGAGACTCCTCACCTCTGTCTGCCATGTGGTCAATCCTAAACCACCACCACTGTGCCTGTGCTTGTACACCATCTTTGGCCTTGCTTTAATCTCCTTTTGGATAAACTGAGCAGATGGACGTCTCCAGGACATTAGACTCCAGTTCCTTTCTGTGCTTGTCTTCTGAGGTTTCTCTGGTTTTCAGAGCAGACACAGCAATAGGGTACGGCCTTCCTGGAGTGCAGAACCTCCCCCTTTCTTCCTCATTCTCCTTATCGCTTCCTTCCATCAGAGAATTGCTGTTGCTCTTTGCACTGTCCCTTCCTCGCTCTGATTATGTGTCATTGATCTGTAGGAATTGGGCTCATACGTTCAGGCACAGCCAGCAGTCCTTGAGCCTGAACATGAAACTGCCATTGCTGTAGAAAAACATTTTGCTTGAAAAGTGCCCAGGCTCCCACAGGGAGCCCCAAACAATGCCACGCTGCCCGCCCATCCCTGGGGAATCTGCACCCTGTGCACACCTGGGCCAGAGCAGCTCCACTCGCATCTGGCCCACATCTGGAGCAGAGGGGCTCCATTCACAACATGTGCACATCTGGATCAGAGCAGCTTCACTTGCAACTGCCGCACATCTGGATCAGAGCAGATACATTCACAACATGTGCACATCTGGAGTAGAGTGGACTGATTCGCACCCCACGCACGTCTGGGGCAGAGCGGCTCCGTTCGCACCCGCGCACCTCTGGAGCAGAACGGCTCCATTCACACCCCACGCACATCTGGGGCAGAGCGGCTCCGTTCGCCCCCGCGCACATCTGGGCCAGAGTGGCTCCGTTCGCCCCTGCACACATCTGGGCCAGAGCGGCTCCGTTTGCACCCGCGGACATCTGGAGCAGAGCGGCTCCGTTCGCACCCGCACACATCTGGGGCAGAGCGGCTCCGTTCGCCCCCGCGCACATCTGGAGCAGAGCGGCTCCGTTCGCACCCGCACACATCTGGGGCAGAGCGGCTCCGTTCGCCCCCGCGCACATCTGGGGCAGAGCGGCTCCGTTCACACCCCGCGCACATCTGGGGCAGAGCGGCTCCGTTCACACCCCGCGCACATCTGGGGCAGAGCGGCTCCGTTCGCCCCCGCGCACATCTGGGCCAGAGTGGCTCCGTTCGCCCCTGCACACATCTGGGCCAGAGCGGCTCCGTTTGCACCCGCGGACATCTGGAGCAGAGCGGCTCCGTTCGCACCCGCACACATCTGGGGCAGAGCGGCTCCGTTCGCCCCCGCGCACATCTGGAGCAGAGCGGCTCCGTTCGCACCCGCACACATCTGGGGCAGAGCGGCTCCGTTCGCCCCCGCGCACATCTGGGGCAGAGCGGCTCCGTTCACACCCCGCGCACATCTGGGGCAGAGCGGCTCCGTTCACACCCCGCGCACATCTGGGGCAGAGCGGCTCCGTTCGCTGTGCCCGCAGGAGGGCGCGGCCGGGCGGCCGGGCTGGCGGCAGCCGCAGGGGCGGGCAAGGGACGTTCCCCCGGCGGAGGGGACATCGCCCGGCGCCGCTCACCGGGCCGCCGGTGCGGTCCCGGGACAGCCTCGGTGTGCGTGCGGGGCAGCCGGGCTGCGGGGCCTTTCCCCGGCAGCGGGGCGGACACACGGGCCGAGCCCGCGGCGCCCGCACGGGGCAGCGCTGGGGGTTCTGTGGGGAATCCCCGTGCCCGGGTGCCGGGAGGCGGCCTGGGGCGGGCAGGGGGCGCGGGAGCGGCTGCGCGGGACCGAGCCGCCGCGAGGCACCGAGCCGGCCCGAGGCACCGAGCCGGCCCGAGGCACCGAGCCGCCGTGAGGCACCGAGCCGGAGCTGTCCCGGGCGGACTGCACTTCCCGGCGTGCCCCGCGGCGGGCCGGTCACGTGGCCGGGCGGTCGGGCGCGGTTCGGGGAGCGCTCGCTCGGCGCCGCTCGGCCGGTGCCGGAACGGGGCTGCGGGTCCTGCCGGGGCGCCGCCGCCCGCCGGGGCCGCACCGCACCGCACCGCACCGCACCGCAGCGCGGGAGGGCAGCGCTGCGCCCCGTGCTGCGCGCGTGTCGGCGGGCCTCCCCGGGCGGCAGCGCCATGGAGACATCGGGCCGGTCCCTGCCGCGGGCCCCGGCGCTGCCGCGGGCCCCGGTGCTGCTGGCCCTGGTGCTGCCGGCCCTGGTGCTGCCGGCCCTGCGCGGGGCGGCCGGCGCGCCCCCCAGCTTCGTCCTGATACTCGCCGACGACCTGGGCTTCGGGGACCTGGGGAGCTACGGGCACCCTTCCTCTGCCACCCCCAGCCTGGACCGCATGGCCGCCCGGGGGCTGCGCTTCACCAACTTCTACAGCAGCTCCCCGGTGTGCAGCCCGTCCCGGTACGGCCCGCGCCCCGCCGTGCAGGGCCCCGGGCGGGGAGGCGGTGTCACACAGGGCCGGGACACCGCGCGGGGCTGGGGGGCGCGGGGGCGCTGGACCCGCGGTGTCCCGGGAGGCGCGAAGGTGCGGCGCGTTTATGAGGGCCCGGCGGCGTGTCCCGGCAGACGGGGACGTGGCGGCGGCAGCTGTGAGCCCGGGGCCCGAGCCGGCGGGTGCGGTCCCGGGCCGCGCTGTGCGGCGGCTGCGCCCAGCGCCCTGCTCCTCTCCCCGCAGAGCAGCCCTGCTGACCGGCCGCTTCCAGATGCGCTCGGGGGTTTACCCCGGCGTGTTCGACCCAGGCTCGCGGGGAGGCCTGCCCCTGTCCGAGGTCACCATCGCGGAGCTGCTGAAGGCTGAGGGCTACGCCACAGCCATGGTTGGCAAGTGGCACCTCGGCCTGGGGATTAACGGCTCCTTCCTGCCCATCCACCAGGGCTTTGACCACTTCTTGGGGGTGCCCTACTCCCATGACCAGGTGAGGGGCCTGTCGAGCCCTGGCGGGTGTCCCGGGGCCAGCTGGGGAGCACAGCTGAACGGTGAGGCTGGTGCGAGAGCACAGAGGGGTCAGTGCCTGCCTGGGTGTGCGGGGCTGCGGGTTGTGGAGGTGGATGCTGGTGAGGAAAGCCCATCTCTGAGGTGCTCGTGTGAGAGGGCAGCCTTGGAGAATGTGGGGGTCAGTTGTACATGGAGACATAGACCGTTTGTGAAGGGAGGGAGCATCTGCTTCTGGGCTAAAAAGAAACATCTGAATTGCTGCCAGGGGAAAATGGATGTTGGGGCAGCGTGGTCGTTGGGCAGTTCTAGAGTGGGCACACACCTGGAAGTGGCTGCCCAAAGGTTGTCTGTAGGACCTGGTGCTGGGCCGCTGTGAGACGCTTTGCTCCTCTCAGTGTCCTGCAACACAGATAAAAGACAAAGTGTTGTTTGCTCTTTCTAGGGCCCCTGCCAGAATCTCACCTGCTTCCCACCTGACATCAAGTGTTTTGGGACTTGCGACCAAGGCTTAGTGCCAGTCCCGCTGCTCTGGAACCAGAGCATCGTACAGCAGCCGGTCTCCTTCCCTGATCTGGTGCCACTCTACAACAAATTCTCCCGGGACTTCATCGCTGACTGTGCCCGACGAGGCCTCCCCTTCCTGCTGTACTACGCCTCACATGTAGGAGAAGGGGAGGGCTGTTCCACGCCCAAGGGTGGGGAAGAGAGCCTTTGTCCTGTGGGGAGGGCAAGGAAGCACCTCAGCTCCTGCAGCCCCAGGCTGTGCCGAGCACTCATTACCTTCCGGTGGATGACCTGGCGTTGCTGTTCCCATGCCCAGGTCTTGTGGCAGCACCGTTCTGATAATGTTATCGGGCTGCTTCTTTCTGGAGCTTTGCCCATTTCTCTGGACCAGGAGTCCACCTGGGAAAACTTCCCACTCTGGGTCTCCGCATCCTCTCCTGGGGCTCGGCGCCTTTGTGCCGTTTCTGAGAGATGTGTCTGAAGCTTGGGGACAAGCCTTATCTCATGGCTATTGTCACATACCTCCATGTCCCAGCTGAGGTGCTCACTGTCACCGCGTGAACTGGGAACCAGATGCAGCTCTGGGAGTTTGTGCATCAGTCTTCTCTGCCCTTTCTCCAGCATACACACTACCCCCAATTTGCAAGCCAGAAGTACGCAGGGCAGTCACGGCGTGGGCCGTTTGGTGACGCGCTCTCGGAGTTTGATGGCTCGGTGGGAGAGCTGCTGCAGGCACTGCAGGAAAATGGTCTTGCCAACACGACCTTGGTGTTTTTCACCTCTGACAACGGGTGAGTGGGCTCGGCAGGGGCACTTCCTCACTGGTAAGATTCTGCTGCCCTGGTGTGGGGGGACTGGAGTGGGGCATTGGTTGACTGGGGCAAAAGGGATGTGCTGTGGCATTGCCAGGTGAGACCCCAGTGACCCGAAGTGAGCAAGAGGTGAACGCTGCTTGGGAGAGGAGCCAGTGCACGATCTGCCATGTTCCTGTGGCTCAGCTGTGCCCCTCCTCATGGGCAGAAACCTCACAGGGTTCAGGCCAGGAGCCTGCAGCCCCAATATACCCCTGTGCCCTTCTTGTGTGGGTGGCATCGGTCTCTGGTGCCCTGCTCAGGCGTCTCGCACACCTTGGCCCCTTCACCTGGCCCAGGCCTGCCTGGCGAGGCCGAGCAGGATGGCAGTGCCGCTTGCTGGCACCACGTCTCTTGTCATGGCCGCATTGGCAGTGTCAGGGAAGGGCTCGTGTGAAGCTGTGAAGCTGATGGTAGGTGGTTCTTCTCTTCCACAGCCCTTCCACCATGCGGATGGCACGTGGGGGCAGCTCTGGCCTTCTGAAGTGTGGGAAAGGCACAACGTACGAAGGCGGCATGCGGGAACCAGCAGTGGCTTATTGGCCAGGCCGTATCAGCCCAGGTGAGATTTGGCACTGCTTGTGCCTTCTGTGTGCTGGTGCCAGCCAAGGCAGCGGCATCGTGGCAGCTCGGCCGCCCTGGGACAAGCAGAGGGTGGGAGAGAAGTGAGTGTGGCAGGGATGGGAGCGATATCAGGTGCTTGAACCTTTCCTTGTGCCTTGCTGTGGCGGGTGACAGGAGTGACACATGAGCTGGCAAGCACCCTGGACATCCTGCCAACACTGGCTATCCTGGCTGGAGCAGCTCTTCCCAAAGTTGCCCTGGATGGCTATGACCTGAGTCCAGTGCTGTTTGGGTCAGGGAAGGTGAGTCCTGTGGCTGGTTCGGCTGGCGTTGGGCACGAAGGCTGGGTGTGGGGCTGGAGCTGTGTGCCTGATGAGTAGAACCAGCTGGAGGTCAGGGGAGATCCATGAGCTGGGACCTTTGTCAGGCCTGGGTGATGCCATGGGGTTCCTGGGCTTCCCCAGGCCGCTCAGCACTAACACCTGCAATGTATTGCCCAGCCCAAGCCCTGTGGCTACAGTGGATGGGCAGAGCCCCAGCAGCTTTGAGTAGGGAGCAAAGGGGATGCTGCTGCTCATCGGCTTCCCCCTCTCTGGCCATGTTCTGTCTGGGGTATTGGGGCTCCTATGTGACTCCCTGGGGTCTCTGCCTGGTCCTGTTCCAGGCTCTTTGGCCTCTTGGCTGCACAGGTGAGCTTAGCTCTGCTGCTTCCCACAGAGTCCCCGTCAGGCGATGTTCTTCTACCCGCCGTCCCCTGATCAGCTGCACGGTGCCTTTGCTGTCAGACTTGGGAAGTATAAGGCCCACTACTTCACACAAGGTTAGTGTTGCCTCCTCATCTCTGCACGGGCAGCTTTGTGAAGTTCTTTATGGTCTAGCTGTCCAAAGCTCAAAGAGAAGAAACTGAGGTACACCAGCTAGGGGTTTCTTTTGCAGGTTCCTTTCACAGTGATACGACCCCAGACCAGGCTTGCCATGGACTGACCCCGCTGACCCCTCACTTGCCACCGCTGCTCTTTGACCTGGAGTCAGACCCAGCCGAGAACTATGATCTGCTGCAGAGTGGTGCAGGGCCGGAGATTCTGCAAGTCCTGAAGGAGATCGAGCTGCAGAAAGTGCTTTTTGAACAGCGCATGGAGTTTGGGGAAAGCCAGATAAGGAGGGGCAAGGATCCTTCCCTGCAGCCCTGCTGCGCACCAAACTGCACTCCTAAGCCTTCCTGCTGCCACTGCTCCTAGCTTCTCACTGCCCCATCATCCACACTGGAACCCTATCCCAAACCCACCAGACGCGCCCCCAGCCCCCAACTAACCAAGCTCAGCCGTAGAGCGACCCCAGAGCTGTGGCTCAGTGACACCCCTGACTAACAGAGCACTGGGGTCACGCACTGTGGGCTGGGGACGTTACCAGCCCTGCTGGGAGTGCAGGTCCACAGACCCTGTGCTCTGTGCTGGGCGATCAAGCTGCGACCTCTTGACAGAGAAACCCTGAGTTGTTTAGGGAGGGACCATGCTACAGCATCATGTCCAGAGCCAGAATGCCTCCTTTCAAACTGTGACCAAGATGAAGCCAAGGACATGCTCCAGTGTCCGGAGATCCCAGCTCAGCGGGGGGCATGCTGTGCACCCCTGGCTGGGGACAGAGCCGGAGCTGCCGCACTGCCACTTGCCAAGGCCAAGAGCACAGCAAGAGGAGGGTGGGATGGATGGTCCTGGCACCTGCAGCGGCAGGACCTTGTGCAGCTGGAGCAGAGGGGACATGCCTGGGTGGGGAGCAGCTCAGGGTGTGCATGCTCAGGCACCTCCATGTCCTCTGGGACTGCAGGAGTGGAGATGTGGCTGGTGGCTGGCAGGCCTGGTGCTCTTGCAAGGTCTGTGGATGCTGGGGCTGATCCGTCAGGTGGGCTGTGACCGCACGCCATCCTCATGACCGAAAGAGTCTCTCTCCTCTTGCTCGTGAGCTAGTCCAGCCTAAAGCTCACTACTGAATTGTACGCACACAGCGCTCCCACCAGGGGCCGTCCCCAGGCACTCGGAGTTTCCAGCTGCTGGGTCCCTGTGACCTGTGTCCCCTCTGCCATTGCTGCCTCTGGAGCCATGCCCGCCCGGTACAGAGTAAGGCCACCCAGAAAAGGATTTGGAATTGCTCTAGAAAAGAAGGTGGGACAGTGTGGTGATCAGGTGCAGAGCTGTCAAACAAGCAAACCAAACAGCAACTTGCTTATGTATGACTGGCTCCTTCATCCCCTCCTTCTCACCATTGCCATGCTTGTACACCCTCCTCATCTTCCCTGACCCCTTGCTTTCTCCACCCGTCACCTCCCAAACAAGGGATCTATCCTCAGTTATTTTTCCCCTGCTTGCTCCCAGGTTTGCTACATCTGTGAACAGATTTGGTGTTTCAGGTGCTGTTTTCTAGGTCACCATGGTGTTACGGTTTCCTGGGTACTGCTATCCCTGCCAGATTCCTCTCCCCAAAGTGACCCCATCTCTTCTGTCAGTTATCTGTGATGGTGGCCACATCTCACATCAGTCCCCCTTAACTACCTGTGAAATCTGGCTGTTCTTCATGGCACTGTAACTCCTGTCAGCTTCTCACTCTGTTTGCCATGGGCAGCTATTTCTCTTGCCGTGCTCAGGAGTTTCCCTGGGTCTGTTCAGTTAGATGAGGCTTGCGCCAGGCCCTAATCATCAGCTCTGTGCCTTAATGCATACCCTCAAAGTTGTCTGCATGTCACATCATTTTGTCCTGTTGTGTTTCTAGCCATGGTGTGCCAGTCCTGTCCGTCCCATGGTGGCCCTGAGCACCTTCCTCTCTGCCCAGGCACAGTTCCAGCCCTTTCTGCCCCACTCGTCCGCCTGCAGCCTCGTTCTGCAGGGCTGGGCATGGAAGCCCTTGCTTTGCACAGGACGCTGAACTGGACAGAAGCAGGGTTAGCTATGAAAAATGGCAGCTTTATTTCAAGAACTAAGTCAGCTTCAGCATTTGTGTGCACTCAGCAGAGAGCGGGCAGGACAGAGCCGGCCTTGGGCACTGAGGCTGCCTTTGGATCTGCAGACATTGCCCAGAAGGAAACGGTTGTGCTGCGCTGCAGCCTGCTCTGGATCTTGTTTATCCTGCTGCTCAGGCAGTTTTTCCCTTTAGGTACTGCAGGATTTCCTGCAGCTTCTGAAAGAATTCCTCCAGCTTCTCATGTGGAAATAGACAGGGCTTAAATGTACCCTGTGCTGGTCTCTGTGTCTGAGCAGAGGCTGAGGTGACGAGGTGCTGTGGTGTTGTTGGAGCAGCGGTTACTTCATGGTGCAGCCCCATCTGCACCAGGATCCAGTCATAGAAGTGCTGGGTGGAGGTGTAGACTCCAGGCTGGAAGGGTCTGGCACAGCCTTTCCCCCAGCTGGTCACTCCAACCACCCAGAAGTACTCAGCATAGTTGTCTTTGCAGAAGAGAGGGCCACCGCTGTCCCCCTGCAGCGGGAGAGGGCGTTCAGGTGGCCCTGCAGGGGCTTTCTGGGCAGAGTCGCAGGGGTCTGGGACAAGGGGGCCCTGGGCCAGGAGCTGCAGCTGGGGAAGGGGAGGTGGGAGCCGGCGGTGGGAGGTGCCGTGCCAGGCAGAGCCCTGGGAGCGCCGGGGCGGGTGTGACGGGGCTGCCCGCGCTGCTGGGACACCCGCAGCGCGCTCCTACCTGGCAGGTGTCGATGCCGCCCTGCGGGTAGCCAGCACACACGTTGTGGGAGTGGATGGCCCCTCCGTACCACCACGTGCTGTTACAGACCCGCAGATCAATGAGGTGGACCTGGGCCTCCTGCAGCACGTCACTGGCTTTTGCAGCTGTGGGCACAGAGAGGAGTTAACACGCAGCCGCTGGTTCCCCGTTCTCCCCGTCGGGGCGAACCCCGTCCCCAGGGCTGGGCTGTGCATGCGAAGGCACCGTGTGGTGTTCCCCTCCTGCCTCGCCTTGGGCGATGGGTCAGGCCCATCTCTCCACAGACACGCGTCCCCGCAGCCCTGGCTCTTGTCAGGAAGCCCAACCCGTCTCCTCACCGTGCCCGGCTTGCCCTCCGGACACGACTGCTTTTTGGGAACTCACTTCTGGCGGACGTGGAACCCCAACCACTGATGTAGCAGGCTGTCAGCTGGGACACGCTCACCGTGGAGTCGGCCACACAAGCAAGCTGTATGTAGTCATTGCACTGGATAGGCTGGTCCAGTTCCAGCAACGCAATGTCATTCTTGTCCGTGTTACTGTCGTAATGTTCGTGAGACAGTAATCTTCTGATATGACGCACTTGGGCCTCAGGGCCCAGCCGAGACAACTGGGTGGCCCCAGCCACCACGCGCCACATCGTGACGTTCCTGAAGGCAGATGGAGAGCGGGGTCAGAGGGAGCGGAGCCTCGTGCTGCAGCAGCCCAGCAGCTCCACAAGGCAGAGGAAAGCAGCGCTACGGGGGTGCGAGTGCCCTCGCATGCCTTAGGCTGGAGGCACGTGGAGCTGGAGGCTGCTCGGAAATGGTGGCTCCTTACCTGACGTTGAAGAAGCAGTGGGCTGCTGTGAGGACCCACTGTGAGCTGATGAGGGACCCTCCACATATGTGTGCCGTGGCTGTTTTCCAGGGCTTTTGGA
Organism: Caloenas nicobarica; assembly: GCF_036013445.1. Classification (NCBI taxonomy): domain Eukaryota; kingdom Metazoa; phylum Chordata; class Aves; order Columbiformes; family Columbidae; genus Caloenas; species Caloenas nicobarica. The sequence continues at coordinate 316,760 of NC_088245.1, forward strand.
TGCTGACAATCCAGGGCCAGGCTCCTGGTTGGGCATCCGTGCCACCCACGATGCGTGTCGAGCCGTAAGAAGCCATGGGCCGGAGCCCGCAGGTTCTGTAAGCAGAAACTCGTGACTCTCCTGCTCCATGGCGTGCTGCTGTTCGTGCTGACGCTCTGTGTCTACCCTCCCCACAAGCGCTGGTGGACAGGGGAACCCCATGGGTGTGTGTCCATCTGCCCCGTTCCTGCTGTAGCCCCGCTGACGACTTGTGCAGCAGCCAGGGCGCTGGCAGGACCTGAGGCTCCCCCCAATGCGGTTTGGAAAGCTGTAGCGTGGCTGCGGGTGACAAGCGGGTACCATCCTGTGAACCCCATCAGGGCTCCCACGCTCCCTCCCAGGGCCCGGGGCCACTCACCCGCAGGTGTCCCACCCGTGCGCGGGCCAGCACACGGCCAGCAGGACGAGGAGGGGCAGCAAGTTCATGGCTGCCAGCGGCACGTGGCAGCTGCAGGAACCGAGGGCTCGTTGCCACCCGTGCAGCAGCCAAGTGCCCACAGTTCTCGCGTTGCCCGCGGTGCCCGTGGTCCTGGGGCCGATGTCACAGAGCTGCTGGTTCCGGGTGCTGGGCACGGTGGCCTGGGGGGGTGGGGTGACATGGGGGGTTCCAAGCAGGAGAGGAGGCAGCAGCTGGGATCGGACACCCCGTCAGACCCTGCCGGATGCTCTGCTTGCACGATGAGCATGTGTGGGCCCCGCTGCCGGCAGCAGCGCCTGGCTCCGAGCACTGCCCACTCACAGCCGGCGGAAAAATCCAAGTGTGGCACCATGGCCTCTTTTGAGGTTCTCTGCAGCCCTGTGCCACCAGGTCCTTCCCAGAATCATACACCACAGAACACAATTTCCGCAGGCAGTGTGCACATGTGCGGGTGCTGAAGAGCCCATCTGGTTACAGCCGCAGCAGGCACGCAGTGACGTATGAGCAGGACGAGCCCAGCATTCCCCGTGGTGCACACTGATGGATGTGCACGTATGGGAGTACACATGCTGGTACATCAGTTTGTGTGGTGTGCTCTGCGTGTGTGCCCATGTGTACTACGTGTGGGTGCAGTCAGTGTCTGGTTGCGCTCTCCATCTATGTATACGCACTGTGGATACACGCTGTGCACACGCTGTGGCTGCACCCTGCACACACACTGTGGATGCATGCTGTACACACGCTGTGGATGCACAATGTGCACACACTGGATGCACAGTGCACACACACTCACTGTGCATGCATGCTGTGCACACACTGTGGATGCGCGCTGTGCACACACTGTATGCATGCTGTACACACTGTGTATGCATATTGTACACACGCAGCAGATGCACAGGGCACACACTGTGGATGCACACTCTACACACACTTGATGCACACTGTACACGTGCAGTGTGGTACAGTGAGCCTGTGGGTGTGTGCACCATACCTGTGTGTTCACAGGGCAGAGTGTGCTTTGTGTGTGGGCATTTTGTGTGTGTGCATGCTGAGCGTGCATGCCTTCCACTGTGCATGACATGGATGTGCACTGCTTGGTGTGTTCATGTGTGGGGTGTGTGCACGTGTGCTGGTAGGCAGTGTTTGTGTGTACTGTGTGTGCACACGTGTTGGTGTGCAGTGTGTGCGCATGTGTGTACTGGTGTGCCTGCATGTGTGCAGTGTTTGTGTACAGTGTGTTGGGGGGTATGTGTGAGTGTTGGTGTGCAGCGTGTTGGGGTGTGCATGGTGCACTGGGGGGTGTGTGTGTTGGTGTGTGTATGCAGTGTGTCAGTGCAGTCTGTTGGTGTGCATGAGTGTTGGTGCACAGTGTGTCAGGGTGTGCGCGGTGTGTTGATGTGCCGTGCTGGGTGCGTGTTGGGTGTGTGTGGTGTGTTGATGTGCCGTGCTGGGTGTGTGTGGGTGTGTGCGGTGTGTTGATGCGCCGTGCTGGGTGTGTGTGGGTGTGTGCGGAGTGCTGATGCGCCGTGCTGGGTGTGTGTTGGGTGTGTGCGGTGTGTTGATGCGCCGTGTTGGGTGTGTGTTGGGTGTGTGTGGTGTGTTGATGCGCCGTGCTGGGTGTGTGTGGGTGTGCGCGGTGTGTTGATGTGCCGTGCTGGGTGTGTTGGGTGCGTGCGGAGTGTTGATGCGCCGTGTTGGGTGTGTGTGGGTGCGTGCGGTGTGTTGATGCGCCGTGCTGGGTGTGTGTGGGTGTGCGCGGTGTGTTGATGCGCCGTGCTGGGTGTGTGTTGGGTGTGTGCGGTGTGTTGATGTGCCGTGTTGGGTGTGTGTTGGGTGCGTGCGGTGTGTTGATGTGCCGTGCTGGGTGCGTGTTGGGTGTGTGCGGTGTGTTGATGTGCCGTGTTGGGTGTGTGTTGGGTGCGTGCGGTGTGTTGATGTGCCGTGCTGGGTGTGTGTTGGGTGCGTGCGGTGTGTTGATGTGCCGTGCTGGGTGTGTGTTGGGTGCGTGCGGTGTGTTGATGTGCCGTGTTGGGTGTGTGTGGGTGCGTGCGGTGTGTTGATGTGCCGTGTTGGGTGTGTGTTGGGTGCGTGCGGTGTGTTGATGTGCCGTGCTGGGTGTGTTGGGTGCGTGCGGTGTGTTGATGTGCCGTGCTGGGTGTGTTGGGTGCGTGCGGTGTGTTGATGTGCCGTGCTGGGTGTGTGCCGGTGCGGGGTCTCCGCGCAGCCCTGCCCGCCCCTGCCCGCCCCCCCGCCCGCTCCCGCCGCCGCCGCCCGTGGCGGGGAGCGCGGCCCCGGCCCCCGCAGGGCCGGCCGGGCGGTCTGTGCCCCGGGAGCCCCGGGCCCGGCAGCCGCGGCCGGGCGGGGTGTCCCGGGGCCGCCGCGCTGCAGCCGCCGGCTCTGCCGGAGCCGCCCGGGCGGGCAGGGCGGCCGAGGCGGGGGGGCCGCTCGGGCAGCGCCGGGCCGGGCTGCGGGCCCGGCAGCGCCGCCCGCGGGAGCTGCCCCGCCTGTCCGGGGCAGCGCGACCGCCGCGGGAGCTCCGGCCGCCCCTCTTGCGATAGTCCCCGGGAGTTGTGGCTGCTGAGGGGAAGGCAGCGGAGGGGCGGCAGGGAAGGAAGCCTGCAGTGGCGGGCATGGAGGCGTGCGGAGGACACGAGGTGGGGGCAGAGCGCCCACGCCTGCAGGGGAACGCATCCCCCCGTCCTCCTCTGCCAGGGCTGGAGCTGAGCCCGCAGCCGGAGCAGCGGGGTGCCGAGGCTGCCCTGCACCCCGCAGAGCTGCTGCACCCCCGGCCTCGGTCTCCCTTTGCACAGGGCTGCAGCTCCATTGCTGCTCCCAGACCTCTGCACAGGGCTGAGCTCCGAGCTGCTCCCTGGTCTCTGCACGGGGGTGCAGCTGCTCCCAGACCTCTGCAGAGGGCTGCAGCTCCATTGCTGTTCTCAGACCTCTGCACAGGGCTGCAGCTGCTCCCAGACCTCTGCACGGGGCTGCAGCTCCATTGCTGCTCCCAGGCCTCTGCACAGGGCTGAGCTCTGCACAGGGCTGGGCTCTGCACTGCTCCCTGGGCTCTGCACAGGGCTGAGCTCTGCACTGCTCCCTGGGCTCTGCACAGGGCTGCAGCTCCATTGCTGCACCCTGGGAGCTGAGTCAGCTGCGCTGCACTGATGGCACAGGTGGCGTTTCCAGGATGCCACTGGTGCTGAGGGAAAGGGAGCGTAGACCTGAGGCTGTGTGGTGCCAAGGGCTGAGAAGGGTGAGGCTCTGGGGGAAAAGCTCACCGTGGAGTTCGAGGGCTGCAAACCACAAGGACGAGGGTCTGCAGGGCAGAGCTGCAGGGTCTGCAGTGTATCTGCTCCACCAAGGGAAGGCTCTGGATCCATCTCCACTCGAGCAATGGCACCTGTGTGGCACAGTTGTGAAGTTGAATGCAGCTCCATGGAAGAACAGCTTTCTCAGGCGAGCTCAACCCGAGTTCCTGCGTAGCAGCCTGGTCTGTGCCTTGTGCCGCCAGCAGCCTATCTCTGTGAGTCCAGGGCGCTTTTGCTGGTGGGGCAGAGCAGCAAGGAGGATGCTGTGGCCAGGTGGGTGGGAGGTGGGGGTGTTTTTAGGCTGGGGCAATGTTTAAGGGGCTGCAACTAACAGAGGGGTTGGTGCTGTGAAATGGGGGTTCCAGGGATGTTGGCGAGCTCTGGGTGTTTGCAGAGCTCGTGTTGTCCTGGTGTGCTGGCTATATGAGCACTGTGATGACCCAGTGATGACAGGCAGAGCTAAAAGCAGGGAAAGGTCTCTGTCCCCGTGGGGCCAGGCCCTGGAAGTAAGTGTGAAGCTTAAGGTATCCCCAGGAGAGGGACCAATGTGCCAGCAGCACATGCAGCCATAGGCTGGCGTGCAGGACCAGGGCACGTGGACAATGGCTGCCTGAGCATCAGGGATACAGGATCGCACCAGGAAGGCTCAGGAATGGAGGGGCTATCACATGGGGGCACAGAAAGGGAGCTGAAGTGGAGGAGAGAGTGTCTCCCTTCCAGGAAAAGGGTCAGAGCAGCGTCCTGATGGGGGGAGACCCAATCCCAGACCCAGGCTGGGCCACCCAGCGTGAGGAGAGGCAGCGGGATTGCCCAGCAGGCTGTGGTGTTCCTGCCTGGGGGTGGATCTGGGCAGACATCCCGCAGCTCCCTGGTGGCAGATGGATCTGGGTGTCCCTCTGCAGCGCAGTACCACCCCTCACATGCCAGCTGGAGTCTCCCGACGGGCTCTCTCTGATCCTGTTCCTGACATTATTTTCCATAGGGCGTGTCTGGTTCTTCCCATCTGCATGCTTGGGCTGCCGGCTGGGTGCCAGGGGATGGCAAAGATGGTCCGTGTGGCAGGGGATGCTGCACGGGCATGTGAGGCACCAGGAGTCGCGGAGCAGCTGGCTCAGCTCGTGCACGAAGGAAGAGCTCGCCAAGCACGCTGTGAGAAGCTGTCGCAGAATCACAAGGTGGTTGAGGTTGGAAGGGACCTCGAAGTCATCTGGTCCCATCCTCTGCTCAAGCAAGGTCAGCTACAACAGGTTGCCCAGGACCATGACCAGTTGGATTTTTAATATCTCCAAGGATGGAGATATCCATCAGGCTATCTCCACAGCCTTTCTGGGCAGCCTGTTCCAGTGCTCTGTCAGCGTCACAGTAACAAAAGTGCTTTCTTGTGTTCAGGTGGCGTTTAATGTTTTTTAATTCGTGCCCATTGTCTCTTGTCCTGTCACTGGACAACACTGAGAAGAATCTGGCTCCCTCTTCATTCCCTCCCATCAGATATTCATACGCATAGATGTGATACTGCCTGTAGGCCAAGCAGTCCCAGCTCTCTCAGCCTTTCCTCAGGTGAGGAATGCTCCAGTCAATTGTCAGAATGGCCCTTTGGTGGACTCTCCTCCGTATGTCCGTGTGTTCCTTGTACAGGGGCCCAGCACTGGACACACTCCAGATGTGCTGTCAGCAGTGCTGGGTAGGGAGGAAGGATCCCCTCTGTCCTGGAAACACCCCTCACATGGCCCAGGACACTGTTGGCTTTCTTTGCTACAAGGGCACATTGCTTGGGTATGATGAGCTTGGTGTCCACCGGAACCCCCAGGTCCTTCTTGGCAGAGCTACTTTCTGGCCAGACAACACGCAGCACATGCTAGTGCTATGGGGTTATTCTTCCGCAGGTGCAGGACTTTGCATTCCCTTGGTTGAACTCCATGAGATTCCAGCTCATTTCTCTTCTCTGGATGGCAACTCATGTTGTGTATCAGCTACTCCTCCTAGTTTTGAGCCATTCGTGTGCTTGCTGACAGTGCACTCTGCCCCATCAGCCAAGATATTACTGAAATTAATGAATATGTTATTAATGAAGATGTTGAACAATATCGACCCCAGTATTGACCCCTGGAGTACTCCACTAGTGACTGACCTCCATCTGGACTGTGTACCTCGGGTTGCAGGGAGGCAGGCGGTGTTTCCTCTGCCCCGGGTGCTGCGGCACCAGCTCAGCCCCAGCACCGCTCTGGCTGCCCCGAGGAGGGTGACAGATGCCAGGCCCTGCACGGTCCCTGCTGGGAGCCGGGAGGTGGGTGGCAGAAGGGGCCAGGAGGCTCAGCTGTGGGCTGCGGCTCGGAGGGGGCTGTGCCGCAGCAGAGAGCGCCCAGGTGCCCTGCCCTGGACCGCAGGGTAGGACGGGATTAGCTGCTCACCTTCCCAGGCAAAACGGTCCCATTGCCTGAGACCTGCCCCCCTTCCCCCACGAACCCACAGCACTGAGGGGACACAACCCTTCTGCACTCTCAGGAGGCCCCTCAACCCCCCACTTTGTTCCTACCTCCGTAATTCACATTCCTGTGGCTGTGCAAACCAAGCTCAGCTGCTGTCCCACAGCCCTGCCTGCCCCTGTCCTGCCTGCGCCCGTGCAGCTCCAGCAGCCGCACGGCCTGGCAGTGGGGACGGTGTGCAGCAGGCAGGACTTTGAACGCGAGGCGCGGGCACGGGCTGGGACCAGGGCTCAGGCAGAAATAATTTGTGACTGGTCTTTAAATAAAGCAGGTTGCATGTCTGCACGTCATGCAAGGAGATACTTTTCCTGTGAAGCAGACTGGGAGTGCAGCTGAGTGAAGGAAGCAGAGCGCGGGACGATGCTGTACCATGGCCTGTCAGGAACAGAGCAGGATCTTCTCAGTGCCAGCCAAAGTCATGTAAGAAATTGGTATTTTTCCCAAATGCGTGCCCAGGGCAGGTTTGTGCTGCAGGAGGCAATTGCGGCCCTCTGGGCTGAGGCTGAGGTTATGCCCAGTGGGTGATCTGAGCAGCGAGGAGGGGAGAGAACAGCCTGAGCGAGAGGAATGGGCTTGGGAAGTGGGGTAGAACACCGTGGAGACAGCAGGCTGGTGGACAGTGCGGTCAGGGAAAGCTGTCACAGGGGAAGAAACTGCTGCTGGCAGCCCAGCCGCTCTCCTTTGCCACCACGCTCTCCAAACCCAGGGCGCGCCGCAGCCAGCCCCGCGCTGCCAGCCCGTGGGCCAGCCAGGCTCCAGGCCTGCGGCAGCACTCGGGATGCCGCTCGATGCGGCTCGTTGCTGTGGCCGGAGCAGGGAGTGAGCTGTGTGTGCAGACAGTGTGTCCTGCAGAGGCTCTCAGGACCTGAGTGGCCTGGAACAGCCCCAGGGGTGCAGCCAGGGCACCCAGAAAGCACCCGCGTCGCCGCCTGGAGCAGGGAACAGGCGGTGGGAGCCCCCGTGGCCCTGGGGTCAGGGCTGGGGCAGTAGCCATGGAGTGGGGCAGAGCTTATGGAAACTGGACAGTTTCAAGATTCAGCTGGACAGGGCACTGGGCCATCTTGTCTAGACGGGGCTTTGCCAAGAACAGTTGGACCAGATGATCCTTATGGTCCCTTCTAGCCTGGTGTTCTGTGACTGTCAGAGTGCCGAGGACGGTGCGGGGGGGCTGGCAGTGGGGAGGGCAGGTTGCTCGTGAGGGCACAGCACGGTGGGGTGGCCAGAGAGGGAACCCTGCGGGGAGCCTGGGGCCCAGAAGTCCACCTGCCCTGTGCTGTGCTGTGCTGTGCCCCCAGCACTTCCCAGCACCGGGAGGGCTCTGGCCCCACACAGCCCACGGCTGGCGGCAGCGCTGCAGTGCTGCAGTGAGGCCACCACAGCTGGCGGCAGAGCTGCAGTGCTGCAGTGAGGCCACCACGGCTGGCGGCAGAGCTGCAGTGCTGCAGTGAGGCCACCACAGCTGGCGGCAGAGCTGCAGTGCTGCAGTGAGGCCACCACAGCTGGCGGCAGAGCTGCAGTGAGGCCACCACAGCTGGCGGCAGAGCTGCAGTGAGGCCACCACAGCTGGCGGCAGAGCTTGAGGCCACCACGGCTGGTGGCAGAGCTGCAGTGAGGCCACCATGGCTGGCGGCAGAGCTGCAGTGCTGAAGTGAGGCCACCATGGCTGGCGGCAGAGCTGCAGTGCTGCAGTGAGGCCACCATGGCTGGTGACAGGGCTGCAGTGCTGCAGTAAGGCCACCACAGCTGGCGGCAGCGCTGCAGTGAGGCCACCATGGCTGGTGGCAGAGCTTGAGGCCACCACAGCTGGCGGCAGAGCTGCAGTGCTGCAGTGAGGCCACCACAGCTGGCGGCAGAGCTGCAGTGCTGCAGTGAGGCCACCATGGCTGGCGGCAGAGCTGCAGTGCTGCAGTGAGGCCACCACAGCTGGCGGCAGCGCTGCAGTGCTGCAGTGAGGCCACCACAGCTGGCGGCAGAGCTGCAGTGCTGCAGTGAGGCCACCACGGCTGGCGGCAGAGCTGCAGTGCTGCAGTGAGGCCACCATGGCTGGCGGCAGAGCTGCAGTGCTGCAGTGAGGCCACCACAGCTGGCGGCAGCGCTGCAGTGCTGCAGTGAGGCCACCACAGCTGGCGGCAGCGCTGCAGTGCTGCAGTGAGGCCACCACGGCTGGCGGCAGAGCTGCAGTGCTGCAGTGAGGCCACCACGGCTGGCGGCAGAGCTGCAGTGCTGCAGTGAGGCCACCACGGCTGGCGGCAGAGCTGCAGTGCTGCAGTGAGGCCACCATGGCTGGCGGCAGAGCTGCAGTGCTGCAGTGAGGCCACCATGGCTGGCTGCGGTGAGCCCAGCTCTGTGCCAGGACGTTGTTCTCTGCTTGGGGCCACCCTGTGCCCAAGCTACACTCTCAAGTTGCGCCAGAGAAGGTTCAGATTGGTTATTAGGAAACATTTCTTCATGGAAAGGGCTATCAGGCGTTGGAACAGGCTGCCCAGGGAAGTGATGGAGTCACCATCCCCAGACGGGTTTAAAAGATGTGTAGATGAGGCTCTAAGGGACAAGATTTAGTGCTAGATTTATGCTATGGTTGGACTTGATGATCTTAAGGGTCTCCTCCAACCAAAATGATTCTGTGATTCTTCATTGCACTGAGCTGCTCTTCCACACCCTGCTGCGTCCCAGAGCTTGTCTCTCCCACACCTTGTGCAGCTGGGAGCGCCTGCTGGGAGACAACATTTCAGGAGATGGAGCAGACGTCTACAACAGAGAGGCTTCAAATGGGCTGGGAAGCTTGTAGCAGCTCTGCACAAAGGAGATTGTGTGCAGTCAATCACTGGATCCCCCCACCCTGCACACTGCATATTTAATGGCTCTTTGGGTCTCAATGTTTAAATCTATCTAATGAGCATTTAACTGCTTCTCAATATTTAATGCCTCGGTGTTCAGTGTAATAATCCCATGTATCACAGTGAGAGCTGGTCTATCACCCTGGGCATGGGGAGAGGCACGCTGCAGGAGAGGATTTAGCACGGGGAGGCCAGGGGATATGCCCCATGACACCTTTTGTATGGATGGCAGGTTATCTCTGCACCATGAGTTCTTTCTGCCTCTCCTTGGTGTCTGACTCTTCTGGGTGGTGCAGGAGATGCTGGAGCTTGTCTGTTCTGGCTGGGAATGCATCAAGAGTAGCATGGCCAGCAGGGCCAGGGCAGTGACTGTCGCCTGTGCTGGGCACCGGGGAGGCCAAACCTCGAATCAAGGACCTTCACATCCTTTCTAAATGGTGGGGCCCAGCGCTGCACACAGGGCTCCAGGCGGCACCAGCACTAAATACTGCAGGACAATCCTGTCTCTTGCCCAGCTGGTTGTGCCGTGTTTGGTGCCCCAGGATGGGTTTGTCCTCTTGTTGCCAGGGTCACTGCTGGCTCCTCTCGATCCTGCTGCCAGCCAGCACCCAGACCCCGTTCTGCAGGGCAGCTCCAGCCACTCCTCTCCCAGTTTGGGCGCATGTGTTTCCCCCTGCACTGTATTTCTGTGCACGCTTCAGTTGGTTCGGATGTGCTACCTACTGGTGCGCAAAGGTATTCAGTCCCCATGGGGCTTGTTCTGGTTCCCGGAGCCTCTGCCCTCTTTTGTGGAAGAGCTGAACCCCAAGGCCTTTGTTTGGTAGCAGTTTCAGTGGTTCTGTCCAGATGATTCAGTTCTTGAGAACACAGCCCCATGCAAGAAGGATCTGGGGTGAGGAAGACCCACATTTTTTATCTGTACTCTGCACCGCAATGGGAAGCAGCCCCACGCATGCAAGTCGTTTCCTTCTGAGGTGCAAAGTCCCTCTTCTTCTGTGGGCCTGAGCTGCAGGCATCTGCTGCCGCTGAGCCCTGAGATCCTGCAGCCAAACTGTGCTCAGCCTCCCCGATTTATCTCCCTCCCTGCCCCACTCACCCTTTCCAAAATCTCTATCCCTGTCCCCGGCTCAAGAGCCATTCCTGGTCCCATCGCCACCCCCACCCCAGCACCTTCCCTATCCCCGTCCTGATCAGTGTTCCCAATCCTGTCACCAGAGGGTCCCCACCCCTGTCCCCACCGGTCTCCATCCCAGCAGCTCCCTCCCCACTCCTGCAGGTCGCTGCGACTGACTTCCAGGGTCTGAGGGAGAGAGATACCTGATTAATCCCAGAGTGAGCTGTAATCACATGGCAATAACTGCACGACTCGTGCTTATCTGAATGTGTAATCACAGCAATGAATAATATTCAGGGCTTAGCACCTCACTAATTAGCACGCTGCCGGGAGGGATGAGGCTGCTGTCAGCTTTATGTAGCAGGACCTGTCCCTCCCCAGGGCCCGGCTCTGCTGTGGAAAGGGGACACCACCCTTGTCCTGTCAGGACATGAGTGGATTTACCAGCTGCCCCTGCTCCACAGGCCCCACGCGTGCTGTCGGACAGCACACACGCCGTCCCTGACCCGCCTCCCCAGCAGGGACCCTCGTGTCCCACCACCCGGCTGTGGCTGGGAACTGTCCCGCGTGTGCCCGCGGAGGACGTGGTGGCCGGACCCTGAGCCCACGTCCCCTGTGGTGGCTGTGGGACGCCTGTGCAGCGTGCACACACCAGGCCATGCTCACATGCTGTGGGCACCCAGAGGAGATGCTCCTGGTCCCTTGGTTGCCAAAGCTGCTGGCTCACATGCCCTGTGTCTACCTGCTGGTCTCTTCCAGCACAGCAGAGTGCTGTGGTGCAGCAGGGAGGTGACAAACCACGGTCGGCGTGGGCAGAGCCAGTCCCTGCAGAAATGTCCCCGGCACCACCAGCACTGGGTGGCAGAGATGGTGCCTCCCCAGCCTCACTGCATGCGGTGTCAGGGACCCGAAGGGAGCAGGAGGCCCTTCTGCCATGGCCGAGTGTGACAGAGCAAGGACCTGGCAGAGGAAACCTCTGCCACAGCCTGTGCCTGTTTCGTGCAAAGCGCTCCTTCCTGAGAGCCAGGGGCAGGCTGAGAATGCTGCTTGTGCAAAGCTCTCAGTGTGCAGTGAACCACCACTGCCCACACCTGTGAACCCACATCCGAGGGGGCAGAGACCCCACTAGCTCAGCCCACAGACCTTGGCACTCCTATAGTTCCCACAGACCTGCTGGAAAGTGATGCTCTAACGGCAGCTGGTCCAAAACTGCTGCCTCTTCTCACCGCTTGCGGGCAGCCATCGTGGTATGTGGTGGCACCGATCCCCTCTCAGCTGCCAGCCAGCTTGTCCCTCGCCTGCCCCAGCCACACAGGCCTGAGCCGCTGTAGCACACACCAGAGACACCGGCCAGTGCTGGCCAAGCACGGCAAACGGCGACACGCGTACCAGAGTAACAGTGGAGAGACGCAAACGAGCAGTGTCCACAACTGCACGTACCATGTGGTGAGCACAGTCGGCGTGCGTGCACAGCCCGCAGCAAGCACCGTGTGAGTGTGTGTGTGTGTGCACAGCCCGCAGCAAGCACCGTGTGTGTGTGTGTGTGCACAGCCCGCAGCAAGCACCGTGTATGTGTGTGTGTGTGCACAGCCCGCAGCAAGCACCGTGTGAGTGTGTGTGTGTGCACAGCCCGCAGCAAGCACCGTGTGAGTGTGTGTGTGTGTGCACAGCCCGCAGCAAGCACCGTGTGAGTGTGTGTGTGTGTGCACAGCCCGCAGCAAGCACCGTGTGAGTGTGTGTGTGTGTGCACAGCCCGCAGCGAGCACCGTGTGAGTGTGTGTGTGTGTGCACAGCCCGCAGCAAGCACCGTGTGAGTGTGTGTGTGTGTGCACAGCCCGCAGCAAGCACCGTGTGAGTGTGTGTGTGTGCACAGCCCGCAGCAAGCACCGTGTGTGTGTGTGTGTGCACAGCCCGCAGCAAGCACCGTGTGAGTGTGTGTGTGTGTGTGTGTGTGCACAGCCCGCAGCGAGCACCGTGTGAGTGTGTGTGTGCACAGCCCGCAGCGAGCACCGTGTGAGTGTGTGTGTGTGTGCACAGCCCGCAGCAAGCACCGTGTGAGTGTGTGTGTGTGCACAGCCCGCAGCAAGCACCGTGTGAGTGTGTGTGTGTGTGCACAGCCCGCAGCAAGCACCGTGTGAGTGTGTGTGTGTGCACAGCCCGCAGCAAGCACCGTGTGTGTGTGTGTGTGCACAGCCCGCAGCGAGCACCGTGTGAGTGTGTGTGTGTGTGCACAGCCCGCAGCAAGCACCGTGTGTGTGTGTGTGTGCACAGCCCGCAGCGAGCACCGTGTGAGTGTGTGTATGTGTGTGTGTGTGCACAGCCCGCAGCAAGCACCGTGTGAGTGTGTGTGTGTGTGCACAGCCCGCAGCAAGCACCGTGTGAGTGTGTGTGTGCACAGCCCGCAGCGAGCACCGTGTGAGTGTGTGTGTGCACAGCCCGCAGCGAGCACCGTGTGAGTGTGTGTGTGTGCACAGCCCGCAGCAAGCACCGTGTGAGTGTGTGTGTGTGTGCACAGCCCGCAGCAAGCACCGTGTGTGTGTGTGTGTGCACAGCCCGCAGCGAGCACCGTGTGAGTGTGTGTGTGTGCACAGCCCGCAGCAAGCACTGTGTGAGTGTGTGTGTGTGCACAGCCCGCAGCGAGCACCGTGTGAGTGTGTGTGTGTGTGCACAGCCCGCAGCAAGCACCGTGTGAGTGTGTGTGTGTGTGCACAGCCCGCAGCAAGCACCGTGTGAGTGTGTGTGTGTGTGTGCGTGTCTGTGTCTGTGTGTGTAGTGCCTGTGGTGAGCACTGCCAGCCTGTGCATGGCCCACGGTGAACACTGCCTGTGGTGAGCACTGCATGTGTTCCCTGTCCATGCACACACGTGTCCCCTGTGTCCGTGCTCTGCAGACAGTGTGTCCCGCTCTCCAGCATCACGGTGGCTTAGGTGGGGGTGTAGAAGTGGCTGCTGTCCGTTACCCTCTGTGGCAGGAGCCTGGGGCAGCGGGGCCTGCGGCTCGGGCAGGGCCAGGGCTCGGGACAGCATGTCCTTGCAGGCAGAGCGGCAGCCTCTGCAAATGTGCAGTGTCACCAAATTAAGAGCTTAATTAGCAGGCGTGTTTCCCTTAAGGAGCTGTCACCTCATTAGCATAGAGAATGGTGATTAAGCAGCAGGAAGGGGCAGGAGCTGCCAGCAGAGCCCCGGGGAGCTGGGCAGCGAGCTCTGGGCAGCGGGCTCTCATTCCTGCCGCAGGGCAGCGCGTGTGTCTAATACGTCCGGGTCTGACACCGCCCTCCTCTGCCAGCCCCTTGTCTCCCCACTACATGCCAAGCCCATCCTGCCCTGAACATCTCACTCCACACAGCTCAGTTGTCTCCCTACAAGCTCACTTTCCAAGGGCAGATGTTTCCGTTTGCAGCCTGTCCCAGGAGGATTTGCTGGCTCGGTGGTGTTGGGCTGGAGGAGGCCCGCGGCATGGCAGGCGGGGACAGGGACGATGGCACGTGCGGGACGGCTCCCCCAGCCTGCAGCGCTGCCCGGGGAGCTGCCGTGAGAGCCCCGGAATATGTGGTGCTCAAACAGGGCCCAGCACGAACAGCAGCATCTCACACAACACCAGGAGCTGCTCTGACAGGTCCCTGTCTGTCTTGTACGGGGAACCCCAGAGCTGGATGCAGTATAATACTTGATGTGGGGTCTCATGAGAGCAGAGGGGCAGAATCCCCCCTCGACCTGCTGGCCGTTGTCGGTAACTCTGAATGTGGCCACCCAGACAATTCCTGATCCATCCACAGTCCATCTGTCAAACCTGTGTCTCTCCAGTTCAGGGGCAAGAATGTTGTGAGGGCCCATATCAAAGGCCTTACCGCAGCCTATGTAGCTGACATCCGTAGCTCTTCTCTTGTCCACTGATGCGGTTACTCCATCGTAGAAGACCACCAGATGAGTCAGGCATGACTTGCCTTTGAGGATGCCGAGCTGGCTGTCTCTAATCTCCTCCCTGTCTTCCATACGCTTCAGCATGTCTTCCAGGAGGATCTGCTCCATGATTTTACCAGGCACGGAGGTGAGGCTCACTGCTCGGTAGCTCCCGGGGTCCTCCTTTTCACCTGTTTAAAAATGGGCATGATGTTTCCTTTTTTCCAGTCCCCGAGGACTTTGCCTAGCTGCTCTGACTTTTGGAATATGATGCAGAGCCAAGTGCAGCTGGTGCTTAGGCTGGCTGGTGGCCTGGCTGTAGAGGCTGGTGTCCCCTGTGGGGCACAGTGGCACACGCAGCCTCGGGAGCAGGAGTGAGCAAGAGGGCTTGGAGCCTCCGCAGAAGGACCGCGGGCAGGCACCAGGTGCCTGCACTTGGTTCAAGCTGAGCTCCGCCTCAGCCCAGCCTCGCTGGTGCGCACCAGGTGGGGTGGGTGCTGCCGACTGCCAGTGGTGCAGAGACGGGGCTCAGGTTCACGTGCCCCCGTCTGTAGGCAGAGGAGCTGACTGGTATGATCTGGGAGACCAGCATCAGCTTTCCCAGTGGGGACTGCAAAGGTTCGGCTTGCTTGTGAATCCTGGGAGCACACAAATTGTATGCCTTGGTGCTGGCAATGACATCCCAGAGGAGATGCTGTTGTTCCTTGGTGTAAGGCTGGTCAGGACTCGCATTCCGGGTTCTTTGCAAGCTGGTAGAGAGAAAACTTTGAAAATATGTTTATATGAAAGATATGGTCAGAAGGCTGAGCACATAAAGGGCTGTGCTAGGCTCAGTGGGGTGGAACAGTCTGATCTGCCTGGGGTAGATCACATGAAGTTAACTACCTTGTGAAGAACCAGGGAAGCCAAGAGGCTCCACATAAACTCTGGGCACAAGAGAGCTGCACGTTGCCATGCTCAGGGGCCTGCAGCACTGCAGAACACTGGGTAAGGTGGTCTGCAGTTCTTGGGAGAAGCACGAAGATTGACATCCAGAGAAAGAGTCAACGTGTGAACCTGAAAAGAGACCAACAGAGAGTTCAGTACGCCAAAGTGTCTGTCACACCAAAGCAAATTCCTCTGCAGGAAAACAAAAGCCAGGGTAGAGGTTTGGAGCAAGGACTGTGACCAAAGGCTGTATCAGCATCCTGATGGGTGTGATCTGGTCAGAGGGAGCAAGAAAACTCTGCCTTACAGCACAGGGAGCATAAGCAAAGCTTTTTATGTCACCTGCCTGCCTGATCCTAGGCACAGCATTGCTGATGATCCTAGTAAAAGCATTCTTACCTCTTGCAGTAACATTTGCCTTGTGCTGAGGGTCATTTGAGGCACATGCCAAGACTCCACATTCAACAGGCGGGTGCTGAGAGCAGCCCACAGCAACAGGCAGGTGCCCAAGAGACAAGATGTTTGTCCTGTGGCAGAATGGGCTAGAGAAGGAGCTGGTAATACAGGATATTGGTATAGAAGAGGCATTTCCATTAACAAGTGTTATCCAGAGGCCCCTTAGCAGCAGGACTACAAGGGCTGTGTCCAAACCTCAGCACGGGAGGTTCCAGAGCAGGATAATGCTGCTGAACACTGTGCACAGGCTGTCGGTGGTGATGCTCTGGAGCCGCCTCCCAGCACAGCGCGAGTGTGGAGGGCAGGAAAGGTGTAAGGTACGAGATGCCTTGTATGTGACTACAATGCAGTAGAGCTGCATGACATGGGTTTTGGGAAGGTGTGGGCTGCAGCCAGTGGTGCAGGACTGCTGCTGCACTCCCCTCGCCATATGCCCGCGCTGTCTGCCAGGCAGATTACAGCTGGATCAGGTGGATGCACAGTGGGCTCCATGCACTCATCAAAGCCACTGCTGAGGAAGCAGAGGGCTGAGCATGGGGTGCCCTTATCGGCATGCTCGGAGGTTGCTGCTGGCAGAGCCCAAGGCTTATCTGTGTCAGCTAGGAAGATCTGACATTTCAGAGTCCCACAGCGGCTGCTCCTACACCATGAGCTCAGGGAAAAGAGACAGCTGCACCTTCTGCTTCATCAAGAGTTGGAAAATACAAGACCTCGTCCTGCATTTGTCCACCTTATAGACCTGTTCTTGGACAACCAGCTTTGTACCAAATATCCAGGAATGGCCATGAAGGGGACAGCATGGGTTCCAGCATATGGCACATGGCACGGAGAACGAGTCCTAGAAAATATCCAGTTTATTCTATGAGCAGCCAGGTGGGACTCAGTGCAGAGGCAGAACTCAGCCCAGAGATACTGGGTCCAAGCGGACCCCAAATGCAACTACTGCACATGTACCAACAGTGCCGGTGGGCAAGCGCAGCCACGGGGCACTTGCCTTGGGAAGGGCGATGTGGGGGATAAGTGCTGTATGGGCTTTGTAGGGTATAATTCCGTATGGGCAATGTGGGGGATAATGCTGTATGGGCATTGTGGGGGATATTTCTGTATGGGCAATGTGGGGGATAATGCAGTATGGGCGTTGTGGGGGATAATTCTGTATGCTTTCTGTTGGTGTCTGGGCTGATCTGTACCCACGGTCACAGCGGTGCCCGGCGAGCAGCAGTGGTGCCGGAGCAGGAGGCGGTGAGGCTGGCAGGGGCTGAGCTGGCACGTCTCACCCTGTCTGGGGACAGTGACACTGTGCCCAAGGAGACGTGTCGGTCACAGCGTCAGGACAGAGCTTCGGGCTCCTGGTGCGGGACGGGGCTGTGGGGCACCCTGCAGATACAGACCCAGACCTTGAACTTGGCTTGCCAGTCTGTGGGACTTTGAGCCCAGCAGAGACCTAAGGCTTTACTGGAGGTCACCAGTGCTGCTGGGGAGTCACACTGCGATGTTCTTGTGTCATCACAGGTGGGGGGTGATGCATCATGCCCAGCAGAGCTTTCTGCAGCACCGAAGCTCTGAGCACTGAGTTCAGCCGGACTCACCCTCCCCGAGGGCTGCAGAGCGCGGCGCTGAGCCCGCAGCTGGCGTGCTGGCCAGTGCGAGGCTGGTCGGCACACTCTGCCCAAGGCACTCGCCCTCTCCTTGCCTGTGCTCAGCACTCAGTTGCTCCTCTCCTTGGAGCCAGTCAGTCCCTGAGCGCTCAGAATGCCTTGGGAGAAGTGGTGTCACTATTTGGTGAGAGGCGTTTTGCTGGCACACAGAGTCACAGAATGGTTTGGGTTGGAAAGGACCTTTAAATATCATCTAGGCCAACCTAACTGCCATGGGCAGGGACATCTTTCACTAGATCAGCTTGCTCAGAGCCCTGTACAGCCTGGCCAACACTTCCAGGGATGGGGCATCCACAGCTCTGTTTTCATGAATGCCAGAGTGAAAGCCTCTTCCAGAGCTGCCCAAGAAGTTCCCTGTCCATGTCCTGGCCTTCCTGGAAACGGGACTCGGATGGATGCTGAAGGAGCTGGTGTGGCCAGGCACAGTCCCCTCTGCGCTGCCAGGAGCGCTGGGCGTGCTGCCGGCCCCGCGGCAACGGCTAGCCCGGCTCTGCCCCCGGCTGGCTCCAGCCCCTCTGCCTTCCTGTGCAGACTGCACTGTGCCGTGCAATAAGTGGGAGCAGCCTCTGCTGTCACATCCTTCCCTCCACAGGGCAGCAACAGAGGAGGCTGCAGCCAGCCTCCCACCTCCCTGCCATCTGCACTGTTCCTTGGGCCAGTCAGTGACGGTAAGAGCAAGAGTGAAGCAGGGATGCTCGAAGGAGGAGGGGAGCTGAGCTGTCCCTCTCATGCTGGGCCCTGCTGCCCCATCACTTGCCCCCATCAGGGCCTGCAGGATCTCGGCAGAGCGCACTTAACAGAAGTCTGGATGTGGAGACGGCAGTTCCCTGCTCCAGATGCAGCACAGCTCATGCACCGAGTGAGTATCCAGAGATATCTCCCACCTCTGCGTCCCTGCAGCGAGACCTGTGCCTTGGGCATTGTGTAGCACCCACACATGAAGCCACAGCAGCCGCATCTGCTCAATGAGCAGAAAGCTGAGCCACCTGGATACCCCCCGAAGCCCCCGAGGGCCACCTGGCGCTCTGGTCTTCTGGCCTTTCCATGGCCATCACCCGAGCCCCTTCCTCGTGGGGTGCACGTCGCTGCCCAGAGGACAAGTGCCTGTGGAGTCTCCTCGGCTCCTTTGCCAGAGCTGGTTTCCCAGCCCTGTGCTGGGGGGTGCCCTGGCACGTCTGGGAACAAACTCTGCCAGAGCTGGGCAGCTCCACCTGCCCCCCCGTCTTGCCCCCTTCCCCTGCCATCCCTGGTCCCCTGCGTGGTCTCCGCTCTCTCCCCGGCTGCCAGACTGGAGGGAGCAGATGGGCGCAGCCTCCGCCTGGCTCCGCGCTCCTGTCTGGGAGACATGGCTTCCTGCTGCTTCCCACTCGCCAGCATTTGCATTGCACTTGTTCCCTGACCTTTGGAGAATGCAAGGCGCTGAGCTCAGTTCTGCACACCGCGGCCCTGTGCTCCAGGGCACAGCATTTGTCTGCAGTCCCTGCCCAGTACCAGCCCCGGGTGGGGGCCACACACCCCGCTGAGCCCGCTGCCCGCTCCCTGGGGTGGCCATGGCCCCGCAGTGTGTGCACCATCGACCAGCCCCATTGCAGAGCCCCCCACGCGGGACTCCCACTTCACCCAGCCAGGGCCTGTGTGGGTGCCGGTTCAGCCTTCTGGACCGCACGCCTGCAGCCTGACCTGCCCGGTGTGCTCGCACACAGGGTGACACAACGATGTACCTCTCCGGAGGCCGAGGCTCCGCCAGGACCGGCATGGCCTCTGGTTGTTCAGGGCCGTGTTCATAAGCTTCTCGTCTCTGCCTGGACTCAAACATGGCTCCACTCCACGGAACTGCTCTGGGACTTCCCTAAGGGGCAGAAGGAGGGATGGTTTCCCATTCCTTGGGCTTGCCATGGCTCGGAGGTGCTCACTTCCTTCGGCTGTGTGCATGTTGTGGGTCAGCGGTGTGTACAGACATTGGCGGGGGCTCCTCATGGTCCGCACTACCCGTGCTGACTGCTGCAGAGACCCGCTAAGCTGAGGACACTTGGCGGTTCTCCCCTGAGTGACGTCTCTTCTCCCAGGTCATTTCACACTTGGTTGGTCTCAAGGGGAGCTGCCACATTCAATATGTCAGGTGCTGCTCGTGCCACGCTGGCCTGTGCCCGGGCTATGATGTGAAGGGGCTCGGGAGTGGGCTGCCCCACCACAGCTCAGGGACGCCTGGGAAAGGGTCTCCCCCTGTGCCCACCCTGGGGCTGCTGCCCACAGGGAAGAGGTTCTGCCCACACCACCCCATGAGGTTCATCCCTCGCCGTTTAATTGCTCCCTGTGCTATGCAGCCAGGATCTGCTTGCCGGACCTCCACCAGGACCTGATTATATGTCATCTTGTCTAGGAGGGGTTCTCAGGGCTGTGAGCCCAGCACCCGTCCCTCTCCCCTGGGTCTAGGGTCTGGTCCCATCCTTATCACCCAGGACCTGTTTCCCTCCTGTGCAGCTGGGACTTGTTCTGACACTATGGGGCTGCGGACATTATCACAGCACCAGCTCCGCACAGCTGGTGTGAGCACTGCAGTACTCGGAAAACACCCGGAGTCAGGGAACTGGGGGAATGTGTCAGCTTTACGGGAACAGCGCGTTCTTGGCTCTCCAGGCTCGTGAAGGAAATCCGGGAAGTTTGCCTCCATGAGCTAAAAAATACCCAAAGAATTGCAACTAAACATGTTATGATCAAAACCAGGCCAAAGGCACAGGCAGAGCCTGGACACTATTTCTGAGCCCCTGAGGTGGCAACACTGACTTGGAAAGAAGCAGGAAGGCATTCCTTGGTGGCTGCAGCTCCCCTTGGAGAGCAGAGGAGGGATGTGTAGGAGCTGTGGCCAGCGGAGGGGCCAGGGGCACCCCAGGGAGGGCAGCCACGGGGGATACGGGGGCACCCCAGGGAGGGCAGCCACGGGGGATACGGGGGCACCCCAGGGAGGGCAGCCACGGGGGATACGGGGGCACCCCAGGGAGGGCAGCCACGGGGGATACGGGGGCACCCCAGGGAGGGCAGCCACGGGGGATACAGGGGCACCCCAGGGAGGGCAGCCACGGGGGATACGGGGGCACCCCAGGGAGGGCAGCCACGGGGGATACAGGGGCACCCCAGGGAGGGCAGCCACGCGGAATACGGGGGCACCCCAGGGAGGGCAGCCACGGGGGATACGGGGGCACCCCAGGGAGGGCAGCCACAGGGGATATGGGGGCACCCCAGGGAGGGCAGCCACAGGGGATACAGGGGCACACCAGGGAGGGCAGTGGGGTGGGAGGGGGTGTCCCCTCTGGGTGCGGAGATGCAGCTGGGCAGAGCAGGGTCGCTCCTTCCCGCCACAGCCATGCCAGGGGTGCTGCTGTGGGGTGATGCACCGCGGTGCCCTGGGCCTGTGCTCACTACCTTGGCTGCTGCGGCCCTGCCCGAGCTCATCCCATGCCTGGCTGGGGCAGACTGTGCCCCAGCAAGCAGCCCAGGCCAGGGCGCTGTCTGTCTGTCTGTCTGTCCGTCTGCATCGCTGCGGGCAGTGCTGCTGGCGCTCTGCTCTCGGCTTCGCAGCAGTGTTTCCTCCCGGCCCGTGGTGCTCCCACAGGAAGGGAGAATCTCTGCGCTGGCAAGGTGTTTCCTGGCTCCCCAGATAGGATGCGGAGGCACATCCTGACCCCCACGGATGCAGGCAGACCCCAGAGCTGTGTGTGCCACAAGCCCCTTTGATGCACAGCGCCCCGTGGCACCCCAGACACATGCACATGCAGCCACGTGTGTGCATGCGGGACCCTGTGGCCAGGCCCTGACCCGGGACATCCATCCGTCGCGGCCGCTGCCTCGGCCTGCGTGCGGCAGGACGCAGAGGAGGCGGTAGCCTGGCGGGGGCCAGGGTGTCCCCTTCCTGGCAGGAAAGGGGCTGAGCTGGCGGCCGCAGGTTTCCTGTAGGTCCCAGCTCCGCAGGCGCCAGGAGCTGGAGCAGCCCGTGCGGGAGCACCCGGGCCTGCGCCAGGTAACGGCACTGGGGCTGGGCCGGGGGAGTCCGGCCACCCCGAGCAGTGTGGGGCTGGGGCCCCTGCCCCTCAGCGGGGCCGTGCGGCTGGGACAGCCCTGGGAAGGGCAGCCCGGTACGGCCGGCGGGGCCGGGGCGGGGCGGGTATCGCGCCCGGCGCTCAGCGGAGTGGGCCGGCCCCAGAGCTTTGCTGCGGGCACCGTGGGGCTGGACGGGCAGCACAGGGCTGGGCTGCGGGGCAGTTCCGGCTGTGCCGTGGGGCAGGTCTGTGGGGCAGCACAGGGCTGGGCCGTGGGGCTGGGCCGTGGGCCGAGGCTGTGCCGGGACCCGACGGCGCGGAGCCCTGTCCTGCCCTCAGGACGTTCCGCCGACGCGGCCCGGCCTGCGGGCGCAGGGTCCGCCTGCGCGGCCGTGGGCTGCCCCGCGCGGGGCTGCGGGGGCAGCGCTGCCCCTGCCGCGCCCGGAGCCCGCCGGCTCCTCCCGGGGCTGCCGCTGCGGGGGAAGGCAAAACCGGGGCCGAGCGCGTCCCCACGGGCGGGGGCGGGCGGAGGATGCTGGAGGGCACCGGGGAGCGGAGGGGCCCGGGGCCGGCGCGCCGGAGAGCAGCGGGGGCGAAGCGCGCTGCGGGGCGCCGCGCAGGGGAGAGCCCGGGGTGCCGGTGGCGGCTGCGGGGCGGAGAGCCCGGGGGCAGCGGCCGGTGCGGGTGCCGGCGCCGGAGCAGCCGCCTCTGAAGTTTCCCTCCGCCCGCCCCTTCCCGCGCGCACCGGCTGCCCGTTGCCATGACAACTCCTTAAACTAACACCCGCTGCTGGCGGCGGGGGCCGGGTGCGCGGAGGAGCCGCCGCGCGCGCCGCCCCCCGCCCCGGCCGCCCCCGCCCGCCGCCCCGCTCCGCTCCGCGCCGCTCCCGCTGCCGGCGGCCGCGCTGCCCCCGGCCGCGCCGCGGATATGGTGGCTCGGGCCCCGCCGCCCGCCGCCCCGCAGGTAACGAGCGGCCCGGGGGCAGGGGGCGCGGCCGGGAGCGCGGCGCGGAGCCGGACGCCCGCGGCGGCGGGGTCAACCCTGCGCGGGGGGAGCAGGCGGCTGCGCGGCCGCGGGGGTCGCGCCCCGGGCGCCCGCCGAGGGTCCAGGTCGGGGTCTGGAGCGCAGGTGCGCGTTGGGCTGGGGATCGGCAGCTGCCGCGCCACGGGCGGGGCGGCTCTGCCGGGGCAGGGGCCGCGGCGGCGGGAGAGGCGGCCGCGGCGGGGCCGGGGCTGCGCGCTGCCGGGCGGGGCTGCCCGGCGGGCGGGGGCCGTGGGGCGAGGGTTCCTGCGGCGGGACCGCGGGGCTCGGTGCCGTGGGACGAGCGGGGGCTGCCGTTTGCAGTGGGCACAGGGCCGTGGTGTGCAGCCGGGTGCATTAGCACCGAGAAATTTGGGCCATGGTTTGTGCTTGACTTAGGGGCTGTGGTGAGTGGTTGGACAGGTGTTGTGGGGAACGGGGCTGGGGCTTGCGTTGGAATGTCTACATGGGGTGGCTGTAGCTGTGGTTTGCAGTGAGATGTCTTTGGGGAGAGGGGACAGGGTTTACGCTGGGATGTTGGCCCCTCAGGACAGGAGCTGTGATTGGAACTCGGGTGTCTGTGCTGGCGAGTAAGAGCTGGGATGTGCTTTGGAGCATGTGGACTGGAGAGCAGGGGCTGTGGCTGTAGTGGGAGTCTATTTTCATAGAAACATAGACTAGTTTGGGTTGGAAGGCACCTTCAAAGACCATCTAGTTCAACTTCCTGCCATGAGCAGGAACATCTTCAACTAGTTCGGTTTGCTCAGAGCCCTATCCTGTCTGGCCTGGGATGTTTCCAGGGATGAGGGGATAAGGGTTGAGATTTGCAGTGAGCTGAATGTGCAGGGGATAGAAGTGGTTTGCAATGATGCATACATGCTGGGAAGGGCCCTGGGGAACAGGAGCCCTGCTTTTCAGTAGCGTGCATGTAGGCAGAGCATGCATCAGAGGATGGGGACCAGGACACCTGTGGTACGGTCCAGAAGCATTTGGACAGGCAGGAGGACTTCTGGTGGAGGCATGGCATTGCTTTTGTAGCGTGTGCTGTTGCTTTTGTAACTTATCTGTTTGTGGTCCTCTGTGCATAATTGGGTGTATCTACCCTCGGCTTTGCACATACCTATGCATGATGCTCACCGCACCATTTTGCTGTGTGCTCTGTTGTTTGTGTGTAAGCACAATTCGTGTAGTAAGTCAGCTCCCTCCCAGGCTGTCATGGATAATGAGCTGTTCTCTGGCCATCGGGTATGCTGGACAGTCCTGTGTATGGGATTTGTGTGGTCGTGTTCTTGTGTCTGGGCCTCAGCTTGCAGTTTTGCCTGTCCCTGATATCTTGGGGAACCACTGAAGAGTGAGCCTGCCACCATCCTGCTTGTCCAAAACTGGGTCAAGGGAGCAGGAAACTCCTGAGCTGGGTTTGGCTGCACAGGTACCGGTACCCATGAGTGCCCGTGATGCTTGTGTAAATCAGGATGCTAGCCTGAAGGGATAAATGGATTTAAGCAAATAGGATTTAAACAGGAACCATGCCTGCTGTTTCTTGCCTTGACGGCTATGGACAGGGATCCTCAAAGCCTTCAGTCATGTAAGGGTTACATGTGTCAGGCATCTGTAAGAAACACAGTCAAACATGAGGCTAGCATGGCATGGTGGGAAATGTCTTGCTGTATTAGCATACAAGGCGTTATTTTAGCTGTTGTGTGTTTGTGCTGGAGTCTTGGGCTGTATGGGGAGGAGCTGAGGACTTGGACACTGACCTCTGCTGGGCTCTGCTCTTCTCCTGGTCTGGCTCTCCTGAGGGTACCCTGGCCCAGGGTGTGCAGTTCTCTTGGCAGTGTCTGCTGGGCTGGCCAAGCCACTCTGGTGCAGCCCTTGTGGTGTGGATGTTGCACCAGGATGTGCACTGCGGGGCTGTGCATGGTGCAGGCGCGGTGCGCGTGGTGCAGGCGCGGTGTGCACGGCGTGGTGTGCACGGTGCAGGTGTGGTGTGCGCATCGCTGCCGTGTGGGTGGTGGGGCTGGGGCTTGGCTTGCCAGGGCACAGAATGGGGCAGGGGTGGCTCCTACCTGGGGCACAGTGGGGTCTTTTCCCCCCAGAACTTTATAAATGTCACTGAAAACTTCTGTTGTCATTCTGTCTCAATAGCAACAGGCAGGTAATGGACAACACGTAACTAATTTCCATAATTTCTTTTTATACTAACACTTAAATGCATTACAAAGTTCTTGTGCATTTTGCACCTGCACAGTAGCCTTCTGTGGAGTCTTCGCTGATTATGCCAAACTTCCAAGGTTTGTGGCAAAAGGTGCAGAGGGCAAGAAAAGACACAAAGGAGAATATTACAAGGTCCTTTTTTCAGATAATAGTTTTGTTTTTCTGTTGTACAGCATGTAACATCTAAATATTCATATAATACGTAAGTATTCTTAATATTGTTAGTATTATGGTATGAATAATGCCTATCTGTACTGTTTGTGTTTTGTACTTCATTGTTCACTTAAACCATGATTGCGTTCTGGAGGTGCACACAAGGGACACAAGCAGCTCACTACAGAATATTCTGTTGAGGTTTCCACCAGCTAAAAATGATTTCTGCTGCCTCTGCACAGGAGCGTGTAAGTGCATCTGCAAATGGTGAAGCACGTGGTGCGAGTGGCGAGGAGCTGAGTGCGGGGCTGTGGGGTGGGGAGGGGCCGGGGTGTCAGGGTGGGCCCCCCGTCCCGTCGCGCAGGCGTGTGGAGCCGGGGCGTCCCGCGGGGGAGGCTCCGCGGTGGAGGCTCTGCAGGGCTGGGCGATGGCGGCTGGTCCTGCCCGTAGCACAGCACAGGGTGCGTGGCAGCGGTGGGGCTGTGCAGGGCTGGGCCGCGGCTGGTGACCGCGGCTGGGGTACAGCCGAGTTCTCCCCAGAGAGCTGGGGCAGGGACACGCGTGTGGGGGGACGCGGGAGCAGAGCTGCTCCTGGCAGCTGCCTGCGGGACCGGGGGGGCTCCAGGAGTGGTGTTCCAGGGCTGGGCCACTGCTGGGAGGTCGTGTTGGGAGGATCAGCCACCCGGCAGTGCTCCCGGCTCCTGCCCTGCTCTCCCTTTGGGCAGGAGACAGGAGGAGCTGCGAGGGGAGCTGGAGAAGAGCAGAGCCGTGGGGCAGGGAAAGGGTGGCCTTCCAGGGGACGAGGGGCACCGGCTGAGCCCTGTGCTGCCCCGGCATCCTCCGCCTGCTCCAGCATCCTCTGCCTGCCCCTTCCCCAGCCCCGCAGTGGGCTCTGGGGTCCGGCTCTGCCGCAGGAGCCGCGGGGCTCGGCAGCCCCGTGGGGCTGGCAGTGCTGAGGGGTGGGAATCCCCTCTGCCATGGCAGACCTGGAGCTGGGGGAGGCCGCGCAGCTAAAATGGGTACAAAGAGTAAATTGCCATCCCACACCTAAATGCAGCTGAGCTGCTGTAACTGTGACAACAGGCAAAAGCTCTGGTTCGTGAGTGCCTTGGCTCCTGTTGGCAGTGTGGGAAGGGGAGGCAGCGCTGGGCTTCCGCAAGTCTCTCACGGATCAGCACAGACTTTCGGAGATGGGGTCTCACTGCCACCACCAGCAGTCACGCTGCCTGTCTCGTTACGGGGAGCAGAACGATGGACACTTTCGTAATCCGAGAAGCAGGTCAAGCAGGAGACTCTTCTATCATTAAATATTGACAGGTCTCCAGCAGCAGCGCATTCTCCCCTCACTGCCAGCAGCTCTGTGAGTTTGTGTTCTGGATGTTGAATGGACTCAGCTGACTCTGGGTGGGAATGGGGCTGTGGATGGTGCGGGGGACTGTCCGTGCCAGCTTCTCAGCCGAGCCCGGGCTGTGCGCCCCACAACCATGTGCCCCACAACCAGCCCCCTGCAGCCTCCCCCTGCCCGGACCCCTCCATCGCAGTTGTGCTCCAGCCCAGGGGCTGCTCGTTTGCAAGGAGCTGGTTCCTTGTGTTGCTCTTCCATGCCAAGGTGGATGACTTTGCAAGCTCCAGAACAGCAGAGAGACTTTGCTGGGCAGGGGTGGGTTTGATGGTTGGCTGGGCCTTGTTTGCACCGAGAAACCCAAGGGTGCGGTTTGGTTCTGGGCTGCGTGTGTCCCCAGGACAGAACCGATGGGTCCTGGGCTGTCCCCAGCTCCCCTCAGCCGCTGCCCCACTTGGGGACTGCAGGGCTCCCCTCCTCTGGGAGAGGCTGCCATTCCTGGCTTATTTAAGGAGTGATTTAGACTTCCAGGTCTGGATTCTTCTGCTTTTTATAGACATCCTCAGGGGAGTGCAAAGAATGGCAGGAAACGCAGCAGCCCCGCAAGTGCTCAGCCCTGGACGCTATTGTTCCACACCGGCGGAAGCCGCCACAGGCAGGGCTGCCCAGGGGACCAGCCCCTGTCCGGAGGAGTCTCAGCCGTGTCCTTACAGCGTGATGTAATGTTTCCTGGCCTTGGTAGGAAGGGACTACAGCTCCCAGAGTGCGTGGGGATACAGGAGGTCGCGTGCTGGTGCAGGGGGCTGCAGGCTGTACCCCGTCCTCCGTGTCTCCTGCACCTCCGCAGGGTCGCAGATTCCTGGAGCTGTGACAGGAGCCCGTTGGGACGTGGTGGCCACACTTGAGCTCATCCTGACGGCCTGCTCACCATCAGCCTGAGTCTCGCAGACCCCTGGGGCAACGTGGAGCAGCTGTGCCGGCCATGCTGTGCCAGGCAGTGCCGTGCTAGGGTGGGAATTTGGCTGCAGTGTGGCCAGACCGGTGGCTGAGCTTGGTCTTGTACAGACATGCGCAGCTTGGACTTGCACAGTGATATTTGCCATGGCCTGGGTTTGTGGCTCCTCTGTTGCGGGGAAGGCTTTGTCTGCATTTCTTGTCTGGAGCAGCTGGAATGGATTAGTTGGGGATGCTTGTGAGAGGGACCAAGTGGCATTGTCCCTTTGTGGGATCAGGGCTCCAGGAGACAGAAATGGGCACATCCCCTCTGTATGAACCCTGATCACAGGCATTTGTTTGTGCCCCATCTGCCATATCATAAGCCCATGGATGTCTCAGTGCAAGAGGCGTTCCCACAGCCCTCTGGAGATAGGAGCCTCCAGATGCTTCCCAGCTCCCAGTTCTGTCTTGGGGACAGTTTTGCTTCCACTGACTTGTCATTTCCAATCATGTCATGTTTGTTAGACTGCTGGGGACCAGCTGCTGTGGTTACTGAGTGTCTGCAGTCCCTGCCTCTTGTCCTGGAAAGGGAGGAAGCTGAACGAGAAGCAGGGAATCTGGACATTCATGATAAAAGAGTCAGTCTTGGGCAAGTGAAAGGCAGAATTGCCATTCATGAGCAGGAGGAATAACAGTCCCTCTGGAGCTCTCCCTGCTCATCTGAACGAGGCCCCTCTGGCTCCACAGGATCCTCAGGGATGTGAGGGTTGGGATCCTGGCAGTGTGCAAGCTGCAGTCTAAATACATCACACATCATCTGCATAATTTATTCTTCTATGGAGAGTTTAATTTATCAGGTCCAATAATAAACTCATAAATCTTCTTTGCCTGTTATCAGGGTTGGGAGAAAATGCTCATATTAAAAGCATTTAATTTATCTCCTGAGCCGCTTCCCATGCACATCAGTGCCTTTGACATTACTGGATGTATATTCCCATGGTCAATGTTCCACCAGGCCGTTGTGACCTGAGGACAGGAAAGATGGTGCTGGAGAAGTCCAGCTCAGGAGGAGCCCAGAGATGGTCATGCTGGCCTAGATCCGCTCCGAAGGTCAGGGTGGGATGGACACGGTGCGGATGAGAGCCGGGGGGGAAAGCCATCCTGCTGGAGATGGGACGCGGCTGCTGCCCATGCTGGGAACCGCTCTGCAGTTCAGAGCCACCTCTGGGATCCTCTCACTGTCCTGGGCCACCTCTGGCTCTGCCCCTGGAGCTGGGACCAGCTGAGGACCGGCTGCCTGTGCTGAGGGGGATCCAGGAGCTGGGACCGGCTGCCCGTGCTGAGGGGGACCCAGGAGCTGGGACCGGCTGCCTGTGCTGAGGGGAGATCCAGGAGCTGGGACCGGCTGCCTGTGCTGAGGGGAGATCCAGGAGCTGGGACCGGCTGCCTGTGCTGAGGGGGACCCAGGAGCTGGGACCGGCTGCCAGCACCGAGGGGGGACCCAGGAGCTGGGACCGGCTGCCTGTGCTGAGGGGGATCCAGGAGCTGGGACCGGCTGCCTGTGCTGAGGGGAGATCCAGGAGCTGGGACCGGCTGCCTGTGCTGAGGGGAGATCCAGGAGCTGGGACCGGCTGCCTGTGCTGAGGGGAGATCCAGGAGCTGGGACCGGCTGCCTGTGCTGAGGGGGACCCAGGAGCTGGGACCGGCTGCCAGCACCGAGGGGGGACCCAGGAGCTGGGACCGGCTGCCTGTGCTGAGGGGGATCCAGGAGCTGGGACCGGCTGCCTGTGCTGAGGGGGATCCAGGAGCTGGGACCGGCTGCCAGCACCGAGGGGGGACCCAGGAGCTGGGACCGGCTGCCTGTGCTGAGGGGGATCCAGGAGCTGGGACCGGCTGCCCGTGCTGAGGGGGATCCAGGAGCTGGGACCGGCTGCCTGTGCTGAGGGGGATCCAGGAGCTGGGACCGGCTGCCCGTGCTGAGGGGGATCCAGGAGCTGGGACCGGCTGCCCGTGCTGAGGGGGATCCAGGAGCTGGGACCGGCTGCCTGTGCTGAGGGGGATCCAGGAGCTGGGACCGGCTGCCCGTGCTGAGGGGGATCCAGGAGCTGGGACCGGCTGCCTGTGCTGAGGGGGATCCAGGAGCTGGGACCGGCTGCCTGTGCTGAGGGGGATCCAGGAGCTGGGACCGGCTGCCTGTGCTGAGGGGGACCCAGGAGCTGGGACCGGCTGCCTGTGCTGAGGGGGACCCAGGAGCTGGGACCGGCTGCCTGTGCTGAGGGGGATCCAGGAGCTGGGACCGGCTGCCGGCACCGAGGGGGGATCCAGGAGCTGGGACCGGCTGCCGGCACCGAGGGGGGATCCAGGAGCTGGGACCGGCTGCCTGTGCTGAGGGGGACCCAGGAGCTGGGACCGGCTGCCTGTGCTGAGGGGGATCCAGGAGCTGGGACCGGCTGCCTGTGCTGAGGGGGATCCAGGAGCTGGGACCGGCTGCCTGTGCTGAGGGGGATCCAGGAGCTGGGACCGGCTGCCTGTGCTGAGGGGGATCCAGGAGCTGGGACCGGCTGCCGGCACCGAGGGGTGTCCCTCTGGCCACAGCCCCTGCAGTGGACCTGCGGGAGGGGCTGCACAGCCCCGCCAGACGCTGCCGCTGGTTACTTTGGTTGGTATCCTCACTCACAGAAACCTCGAGATCCGGCTGGGATCATTCTGGGCCCCAAGGGCTTCCTGTGGCAGTGAGATACACCATCTAGTTACAGGCGATGTGGAGAAGTATTTCCTTTTCTTAGTGTGAGATCCCACAACGTTTTCCGCTGCCCTCATGCTGTGAGATGAAAAGAACAGAAGCGTTGTCTCCTCTCTGCAAACTGTTCAGGATGTTACAGCCTTTTATGTGTGTCCCTTCTTATTTGCCTCCTCCTAAGGCAACAATCTCCGCTCTTTCCTTCCTCTTTTTATGACAGTTTTTCTCGCCCTTTGGTCATTCTTTCCTCCCATTTCCGAGTCCCCTTTGTTTTACATTTTCCTGGGGAGCCCCGGTGCCGAGTCCCGCAACCGCTGGACGCGTGGGGCTGTGCCCGGGCTGTGCAGACACCTCTTCCCCATGTGCTCTCTTGCCCATTTTGCTCCCGGTGCTGCCTGTGCAGCCCCAGCCCTCCCGTACCCGTGAGGATGGTGGTGAAGTGGAGATGGTGGTGAAGTGGAGATGGTGGTGAAGTGCAGCAGGTGCTTGGCTGGGTCGGGACAAGGTGCCGCTGGGGCTCAGAGCTCGGCTGCCCGGGGTCGTGCCGCGGCCGTGCCTGCACCTGTCACAACCTGGGGCTTGGTGTGTGTCTGGGGAAGGCTCCCGTGCTCCACGTGTCTGCCACACGTGTGTGGTTTGGTTAGCTGCCTGTCTGATGTCCATGCAGAGGCCCAGAGGGTGTGGAGCTGGGCCGCCAGGCATGATGGGGTGTTTGGGTTGTGCCACCTTAGGTGACATGTGGCCGTAGCCTTGCTGTGTAACTCCCACCTGAACCCACTGCGTCCGTGGGCTGGGGCTGCGTGGGGTCGGTGGGTGAGCTGGAGCACGAGCTGCCGGAGATGCCTTTGGCAGCCAGGGAGTTCCTGCTGCAGCACCACGCAGCCCACCCCTCATCCCAGCCTCCCAGTCGTGGTGAACAAGTCTCCTGGCACCACTGACAGCGGTGGGCTGGTCTGGGCCCTGGCCTGGCTTCAGACCACGGTCTCTGCTGCAGCGAGGGATTTCGGCTGGTGCGCGGTGGGAGGGAGGTCGTGTAGGTGTCCCAGCCTGTGCCCAGGGCTGTTACCCTCGGCCATAAGCCCTGTGAGGCTGCTGGTTGAGGTTTGGTGTCCCTGCAGGCACAGTGTCCTCTGCCCCACCGCCTGCCTTGCTCTCAGTCTTGGTATTCCCAGTGCTAAGGGACCCACGAGAGACAGTTTGCCACGGCCACTCTGTGTCCAAGCAGGACACACACATAGCCTGTGCTATTCTTTCTAGGTCCAACATAAACAGCTGTGATAGGTTTCCTGTGTTTTCATGGCACAGGTGTCTCATGAGCTTTTCTCCAGAGAGGAGTCGATGGGGCAGTGGCAGCTGTGTCCGGAGCACGGTGCTACGGCCCCGCTGGGACCTCAGCAGCATCATTTTACAGAGAAGCACACAATAGCCGCAAAGTTTTCCAGGTGTATCACAGTGTCTGTGATCCCTCTGCCAGCGGAGGCTGGACTATATCTTATAAAATGTTTAAAGCCTGGTGGCAGCCCGGCTGCCTGCGTGGCACACCGCGAGCTCTCTGCAAAGATGGGATCGTCGCTGCGGCCCCTTCCCCCCGCAGCACCTTGCACTTGCTGACACCAGCTGCAGCACAACAGGCGTGCTCCAAGAAATCCCAAGTCATACATTTTTAATTTTCTACAACAGAGCAGCCATTTCAGCCACTCACCCAGAAAGAATCTTTAATGAGAAGCGAGGAGGGAGAGCATGCACATTTCCAGCACATAAGAGAGCAGAGGCTACACTTTTCTCTTTTCCTGGCTGCCTGTAGCTGTTCCTGAATTTAGCCTGGGACACTTGCTGTGTGGTCTTCTGGAGATGGGCTCGGCTGGGCCCTGGTCCCCAGTTGCTCATCCCGAACACGAGAGTTGACCATGTGGAAAACCTGACCCTTAGCATTGCCGGTGTTTCGGCTTGAGCCTGCCTCTGCCTACGGCTCTGCCTGGGGGTGGATGAGCCAGTGTGGGAGAGGCTCTTGAGGGCCTGTCCTGACCCAGGCTGGGAGAGGCTCTTGAGGGTCCCTGCTGACCCAGGCTGGGAGAGGCTCTTGAGGACCTGTCCTGACCCAGGGTGGCTGTGTCCGCCGTCCCTCTGGCTCGAGCCCGGGCTGCCGGGAAGCTGCGTTGCCCTTGCCCAGGGTCTCGCGGAGCCATGCTCGGGGCCAGCGGGGGCCGCCAGGCCGCCAGCCGGGCTCAGCAAGGGGCAGAGCCCCGGCGGCTCAGCTCGGGGCAGCAGACGTGCCCCTCGTGCGGGCGAGGTGGGCTCGCTTGGGCAGGAGGGCTCGGGGCTGCTGCTCGCGCAGCCAGGCCCAGGGACGCTGGGCTGCGTCAGGGCGGCAGGTGTTGGTGCAGGCTGGAGGTGACCTTGCCTCTCTCCTGATGTCCCGTGGGAAGTTTGCTCTGGGATGCTCTTGTTCCCGGCCCTGCGGGTCCCACACCTCCCCGCTGTCCCGAGGCTGAATCTGCCGTCTACACTGGCGCAGCGTGCCCGGGGGCCGTGCGTGCGCTGACCGACTGTCCTTGCTCTCTGTTGTCCGCAGGTTGATGAAGAGGGAGTGCTGTGACCCTGTGCCCGTGACAGTCATTTCAGGTAAGCACTGCTCTGCCCTTCCCGTTCTGCCTTCAGAAACACCCTGGGCCTCCGACGGGAGGTGGTGGGGAGGGGGCTCAGGCTGGTGCAGGCCCTGCAGCCTTGCTCTGGGGGAAAATGGCCCGTTGGGCAGCGGGGATGGGGACCTGGCTGTGCTCAGGGGCAGCCATGGGGGGAGCTGAGGGCAGAAATGGGGTCTGCGAGGGCTGGCAAAGGGTGGCAGGGCTCGGGCTGCAGGGACGTGCTTGGGCAGGCTGTGGGCAGCCTGCAGCGATGAGTCAGGGCAGGTCATCGTGACATGGCGTGCTTTGAGGAGGCAGCAAGAGGAAAGGTCCCGGGGAGACTGGCTGACCAGGTCTGCCGGGCCCATCCAGGGGGATCCAGGGTGCCCCCTCTGATGGATTCCTCGGGGCCCATCCAGGGGGATCCAGGGTGCCCCCTCTGATGGATTCCTCAGGGCCCATCCAGGGGGATCCAGGGTGCCCCCTCTGATGGATTCCCCCAGGCCCGTCCAGGGGGATCCAGGATCTCTGTCTGGAACAAGCACCACTGGTCTCAGAGGACAGGAGGGTTCCTGGGCATCACACTGCTGTGGGTGCGTCTTCCAGCCCTAGCTGCTCAGATGCTGTCTCGCAATGGGACTTCTTCCTGCCCTGACTGAGCACACTGGACCCTTTGCAAGTGCTGCTGGTCCCCAGCACTGATGTGGCTGGTGATCATGTCACCCACAGCTGTACTCGTGGACTGGGTGCTGCATGCATGCTGCTCCACAGACAGGCTGAGGTCTTGGTGGGAGCTGGGTGCGAATGTGCAGTGCTGTGAAAGGCATTTTCTTGGCCGCACTGAGTCATTAAGGCGTTTGGTGCCACCTCTGTGGCCGCTGTCAGGCTGGCATGAGGGCAGGTGCAGCACCAGCTCTGTGTGCGCAGTGAACCTGCAGCACCATTGCTGGGGGGGGCCAGAGCTCACGTCCCGCCAAGGGAAGTGGAGCAATGGTGGGTGCCTCTGCCCCAGGGTGCCAGGCTGAGGGCAGGCGCGGCACAGGGTTCCTCCCAGTGCACCCAACGGGTCTGGGCAGGGCAGGGATGCAGCAGCTGCTGCCGTGACTGTGGTAGGGCCAGAGCCTGGCACAGAGGGAGAAAAGGGCAGACAGAGCTACGCGGGGGATGGGGAAGCATGGGGGACAGCATGGGAGAGGGGAGTGCGGAAGCTACTGGCCACAGCTGGTGGAGAAGCATCTGGAGCTGTAAGACACAGCTGAGGAAAGGCAGGAGATGTCCTGTGGGAGTGGGAGATGGCAAATGGCAAATGTCTGCCCATGATCTGGGGCTGGTCTGTCCCCTGCCTATCTATGTTCTTGGCTTGGTGGTGGGCCCGGTCTCCTGCCCTGAGTCGTGCCCTGCCCCGGCCTCTGCCCGCTCCGCTGAGCAGCCTCCTCCTCCCTCTCCACAGGGGTTCTTGGTGCCCAGCAAGGACCCCATCCCTTACCTGGCACAGTACTGACTGGGTCCTGCCAACAGAGGGTCTGGCTAACGCTGTGTTTGCACACCCGGAGTGTGTCCCCAAGGGTCTGTTCCCACCTACTGCTCGCCGTGCACCGGTGCAACCAGTGCTGGGCCTTGCAGGGGAGCAGGACTCCAGCTTCTGCCCCGTCCCCAGGCTGTGACCTGCCCACCCCCGTCACTGCAGACGTTTGCCATGTCCCACCCAGGCAAGGGATGAGCTGAGAAGCGAGGGACCCCCGTGCACCCGCACACCATGTGGACACCTCTGTGGGGCTGGGGCTCAGAAAGTCCTAGCCTCACCCAGCCCTTCTCCCTGTGCACTAGGCAGGCTGAGCTGTGTTGTGCAGCAAACAGCATATGTCAAGCTTCGGGGTGAAGGCTTGGAAACCAAAGGATGAAACAAAGGAAACATAAAATGCTAATGCACAAGAATAGTGGGTGCTTTTTCTGGTTTCAGCAGGCTGTTTTCAGAGCCTGCAGCTTCATTCCAGGACCCCTGAAGTGCGTTGCCACTTCACCTTGTAAATCCTCTGGATAATTCAGGCTGCCCGTGCAGGGCTGGCTGTGCCGCGTGGGCCGAGCAGCGTGGGCTGTGCCGCGTGTTTCCGTGCAGGGCTGGCTGTGCTGCGTGGGCTGTGCCGCGTGGGCCGCGCTGCATATTTCCGTGCAGAGGAGTTGCTGTGCTGTGCCGTGCTGTGCCGTGCTGTGCCATACGGTGCCATGCCATGTTGTGCCATGCTGTGCCATGCCGCACCGTGCCGTGCTGTGCCGCGCTGTGCCATGCCGCACCGTCCCGCGCTGTGCGGCGCTGTGCCGCGCTGTGCCATGCTGTGCCGCACCAGGCGGTTTGGGGCTGAGGAGCTGCTGCGTTGTGAGGGGTGCTTACCCGCAGGGCTGTGCTGGTTGTCTAAGCGCCGGCTGCCAGGGCAGGGCAGGTGCAGTCTTGAAATAAGTGCGGTGGGGATGCATTGCATTTGTACCGAGATGCGGGGATTCATCCAGGCTATTCTACTAGCTTGTGTGTTCAATTAAGTCAGTCCTGCCTGGTCCCAGAATACATCCATGGCTCACAGGGCCTAAATCTGATTGCGGTGGCAGCATCATTTCTGCACACTTGCAGCAGATCACTGCACAGCAGACAGTGCTCTGACCTGGTCCTCCTCGTTCTGCAGCAGAGCAGCAGATCCCAGGGGGAGCGGGCCCCATGGAGCTGGGCTGGGCGAAGGCAATCCCTGTGCAGGGCATGGTTCCCATCCCCAGAGGGGAAGGACTGACCTTCCCTGCTGCAGCAGGAGCCCCGGTCTGTGGGACACGGGGAGGCTGTGGCGGGGTCAGGAGCCTGGCATGGTCCTGCCCCACTCTGTCCTACCACGGCTGCCCGGCCGGCTCTGCCTGGAACCTTCCCCGTGTCCTGCCGGTGCAGCAGCTCTGCCCTGTGCCGGACGGGGCTGGTGGCAGGGCCGGGCAGGGTGCAGGGGAGGGTGCCAGAGACGATTAGCGTCTCAGTCCCAGACAAACAGATGGAGGCAGCGTTATCCTATTACCCAGGGGCTAAGCGGGAGAGGCTGAATGATGTGTTCAGCTGGCTGATCAGTGGGTGCTCTGGGCCCCGGCAGCAGCAGGATGTTTCTCTGGGGTGGCAGCCACCCGAACACCAGCTCTGGATAGTGTCTGCGCCCAGACAGGACCAAGTCCCTGGGAACAGGTCAGATATACGCTGCTAAACGTGGGGTCAGCACTGCCAGTCCTGGACTCCGAGCTCTGCTGCTGTGGCCTGCAGCTTTGGCAGGGAGGTCAGGGCGCCTGCGAGGCCGGGCTGCGCTGGGGCTGCGCCGGGGCTGCGCTGGGGCTGCGCCGGGGCTGCGCCGGGGTTTGCAGGGGCTGTGCTGGGGCAGGGCTGTGGCTGAGCGAGGGGATGGGGATGAACCCTCACTGGTGGTGATGATGAGGGTCTGGTAGGTCCTGGCAGCAGCAGGGCTGTCCGGGTTGCTTTGTGGATTGTGTAATTCCTGGGGGTCCTCAGGTTTCTTGCTCCTTGCAGTGTCGTGCTCCCCCTAAGCTGGAGCTGAGGAGCGGGGGCACGGCGCGGGCTGCAGCAGGGACAGGTCAGGGCTGAGGTCTGTGCAGCGCTGCAGCTGAGCAGGCTGCCAGCCTGGGCCGTGGCATCGCCCGCGCACGGAGGGGCTGGGTGTTTGCCTGCTGTGCTGCCGTGGGTCTGTGCCCGCTGCCCACTGTGCACACGGAGGTGCTTGCTGAGGTGAGGGCTGGAGGTATGCAGACCTAATGCTCGGGTTTACCTCTCCTTGGGCTCTGCCGCGTTCCTGGGCTGTGCTAACCTGCAGCTGTGCCCAGCGGTGCTGTGGGGAGATGGAGGGAGCAGATGTGCTCCCTGACAGCCTGTCCATGGTGGGGCAGGCTCCAGGGCCTTGTTCCTCCTGGCTGTGTCCTCACGTGTGTCTGACCCAGGCATGTTCCTCTCCTGCATTGATGAGCTGACGGTGTGTGTGGGGTCCTAAAGCTCTGGCTCCACATGAGGAGCTGAAGGGGGTTCAGCGACTGGTGGGACGGGAGGAGATGCCAGCCCGTCCAGTGCACATCTCTGGACAGAGGTGTCTGTGGGCAGGCTGGTCCATGGGGCTCTGGAAGGGTTTGACTCCCTGCTCTGGTCTTGGTGGTGATTTCCAACTGCTCTCGTGGTCCTGTTCGTGGTGCAGGTCTGTCCCTGTCCCTGCTGGTCCCCGCGGCAGCGCTGACCGGGCAGGCAGCAGGCTGTGAGGGGTGCAGCATGGGAGGACCCCGACCGGCGTGCACAGGGCCTCGCACGTGCTCTGCGCGAGCATGTAGCTGTAGTTACCAAGGTGACTGTGTTAAGTGGTGTTCCTATGGCTACGCACCGCTGGTGCTCAGAGTTACTGCGGGGGGAGCGTGCGAAGCCCCCAGGATCCCCGGTGCCTCCCGGTGAGGCTGTTCCCGTTGCAGCTGTCCCCTGGCTCTGTTCTGAGACACCTTCCCGGGGTGGGAGAGGCTGCGCGGGCAGCTCTTGGTGCTGGACTGCCCCACGGGCGGTCTGATAGGGCTGAGTTACAGAGTTTGCGCTCCAGCCCCTCATTCCTGCTCCTTTGTCATTGTTCATCGCCAGTTGTGCTTTAGAGGAACGGCTACAGTTGCGAGCTGCTCCTGACAAAAGCCACCAGGACAAAATGGGCTTGGTTTTAAGCTGGGCCAGCTGGCGGCGTGGGCTGCCTGTGTGTCTGCGTGTCCAGCCCAGGAGCGGGAGTGAGCGCACAGGGATGGGGACAAGGACCAAACCGCTCTGTCCCAGTGGTACCACTGGAACGCCAGTGTCACGCAGTGCCAGCATGCACGTGCTGTCCTGCCCATCAGACCGCTGTCCCACCTGCCCAGCTTGCCAAGGACAGGGGCTGCGTGGCCAGGCAGTGGGCAGGGCTGAGCTTGGCAGTGGCTGTGCTGCCCTAAGCCACAGTCAGGGCTGTGTGGCCAGTGCCTGGCACCGAGTAGCACTGTACCCTGTGCGGGGGCCACAGGGACAGAGGGAGGCTTTGCTGGCCTGTGCTCCTTCTTCATGGTTGGGACAAGCCTGTGGCTGCTGCTCCCCCACCGTGGGGCCGGGGGTCCTGGCTGGGGGTGTGGGCTCCTGTGCTGTGCAGGCTGGCAGGGAGCTCTGCTGCCCATTGGGCCACCTCCGAGGGCTCTGGCTCCTTCCTGCAAGGGGGGAGACCTGTGTCCCCCCGGGGCGATGGGGCAGGGATGGGGCGGGCAGTGCAGCCATGTCCTGGAGCTGTGGATGCACAGCACTGTGGGAGGTGGGCGGCCAGGAGCCCGGCAGGGCTGGGGCCTATGGGAAGCACACGTGTTGTGGGCCAGGGATTGCTGATGTCTGTCCTGTTGGCCTGAAGGGTCGTCTCCAGCTGGGACAGTGGCAGGAGTGAGCAAAATGCCTTTGCTTTGGCCAAGTGGGGCTGTGCCAGGGTCAGTCCGGCAGGGAGTTGGCTCCTGTGGTTTTGTGGGGCTGCACTCACTGGTGGCCGAGCAGCGGGTTCCTCTCCTGCAGCGGTGTGGCGGTGTGCAGCAGACACAGGACAACTCTCGGGACCCCCTGTGCCAAAGGCTGTTGGCCCAGAACTCTGCTGACAGGTTTCCCTACAAATCGTCACCAGCCGTGCTCTGCAGCTGCCTCCACGTGTGCGTGTGCTGGGGAGCTCGGGGTGCCCCTGCCCCTTTGCCGGGCACTCAGATGAGCCCGGTGTGTCCAGGCCTGCACTGCGTGGGCAGGGGATGCTGCTCCTCGTCCCGCTGCCCCTCGCTGGGGTCAGCTCTGCTCTGCTGTCACCCTGGGAAAGGCGAGCGCTGGGGCAGCGAGCTTGCTCCCATGAGCAGCGTGTTTGGGGACTTGCCCTTTAATCGTCTGCACACGCCCAGTGACCCGCTAACCCTGGCAAACAAAGAGAGGGAAAATCACTTGGCGGGAGAATTACCCGTCAGGCCCTGTCGGGCGCTGCGGCCATGGGCAGGCTGATCAATGAGCGCTGCTCCCGCTCCCCGTTAGCTCTGCACATCCCGGCACGCTGGGACGCTGCGCACAGCCTGTGCCTGCGTGCCCGCCTGCGTGGGTCAGGTCTGGGGACACGGGCAGCGATGGCAAAGGACAAGGTCGGGCTGTACAGACTGCTCTGTGCTGCCCCTCACGTGGGCTGGGCCGGAGCCACGGCAAACAGCAGTGCTGACTGACCTGCCTGTGCCCAGATAAGCAGTGGGGACGGCTCCGGCATGGCGGGCCCTGGCTCTGGGCAGGGCCATGCCGGGCCCCTGGCACGGAGCTGGCAGGATGCTGAGGAGCGGCCCTGGGCCCGTGGGAACGTGGCCCGTGGGAGCCCCAGACTCCCGACACCCCAGACGGGGCCTTGAGCTCGGGCCTCATGGTGTGGGCAGAGCAGCACAGTCCCTCCTGCTCCCCGTCCCCCCCGCAGAGGCCACCGTGCCTTCCACAGTGCTGCAACCATCGACCGTGCATTCCAGCCGCTGCTGCAGCCGCCCCTGGTAAATCAGTAACGTCTGGCCTGTGTGAGAGGACGGCTCTGCTTGTTCCATGGGCATCGCCAGCCAAGCGAGAGCGGATGCTCCCCGATGCTTTGAGGTGAGGGCTTGGCTCCCTGCAGTGGCGCGGGAGGGCTGGGGGCTCTGGGCAGGGCTGCTGAACATGACCCGGGGCTCCCCGGTCCTGGCAGGACTCGGGGTGCACGCAGAGCCAGGGCCAGGCTCGGTGCGGTTGCAGAAGTGGAGCCTGGGGTGCTGTGGCAGCTGCTGGAGCAGGCGTTGGGTCCGGTCTCAGGACGGGCAGCACCGCCTGGGGCTCCGTGGCCGTGTCTGCGGGGCTGGCAGGGCAACGGCAACGCTGGTGCAGGTGGGTGGCTGGGCTGCCTTGTCCCTGGGGCAGATACCTGGGTGCTGGTCTGGAGTCAGCCAGGCGACGTCTGTCCTAGTTGGTCCTTTCCCTAGCAGAGAGGCAGAGGCAGTGCCCCAACGGCTTGTTTCGCCGCAAACAGCCCCAGCACGTGGGGCCGTTTGCAGCGATCCCAGCAGTGACAGCCCCACGTGCTGCTCTCCACACCCGCCCCAGCAGCGACACCCGAGCAGGATGCCGGGTCTCCCCTCGGCCCCCACTGCTGTGTCCACCCACAACCTCCGTGAGGCACAGGGACCTGGTGCAGGCTGTGCCCTGCCCGGGGGGAGGGCTGGGGTGTCTGTGCTTCTCCCACACACCAGCACGACCCAGGTACCCAGTCCTTGCCAAGTCGGTGCTGCAGTAGCTGTTGCTCCCGGCCGTCACTCCCAGAAAGCAGCACTTGTGCTAGGCAGCAGCCGCCTGCAGCCTCTGGTACCGTGCCCAAAGCGCCAGCCCGTGCTGTGCAGACACACCTGGATGTGGTGAGCCAGGTGCTCCCACGCTGGCATGTCTCGGGGC
The DNA here is from genome assembly GCF_036013445.1 of Caloenas nicobarica. Lineage (NCBI taxonomy): Eukaryota > Metazoa > Chordata > Aves > Columbiformes > Columbidae > Caloenas > Caloenas nicobarica. Next base: position 356,445 of record NC_088245.1, read on the forward strand.
ACCCTGTTCCTCAGAAGGCCAGGCCATTCAGGAGTCACAGAGCCACTGGGCATGTGAGCGGCAGGAGCAGCCGGGGCGGGCTGGCTGTGAGGGTGGCTGTACGTGGGGAGGCAGGCGCTGGAGAGAGCAGGGAGTTTAACCTGATTCAGACAGGGAAAACTGCCAGCCCCAGGCAGGCTGCAGTGCTTGCTGTAGTAGTCTGGTGCTTGGAGATTTTTGCAAGACAGTGTGGCTGCATGCAGGTTAATGCACTCAGCTGCTTGTGGCCACGATGCTGGGGTGGCCAACAGCCCCTGCTGAGGAAGATGCAGGAGGTGTGCAGTTCTGCTTTGCCCCCATGCTGACACTTGTGAGATCTCCCTTGATTCTGGAAGGATGGTTGCTGTTGCGGTGTCAGCTGCTGTTATCCTTGTTTTGTTTCAGTGCTCCCTAGCGGACTGCTGCAATCCGTGGGACTGCTGCTCAGGCAGGGCTGAGACCTCCCTGCGATGCGCGTTCTGGGTGACAGGGGCTTTGAAGCCTGGAAAGGCAGGAGCCATGCACAGGACTCCTTTGGAAGTGTGTTCTTTTGTGTCCCTAAGTATGAATCCAACCTGCGACTGGTCCCTGTGACCGAGGCCCCTCCTGAGTCTGTCAGTCCCTCCAAGTGCGGCCCTGGCGTAGGGGCTTGCCATGCAAGAGGAGACAGTGTAAATGGCACTTGTTTAGCCTGCAAAGTGAAGTCTGAGTGTGGATCTAATTGCTGCCTGTGATACGTATATAAATACTTACATAAACAAAGGAGGAGAGAAGAGCTGCACAGGCTAACAGACAATGCTGACGCAAGAGTGGGGTGAACTAGCCATGAATGTGTGGGCTAGAAATTAGGCCATTCCTAACCGTCACTGCAAAGAAGGGTCTGAAACGGCTTTCCAGGAAGAGGAGAGAGGGTGAGAGGAGACCTGGAGGAAGGAGTTTGGTGCGAGGATTTCAGACGTGTTGCTGAGGTGCCAGCAGCCCTGTCCCTGAGGATGCCCAGAGCAACCTCTGCAGCCCGCACTGGCCCCACGCGGCGCTGGGCTCTCGTCCCGGCTGCAGGGCCTGGTGCTGATACTGGCAGCAGCCGCAGCCTTTGCACCCCCTTTGGGCTCCTTGCTCTGCCACCGCCGGAGTGGCCGGAGCTCCCACCTCCCTGGAGGGGTGCTGGCTTCCCGTCCAGGAGATGTTCCAGCCACCATCCCTGCTGCGCCCGCCTCAGTTTCATCCTGCTCTTACCACATCCTGGTGCTGCTGGTCTTCTCCAGATCTTACCTGTTGCACCTTTGCAGCTCCCAGCAGTAGTGCCAGCACTGCACATTCCCCAGGATTCTCCCAGCCTTCCCTCCAGAGGAAAAGCCGTTCAGTGTCACACAGCGATGGCTGTGGGTCTGCATTGCCTCTAACCCGGGGCACCTGGAGCCCTGACAGAGAATTCGGAAGGTGCTGGAGCAGGGTTGAGCAGCCTGGCGGGGGATGATCCCCGTGGCATGGCTGTCCTTGATGGGGGATCTGTGAGGGATGGCAGGGCAGGTGGCAGTGACAGTGGGAACGGTGGAGAGTGGGACAGGCCATCAGGGAACACGGTTTCTCACAGTTAAGAGGTAAAGGTCACTGGACTTTACAACCTCTTGTGAGGGCTCTTGCAAAGAGTATTTGCAAATCCAAATAAACTGCTCTGCTCTGGGTTTCACTTTGGTGCTCCTGGTGGCATGTGCAGAGAGCTCTGCTAGTCTAGCGAGGTGTGACTTTCTTTGATGGAAGTATTACTGATTGGTTCCTGTCACTGTAAAACCTTCTTGAAAGATTTTGTAACTCTCTCTGATGATTTTTCATCGGTATTTCCTGGTGTTAGAATAAGACTCATTGGATTATAATTTCTAAGATACTCAACTTGTATCTTTTTTCAAGATAAGTGATTTTTTTTTCCTTAGCAGAGAAGTTGATTTAATAAAAGAAAATGAATATGAATGACTCTGCAAGTCTATAATGGAGTTTGGGGGTGGGGGTGGCCAGTGCATTTTTCGAACCATTCACAGTTGTGTCTTAAACATTATTGCGAACTAATGAGGTACCAGAAGATTGGGAAAAAAAGCAAGAATAATCCTGACAATTACCATATGGAGCATTTAGTTTCTCCCCCTAGTGAAATAACAAGACAGAAAAAAAATGAAAGAAATAAAATTGCTGAACAGCACTAGTTGAACAGAATGGCGGGCAGTGGACCGCAGGTGCGGGCTCAGATGGCGCTGCCGCCAGCCTGGCGGGGGGACATTTGTCCCTGAGAAGCCACGAGCTGGGGCCACCTCTGCCTGTGGGACACCCCGGCTGCAGGACTGGTTAGGGACACATCCTGGCCTGCCCAGTTTGTCACCGCAGGGCAGTATCTGGCTGAAGCAGCACGAAGGGACAGTTGTGGCATTGCTCTCACTTAAAGCCCAGTGTGTGGAGGGGAGGAAGGCAGCAGGTGGGACCCAGCCCCTCTGCAGCCGCGCACGTTCAGGGGAAAGCTGTAGCATCTGGGCAGTCTTGTGCAGGATGGTGCCCACTGTCAGGGAGGCGGGCCCCTGCCTCACGGGACCGGCATGGCTCTGGGGAGCGGACGGGCAGAGCTCGGGATACTTCCCCTGTGCCTTCATGCCGATGGGTCTGCACCCAAAGTGTTCCTCTGCGCTGGCTGCAGCTCTCGGGTCCCACCAGCTCTGTGAAGGTTCCTCTGCGCTGGCTGCAGCTCCTGGGTCCCACCAGCTCTGTGAAGGTTCCTGTGCTGGCTGCAGCTCCTGGGTCCCACCGGCTCTGTGAAGGTTCCTGTGCTGGCTGCAGCTCTCAGGTCCCACCGGCTCTGTGAAGGTTCCTGTGCTGGCTGCAGCTCTCAGGTCCCACCAGCTCTGTGAAGGTTCCTGTGCTGGCTGCAGCTCTCAGGTCCCACCAGCTCTGTGAAGGTTCCTGTGCTGGCTGCAGCTCTCAGGTCCCACCGGCTCTGTGAAGGTTCCTGTGCTGGCTGCAGCTCTCGGGTCCCACCAGCTCTGTGAAGGTTCCTGTGCTGGCTGCAGCTCTGAGGTCCCACCAGCTCTGTGAAGGTTCCTGTGCTGGCTGCAGCTCTCAGGTCCCACCAGCTCTGTGAAGGTTCCTGTGCTGGCTGCAGCTCTCGGCTCCCACCAGCTCTGTGAAGGTTCCTGTGCTGGCTGCAGCTCTGAGGTCCCACCAGCTCTGTGAAGGTTCCTGTGCTGGCTGCAGCTCCTGGGTCCCACCAGCTCTGTGAAGGTTCCTGTGCTGGCTGCAGCTCTCGGCTCCCACCAGCTCTGTGAAGGTTCCTGTGCTGGCTGCAGCTCTCGGCTCCCACCAGCTCTGTGAAGGTTCCTGCGCTGGCTGCAGCTCTCGGGTCCCACCAGCTCTGTGAAGGTTCCTGTGCTGGCTGCAGCTCTCAGGTCCCACCAGCTCTGTGAAGGTTCCTCTGTGCTGGCTGCAGCTCTGAGGTCCCACCAGCTCTGTGAAGGTTCCTCTGCGCTGGCTGCAGCTCTCGGGTCCCACCAGCTCTGTGAAGGTTCCTGCGCTGGCTGCAGCTCCTGGGTCCCACCAGCTCTGTGAAGGTTCCTCTGCGCTGGCTGCAGCTCTTGGGTCCCACCAGCTCTGTGAAGGTTCCTGCGCTGGCTGCAGCTCCTGGGTCCCACCAGCTCTGTGAAGGTTCCTGTGCTGGCTGCAGCTCCTGGGTCCCACCAGCTCTGTGAAGGTTCCTGTGCTGGCTGCAGCTCCTGGGTCCCACCAGCTCTGTGAAGGTTCCTCTGCGCTGGCTGCAGCTCCTGGGTCCCACCAGCTCTGTGAAGGTTCCTGTGCTGGCTGCAGCTCTCGGGTCCCACCAGCTCTGTGAAGGTTCCTGTGCTGGCTGCAGCTCTCGGGTCCCACCAGCTCTGTGAAGGTTCCTGTGCTGGCTGCAGCTCTCAGGTCCCACCAGCTCTGTGAAGGTTCCTGTGCTGGCTGCAGCTCTCAGGTCCCACCAGCTCTGCAAAGGTTCCTGCGCTGGCTGCAGCTCTCGGGTCCCACCAGCTCTGTGAAGGTTCCTCTGCGCTGGCTGCAGCTCTCGGGTCCCACCAGCTCTGTGAAGGTTCCTGTGCTGGCTGCAGCTCCTGGGTTCCACCAGCTCTGTGAAGGTTCCTCTGCGCTGGCTGCAGCTCTCGGGTCCCACCAGCTCTGTGAAGGTTCCTGTGCTGGCTGCAGCTCCTGGGTCCCACCAGCTCTGTGAAGGTTCCTCTGCGCTGGCTGCAGCTCTCGGGTCCCACCAGCTCTGTGAAGGTTCCTGTGCTGGCTGCAGCTCTCGGGTCCCACCGGCTCTGTGAAGGTTCCTGTGCTGGCTGCAGCTCTCGGGTCCCACCAGCTCTGTGAAGGTTCCTCTGCGCTGGCTGCAGCTCTCGGGTCCCACCAGCTCTGTGAAGGTGCAGTTGTACGTGTGTGCCCAGCTCAGGGGTCTGTTCTCTGTGAGGGCAGACACAAGTGTGTGTTGCCATTGTCCCATCTGTTCCAGGGTCTGTCCCCTCTGTATGGATGCCTGCCCATAGGATGCAGTCAGACCATGTGCTGCTTGTATTTCTCGTGGTTTATCTGCTTACTGTGTGCATTTTTCCAAGCAGAACTCTGTGTTCCTCTTGCTCTTGTTTCTGATTTCTTTAGGGCCTTTTCACTTGCCTCCTCCTGGTTTCACACTGCATTCATTAAGGTGCTGTTTGGTTCCTTCTTCCAAGGCACTAATAAAAGTCAGGCCCTGTCTCACGCCGAGCCCGTGGCAGCAGCTGAACAGCTGTGGTGACAGCTCATTTTGCGGCCAGCGCGGGTTGTGACAGGTCCTGCCAAGGGTCTGTGCGGTCCCTGTCCTGTCCCCACCCCTCGCCGCTGGGTGCTCCTCACGGCCCGGCCGTTCGCTCTGCCTCCTGGTCCTGCTGCGTCTGCATGTGCGAGGACAGACCAGCCCCCTGAGCGCAGGGCCACCCCGGCCTGTGCCCCGGGACGGCTCGCTGCTGGTGGCAAACTGGGAGAGCCCCATGGACCTGCGCTCCGAGGCTGCAGTTTGCTTCTCTCGGCCTCGAGCCGTTCGCTATGACTCCGCCATGTGCAGGCCGCAGCTGCTGCCTTCCCAGTTCAGACTTTCCATGCTCCCCTCTCTGGCCCTTTGGCAGATATTTTTGCCATCTCCCTTCCTGACCACTCTTAACTCCTTTGTCTTTTGTGCTATGAGACACCTCAGCCAGCGGCTCCTTGGCTGTTTGTGACTCATGGTCATTTCACCCACTTCTTCCCCTCACCAGCTCCACCTCGTCCCTGGTGTCCCTGACTCAAAGCCGCAGAGCCCAGCCTGTTCCCCGCAGCCCTCGCTTTTGCTGGGTGGCTTTTTCTGCTCAAAGCCTGCGTCCCGTCGCCTGAGACCTGCCAGCACGTGCTCTGCAGAGCTGCAGTTCTGATGTGGCTCTACCTTGGGCCTGCATGGATGCTGGATGGGGTACGCTGTGTGCCCCATGGAGCAGGAGGATTTACACAGGATGGGGTACGCTGTGTGCCCCATGGAGCAGGAGGATTTACACAGGATGGCGTATGCTGTGTGCCCCATGGAGCAGGAGGATTTACACAGGATGGGTACGCTGTGTGCCCCATGGAGCAGGAGGATTTACACAGGATGGGGTACGCTGTGTGCCCCATGGAGCAGGAGGATTTACACAGGATGGGTACGCTGTGTGCCCCATGCAGCAGGAGGATTTACACAGGATGGGGTACGCTGTGTGCCCCATGGAGCAGGAGGATTTACACAGGATGGGTACGCTGTGTGCCCCATGCAGCAGGAGGATTTACACAGGATGGGTACGCTGTGTGCCCCATGGAGCAGGAGGATTTACACAGGATGGGGTACGCTGTGTGCCCCATGCAGCAGGAGGATTTACACAGGATGGGGTACGCTGTGTGCCCCATGGAGCAGGAGGATTTACACAGGATGGGGTACGCTGTGTGCCCCATGGAGCAGGAGCCTTTCCGATGCCACTGGTCTCGTCTCCTCTCACTCCAGTGCCCTGCTAGAGACCTGTTCTCAGACTGGGAGACACAGGAGAGCTGCAGTGGGACAGGCACCCAGGGAAGCCATGGCTTTGGCTTTCTTTACTGCTGGGCGAGAATGTTTTCTCATACCTTAAAAAGGGACTGACTGGAGATGACTGAAACTCTCATGGCACCGTGTCCTCCTGCCCGGGCACAAAGGCTGACCCGTGCCAGGGTGGCACTGAGTTCCAGGCGCAGGGAGGCTGGAGACTCCCTGCTCCTTGCATCCGTGAAGCAGCAGCAGCAGACGGGACCTGCAGCTCTCCAGCAGAGGGGTGCAGGTGCGGATTGAAGGAAAGGAGCCCAGGGACCAGCGGGTTGCTCCTGGGCTGATCTCATTGTTTGTCATGATGAGGCCATGATTTCCATTTTGGGGCTAGTGCCACAGACTTGCAGCGCTCGTGCTCCAGGACCTGTTAGACTCCCCTGTAACCCTGAACTCCCCGGTCTGTGGATACAGCCTCCCTGCCTGTCTCGCCTGTTCTTGGTGCGGGCATTTGCAGCAGATGCTGCTCCAGCTGGGAGGGTTGCGTGGGGCTGGCTGCCCTGGCACAGTCTGGCTCTCACCGATGCCGTGTGCAGTCCCTCGGCCTCAGGCTGGGAGGGCTGAAGGAAGAGCCATTACTCATTTCCTGGACAGATCCAGGCCATACCGTAAATCTGTCCAGCTCTCAGTGGTTTGGGGGCTATTTCTGTTTCAGGATTGTCACGCCGATTAAAGCCTTGACTCCCAGCCAGTGATGGACCGGACACAGTCCCATGCACAGTCCTGCAGGGCTCAGCCCAGCGTCCCATCTGCTCTTGGAAGGGCAATCGCTGGCCTGGCCCTGCCTGGGAGCAAGGGCTTGACCTGCTGAGCAGGCAGGGACCTCCTGGCTTTAATTAGCCCTCACTGGCAGGGGCACTGGCAGAAATAGCAGCCCGTGGTGGCAGCTGCTTGCGTCCCCACTCTGTGCTGGAGCCAATGTTGTCTGTGCCTGCCACCACTCCAGTGTGTGCACACACGGATTATCTGAGACAGGTCTCTGGAGCAGGAACACAGGTCAGCCATCATCCTGCTCCCAAAACCCTGGCACAAAGGCACTGCTGCATCGTGTTGTCCAAGCAGGAGCCGGCTGGGAAAGCCCCTGGCAGACAGCCCCACTCCTGGTGGGCTGGTGGAGGTGTTCCCGGAGCCTGGTGGAGCTGTTCCTGCAGCCCAGGGCCAGCCCTGCTGTGTGTGGGAGTGCATGGGCGCGCTGGGTGGCGACCGCCTCTGAGCAGGGGCTTTGGGGACCCCGCAGTGGGCAGCACTCCAGCTACTGCATGGTGAACAGTTGGCAGGGCCAGAACCAAGACCTTTCCCTGTAAAACCCAGAGACAGGCAGGGTGCTGAGCCCGCCTGAGTCACACCTACTTGTCCTGCTGATGTCCAGCCTCCATCATGAGTCCTCCCGGCAGATGGGGAAGGAGCCAGGCAGGCCCCCCATATATGCTGGTGTTGATGTGGAGATGGAGGATCATGGTTGCAGATGGAGGACAAGGCCACTGGGATGAACTGCAGGCACTTATGGTGGTGTGGAGAGAAGACAGTTGATCAAAGAAGGCAGTTGATTGAAGGAGCAGAGCAGGCCCCAGAAGCTGGGACAACCCGTCCTTTGCCCCAGGGCACCGTGTCCAGCCCCTCTGTGCTGGCCCTGGTGCATGCAGTGCACTCCCAGGGGGAGCAGAGGCGCTGGGGTTGCTGTGCCCGATGGGGTCAGCCCAGCGCAGGTGCATGCTTTGCTGCCCCGTCCCTCTGCCAGGATGAGGATGGGTCCCCTGGGGTGGCTGGTGGGAGCCACTGCAATGGGGGCTGTGCCCGCTGCGGCGGTGGGGAGGGCTTGCCGTTGCCGTTGGCCCTTGCTGGGGGGGCGATAGGGGGGCACTTGTGGGGATCCCTGCATGGTGTGGGGCTTCTCTGTGAGGTCCCTGACTTGGGGATTCCCGTGTAGGGTGGGGCTGGTCCTCTGCAAGGCCCCCAACCTGAGGATCCCTGTGTGGAGGGTGTCCCGGCAGGGTCCCTGCCATGGGGAACCCCGTGGGGCTGCCTCTGCCAGATTCCTGTGTGGCTGGCTGGGGAGTCCTGAGGAGGTTCTCTGCGGAGGGCAGTCAGGGGTCCTGTATGAGCTCCCTGCGACGGTGGGCTGGGTGGAGCGTGGGGGTCCCGCACCGGGCCCCTGCCGGAGCTTCCCCCCCAGGTCCCCGAGTGGAGGTTGGGCGTCCTCTGCCGGGTCCCCCCGCGGGGGTGCCCGTGTGCGGTGTGGGGATCCCATCCCCGCCGGGGGGGCGAGATCCCGCGGGGTCCCTTCAGGGCTGCCCATGTGCAGGGTGGGGGTCCCTGGCCCCTGCCGGGGGATGGTCCCAGCGCTCACCGCTTCTCCTCACCCCGCAGGGCCCCCGGGCGGGCTGTGAGCGCGGCCCCCGGTGCCGGAGCCGGTGCCGGCCGCCCCGCCGCGCCGCACGGAGCATGCCTCTGAGCCCCGCCGGCAGCAAACATGAGAGCCCGGAGTCGCCGCCGCCAGAGCAGCCGCCGCCGCCGGAACGACAGCCCCGCGCCGCCGCCGGGGAGCCGGGAGCCGGCCTGCGGGAGGAGACGCGGCTCGACCCGGCCCGGGGCCCCGGCGGGCCCCGCTCCCCCAAGCTGGCGGCCCCGGCGCGCATGGAGGAGCCCGCGCCCGGCGCCATCGTCGTCCGCATCGGCATCCCCGACCTCCAGCAGACGGTGAGTGCCCGCCCCGACCCGCACCCCGACAGGCCCCGCTCCGCGACGGCTGCCGACCCAGCACCACCCGCCAAACTTCGCACCGCCGCGGGCGGGGGGCGGCCGGCCACGGCCCCGGCAGGACGGCGCGCTGCTGCCCCGCGCTCTGTTGCCGCGTTCCCCGGCGCCCCGCTCCCCATAGCCCCGCTCCCTGGTGCCCCGCTCCCCATAGCCCCGCTCCTTATTGCCGCACTCCCCATAGCCCCGCTCCCCATAGCCCCGCTCCCCGGTGCCCCGCTCCCCATAGCCCTGCTCCCTATTGCCGCACTCCCCATAGCCCCGCTCCCCGGTTGCGCCGGCTCCCCATAGCCCCGCTCCCCGGTTGCCCCGGCTCCCCATAGCCCCGCTCCCCTTTCCGCAGAGCCCGGCGCGGAGGCGGGCGGAGCGGGCCGGGCAGCGGCTGCAGCGCTGCCTTTCGGGGCGCTCCGGGGCCCCGGCGCGGCCGTAGCTCGGGGCCACTCCCGCCGCCGTGGGTCCGCACCGGCCCGGGACCGGCTGCGCTCCGAGCGCGGGGGCGGCGGGGCTGGACGCGGGGAGCGGGCGCAGCTCGGGAGGCTCCAGCACCGGCGTGGCACCGGCACCGGTACTGCTCCAGCGCTGGCTCCGGTACCGGCGGGGCCGGGCTGCGGGAGCCCGGAGCCGCAGCGCCGGGAGCTGAGGCTGCTCCTTGCGGGCAGTGCGGGCAGGCAGGACCGGGCAGGCTGTGCGGGCGGCAGGGCTGTGCCGAGCCGGGTGTGAGGGTGCGTGGGCTGTGCGTGGGTGCCGATGTGACCGCAGCAGGTGCCGGGTGTCAGGCCCGGGTGCAGCGCAGCAGGTTGGGCGTGTAGGGTGCACCGCTGCGCTGGACGGCAGTGCGGTGCGCTGTGGTGTGCTGGGCCACCGTGCCGCAGGCAGGACATGCAGGTGTGACCTGCCGGGAGCCGAGGTGTGACACAGGAGTCACGGGCATCATGGTGTGTTGGCCAGGGTGGCTGTGAAGTGTGGCACGGAGGGGCAGGGGGTGGAACGGCGGCTGGTTATCCCAGGCACAGCAGGTGTCTGGCAGAGCGCGGTGAAGCGTGGGGTGGCTGTTACAGACCGGGGCAGTGCTGAGGGTCACCTGGGATGCTGGCTGCTCGGGGGGAGCGAGTGCTTGGAGTCTGAGCTTGGTCAGTGCAGGGCAAGACTTCAGTGAAGGGCTGCAGTAACTGTGGCCCTAATGAAGAGTGCTCATTAGAGCTGGAGCATTGGGGGTGTGTGGGCTACGAGGCACAGGGAGCCTGTGCTCCGGGATGAGGTATTGTGGGCAGGAGAGGGCTGAAGGGTGGGGAGAGGTGAGGAGGCAGAAACCTGGGGAGAGCAGAGCATTTCTGGGGGTGCAGAGGACTGCAGGAAGCGAGAGCACACTTCTTTGGTGGGGAAGGAGTTCTCTTGGGCACTGCTGTGGGGGTCCTGCTCGGTGAGGGAGGGGCAGCGGCTGGGGCCAGAGAGCTTGCGAGAGCATGCTGGCGCTGGGGCTGAGCGCTGGGCTGAGGTGCTGGCACGCTCACAGGCACGGCTCTGCAGGCTGCGCTGCCAAGCGCTGGGGAGCGGCAGAGACAGGCGAGGCAGCGCTGCCTTTGCTGTCGAAGAATTGGACAGATGCTCTGCTCTAGGGAGGACTGACCTTGTGCTGCAGAAAGGGCTTTACAGCTGCTCGCTCCTACCACAGCCTCTGCTTGGGTCGTGAGCAATGCTCTCAGAGACACAGGGTCTGCTCTTTCCCTTCACTGCTGTAGTAGCCCCATCAGGTCCTCCTGTCATCCCTGTGCAAACCCATCCCTGAGCTGATGCACAGACACAGGTCTCATCCTGCCCCAGCCCTTGCCCCAGATCCTGTTGTGAGGTGCAGGATGGGGCAGCGCCCAAGGACTGTCAGTGAGGGCCCTTGCTCTGCACGTTGCCCGGTATCCAACTCTGCTTTGCTGTTCTTGGGCACGGCTGTGCACCTCTCCGCACCTCCCTTCCTGCCTTTGTTTTGGGAGTGTGTGTGGGCATCGGAGGAAGCGGCGGCGCTGGAGTCAAAGTGATGGTGTGTTGTAATTCCCACCCTCTTCCTCCTCACAAGTCCTCCACTGCAACCAGGGGATAGTCCCACAGTCGGAGTGAAGCAGCTCAGCTTTGCCAGACCGAAGATGGCAAAGAATGGGGCACTGTGCAAAGCAGAGCATCTCTGCATGTGTAAAGCAGGAATTTCCCTCCCAGATCTCCTTCCCCAAGGGGCAGATGCTTATCAGAGAGCTGGAAATGTTTCTGGTGCAACCTCCATGGGCTGGGGGTGGGAGCCAGCGGAGTAGGAGCCCTTGCGGAGCCCTGGGGGCTGCCTGGGGCTGGGGGCTGGTGGCGTTGCTGCCCCGGGACAGCGGCGAGGTGGCAGGGGTGCGGGCAGGGGTGCGGGCAGGCAGTGCAGGGGTGCAGGCAGGGGTGCGGGCAGGCAGCGCAGGGGTGCAGGCAGGCAGTGCAGGGGTGCAGGCAGGGGTGCGGGCAGGCAGCGCAGGGGTGCAGGCAGGCAGCGCAGGGGTGCAGGCAGGGGTGCGGGCAGGCAGCGCAGGGGTGCGGGCAGGGGTGCGGGCAGGCAGCGCAGGGGTGCAGGCAGGCAGTGGTGCAGGCAGGGGTGCGGGCAGGCAGCGCAGGGGTGCGGGCAGGCAGTGCAGGGGTGCAGGCAGGGGTGCGGGCAGGCAGCGCAGGGGTGCGGGCAGGCAGCGCAGGGGTGCGGGCAGGGGTGCGGGCAGGCAGTGCAGGGGTGTAGGCAGGGGTGTGGTGGGGATGGGTGAGAGCACCATGGCACTCGCATCCTGGCAAGCGCAACCTGCACACCGCCAGCCTGGCTGCAGCACAGAGGAATTCACTGCAGTCACGGCTCAGGGCTCTGGTTTGCAGCGCGAGTAGCGAGCTCGGTGGCCATGCACGGCGCTCGTGGACAGGCAGCACTGCCCGGCCAGCCCTGTCCCTGCTGCCCGGCCCCCGGGGCAGCGCACGGGATCTCATGGGGTGCAGGTGGGAGCTGGCGGCTGTGCTGTGGCACCTGCTCCCCGGCACAGCAGAGAGGGGCAGGGTGCAGGAGATGTGGGTGCAGCACCCTGCAGCGCAGCCTGCCCTGGGAGCTGTGGGAGGCAGGACGGTACCAGGCTGCTCTGTCAGACCCTCTGCTCCCCACTGTGCTGCTCCCTGCACCGTTCTCCCTGCCGTCACTAGTCCGCAGAGTGCTCAGGCTAGTGGCAGGGACGGCCCTGGCAGAACAAGGCAGTGCTCACAGAAGGCTGTTGCATTAATGGGCTGTGTGGTGCTGGCAAAGGGTAGGTGTACCGAGGGGATGTTGCTCGATGGACTCCTGCACAGTGTGAAGTGACCGCGGACCCTCCTCCCAGGAGTGCCGCTGGGGCTCTGGGTCTGGCTGCAGCTGCAGCCTGTGGCTGATGTGCTGTGGGCTTTGCTATGACAAGCTCTGCCTGGAGGTGGGGATTGTCTCGAGATCTTCAGGCAGTTGGTGGACAGGTACCTTTTCAGTAACAGACTCCATTAGCTGCCAGTGTTTCAGAGAACAGGACTTCAGCTGGGCAGAGTTCAGTTTATTCTTGTCTTCTGTCAGGGTTGGAGCCTCCAGGTGGGTTTTTAGACTGTGAAGTTGCTGATTTTTCAAGTCAAGTTTCCCAGCTCTCTTGGAGTTGTCTCCAAGCCTCTTTTACATTCCTTTCCAGCTCTCCACCACTGTCTTTATTCAGCTGAAAGCCTTCAAATTCACTGTTAGTGGTTTCCATTGTTAGGAGCAAATCGCCACCCAGGCTGTGACCTTGTCTCTGAAAGGCAGTCTCTTCAGGCACATCACTCACCGTTTACATCCTAATGATGGGCCAAGCACTTCCAGGTTAAATAGTCTGAGCAACCTGCACCAGCTCTGAGCTCAGGGAAGGGAGGCTGAGCTGCCCTGTACCCCCACAGACAGCCTAGGAGATGGAGCCGGGGGGGCAGGAGGAGCAGGGCAGGAGATGCAGAGGCAGGCGGAGATGGGGCAGGCGGAGATGGGGCAGGTGGAGACGGGGCAGATGGAGACGGGGCAGATGGACGGGCCCTTGTGCAGCGCGGGAGCTGGGGAGGGGTGCGTGGCAGGGAAGGGAGCACAGCTTCGTTGCCAAAAGCAGACTCCCTTCTCGCAGTGCGGAAGTACCTGGTGGCGTTCCCTGCCCTGGAGGTGAAGAGCTCTGCTGGGGACATAAAGAGGCGATGAACCCCTCAGAGTACTGAGCACAGAGCTTGCAGGTGTCCCTCCTTTCTGCTGGGCAGAGCTGGCTCGGGGCTGACCGTTCCCCATGGGCTGGCTGTGCAGGTGATGGGGCTGTGGGCTGTCCTGGGCAGGGGCTGGAGGACAAACGCAGAGCTTGGCCCGTGCTGGCACAGGCTGCCCCTGTGCCGGGGAGTGCCTGGGACTGTGCTCAGGAGCCACATGAGGCCCTGAAGGGTCCCCTGTCCTGCACAGACCCCGGCAGGTGACTCCACTACTTGGCTGGATATTTTTCATAGTGCCCCAAATTTACTGTTCCCTGTTCCCCATTGTGAGCTCTCTGTGTGGCAGGTGAGGCACTCAAGCCAAGTGTTTGGGGAGAGGGATGTGTCACAAGATAGGTCCATCTTGTTGCTTCAGTTTTGGGTCCTCGCCTCCTCTCCTCCCCTCCCTTCTCACCAGCAGTTTGTGAGTTCTCTAAGTAGCAGCGTCCCGTGTGTTTGCGGACCGAGCTCTTGGGAGGTGCCTGGGCCAGCCCAGCCCCAGCCCGCTGGGGGGTCCACTGCGATGGGACCCCAGCTCCTGCTCCTCCCACCCAGACGGTGGGCACGGTGCTCCTGCAAGCAGGATTTGGGGTGGTGGGTGCAAGGGGGCGGCCGTCTGCCGGGACCCCCGAGGTGGAGTCAGGGCAGATCATAGTGGTGGCCTGGCTGGGGGAAGAAGGACAATTCGTGTTGTGGTGGAGGGGAAGAACGATATTGAGAGCAAAGAGACCCTTTGAGGGGCAGATGCTAGTTTGGGAGGAGAGATAGAAAGGTGTTTGTGTTGGAGAAGCATGGAGCTGTGGATGGGTTTCATGTGACGGTGCCATTCGGGAGTGTCTGGGCTGCATGAGGACACCAGCCAGAGAGACCATCAGTTTACGGGAGCCGCGTGGCCGCAGGTCTATGGGAGCCGTGTGTCCGCAGGTCTATGGGAGCCGTGTGTCAGCGGGTCTATGGGAGCCGTGTGTCCGTTGGGCTGCGGGAGCCGTGTGTCCGTTGGGCTGCGGGAGCCGTGTGTCCGCAGGTCTATGGGAGCCGTGTGTCCGCGGGTCTATGGGAGCCGTGTGTCTGCAGGTCTATGGGAGCCGTGTGTCCACAGGTCTATGGGAGCCGCGTGTCCGCGGGTCTATGGGAGCCGTGTGTCCGCAGGTCTATGGGAGCCGTGTGTCCGCAGGTCTATGGGAGCCGCGTGTCCACAGGTCTATGGGAGCTGCGTGTCCGCGGGTCTATGGGAGCCGTGTGTCCGCAGGTCTATGGGAGCCGTGTGTCCGTTGGGCTGCGGGAGCCGTGTGTCTGCAGGTCTATGGGAGCCGTGTGTCCGCGGGTCTATGGGAGCCGTGTGTCCGCGGGTCTATGGGAGCCGCGTGTCCGCGGGTCTATGGGAGCCGTGTGTCCGCAGGTCTATGGGAGCCGTGTGTCCGCAGGTCTATGGGAGCCGTGTGTCCGCGGGTCTGCGGGAGCCGTGTGTCCGTTGGGCTGCGGGAGCCGTGTGTCCGCGGGTCTATGGGAGCCGTGTGTCTGTTGATCCACGGGAGCTGTGTGACCGCGGCTGCGCGGTGATGCCCGAGCGCGGGCTCTGCTCCCCGGCACCGGCAGAGCGGGCAGTGCCGAGCGGGAGCCGCTGTCTCTCATTGTAGGAAACAATCACCTTGCCAATAGAATAGGCCCAGGCAGGATCTCTCAGCAAAGCAGATTTTATTAAGGATTTTGCAAGACTGGGTGTTCTACCTAACGGTAGGCACACGGAATAGGGCAAAAATCCCCCGCTTATATCCCCCCAAATCCCAACTGCAGTTTCCCTCCCCCGTTCCCCAGTGGTTGGTACTGCAGGGTTTACAGACTGCCCGACCCTGCCTCAGTTTACCTGTCTCATTCATCTAATTCTAACAACCCCCTCCCCTTATTGATTTATTTAAAATACAGATTCCTGGCTCTTTGGTTACCCTTCCCCCTAGCTTAACTTTTCAAATACAGTAATCAGTTTGCCTTCTGGGATTAGTTCGAAGAGACTGTGTTTTACATGAAGGTTCATAGTCTGCAGTCTCTCAGTCCTCCCCCCGCTGGGGTCAGGTGCCAGATCAGTTGTAAAAACAACTCTCCCCCTTCAGTGGCTCCTTACATCACGGCATCGGTGTGGGTGCAGCCCTGTGGTGACAGCCGTGGTGGTTTCAGGCCGGATCATCGGTTCCCAAACCGGCAGAATCACAGTCAGAGAGGTGGGTTTGTGGCCCTGGGCAGAATTCGGTTTCATCTGCAGAGCGGATCACGCCGAAGCGCGGCCCGTGGGCCGTGTTGCAGCCGGGAAGGCCCGGGCGGTGCTGGAGGATCCGCGTCCTGCGGAAGGACGCGCTGCGGTGTGCGGGCAGCGGGGCCGACACGTCTGTCCTGTGCCAGCGACCGTGCCGTGGGACCGCTCCTCCGCGCAGGGTGATGTGTGAGGCACCGAGGAGGAGACGTCCCACAGCCAAGGGCCTTGGGGGGTGGGACCCCAGCTCCATTGGGAGAGGCCGTTTGGGGTCTCTGCTGGGTCCGGGGCCTCCCTTTGCTGTGGGATGGGGTTGCTCGTTTCTCTCTGTGGCTGCAGAAAAGGCTCTGCCCTTATCCTGCTTCTCAGTCACCTGACACTTCAGGTTAATATTTTCTGGCTTGTTATCTCCTTAATGCAAATGAAAGAAAAGCCTGAAAACCAGTGCACAAAGCATTGATTCTTCTCTTAAGCCAAGGGAAATGCAGAAATAAATTTTCCTATTGTAAAAGAGAGATAGGCAAAGTTTTCCCGAACTTGTGCTTAGCCAGGACTGACGGTGGGAAGGCAGGCTGCGTGGCCGCTGTTCGTTTGGGGTTGGTTTGAACTCGCTGTGCCGCAGCCTGCGAGCGCGGTCCCTCCTGCACGCCGTACCGGTGCTGTGTCCCTGCGGCCCGGTGAGGCTGGGGCGCGGTGGCCAGAGCCGTGGCCCAGCCAGTGGCCACAGACCACGGGGACACGCGCGGCTTCGCCGGCGGCCGGAGGGGGGACGTGCGGTGGGGATGGGGACGGGGCTCCGGGTGCTGCAGAGGGGACACCGGTTCTGCCCAGGCAGCTTGCAAAAGTGGGCTGTTGCGTCTATAAATAAAAGGCCCCTTCTGTAAAGCGTGCTACCTGCTGCGTTGTTTCTTTTCTGTAAAATAAAAGCAGGGAAAAGATGGGGGATGTAGGAAGTGCCAGTGGACACACCTCTGCTGAGGCAGGCAGTGCCTCTTGCTCCGCTGCGGTGTCCCCTGTCCCCTGGGGACTGCCCGTGGCACAGGGTGGATGTTAGCTATGGGAAGTGTGTGCAGAGCTACCACTGGTTTGCCCGCGCGGGCTCAGTAGCTGCTCGGCAGTGTGTGAAGTGGCCGGATGGACGCTGCAGCCCGCGGCAGCAGAGCTGCTCGTTCTGCCGTCCGGGGCGAGCTGCAGTCACTCACATCAGCAGCCACATAGAGCTTTATTCATAGAATCACAGAATCGTTTTGGTTGGAGGAGACCCTCAGGATCATTGAGTCCAACCCTATTCTGCACAGTGGTGCAGGTGCCATGTGCTGCATACCATGGTGCTGACTGTGAACAGCCCAGCAGACAGAAATGCTGAGCTCCTGAAAGCAATTGATATGAGAATCACAGAATCACAGAATGTTAGGGATTGGAAGGGACCTCGAAAGATCATCTAGTCCAATCCTCCTGCCAGGGCAGGAACACCCAGGTGAGGTTACACAGGAAGGCGTCCAGGCGGGTTTTGAATGTCTCCAGAGAAGGAGAATCCACAACCCCCCTGGGCAGCCTGTTCCAGTGTTCCGTCACACTCACTGAGAAGAAGTTTCTTCTCAAATTTAAGTGGAACCTCTTGTGTTCCAGCTTGAACCCATTACCCCTTGTCTTACTGTTGGTTGTCACCGAGAAGAGCCTGGCTCCATCCTCGTGACACCCACCCTTTATATATTTATAAACATTGATGAGGTCACCCCTCAGTCTCCTCTTCTCCAGCTCAGAGCCCCAGCTCCCTCAGCCTTTCCTCATAAGGGAGATGCTCCACTCCCTTAATCATCTTTGTGGCCCTGCGCTGGACTCTCTCCAGCAGTTCCCTGTCCTTCTTGAACTGAGGGGCCCAGAACTGGACACAATATTCCAGATGAGGTCTCACCAGGGCAGAGCAGAGGGGAAGGAGAACCTCTCTCGACCTACTAACCACCCCCCTTCTAATACACCCCAGGATGCCATTGGCCTTCTTGGCCACAAGGGCCCAGTGCTGGCTCATGGTCACCCTGCTGTCCCCAGGACCCCCAGGTCCCTTTCCCCTACACTGCTCTCTAATAGGTCATTCCCCAACCTGTACTGGAACCTGGGGTTGTTCCTGCCCAGATGCAAGACTCTACATTTTCCCTTGTTATATTTCATTAAATTTTTCCCCGCCCAGCTCTCCAGCCTGTCCAGATCTCGCTGGATGGCAGCACAGCCCTCTGGCGTGTCAGCCACTCCTCCCAGCTCGGTGTCATCAGCAAACTTGCTGATAGTACACTCAATTCCCTCATCCAAGTCACTGATGAATATATTGAACAGTATTGGTCCCAGAACTGACCCTTGAGGCACTCCACTAGATACAGGCCTCCAACCAGACTCCGCCCCATTGACCACGACTCTCTGGCTTCTCTCCTTCAGCCAGTTCACTGTCCACCTCACTACCCGATCATCCAGTCCACACTTCCTCAGTTTTGCCGTGAGGATGCTGTGGGAGACGGTGTCAAATGCTTTGCTGAAGTCAAGGTAGACCACATCCACTGCTCTGCCATCGTCAATCCACCTTGTTACGTCTTCATAAAAGGCTATGAGGTTGGTCAAACACGACTTCCCCTTGGTGAAGCCATGCTGACTGTCCCTGATGACCCTCTTATCCTTGATATGTCCTAAGATGGCACCAAGGATAAGGTGTTCCATCACTTTCCCAGGGATGGAGGTGAGGCTGACCGGTCTATAGTTGCCCGGGTCCTCCTTCTTGCCCTTTTTGAAGACCGGAGTGACATTTGCTTTCCTCCAGTCCTCAGGCACCTCTCCCGTTTCCCAAGACTTGGCAAAGATGATGGAGAGCGGTCCAGCAATGACTTCAGCCAGCTCCCTCAGCACCCGCGGGTGCATCCCATCTGGACCCATGGATTTATGGATGTCCAGATTGCTTAACTGGTCCCTAACCCAGTCCTCATCAACTGAGGCAGACTCCTCCATTGCCCTGCCTTCCTCTGGGGCCTCAGGGGCACGGGGCTCCTCAGGACAGTGGAGACAGAGTAGACAGAGACAAAGAAGGCATTCAGTAATTCTGCCTTCTCTGTATCTTCTGTCACCAGGGCACCCACCCCATTCATCACTGGGCCTACATTGCCTCTGGTGTTAGTTTTATCTGCCATGTATTTGAAGAACGTCTTCCTGTTGTCCTTGACCCCTCTCGCCAGGTTTAACTCTAAGGAGGCCTTAGCTTTCCTAGTTGCCTCCCTACATCCTCTGACAACAGCCTTATATTCTTCCCAAGTGGCCAGCCCCTCCTTCCATGATTTGTAAACCCTCCTCTTCCACTTGAGTTTGCCCAGCAGTTCCCTGTTTAACCACGCAGGTCTCCTGGCTCCCTTCCTTGACTTCCTGCGCGTCGGGATGCTCTGATCTTGAGCTTGGTAGAAGCAGTCCCTGAATGTTAACCAACTGTCTTGGGCGCCTTTACCTTCAAGCAGCCTTGCCCACGACTGAGAAGGATGAATGAAACTATTCTTGACATTTGTTGTGGGTTAAAAACCTAATAGTAAAAGTCATAGTGAAAATCTGCTGGCATGTATACTTATGTAAATTGCTGTCCCAAATCCGTGTTGCTCCTGGGGCGGCCTCGGGTGCTGGCAGAGCAGGGGAGGGTTCGTGGGTCTGTGTGGCAGCTGGGGTTCCCGCAGGTCCCCCTGGCACCAGCGCTGGTGTCATTGACATGCAGGCTTTGGGTAGATCTGCCCTGTGTATGCTATATGTTGATATGAATCAGCATGGGGGACCACTCAGTTGCACAGAATCCCTCCTCACCACCAGCTGCTGCTGCACAGAAAAATATGAGAGGCTGCTGTTGTATCAAAGGAGGAAAAATCATCTGGTTGGTGGCACAGTGTTTGAGCAGCGGTATGTGCTGGTGTGATTAAGGGCTGCCCGGTGCAGAGCTCGCGGGGAGCAGAGCCGGCACGCTCTGCTCAGCAGCCGCCCGCAGACAGCGCGGCTGGCGAGCGCGGCGCCACTGGCTCCAGGGATCGTCTCCCGCAGGATCCAACACTTGCTGCTGGACCCGCGCACTCCCAGCTGCCCTGGTGTGTGTCAGAGCACTGCAGGGCGGAATCTGGGGAGTAATCCTGCTCGGTGGGCTTGCAAACAGTGTGGGTGGGC
This sequence comes from Caloenas nicobarica, assembly GCF_036013445.1. NCBI lineage: Eukaryota > Metazoa > Chordata > Aves > Columbiformes > Columbidae > Caloenas > Caloenas nicobarica. The sequence continues at coordinate 376,016 of NC_088245.1, forward strand.
AGGGTAAGCAGTGTGCTGTGACCAGGGCTCAGCAGAGCGCTGTGACCAGGGCTGAGCAGGGTGAGCAGAGCGCTGTGACCAGGGCTGAGCAGAGCGCTGTGACCAGGGCTGAGCAGGGTGAGCAGAGCGCTGTGACCAGGGCTGAGCAGGGTGAGCAGAGCGCTGTGACCAGGGCTGAGCAGAGCGCTGTGACCAGGGCTCAGCAGGGTGAGCAGAGCGCTGTGACCAGGGCTGAGCAGAGCGCTGTGACCAGGGCTGAGCAGGCTCCCTGGGGAGTGGGGCTGCTGCCTGAGTCTGCCGTGCTGCCAGCGCAGCGTGGGGAGCCCCAGCATCTCACTGGCCCCCGTGCGAGCCTCTGGTCACAGTCCCAGTCCTCGCTCAGCTATGCTGAGACCAGTAGCACAGGAGCTGGGCTCGGCGCTGCTGGCCGTGCCGTCCGGTGTGTGGCTCCACGTGCCTCCTGCCAGCGATATGCCAGCGTTTAGCTCCATGGACTCGTTCTGTGCTGTGGCTGTAGGGCAGGGAACTGATTCGTTCTGACAGCCCAGGCTCTGTAGGGACTCCCAAGATTGCAACATATTTGGAGATTGATAACCAGGGAGCCTCCCCTCCTCCCTTAGCCCTGGTCTGTGTGAGCTCTGGCGCACGCTGGCCCTGGCACGGGGAGGATGAGTTGGGCAAAGGGAAGAGGAGGACGATGTGCAAGGCCCTGAGGATCCTTCCTGATGCTTGTGGACCTTGTCTATCCCACCTGCCTGCTCTTGCGTTTGGCCCGTGGGTTCTGATCCTCCGGGAAGAGCCATTGCAGCTCAGCTTTTCACTGTGCATGGCTCTGTGGGAGAGGGTGATGGAGACCTAGGATAAAATTATCTAAAACACCCACAAGATTCATGAAATTATAGTCTGGTTTTTAAGGAGACAGAAACATGCCCAAGCTAAGGTTTGTTTCTCCGAAATAGTTATGAATTGTAGGTCTGTATCATTAAAACATGTTTGAAAACCGATTCTCAAAGTCTCGTGGCTCAAGCACTTTGGAAGTGAGCTGCAACCTCGTTTGGGGCCCAGTGGTAGGAAAAGGTGGCGATACAGAAATACTCATAGGAGAGTGCAGAAGCGCCTCCAGCAGCCATCCAAGTCCTCTCTGTCTGCAGCCTCTGCTGGTGCTGGGATCCTGTACGGTGTCGAACCAAAGCCGGGATGCATCCCGTGGGAAAACGCGTTGTGCAGCAGCCAGTGGGCAGCACTGGCCACCCTCCACATGGCCAGTTGCCACCATGGTTGTCATTACAGAACAACGACGTGCAGGATTTCTTTTTACTTTTTCACTGGAAGCAGGGAAAACTTGTTCCAAGGAATCATGGTTCAGCACATCACATAAAAAATGTATACGCAGAGAGATAAGAGCCTTTTGCAGACGAGTGGTGCTTAGGAAGCTGCTAACTCTCAGAGAGCTGGAGCTTATTGAAACAGCTCGGAAAGATCTGGAGGAACAGCGACGTACAGCTGATGAGACTTCCTCCTGGAGATTTCCGAGGGCTTTTCTTCTCCACTGTGTGCTGTCAACTCTTTTTCTTTTCCCTTTTAAATCATGCTACAGCCAGACTGAGGAGCTGCTGTGGGTTAAACTAACATTTTTCCCTGTTAGCTGTAACCCGCAGCAGGTCCCTACGCCGGGTCAGCCTGGAGCTGTGTCCACTCCGGCAGAGCAGCCTGACGTGTCCGTGAGCCGCCTCCATCATGGGGAGGGGGATCCCTTCTCTTTGGGTTGTGTTCAGCTGGCTCTGGGGTGAAATGGTGCCCGCGGCCGTGGCTGCCGGCAGGAACGGTAATGGCCAGTCCCTGCCAGTGCCGGCGCTCGCTTCCCCGTGGCTGCCGGTGGGTCTGGGGGCCGAGGGAGATGGTGTCTGGCGTTATTCGGGTGTTCGCCCTGACCGACACCAGGACGTGTCGTCAGCTCCCGGCGGCACGGATGGAGCCCGCTGTTTAAACATGCACCCGCCCACACCATGCCCAACTTAGGTCCTTATCTGCTATCGCAAAGCAGGAATAAAAAGCTCAAAATCATGTTCTTGCATTTTATCTTCTCTGAGTAATTTTTAACCCTGGGAATGGGAAGGCCTTGCTTTACCATGGGGCCTTTCCCAGGGGCCGAGGACATAGCCTGTGTCCCGTGGCTGCCTTCGGGAGGACGAGCAGGAGGCAGGACCAGCCTGTGCTGCCGTTTGCAGCGGCTGCTCTGTGCCGGGCTGGGAAGGAACCAACAGGAGCAGACGGGTGAGGAGAGCAGGGCTGGTGCTGGGGCTCTGGCGCTGGGGCTCTGCTGGGGCTCTGCTGGGGCTCTGGCGCTGGGGCTCTGGCACTGGGGCTCTGGTGCTGGGGCGGTGCTGGGGCTCTGGCGCTGGGGCTCTGGCGCTGGGGCTCTGGCGCTGGGGCTCTGCTGGGGCTCTGGCGCTGGGGCTCTGGCACTGGGGCTCTGGCGCTGGGGCTGTGCTGGGGCTCTGGTGCTGGGGCTCTGGTGCTGGGGCTCTGGCGCTGGGGCTCTGCTGGGGCTCTGGCGCTGGGGCTCTGGCGCTGGGGCTCTGGCGCTGGGGCGGTGCTGGGGCTCTGGCGCTGGGGCTCTGGCGCTGGGGCTCTGCTGGGGCCGCGTCCCCCGGGCAGGCACTGGCCCTGGCCATGGCACCGGGCTCCTCTCCTCTGTCTGGGCTTCACCTCTCACTGGTTTCCCAGTACCACATGGATCCTAAAATTCCTTTTTCCATGCTCTGTTCTCTCTCAGCTATGTGAGCAGTGAAAAAGAGGAAAATCAGGAGAACTTTATCGCTGCAAAGGGAAGACCTGGAGGTCAGGAACTGACCTCTAGAGTAGCCTAAACCTGCGCTGAAAACTTTGATCCTTGGCCAAAGCATCTACTTTCTGCTGCTGTAAAAATCTCTAGCTGTCAGTAGTTGAATTAGATTTTTTCACCCCTTTTAGGAGAGAATCAAACCACTTATGCACATGCTTTGAGATGCTTTTTGGTTACAAGCTGCACATTGTTTTTGCATAGGAACCCGGCCTCTTTCAGATCAGATTAATAGTGCTCAGTGAATGAGGCAGCTGTTCCACTTTTTTATCTTTCTTATTCACTGTGCAGCCCCATGCTTCGTTACTGTATGCTGTTGAATGCGACACCAAGCGTGACATATTTTAAAGCCTCTTTGAAGCTTTGTGTCTGTTTTCCTAATGCAAATGTTTGAGCACTCTATCAGCATCCAGATGGTAGGATCTGCAGATGACCACGATCCTCAGTATAACAAACCCTCACGTTTTATCCAGTGTCCCTCGCACCCAGGGCGGGTCGGGGTTCGCTGCCACGTGGCCCCCGGCAGACATGGCCGGTGTGAGCCCCGGAGCCCCCGGCGCCGGGAGCGTGGCTGCGGGGCCCCTTGCACCGAGGGAGGGGAGGAGCAGAGAGGTGGCGGCCGATGTCTGCACACCGGTCATTAATGTGGGTCATGATATTTGCACACTAGTTGTTAACGTGGGTCACGATGTCTGCACACTGGTCGTTAACGGGGGTCATGATGTTTGCACACTGGTGATTAACGTGGGTTGTGTCCCTCAGCAAAGGCGCTGCGGTTTAACAGTTAATGCTAAACCCATTGGCCAGGGTTGCTCTCACTCTTTTCTAAAATATTAGGGTAAAATTTAAAAATGGCATTTATATTTTACATTATAATTGCTTAAATAGATGCATACAGTTACAGTTTATCTACTTAGGAAAAAGCATTTTTGGTTGTAAAGTCTATATTAAATTGCAAATTAATCTAATGTAATGGTTAAGAATTGATCCGACTCAGCCTTCTTTAGGAAAATAGCTAAGGACTACAAATGCAAAACAACAGCAGACTCGATTATTTATATCCAGATTTTCTGCCAGCTGATTTATCATGGTTAAAATTGGTGATCACTTTGACTTAAATCAATCCACTTTGCTGTTTTGTGTGTGTGCAGGGAGGCTTTTGCCTGGAGCGGGAGAGCTGCGGGTCACTGTGCTGGATCTGTGGCTGCAGCTGATTATTTTGGGGGTGGGAAGCTGAGCTGCCAAGTGTTGTGCAACACCCTTTGGGACATTGTGGGTGAATTATTTAATGAGTTGTTTTGAATAGATGCGATTTATTTGCATAAAACCGTTCAGACTTGATTTAAAGAAAGCCACGTGAACATGCATGTGTGTCAGCGCAGCGGATGCAGCCGTCTGCTCCTCCCGGCCGGCGCAGTCGGCTCTGCCGGGCCCTGCTCCGCGGGCGTTTCGGATGGGCCGGCGGGGAAGGGCCTCCCCTCGCAGCACAGCCTGTCCCAGCTGCCAGGGCCAGGCAGTTGTGAAGTTTGGTGGCTGAGGTGCCCGTGCTGCGCCCGGAGCTGTGTCCCGTCCCCGGGGAGGGCAGGGGGACATCACCACGCTGCGTGACACGGGGCGTTCTGGCATGCTGTCCCCGCGGCGGTGGCCGGTGCGGCTGTTGCACGGCGAGGCCTGGCGGGCGCTGCGGGCGCTGGGGTCGGCCTGAGCTGGGGCTGCAGCCGCGGGCGCCCGAAGCTCCCGCTGGTGCAGGGCTGGAAGAGGCCGGGCCGGCTCTGGCAGCGGGTCCGTCCCGTCCCGGGGCAGCGGGAGCTGAGGACCTTCCTGGGGAGGAGCTGCGGTCCTGGGACCGGCGCAGGCGCGTCCCCGGCACCGTCCCTGCCGCGCAGGCCGGCTCTGCCCTCAGCCCGTCTTTCTCTCCAGTTAATTGCTTCCTCCGCTGCTCTGGGGAGATGTGAACGTGACGCTGACTAACAAGACACGTGTCTCCACCTTGTGCATTTGCTCTGATCCGCACCCGTCCCTCTGGACGGAGCGGGACCCCACCCGGGAACGGCTCCGGGGGTCCCGGCACCGCGGTCACACGCGGGGCCGGCGCGTGGGCCGTGCTGCGGGGGGGACAGGGCGAGGAGGGGCGAGGGTGGGCAGCGGCAGCCCCCGTGGCCGCACTGTCCATCTGTGCTGAGCATCGCGGGTCGTTGTGACAACCTGTTTGTGGCGTTTTACAGGGAGAGGGTGCCGGAGCAGGGGTGAAAAGCTTTCCTGGAGCTGAGCGTTCGTGTCTCACTTGTGTTTGCGGTGACGCTGCCCAGCCTCGCAGAGAGCTTGTCTGTAAAGTGGGTCAGCAGCAGCTACCTCAGCCTCACACTTAGGCTGCGCCCTTTGCTGCCGAAGGGCTGGTGCCAAAAGCAGCATCGGTGCAAGAGCTGAGGTGAAGAGTCACGGTTCCTCCTCGAGGCTCAGAGACAGCGGGGGCAGAGGCGTTACATGATGGAGAGAGAAATGAGAAGAGGTCTCACCCGTGATGACCACACATCTGAGCTACAATTTTTCTCTCATTAACATGGGCTATGCTTTTGCTTCCCTGACTTCCAGCTGTACATGCTCATAAATGCATTTAATGTGTAAATAGGACCCGCATTTCATTCTTGCCCATCAGGTTTACTCGGAGGCCTCCAGCATCCTTGGGTGAATTGCTGATGCCTCTGTCTCTCCTCATCTGCCGCCAGAGCCAGCTTTGTGGGGGCACACGCTGGACACAGCCCGCGTGATGACCTGGGGTCCCTGTGGGAGCTTCTTCGTGCAGGACAGATCCTGGGCTCTGCAATAACTATTCCCGTGCTTTCACCTCGGGGAGGCGAGCAGCAGGACACAGGCTGTTTGGGTGGCGTCTCTGTTCCCGGCGGTGCTGTGGAAAGTCACTGTCCTCCCGCCGGCCGGAGGACGGGAAGGGGCTGGGGGCGGCGGGGGCCCTGCCCGGGTTGAGCTGTGCCCAGCACAGACCGGCTGCACGGACCAGAGTGGAAATTTTACATTTGGAGGGGAAGCCATGTGAGGAGCGGCTGAAGTCCCTGGGTTTGTTCAGCCTGGAGGAGACTGAGGGCAGAGCTCATGGGGCTGCAGCTTCAGCAGGAGGGGCCGGGCTGAGCTCTTCTCTCTGTGACAGGGACAGAACCCAGGGAACGGCAGAAGATGTGCCAGGGGAGGGTCAGTTGGACATGAGGGAAAGGTTCTTCGCCCAGAGGTGCTGGACACTGAACAGGCTCCCCAGGGAGGTGTCCCGGCCCCAACCTGACAGTGTTCAAGAAGAGACTGGACAGCGTCCTCAGACACACGGTGTGACCTGTGGGGTGTCCTGTGCAGGGACAGGAGCTGGACTCCATGATCCTTGGGGACTCAGGATGTTGTATGACTCCTTGCTGTTGCTTTTTCTACTTAAAAAGAGAAAACCTCTTTTCTTGTGAAGTCCCCGTCCATCTGTCTGGGGGTTGCTGCTGCGCTGGCTCCCCGTCCCACGAGCAGGTTTCTGTGCAGAGGTGGTTGAGGCAGGAGGTGCCACCTCGGAGGTGCCACCACAGCCCGTGGGACGGACCTGCGGGGGGGGTGATGCTGGTGGGGTTGGGGACTGGGGACCGGGCAGCAGTGTGGGGTGCAGGAGTGCGTGACTGCCGGGTAAGTGGATGGAGCAGAGTCAGGAAGGCATGAAGGATACAGTGGGCACATTTTCCTAGGGCTAAACTGTCATTTGGGCATTTCTCTCATCTTCCTGAGCTCTGTCCCCCGAACAGTTGCAGACCTGTAGTTGCCAGAGCTTCTGTAGCTCGAAGGTTCAACTGTTGACCCACTCTGGGAGCGAAGGGTTTGTTTATGGCCAATATGGACAGCTCAGTGTGGGTTTCACACATCCTGGGAGCAAAGAGAAGCACATGGCACCGCGAGCATGAGATCTGCTGTGCGTGCGGCGAGGAGCGCAGGAGCACGCACCAGCTTGTGCTGTGCACTTTATTCTTTTTTGGAAAGGAGATATGAGGGCAGCCCTCCCTCTTCCTTTGCCTTGCTTAGAGGGCAAAGTGAACATAATTGAGCCATAATTCACAGTTACTGGAAAGAAAGCATGGGCCACAGTACGAGAAGCAGTATTGGAGCTTTATATTACAGCTATCTCCAGGGGAGATTATTTTTATTAAAATCTGGGTTGGTGGAAAATTCTGAGATTAGCTTCATTTTTAATGTACGGTTCTCTGTGGATCAGCCCAAAAAGAGGCTCCCTGCTGTCCCCAGCTGCCGAGCTGCTGGTGTTCCTGTGCCCGGCAGTGCTGTGGCACGACACCCTGTGTGCTGAAGCTGTCCAGATCGAAACAGACCCCGAAGTTGTTTATCAACATTTCCAAAAAAAAGTGGATACGAAGTCTTAGGTGAAAAAAGCCCACATGAATTACTGGAAAATTACAGTAAAAATGAACAGTGCTGCAGACCCACTTCACAAAACCTCTGCCAACTCTATTCATGTGCGAGGAAAACGTGTGAAGGCAGAGCTGGAAGTGCAAACAGAGGAAGGAGCATCTCCGCACGAGCGGTTGGTCACAGCACCGTGGGGCTGGGAGAAGTGTCCCGCTGCCAGAGCGCAGGACTTTGCCAGCGGCACCCTTGTGCGTGGGGTGGCAGACCCCTCCCCAGCCGTGCTCTTCGGCTGTGCCCCCTCCCCAGCTGTGCCTCTCCCCAGCCATGCCCCTGGGCCGTGCCCCCTCCCCGGCCGTGCCCCTCCTCGGCTGTGCCCCCTCCCCGGCCGTGCCCGCTCCGTCCCTCCCCAGCGGCACCGCGCAGCAGGACCGGCCGCTCCTCAGCACACGTGCCGAGCTGCGTGTCCCCGCGCAGGCTGGGTGACGGGGGCGGAAGCGTCCCGCTGGATCAGTGTCGGCTCGCGCCAGCGTCTGCCCTCATCAGCGCTGCTCATGTCGTCCCATTTGATACTTTGGTCTGAGGGTGCTGTTTCAGTGCAAGTGTGTGAGCTGGTGCCCAGGTCAGGGCTGAAGCTGGTGTGATTCCGCTCCCGACAGCAGTGGGCTTGGAAGAGCATCCAAGGCAGTGCTGGGCTGGCTGCGCCATGTCCAGTGGGATCACAGCTCGTGTAGATCCAGCCCTGGAGTGCCGGTACCCATGTGTGCCGGGACGGACGTGCCCAGGGCACCGCAGGCTGTCAGTGCTCAGCCAGCACGGTCTCCATGGCTGCGAGCGGGACCCAGCGCCTGCCTGGGCTGTGATGAGGATGGAGTCTAATGACCGACCCTGCCCGTGTCTGGCCAGGGCGGAGACTTGCACCCCATCAGATGCCAGTCCTTGGAGCCTGTGCAGCGTCTCTGGTGGCTCTTGGAAGGAACCAGCAGTGGCACCTGTACCATGGAGCTCTTTGAGGTGCAACCCCCCGGCAGCGCTTGGGGGCACACGTGGTGGTCCCGGTCGCACGCCGGGGCCACGGCTGCGGCTCCGCTGCTGCCCCGGCTGGCTCAGCTGACACGTGCTCTGGCATGGCCGGGGCTCCTCAGTGTCTGCGGTGCCTGCAGGGACCGCGTGAGTGTCCCTGAATCTTTAAATTACGTCTGGAAAATTTCCTGATGTGTGTTCACATGTAGGGTTTTGGTAGGTAGGCTTGGTGGTAGCTGTTGCTGACGGTGGATCTGATCTGCTAATGGGCTACTCTGGGTGTATCTGAGCGTATGTCTGGAGCGGTGGGTCCCTCGGGTTCGTTACCGCTGGGCCGGTTCCCTGGTCGCACTCGTGGTCTGCGAATGCTGCGCTCGCGGGGCGAGGGCGGTTCGCTCACCCCGCAGCCTCAGCTCCCTCTGCGCTGCTCGGCCCTTCCCTCAGCAAGTTAGTTCAATTGTAATAATAAATTTACGAGGTAACCTTTCATAAAGCACACGCTGTTAGAGTTCTTTGTTGCCCACGTTGTGCAAACTCAGTGTCAGACATTAGAGCATGCTGTTCGTTTTCAGACTCCAGTTTTATCGAGCACGGGTGAGGTGACTCATGATGTTTTCTCCCTGGGTTCTGGAGGAGGGCTGTGCCCTCTGCACGCAGAGAGGGGCTGTCATGGGCTCGGCCCGAACTGACCACCCTGCCGCGCTATTCAGCACGCGTCTCTGGCTTTAAATTGCTCTTTTGCTGTCCCCAGCGTATCTCAGTCTGCGGTTAGAGTCTGTGAATCATATACCTTAAAAATGAATATCTGCACAAGTGCTGAAGAAACATAATTGAAATTGTTTCTTTCTTAGTGTCCTGTGGGGACCAAGCACAGCCCGGGAAGTTAACAGAAGAGGCGTTGGGAGGGAGGCCCCGGAGCGCGTGCGTGCAGCTCTGCAGACGAGCTCGCTGCCCAGCGCTGCCCTGGCTGTCTCTGCGCGTCAGGAAGGCTTTATGCGTTTAACCAGAGAGTGTATTGTTAAAAACTCACAATGTTGTGGATGGCGTGTGGATGGATGGGCCGTGCAAGCCAGTTGTGTGAAGGTCGAAGGCGAGAGCTTGGCAGCAGGTTGTAAGGAATTGCAAATCTGACGGTGTTCAAACTTGGACTCTCCAGATATCCCATAGGTGCTGGTTCTGCTCTGGATTTCCTCCTTTTTTCCCATCTCTCATTACGTCTTGTCCCAGATATTTTTATGGCAGCATGGGCTTTTTTCTAGAACTTGGGGCCATTTGTCTACTGCCTGCTCCTTGTCAGAGACAGGAGGGAGTTGTGGAGCAGCATTGTCCTTCGTCGGACATACTAATATATCTGGAAAAAGCAGGCAAACCTCTCCCAGCCTGAGGCACGGCCGGTGGGCCTGAAACCCCGTCCATTCTCCGTGGTGGTGCCGGCAGAGCTGACAGCAGGAGCACCTCTTGGGAGACGTGTCTCCTCGCCGCGGCACCGGGCCGGGCTGCGCCAGGAGCTGTGGGGATCGAGCTGCGAGCTGTGAGAAAATCCAGGTTGTTGCCATTGCCGCGGTGCAGCCGGGTGCTGCCCCTTCCTCGGTGGGCCCGGGGCTCCCATGACATCTCCTGCGCCCCTGAGACCACAGGGCAGCTCGGGGGCCTCTGTGCCACGACAGCGAGTGTCCCCCCATCTCCTAAATCTGCGGAGGCCCCAGAGGGTTTGTTCTCGACATGGTTTATGGGGAGTCACCGCTCAGGAAAGAACAGCGTGGTTCGAGTTCGCCCAAATCCACTTTACACGGTAGGGAAGCTCAGCATGAAAACATGAGCTTTAGACTGGGAAAAGAAAATGCTAAATCCCAGATTACAAAGTCAGCAGTGTGGTGACAAAAGAGGTAACAGTTTTAGAATATATCTCGCATTTACATTTTTTTTCTTTCAGCTGCAGGAAGCTGAATTTTCTGCCTGGCAGTGTTCTGCATCCAAGTTACTCATTCGGAGCACTTTCTGATGCAGAAATCTTGATCTCCGGTTTATGCCTTTTGTTTCCAAATTAGCCTATATATACAAAATCCCAAAGCTTGTCCTCCTGCCTGCGTCCCATTGATGAGACCTCTTGGTATTGTGACTGTGCATTAACTGCTTGTGTCTTTGAAGAGGAGCCCAGCAGAACATGTGTTTGAGAAAAAGCAGCCCTCTGATATCACAGATTGTCCTGCTTTGTCTCCAGCCTGTTCACTTCTTCTTTACAAAAGTTAATGGAATTAGATCCAGAAACTTACATTTTGCAACCTAGGTAGTGAAAAGCTTTGGCATAGTTTTCAGCTTGGCTTTCGGTTTCCCAGCGGTTTGCGAGGATTTGGTGTTGCAGGACGTTACAGGCTGTTGGCCCCAGGACAGCGCGCACCCTCGGCTTTGCCCCAGGGCATCGTTCAGCCACTCACAAACTGAATTATCTGTCATCTCACTGGGGTTGGTCAGTTGACTGGTTGTAGCACAAGGAGCGAGGGCGCAGGGACGTGTGGTGGCTGGGACAGGAGCTGGGCTGGCCAGGGGCTGCAGGGCTTCGGTACATGCTGCTTGGCCAGTTAGTGTGTTGCATAAAAAAGGCTGTGCAGGAGCATTAACTTAGTTTTACTAACAACCATGAATTATTTATCTGTCTTTGTAACTGTACAACACTGTAGTGATCCATTAAAGTAATTGTTTTGGTTTAGTATTTGTTTTACTAGTCTTTCCTTCCCTTGATCACTTCAGATTAACTAGTATGAACTGTTTTCTGAATTCCTTTCATTGTTCTTGGTACTTTTCTGATACTGAAGAGTCCTAACATTAATGCGTCATCCTGAATGCATTTACTTGAATCGTGGTATAATGCCTTTGCACTGTAGCTCCAGATCCAAGAAGCAAGACAATTAAGAGATCCAGCAAGCGTTTTCCCAGCCTGACTTGTCACATTGATACTTACTTTTCATCCCAAATATCTCAAGAAAGCAGATTATTTGCTTCTATGGGAGAGTACAGCGTGGTTTACTGTCCTGGCTGATGGGAAGACGCATTTCCTGATGCTTTTTCTCATCATCTGCTCTGTCTGTGTGAGGCTTTAGTGCGGTGCCAGTCCCTGTGCGCTGTCAGTAAGGAATTTGTGCAGCATTTCCCAGCCCAAGGACTGGCCCAGGAGCAGCTCTGCGATCTGGGCTCTGGTTCCAGCACAACACGCTGCACAGAAATGAACTTTGTCATAGAATCACAGGATGTCCTGGGTTGGAAGGGACCCACAGGATCATGGAGTCCAGCTCCTGTCCCTGCACAGGACACCCCACAGGTCACACCGTGTGTCTGAGGACGTTGTCCAATCTCTTCTTGAACACTGTCAGGTTGGGGCTGTGACACCTCCCTGGGGAGCCTGTTCCAGTGTCCAGCACCTCTGGGTGAAGAACCTTTTCCTCATGTCCAACTGGCCTCCCTCCGGTGGCCCGGTGGCTGGGGCTGCAGGTTGTCCCGCGGCTGCGGGAGCTCCGGCCGGGCTGCGGTGCAGCTCTTGGAGAGGGTTTGCTGTGCGCTGCTCCTGCCCCTGCTGCTGGCCGAGCCGTTCCTGTCCTTGTGTGTCTGGGCAGGGATACCAGGCTGTGCTTGTTTGGAAACACCAACAGAGCAGAGGAGCCGGGAAATGAGGAGCAAAAGGGCTGCATGCTGCCTTCCCACCCCTTAGGCTGCCTCGGCATCCCGGCCCTCCTGCGAGGCAGATCCCAGCATCCCTGGACATGCAGAGAGCAGGAAAGCAGCGCAGGGGAAGATCGTGGATCCCAGGCTGCGAGGGCTGCATCCCAGGCTGCGAGGGCTGCATCCCAGCCTTGGGGCCACTGACGGTTCCCATGAGCGGCTGGTGCTTCCCGACAACACGGGGCTGTGTGTTCAGAGCCGGGTCTCTCTGCCGCGCTCCGGCGCTGAGCACCTCGCACCTCTCAGCCAGGGCGGGAGGTCGCCCTGCTCCCTGCCGGGGGACACGGGGGGACTGTGGCCCTTGGCAATGCCCCTGCTCTCTGGTGGTGCTCAGCTCTGCAGAGGGGTCCCTGGGGACCTGACCGTCGCACAGCACGGCACAACGCCTGATGGAGGGTTCATTGCAGAGCTGCTCCCTTTGCCGTTCTGTGGGCACCGGCTCCCTCGAGGCAGAATCTACACGTTGACTTGTACCAGGAACCAGTGTCGTGCTGGTGGCGGGGATGGAGCAGCCGTGTCCTTCCTCCCGGAGGTGTTGTCTCCAGGGGACCGCAAACCTGGAGCCGTGATGGTGCTTTGTCTTCCAGCCTTTGCCTGGTGCCAGCCCTGCCTGGGCTGCTGGCACTTGCTGGGTTTTCTCCCGGAGCGCTGCGGGTGTTTACTGACAGCTGAAACTAAACTGAGTTCCTCCCACTGCTACTGCTTGTTTATCAAGGCACAGATTAATTCAGGACTGGTGCTCCAAATGAAGCTGAACTGGAGCTGGATGGGGGTCATTTCTCTTCCCTTTTCTGTATCTGACAGAGTGTATTTTTCCGCAACATTTCTTTTTCTCTCGCCACCCCTTATTGCTGGCAAATATCGTTCTAATTTGCTGTCTCATGTGTAAGTCATCAGCAGGCATTGCAACTTGGGTAGCTTCTCTCCTCTGCTGAGTATGTGTGTGGGGGAAGTTTTACAAAACAGGATTAGTTTTTGCTGAGTCTCATCTTGTCTAGAAATGTGTTGCATTTTGTGGTGTAACTCGTGATAGTATATACTTGATGGTATAACATCCTGACTATTTAAGATGCAAACTCTATTAGCGTCATCTTATTTCCGTTTAATATCTAGGCTGCTTGACTGACCCACATGCCATCCAACCCCATTCCTCCGTTCGGGTCCTTGACGTTATTTGTTGTTGCTACTGTATGTTTCTTCAGCCCTCAGCTGGTGTGACGGTGGCATATCCATGACAATTTTGATTAATTAAAATAACACAAAACAGATGTCATGAAGCAACATTAAACAGTGCCTCTAAAACATGGCATCTAGTCCATTCCCATGGTCCAGTAATGTTACAGTTCTCAATAGAAAGAAAACTTCTGTCAGTCGGTTAAAAACTGCGCTTTTCCTGCTGGTGCTGGTTTTAATGGGACAGCCCATAACCCTTTTGGCTTAGAGCTCGGCTTTGCTGCAGACCACTGGTTCTCTAAATTCGTCCTGACATTCACAGGTCATTGGCATCATCAAAGGCCTGGCCGATTAATTAAACAGCCAGCTAACCTAACTGAATCCTCCTCCCTGCTTCTGATTGGCTCCTTGTTGTTACTGGTTAATCGATGGAAATTTATACTTTTTTTTTTATACCCATCGGAGCGGAGGAAGCGTCGAGCGGTGATGGGGGAAGGCAGCAAGTGCCCGGAGGCAGAACGTGGTGGGCAGCGATGGGTGCGCAGGGTGACAGTGATGGGTGCGCAGGGTGACAGCAGTGGGTGCGCAGGGTGACAGCAGTGGGTGTGCAGGGTGACGGCGATGGGTGTGCAGGGTGACAGCGATGGGTGCGCAGGGTGACAGCGATGGGTGTGCAGGGTGACAGCAGTGGGTGCGCAGGGTGACAGCGATGGGTGCGCAGGGTGACAGCGATGGGTGCTCAGGGCGACAGCGATGGGTGCGCAGGGTGACAGCGATGGGTGCTCAGGGCGACAGCGATGGGTGCTCAGGGCGACAGCGATGGGTGTGCAGGGTGACAGCAGTGGGTGCGCAGGGTGACAGCGATGGGTGCGCAGGGTGACAGCGATGGGTGTGCAGGGTGACAGCAGTGGGCGCGCAGGGTGACAGCGATGGGTGTGCAGGGTGACAGCAGTGGGTGCGCAGGGTGACAGCGATGGGTGTGCAGGGCGACAGCGATGGGTGCGCAGGGCGACAGCGATGGGTGCGCAGGGTGACAGCGATGGGTGTGCAGGGCGACAGCGATGGGTGCGCAGGGTGACAGCGATGGGTGCGCAGGGTGACAGCGATGGGTGTGCAGGGTGACAGCAGTGGGTGCGCCGGGTGACAGCGATGGGTGCGCAGGGTGACAGCGATGGGTGCGCAGGGTGACAGCAGTGGGTGCGCAGGGTGACAGCGATGGGTGCGCAGGGCGACAGCGATGGGTGCGCAGGGTGACAGCGATGGGTGCGCAGGGTGACAGCGATGGGTGCTCAGGGCGACGGCAGTGGGTGCGCAGGGTGACCGCGATGGGTGTGCAGGGTGACAGCGATGGGTGCGCAGGGTGACGGCAGTGGGTGCGCAGGGTGACGGCAGTGCGTGCGCAGGGTGACAGCAGTGCGTGCACAGGGTGACAGCGATGGGTGCGCAGGGTGACAGCAGTGCGTGCACAGGGTGACAGCGATGGGTGCGCAGGGTGACAGCAGTGGGCGCGCAGGGTGACAGCGATGGGTGCGCAGGGTGACAGCGATGGGTGCTGGAAGCTTCTCTGGTAGCGCTTGGTTGCTCTGGAACCTTCACCAGGAGCTCTCGGTGGCTCTGGAACCTTCGCCAGGAGCTCTCGGTGGCTCTGGAAGCTTCACAATAGCGCTTGGCGCGGTGTCTCCACTGCGGTTGGAGGCCGAGGCCTCTGGCATGAGGTGCAGGTGACAAGTGGAACATGAGGCACAGGTGACAAGTGGAACATGAGGCACAGGTGACAAGTGGAACGTGAGGCGGAGGTGACAAGTGGAACGGCAGCAGCTCAGGTCACCTCCTCTGGAGAGCGCGTCCCTCTGCTGCCACCTCATTCTGTAGGATTTTCACCAAGTCCTGACGTTCCGGGCCAGCTCACTGCTGCTACCACTGAGTGTTTTGAGCAAAACACTGATATATACCAGGTAGCTGGAATTAAAACACATGCTTCAGGGGGGACTTGTCATTGTGAATGATTGATGTTTGCAGCAATCTAAAATGAAAAAAACCTTAGAAATTAAGAAGCTCATCCTTTTATTATTTTCTTTCTCTGTATTTGTTAATTTTCATACTTCTGTTGAAATCCTCTTTTTCCTTCTTAGTGATGTTGACAAAAGCTCTGCATCTTCTCCTTGGAGTTTCACGGTGTTCATTTGATTGATGTCCTAGTTTTAGTTCGCATTAAACCCAAGCAAAGGTACAGATAAGATTTTTCGTGGTTAGTGACCATTTTTTTCTTGCTGAGAAACCTTTCTCAACACCAAGAAGTTGTAATTTTTATATGTTTGTTAGACCATTTTTAGTCCACTATATTCCCCAGATTCTTATTGCACAGACACATCCAGTTGTTGCCGTTTTCTTCACTGGGTTTGTTTAGAGTTTTTCGTACTTTTTGTGCCGCTGTGATCAAAGTAATTGCATCCTGCCTTGGGGGTTTTGTTTTCTGTGGGAAGCGTGACATAAATTTCCATATAGACCCAAAGGAATCTGCAGTATTTAAACACAGCAGCCTGCAAACTCTGCAGTCGCTAATAGAAGAAAAATGCTAATTTTTAAATGGGTAAAACATGGAAGTAAGGCAGTCAGTGTTGGCCATCCTAATAAGGTTTAACTTACTATTAATTTTAGCTTATTTGACAAGTTGAAATTCCTTTGTACAGCAGAATTTTTATTGAAAACATGCTAATATTGCGAAGATGTCCTGTGCAGACCTGGGGGCTGTGGGTGCCTGGGAACAGTCAAGTTTTTGGTTTGCTGCTGGTTTGCTGCCAAGGCTCCGCACGTTGGGCGAGTACTGGCTGAACCGATCATCAGAGGAGTGGTTAATAAACTTATCAATGTTGTCATTATTTTTGTTTTTAATTAAAAGCCACTGCATAGAGGAGCACAGAGGAACACCGTGAATTAACAGTGTAAAATGTTGGGGAAGTTTGACAAAAAAATGGATCGGCAGGTGAATGCTGAAGCAAACTGATTAAAAAAACCCCAAACCAGTAGGTAATTGCTAAAAGAATTCTAAGTATGGAGCGGATGAGGAGATAGTAATAAGGCACATTTTCTTTTTGCTCGAAACAGTTATTATATCAGGGAAAAGAGCAAGAAGGAGCCATTGAAGGCATCTTTAGCAAAAGTCTTAGTGCCAGCGTGGAGACCTGAAGACCAATGAACTTCCATGTGGCAGTTATACTGTTAATGGAAAACAGGAACATTTATCAGCTGGAAAATGATTTCTGGTGAGATTTAGCCATTGCGTTTTCAGAAGACCACGTCTCCCTAGCCTGTTTTAATTCTTTAATAAGAGAGAATGCGTGTAAGAGAGCTGCCTGTCGGGACTGATCAGCCGGGCGGAAACGGCTCTGAAGGGGCTGCAGAGAGAGCAGAGGAGCTGCAGCGCAGCGAGTGCCGGGCAGGGACGCGAGAGGCGGCTCTGTCCGCAGGGGAGACCGCAGGTGGCGAGGGGCAGGAGGGAAAACACCTCCGAGTTTGTCCAGGGTGTCGGTCACTGGAGGAGCACAGCAGCAGGCGGGTGTGGGTGACAGCAGGCCAGGCCACGGGGCTCCGGTCGGGAGCCACAGGCAGAACCGGCTCCTGCGGGTGGGACAGAACCCGGGGGGACAGGCAAGGGGCACGCCAGCGACACCTGCCCAGGGAACCCTTCAGCCTGAATCCGCAGGGGGACTAGGGCCTTCCTGGGCTGGAGATGGGTTACCTGATAACGCCCAACTGATGTCTGTGCCGGGAAATGGTGGTGGTGTATCTCAGATGCACGTCAGGCCTGTGGGCCGCAGCCCACGCCAGGGGCAGGGGATGGAGAAGCCCTGGGCAGGCATGCGGAGCACAGAGGTGATGTGGAACAGCCAGTGTGGATTTACCAGGGTCAAATTGTCCCCGACCAACTCAATGGCTTTCTCCAATGGGGCGGATGGCTCCGAGCGAGGGCGGCGCAGGAAAGGTCGCTACCCCATCTTGGGGCCGTTCAGTGCGGTTGTTACCTCATCTTGGGGGCTGTTCAGTGCGGTCGTTACCCCAGCTCGGGGGGTTCAGTGCGGTCGTTACCCCAGCTTGGGGGGTTCAGTGCGGTCGTTACCCCAGCTTGGGGGGTTCAGTGCGGTCGTTACCCCAGCTCGGGGGGTTCAGTGCAGTCGTTACCCCAGCTTGGGGGGTTCAGTGCGGTCGTTACCCCAGCTCGGGGGGTTCAGTGCGGTCTCCTGCATCATCCTCAGTGCAGAACGGGACAGGGACGGTTGGGCGGGGGTGACGAGGCGGGGGAACTGGCTGGACCAGCCGGCTCAAGGGGCGCGGATGGGCCACACGGAGTTCAGCTGGTGGCTGGTGACGAGCCCGTTCCCAGGGATGGACACAGCGGCCGGTCCCTTCTGGTCTCACCATGGCCCAGCAGGGTGACAGGAGGGACGTCCCTGTCAGCAGCCCTGGAGCAGCCGAGCGGCGGGAGGGCCGGGCTGCTCCTCAGGGGACCTGCCCAGGCTGGAGAAACGGCCGACGGGCCTGGGGAGGCTGGGCCGGGACCAGCGCCATGTCCTGCCCGTGGGCTGCAGCAGCCCCGTGCTCAGGACAGGACGGGGCAGACGGAGTCCCCGAAAGCCCTGGGGGATCCGGGGCCCCTCAGACCCGGCCCTGGCATCGCCCTCGGGCAACAGAGCAGCTCCCGGGGTGATGGCCCGAGGGCAGCCATGGGGGGAGGGCCGGGGCTGCTGCCCCAGCTCAGCGCTGGCCAGACCTGCGTGGACACTGGGGCCAGGCCGGGGACACCATGGCCAGGCTGGGGACACTGGGGTCAGGCTGGGGACACCATGGCCAGGCTGGGGACTCTGGGGCCAGGCTGGGGACACCATGGCCAGGCTGGGGACTCTGGGGCCAGGCTGGGCTCACCAGACCTGTGGGGACACCATGGCCAGGCTGGGGACACTGGGGCCAGGCTGGGGACACCATGGCCAGGCTGGGGACTCTGGGGCCAGGCTGGGCTCACCAGACCTGTGGGGACACCATGGCCAGGCTGGGGACACTGGGGCCAGGCTGGGGACACCATGGCCAGGCTGGGGACTCTGGGGCCAGGCTGGGCTCACCAGACCTGTGGGGACACCATGGCCAGGCTGGGGACACTGGGGCCAGGCTGGGGACACCATGGCCAGGCTGGGGACTCTGGGGCCAGGCTGGGCTCACCAGACCTGTGGGGACACCATGGCCAGGCTGGGGACACTGGGGCCAGGCTGGGGACACTGGGGCCAGGCTGGGCCCACCAGACCTGTGGGGACACTGGGCAGTGTGGTGGGTCCGTGGGGCCTCGGGACGGTCGGGGCTGGAGTGGGGAGGCCAGAGCAGAGGCCGAGCTGGGGAGCTCAGCCCGCAGAGGAGAAGGCGAAGGGAGGACCCGGCTGTGGCTGATGGCGCGTGGGGAAGGGACGAAGCCGGCTCCTCTCGGAGGTGCCGTGAGGGGACAAGACACACAAGCTGCAGCCGGGGACACGGTCCCTGCACAGCAGGAAGAGCCCTTCGCTGGAGGGAGGTCGGACACGAGCGGGGCCCCAGAGGCCGTGGGGTCTGGACCTGCTCAGCACTTGCCCGAGCAGCCCCTGCTGGGAGCCAGACCAGCTTTTCCAGGTCCCTTCCCCTAGTGCGAGCCTGTGAGGTGCTGGTGTGGAACTCCACAGCGAACACATGCCGAGTTGTCAAGAAATACCAATTCTTTGTCCTGCTTCAGGCTCTACTAGTTTCACTTAACACCCTCCCGAGTTTTGTTTAGAAAGAGACTTTATTGCTGGTGGGTAGGAGTCAGTGTAATTTAACAGAGATGATGCAATTGTGACAAACAAGGTGCATGTGCAAAATCTTGGAATCTTAAGTGTGAAGAAAAAGGATCCAGCCACAGAATTAGGCTGGTTATTGAGACCTCGAGGCAGAGGGGGTGTAGGCTAATGTCAGATAGGAGAAGCTGTAGCTTTGAAGAAAAGCGTGGTAGTAAACTGTAACCCAGGAGTTATTGCTGCAATTAGAGTCAGATCTGGGCAGGGTGCTCCAACTGGGTGAAGCCAAATGCCTGCTGCTGCACACCGTGCTGATTTGTGGTCACGACTATGCAACTGAAAGTACCTGGGAGACCAATTTGGAGCCGATTGCCGGAGCCTGGCAGCATGCTGCCGAGCTGATCAGCGCCAGCGTGCCTAATGAAGATGTCCTATCTGTCACCTTGTCTTGTGCTGTTTGCATCAGTTCCCAAGGAGATAATACCTGTTTATCTTTTTCATGCCATTTTTGGTTTTGTCATATTCCTTCTCAGTCTTGTCTTTCCCAGACTGAAGAGTCTGGTCTGTGTAGTTGAGTCTCACGCAGATGCTACTCTAGGCCATTGATCTTTTCTCCCTTGTTGTCACTTTTTCCACTTCTGGTGCGGCCTTTCCGAAAGGAGCTGGGGGGTGCAGGCGGCGCTGGGACACTGGCATTCGGGGCTCACGCAGCGGTGCGGTGGTGCTTTCTGTCCCCTGGGTCCCTGCTGTCTGTGGGCACCTGTGGGCGCTGCCGTGGTGGGGCTGAGCCCGGCAGCAGCTCGGAGCCCCAGCATTGTGCTGGTGTGGGCTGATCTGCTTGTCCTTCAGCCATTGGCTCCGTGGGCTCGTTCTGCTGTGTGTTGTGGTTGACCCTCAGTTTTACCATGCTGGGTACTGTGGTTGTTGGTTCACAGTTCCCCAGACCACCCCAGCACAGGAACTGTCACAAATCCTATGAAACCGCCTGGCTGTGCCTGCCCCTGCTGGCACGTCTGCTCCGCGCCATGGGAGAACCCTTCGCTGTGCCTGGCAGAGCGGTGCCGTGCAGGAACCCTTCACTGTGCCTGGCAGAGCGGTGCAATGCGGGGACCCTTCCCTGTGCCCGGCAGAGCGGTGCAATGCGGGGACCCGTCGCTGTGCCCGGCAGAGCGGTGCAATGCGGGGACCCGTCGCTGTGCCCGGCAGAGCGGTGCAATGCGGGGACCCGTCGCTGTGCCCGGCAGAGCGGTGCAATGCAGGAACCCTTCACTGTGCCCGGCAGAGCGGTGCAATGCGGGGACCCGTCGCTGTGCCCGGCAGAGCGGTGCAATGCGGGAGCCCTTCCCTGTGCCCGGCAGAGCGGTGCAATGCGGGGACCCTTCCCTGTGCCCGGCAGAGCGGTGCAATGCGGGGACCCTTCACTGTGCCCGGCAGAGCGGTGCAATGCGGGGACCCTTCCCTGTGCCCGGCAGAGCGGTGCAATGCGGGGACCCTTCACTGTGCCCGGCAGAGCGGTGCAATGCGGGAGCCCTTCCCTGTGCCCGGCAGAGCGGTGCAATGCGGGGACCCTTCCCTGTGCCCGGCAGAGCGGTGCAATGCGGGGACCCGTCGCTGTGCCCGGCAGAGCGGTGCAATGCGGGGACCCGTCGCTGTGCCCGGCAGAGCGGTGCAATGCGGGGACCCGTCGCTGTGCCCGGCAGAGCGGTGCAATGCAGGAACCCTTCACTGTGCCCGGCAGAGCGGTGCAATGCGGGGACCCGTCGCTGTGCCCGGCAGAGCGGTGCAATGCGGGGACCCGTCGCTGTGCCCGGCAGAGCGGTGCAATGCGGGGACCCTTCCCTGTGCCCGGCAGAGCGGTGCAATGCGGGGACCCTTCGCTGTGCCCGGCAGAGCGGTGCAATGCGGGGACCCTTCCCTGTGCCCGGCAGAGCGGTGCAATGCGGGGACCCTTCCCTGTGCCCGGCAGAGCGGTGCAGTGCGGGAGCCCTTCCCTGTGCCCGGCAGAGCGGTGCAATGCGGGGACCCTTCCCTGTGCCCGGCAGAGCGGTGCCGTGCAGGAACCCTTCGCTGTGCCCGGCAGAGCGGTGCAATGCGGGGACCCTTCCCTGTGCCCGGCAGAGCAGTCCTGCTGCTCAGAGCTGTCTCAGCAGCTCCAGCCCAGCTTCAGGGGACCTGATCCATAGCGCAGGCATCAAAACCCAGCGGACAAGAATCAGTGTTGATGATACAAAATAAGGCACATTAAAAGAGGGAAACATGAACTACTTTAGTGCCTGTGCAATAGGCTGAACTGAATGCTTCAACACTGGAAAGCATTTGGGGCTTTTTTTTTAAAATACACATGCAGAGCAAACTAGACCTAGGCCTATCAAAATAAATTATAATTTAAATGATTCATATGCAGTGTTTTGCAGATAACTGGAGACTAGTGCCAGATCTAGGAAACAGGGAGTGTTCACTGGGAAGGGTGCGGGGTTTGGCCATCTGAAGGGACTGGAGCGGTCAGGGCAAACTGAGCCCAAACTGACACATGCTGTAGTGAGGAGCGCTAACATGGTGCCTGGAGATGGACGCAGGGGGATAGTGAGTTGAGGTAAGGACAATATTTTATAGCTTCATATGACAGCTGGGAGACAGGTGCTGGAATATTGCCTCTGGCCTTGAATTCTGCACTTTGAAAAGTGTATTGAAAATTAAAGAGGGTGCTGAAAAGAGCCACAGAAATGATTTGGGATCTGGAGAAAAGGCACTGCTGTTTGTGAACATTAGCCTCTGCTCACCCCAACCAAGGCTGAGGGGACGGGATTCAACGGAGGCCACTGATGTGGGGAGAAACCGAGTACTGAGGGGCTATCCAGCATCACGGAGAGATGTAACAAGAAATAATGATTAAAAAAGGGAAATCAAATTACAACAAAGACACATGTTTTTTCATTGAGTGTTCATTTATTAAGTTATCCAAGGAGGGAGTGTGGTTTCCATCATGTGATATTTTTTAAACTCGGGTTGGATGCTTTTCAGGAAACTGTTAGCTGAATTCAAGTAATTTAGTTCGTTGTGGGAGTTACTGGTTGAAACTTAGGGGACAGTGAATACGTGCTGTGCAGGCATCTACAGTGTGCGCTCTTCACTGGCTTCTTCCATTCTCTAGTCAAACCTGATCTCATTTGCTCTTTTATACTGAGAAGTTCCCTGTCTCTTGTGCGTGTTCATCAGGACCTGTCTGTCCAGCTAATGCTGGTCCTATGTGGCTTTTTTCAGCCCTAGGTAGAGCTAAAGCTTCCCAGCTCCTTGTTTTCCAGCTGATCACAAGTTAGACACGGGTTTGTGGGGGTTTTTTTGTAGCTGTGGTGGTGTTGCAATAAGCCGAGCAGGAAACATTCCCAGTTCGCTGAAGGTTAATAGTCATCTCCTTAGCTTTTCTTGGGCTCTTTGGTGGGATCAGGTTGATTTACAGGTCCAACACTTTCATTTCCCTCGGTGCTGCCTTTTCTGTGGGAGGAGTTGAGCAGCTGGATGAGCCGACCAGCGCCTGCTCTTGGGGAGCCCGTTCCGTGCGGGCGGCTGCCGTGGAGCTGTGGTAGCTCTGTGTGGGAGGGAGGTTTTGCCTGAACCAGTCACTCCGAGTCAATCAGGAGCTGAACCTCTTCAAACATTCATTTCAAGCTGTGTTTTTGCCGAGGCAGCCACTCCTGAAAGCACGGGCTGGTGGACGGGGCTGGTTGTCGCTGTCAGCACTGCTGGGAGCTCTAATACGGGGCTCTGGGCTCCTGTTGTTTGGATGGAAGTGACGGGATGGCTTCTTGTCTCAGGCTGTGGATGCTGGGGGATGATACAACCGTGACCAACATCCTTCCAGACCGGCTCATAAGCAGCAACCGTTTCACTGGAAAACCTGTAGAGCCAAAATACTTAGTTATCTGCAGCACGTAACTGCAAGAAGGGCTCGTGCAGCTGGTGCTTTCCTGCGGGGAGCTGAGAACCTCCCTCCTGCTCTTTATCTTGTTTCCTTTTGGCGGAGGCGGCTGCTCCCAGCGTGGCGTTGAGCACAGCGATGGCAGGGCCAGAGCTTTCCTCAGGAGGTGATCTAAGCCCTGAAATTCCTGTTGATCTGCCAGCACACACAACGTGGTCTCTGAGCTGGTCTCAGTCTGCCTTTCACCAGCATCCAGCACACAGAAAGCTCGTGCTGGTTTCTCCTCTCCTGCACTAAAACACAGAGCGGTGGTTGCTCTGCCCTGTTCCTGCAGAGCCCAGCTCCTTCCCGTGACCGCGGTCATGAAGGGAAACGAGCTGAGCGGTGACGTCCAGACTGTCCCGCGGTCCCTGGCCAGGGGGGCCGGGCGGTGGGGCTGTCCGCTTCTCGCGGGGTCGAGGGGCGGCTGGTGGGGGCTCTCTGGGCCATCCCCTCACGGCTTCTTGCGGCTCCGATCCCTTCTCCTGCCGGCGTCGGGAGGGGCCTGGGGGATCCTGCCAGATTTCAGAGGATCCTGCAGCATGTCACACGCTGCAGGGGACCAGTGACGTGCCTGGATCACTGCTTGCTGCTGGAACTGCTGCGCAGGGGCACAGGCTTCTCATGAGTAACTGGGGAGAAAAAACGTATAATCGGAGAAAAACAAGCATAATCTTTTAAGGAAAGGTGAAAAAGTTACCTAGGCTTGTTTGTGTCATACGTAGCACCTGCTGCTGTAACTTTGTCCCAGTGCTGGTGTCACCAGAGCCGCTGCTGGCTCGGAGCAGCGGATGCTGCAGGGTGATGCCGGCTCCTCCGGGACGCTCCAGCTCCGTTCAGACACGTCTCTGCAAACCGCTCTGTGCTCTGCTCACCTTTGTCTTCTTTCCTTTTACCTCTTTCCTGTTTCTGTTGTTTCCTGAGGGGACAGGGCCACCAGGGCTGCACGTGGTGCGGGGGATCTGGATGTGCTGCCAGTTCGTGTCACAGCCCCACTTGTGTGTCCCTTCAGCCCCGGTCCCGCATGGCCCCGCGTGACTCACCGATGAGGTCCCGTGTCAGGAAACCTGCCTGCTTAACCTTCAGCTTTGTTTACTGTTTTCCGTGTCGGTTATGGATCCAAATGAGTGCTTTCTTGCTTCTGGCACTTCAGTTCATGGCAGCAAGGGAGCTTTTTAGTGTGTGTGTGTACCGGTGAGCAGGCCAGCCCTGTTCTGGTCGGCGTGGGTTTCCTCCAGGCTCTCCTCGAGGGCGTGAAGCATGACTGCAGAACACGAGCAGGTTTGTCAGTGATGTGAATGTTTGCCGCAGTCCCTGTCCTCGTTCCTGGGACAGAGCCCAGGCCTTTTCCCGGCACACGGCAGAGCCGCGGGGCCGTTCCCGGCACGGATGGTCCTGCTCCCTTGGGTTCGCACGGTGCGGTGCTGAGCACGGGCCACCCGCAGCGCTTGCAGTCGTGTGCTCACGTCTGCCGTGCTCGTGCATCTGTTGGGCAGCTTTAATTCCGTTCTGCGGGAGCCTTCGCGTGGGCACCCGCTGCGACCGTGAGCAGCGAGGGGCCCGTCCCGCGGCAGCGGCTCCGCACTCCGCGGTGGCTCTGCACCCCGGTTCTTGTGGCATCACCCGCTTCCCGGCAGGCTCCCCTCTGCTCCCCGGCTGTCAGTTTTTATGACTTCAACACCATCGTCATTTTGCGTGTGGTGTGGCAGGATTGAGCTCTTTTCTGTTCCCATTCAGAGGCAACTCCCATTTTCTAAAGGAAATATGTTACTTTTGATAGATTCCTCTGCTCTGCTGGTTTGGCTGCTCCATCTTTCTGTAGGGGCCTCTTAAAGGCTGTTTCTTTGTTTTTGCCATACATTTGCTCAGAGCTTCTGGTGTGATATTATGAAATATATTCCCCGCTGCCTGCAAGCACGGTACCTTTTCAGCTGCTTCTTTTAATTTCCTTTCAACTCGTTCTCATTTGTGTGCTCTTCGATGAAGAATTGTTGGCTATTTTTGCTTTTAAGGGATTGTTGAATGTAAGTTCTTTATTGTCATTATTGCACGTTGGCTCTTGAATAGATCTTGTCTGTCAGCCTGTGCATTGCTGGGGATTGAATCTGAAGCTCTGGGCTCTTTCTTCCTCCAGGAAGGATTTGTCTGTGCTGTTAAAACTTGAGAAGCTGCACCATTTTCTTTCGGGAGTTGTTCCTAAGGCTTTGATTGTTGTGATTGGAGCTTATAATTGTGTGGAAGAAATGATCCCTTGTAACTGCAAACCAGAGCGAGCAGCTTGTTGTGCTCGCACGCTGCCCCGTGAGCCGCGGGCTGGTGGGCCCTGCCTGGCTGGGCTCTGCGGTGCCGGCACACAGGACCGGCATCGCCGTGGTGTGATCCCCCCCGAGCTGCCTCTTCCGGTCCCCGGGGTCCCTCCTGGGTCTTTGGGGGACTGACAGGAGCTGCACTGAGCCCCCCATACAGGAGAGCCTGAAGGGACAGGCCTTCCCTTCCTGCGGGTTCAGGGCACAAGGCAACTCGGCTCCTTTTGAAATTGGTGTTGACTTGACCGTCCAGCCCTCGGGGTTGGCAGCTGCTCACACCCCTGTGAGCTGCTGTGAATCTGCCTCTGGGTTGATCTCCCTGTGGTGGTGGCAGGTGCCCCTCGCTGTCCGAGCTCAGCCACTTCTGCTGGTGGAGACGGGGTCAGCGCCTGGCACAGCATCGGCATTGGCAGCAAACCTGCTCTGCCGGGTTAGCGCCTGGCACAGCATCGGCATTGGCAGCAAACCTGCTCTGCCGGGTTAGCGCCTGGCACAGCATCGGCATTGGCAGCAAACCCGCTCTGCCGGGTCAGCGCCTGGCACAGCATCGGCAGCAAACCCACTCTGCCGGGTCAGCGCCTGGCACAGCATCGGCATCGGCAGCAAACCCGCTCTGCCGGGCCAGCGCCTGGCACAGCATCGGCATCGGCAGCAAACCTGCTCTGCCGGGTCAGCGCCTGGCACGGCATTGGCAGCAAACCTGCTCTGCCAGGCCAGCGCCTGGCACGGCATCGGCAGCAAACCCGCTCTGCCGGGTCAGCGCCTGGCACAGCATCGGCAGCAAACCCGCTCTGCCGGGTCAGCGCCTGGCACAGCATCGGCATCGGCAGCAAACCTGCTCTGCCGGGTCAGCGCCTGGCACGGCATTGGCAGCAAACCTGCTCTGCCAGGCCAGCGCCTGGCACGGCATTGGCATCGGCAGCAAACCTGCTCTGCCGGGTCAGCGCGGTGCCTGCGGGAGCTGCCGGGCTGTCCCGGCACGCGGGAGGCCGGAGCGGAGCAGCGCGCTCCCCCGTGAGCCGGGGCGGAGGAGCCCTCGCCGCTGCGGCTGCTGGAGCAGAGCAGCCCGGTCCCCGTGCACGGAGCAGCTTTCTCTGCTGATCCCTGCAGGCGTCAGAGCTGCGGCTGCACACCAAGATCCCTTCTGCAGGGGTTGTGGGTTGAGCCTCCTGGTTTTGGATTGCTCCTGGAGCGGCTGCGCTGCATCATGGAGTGGAATAGTCTAGTTGACTTGCAGGAACTCTGATACAAGGAAGTTGTTAATCCATGCGATAGTGTTTGGAGTAACAGTCATAAGAGACATTGAGGCATCTGGATTGTGCCCACAAAGGGCTGTGCAGCGTCCTGACCGCAGGCGTTTTCTTCCTTCCGATTTCTGCTGCAGGTTAAAGACAGAGCCACACTGGGGGGTGGAAGTTGTTTTTTGTCTTAAATATGAAGAGTTAATACTCCCCAGGGTATGTCTCTGCAGTATAAAGTTTGGTATAAAATTCAATGTCTTCTGTGCTGGGTCATTCCTTCAGCCAGCGCTTGTGCTTGGGCATGTCTGCACACCTGTCAGTGCGTTTTTTTCCATTAGCCACATATTTTAATACTGAACAGTATAATTTGACAGTGAGGAAGAGTCCTAGAGGCTAAATAAGCATGTAAGAAGGCACAGATGTTTATTTTTTTATTTTTGGGTCCCCGAAAGGATGATGCATGTTCTGCTTCTCTTTGAGGACCGGAAGAGAACCGCGCTGGTGTTTTCCATGGGTTTGGAGCTCCTGATTTCTCACCCCAGCCATGGCCGCCTCTCCCGTCGTACCCGCTGTAGGACGAGCCGTGGCTGATCCGTGCCGACGCACTGATGCGGTCAGCGATGCAATAGATAACGCTGACCTCTGTTTGCTGTACAGCTGCCTGGTGGCCAGTGCAAGTTATCCGTGCCTGAGAAAAATGAGCCGTCACGTCAGCGCGGTGGCTTTGTGCCCTGCAGTGGCTTTGTGCCTCGCGGTGTCCCGGGTGGTGGCGTGCGGGGCTGGGGGCTCTGCCAGCTCCTGCCCCCGGCCCCCGCAATGTCACTCGCTTCTCTCTGGGCAAAGCTGTTCAGTTTTTTCAAAACAATAGCCCTTTAATTCATGTAGGTAAGGGGAAGAAGGACCAAAACAGGCCCTGGGGTAAAATTCTGAAGTTGGGGGTGGGGCTGAAGGGGCGAGCAGTTACTTCTGATGCTGGGTGAGTGTCCTTGTCCCCGTGCGGTGGGACGCGCGGTGGCAGCTCGGGCACTGCGGGTCCCGGGCAGCTGGTTGACGTGCTGCTGAGCAGGTGGAGCAGGAGGGGATCGGGTCGGTCTGTCTGTCTGGAATCCACGTCTCAGCTCTTGAACCCCTTCACGGACAAAAGGCGCTCCTGCCGCTGTGTCCGTGCCGCAGCTGTCCCTTGGCCACAGCTGGTGGTGTGGGCTGGGGAAGGACAGTGCGGGGTCCTGGGTGTGCTGAGCGGAGCAGGACCCGGCCAGAGGGCTGCGGCTGCTGGGAGCACCGAGGGACACGGACCGTGGCTGTTCCCTTTGCCTTCCAGCACAAAGATCAGGAGCGTTAAACGGGGCTGACAGACTGCGGCTTTGGAGTGAAACGCTGAAACAAGACTAAATGCTGTCTTCTCCTCCCACAGAAAGTGCGGAGTGGGAGGAGAAACAAACAGGGAGGGAAACCAAGTGCTGGGATGGACAAAAGGCTGAGGGACAAAATGCCAACCCAGGGGCCTGGGAGGGGATGGTGGCGGCCGACGGCGTCAGGCGTTGTGAGACCAACCTCTGGTGCTGCCAGCGCGGGATCCTCTTGTGTCCTGCTTGTCACCTGCAGGGGCGAGTGCTGCGAAGAGCCACTGTCACCCACCACCGCGGTGCTGGGGACGCGGTGACGGTGCCGCAGCACCGGCCGGGCTGCGGGGCTCGGGGGCTCCGGCTCAGGACGGTCCCGCGGCTCCACCAGCGCCGCAGCCCCGGCCCACAGCCAGCCTGAGCGCGGTGCAGGCAGTGCAGCCTGGAGACCGTGGGCTGGAAATATGGGATGAGCTGCGTCCTGAGCAGGGAGGGAAACTGCTGCCGGTGCCAGGGAACCCGTGTGGGAGGCCGAGGGCTCTTCTCCTCCTCCTCCTCCTCCTCCTCCTTTTTCTCCTTCTCTTTCTCCTTCTCTTTATTCTCCTCATTCTCCTCCTCATCCTCTCCCACTGGGAAGACCTCGCTGGTGCTGCCAGCTCCTGGTGCTGCTGCTCATCCCCACTTTGTTTCCATATCTGTGAAGTCTGTGGTGGAGAAGCCTATAGACTCCTTACATCCTATGGGAGATTGTTAAGTGAAATTTTGCTATTATACTGTTACTGGGCCATAAAATATTCTTTGTCGCTTCTCATATTTTATAGGACGTTATACAGTGTTGGAGTCTGCCCTGAGCCCCACAGAATGCGTTAGGGGGATCTGCTAACTCTCTAACTCTTTTTCTCTCCTTCCTGTAACCCACAGACACGGCAAAGATTGTGGCTTTCCCATCCTGTGCTCTCCTTGCTGGTGCTGTGCCCGTTCCTCGGTGCAGCACCTCGGTGGTGCTCGGCTCTAACCGCGCTCCGTGTCTCTCCACAGAAGTGTCTGCGGCTGAATCCCGATGTTCCCGTGTGGATCTCCAAGCAGCGCATCCTGTGCACGCTGAACCACAGCCTGAAGGATGTTCTGAACTACGGGCTGTTCCAGCCAGCCTTCAACGGCCGCGCGGGCAAGTTCCTGGACGAGGAGCGCCTGCTGAGGGAGTACCCCCTGAACCCTGACACACCTGTCCCCTACCTGGAGGTAACCGTTGTTTTTAACGTGTGTATATGCGTATTTACCTATATAGGTATATATAGAATCACAGAATGTCCTGAGCTGGAAGGACCCACAAGGACCTCGAGTCCAACTCCTTTCCCTGCACAGGACACCCCACAGGTCACACCGTGTGTCTGAGGACGCTGTCCAGTCTCTTCTTGAACACTGTCAGGTTGGGGCCGGGACACCTCCCTGGGGAGCCTGTTCAGTGTCCAGCACCTCTGGGTGAAGAGCCTTTTCCTCGTGTCCAACTGACCCTCCCTGGCACATCTTCTGCCATTCCCTGGGTTCTGTCACTGGTTGGTAGCGCTTGCCCTTCCTCCTGCATATATAGAGAGATATATATATGTGTGGACATCAGTATGTAGGTCGTCTATGATCCCTTCCGCTGCTGTCTCTGTAGGCACCACAAACATTGCTGCCCCCTGCCCCCTTCCCCTTTTATTTTTCCATTTCCCTTCCAGGAGTGAAAGCACAGAAATTTGTGTGGATTGTATGTTTACTCATGGAGAATCCATTGAGGGAAAGCTGAGTTGTAGTTGCTCGTGACTCTGTCTGCTCGAGAGCTCCATCTCATCTGTCACCGTTCATGGAACAGCTTCCCTGTTTGCTGACCCTCTTTCCGAATTCCTTTTTGTCTAGTGGCACTAACTGTCATGAGAGATTACAGTAACAGAAGGAAAGGCAGTCTCGTAGGTACTGAGGGAAGATCGTAGGGACATCTTTGAATATGAGGCTGAAGGACTTGAGTTTGATGTTTTAATTTACAGTTACTGTAGAGACGAATGCAACTGTGCGCTGTGACAGCAAGTGGCTGTCCCTGTATGGACCTCATTCATGTGATGAGCACGGAGAATACGTCTACACTGTTTCTGTTCCAGAAAAATAATGAGAGCAGAAATGAACCGAACTGACTCCATGTTTACACTCACCATAGGTTTTGCCTTGGCTGGATTCAGGTGACTGCATGCAGGTGTTTATTCTGAACTGACCTGCAGCGTTTTTGGGCTCCATTGGCTGTCGCTGTGGTCATTCCCACTGTCTGCTATGGGACTCTAGTTACCTGCACATGGACTTCTAAATGTAGGGATCTTATGCTATATTTTACTCACAAAGTCTTTTTAGAAGGCATTACATGCTTAAGCTGCACAAGCTCTTAAAAATGCAAGCGTGAATGCTGTTATTATAACTAATCCTGCCTAATTTGGAAAGAAAGTGCAGCACAATAATTTCGTAGCAAACTAACATTTAATGTAGACAAAAACATTGGGAACAACATTAAGAATGCTTGCAAATAAACCCTTGAGGTAGTAAATTCCTTAATGTTCCTTATACAGGCTTTAATGCTTTGTTTTTGTATAATTTATCATAATGTCCACACTTAATGACTTACCACACACATCTGAATGCAGACTTGACGTGGATATTTGTTGTGTGTCATTTCAATTCTTCATAACTTGATAAGAATGGCAGCTGAGCACTGGAGAATCGTCTTGGAAAACCAAAAATCCGGCATCTGTTTTCAAGACATTAATCCTGTGTGATACCGCTGAGATTTCTTGAACCCAGAAGATAAATTGGCCCTCAGGGCTGCATATGAAGGTGATCAGGTGAACGAGGGCTTTGTGCACATGGACAGAAGAATGCTGTTACAAAGCAGGCGTGTGCAGCAGCTCCCTGGAGGAGCGGGGTGCCGGCCCTGCCCTCTGCCGTGGGGAGCTGTGGGTGCCCCGGGTTCGGGTACGGGTGGAACAGCAGCTGCGGGTGCTGGTGGTCGGGCACGCGCTGGCTCTGCCCGCCCGCTGCTCGGACAGTTACCGCATGTGTGTCTGGTGGCGCTGACTGTGCCCTGTATTATCTTACTGGTGGTTATCTGCTGTCAGAAGCTGATTGTGTCCTTCTCAATGAGGTACTTCTTTCGTTTGCATGCCAAACACACCACTGTCCTCACCGTTACCATCTGTGGATCAGTGGGCAAGACAGTTTATACCTTGGAATGATTAAAAAAAAAAGTTGTGTGAGAAAACATCTGCCCAGCAGTACAAGTTTATGAGATACTGAAAATGTGCTAATATTTTGCCAGTATTAAAAAGTAAGTGGGATGAGCTTAGTAACTGCAGTCCAAAGATAACTTGGTGTCACTTCCAGCTCAAATAATGAAATGTTGATGGAGGATTAAGTTCATAGCAATTCAAAATCTCAGAAT
Source organism: Caloenas nicobarica (assembly GCF_036013445.1). Classification (NCBI taxonomy): domain Eukaryota; kingdom Metazoa; phylum Chordata; class Aves; order Columbiformes; family Columbidae; genus Caloenas; species Caloenas nicobarica. The sequence continues at coordinate 407,263 of NC_088245.1, forward strand.
ACAATACATGCATTGCAAAAAGATGTAGTCAAACAAATCCAGTTTCACTCTTTAAGGAAATTGTAATTCTGCTTGGTAAAGATAACTATACAAAGGTAGCAGCCACTTGGGGATACTTGATTTTGTTCTACATGATATTCAGGTTTGGATTAGCACTATAAAACGTCAGTAGGACAAGTGCCACTGGGTAACTAATCAATGATAAAAAGCAGTTGTCACTGCGATTGTCACTACACATATATTGGTAGTGGGGTTTCCCAGGGACCAATGTCAAGCTTGATGCGTTTGCCCCAGGGATCTGGGTGTAAAGGTAAAATCGCTGCTGATAAAGTCTGATTACACAAGTTTGACAGAGAATATAACCATGTGGACTGTGCTGTCCGGGTTGTTTGGTAAGTGGGATCCCATTGAAGTGTGCTCCAAGCCAGCCAGGTGACAAACACACGGGACAGGGATTGCTGCAAGGGAAGGACTCTCCTGGTGGAAAACAAAGCTGCTGAAGAAAAGTTTTGAGCCTTTTGGTTGAAAAACCTGACATCACTTCCAAATGTGGTACTGTGGCACAGTGTGACCCTGAAATCCTTCCGTGCACCCTGACAAGGAGCGGGTTGTGTGCAGGGGCTGGGTGGAAGTGGTGGGTGTTGGAGCAGCGTGTGGGTGACACTTGGTGCACGTGGAAGGATGTGGGAAAGAGCCGTGGTGCAGATAGAGCAGCAGAAATGGTCTGAGGACAGCAGATCCCCCAGTGAGAGGTTCAGAGCTCAGCCTCACAGGGAAGCTGGCTCGAGCCCCCTCTCTAAGAACCGTCCTGGGGAAAACCATTCTGTCGTTAGAGAGATCCCTAATTAATTGGGAAGGAGCAGAACAAAGCCCACACCGTCTGGAGGCTGAAGCCAGACAAATTCGTATGAAAAACTGGTCAGAACTTCTTTAGTGAGAAAAGCAATGAACTATTAGAGCAAATTATGGAGAGCAGTGCATTCTGTATCTGTTGTTCTCAGATCTAGACTGAATGTCTTCATGCAGGATGACGTTTACTGGAGCTGCCGGAGAGCCGGTTGATGCTGAGTGGGTTTTGTTCGTCTCATATCTGACATTCTTCCCTCTTGCAGTTCCGGTACAAGAGGCGTGTGTACACCCAGACCTTGCTGGATGACAAGCAGTTTGCCAAGCTCCACACGAAGGTAAGGTGGGGGTCGAGCTCAAAGCCCTGGTGGCACGTTCAGCACTGAGGGTGGCTGGTCAGAGAGGGTACGGGTTTCGGGATGGCTCAGCCTGCCCTGCTTGCCAGGCTGCAAAGCGTTCCCGAGGATGGGTGGTGCTGGTGAAGCCTGGGCTGATGTAGGTGAGCGTCACGCTGAGGGACCCCGCTGAGGCTCGGTGGGGTGTCCACACAGGACGGACCTGCGCTGCACACGGTGCTTGAGGCAGGTGTGTGGAGGGACTTGGCTCTGTGGCAGAGCTCGGGTCAGCGTTCTGTGGGGTGAGGAGGCAGAGGAACACGTGGTGGGCCAGCTGAAGAGAAGCTTTGTTCTGTGGGGTGGGATGCAGGAGTCACTGAATGCCTGGAGTGCACAATGGTGCCTTGAGGAGCCGCCGTCATGCCCCGGCCCGAGGCTGCCGCACGCCTCCGCCTGCACGCGGGCTCCGGCCTTGTCTCTGCGTTAACCCACGCGTTTGGGTCCAGATTTCACTGGTGGGATCCACCTGCGAAGTGGAAAGTGCTCCTGGTCTGCTGCAGCCCCAGGAGTGGTGGGCAGGCGCTGCCCGGACTGTCCGGGTGTCTGAGAGCAGGAGTGTGGCAGCAGCGGTGCTTTGCATGCACGGGGGTTCCTGGGAGGACGGACCCCCCAAACCCAGCGGGCTCTGCAGCAGGGACACCCCGCTGGCCCCGCCGGAGGGGCAGGGATGCCAACGGTGACCAGGCCTTGGGCACGCGTTGGCTGGCTGCCCGCTCACTTGCTTTTCCCCCTGGACACCTGAGGTGGTCCCATGAGGCCACTTGTTGCCTAAGAAATTAAAAAGAATGGTTGTGGAGAGGTCTGAGACCATCAGAAGATTTCCGCTGCCACTAGTAATTGTGCCTTGAGGTGGCACGTGGCCCCGTGGGGCCTGTGGTGGCTCCTGGGATGGCGGGGCCAGCGCTGTGTGGGAGCTGCGAGGCAGGAGGATGGAGCTGGGCTCTGGCAGCGTGGTGGCCGTGGCACAGCTGCGTGGCTCTAATGCGCTGGGCAGCACGTGAGCTGCAGGGTGGCACGAGGACACGCTCAGCCTCCATCGGCCTCACGTCTGGGAGAGCACGTGAGGAAGGACTGGCGCAGGGAGCAGCGGCATGGACAGGTTCGTGGAGGTGCGTAGAGGACACTGTGCCAGGGAAGGTCGTGCAGGGAGGTTCGGGGGTTCTTGTTTGGGAAGAGTGTGAGACTGGCTGAGACCCCAGGGCTCCCTGTGAGCTCCCTTGTTGCTGTTTATGGTGAGCTCCCTCAGAACCCCCCTGCAGAGCTACGGCCTCAGAACCCCCCTGCAGAGCTATGGCCTCAGAACCCCCCTGCAGAGCTATGGCCTCAGAACCCCCCTGCAGAGCTACGGCCTCAGAACCCCCCTGCAGAGCTATGGCTTCGCGCTGAGGGCTGGGCTGCCCCTGGGCTGTTTTCCTTCTGCCCTCGGACGAGACGCGGCCTGTTTTCTGCCTCGACCCTTCCTGGCTGCTCGGCCGCTCTCGCCCAACAGCCGGTGGCTCCGGGATGCACAGGAGGGGCCGGGGCCGGCAGCTGTGCCTCCTCCTTGGCCTCCCGGCAGCCACGTTCCCTGGGTCTGCACGTGGTGCTTTGCCTCTGGTCACATCTGCTTGGCAAGAAACGGGCAGACGAGGGCTGCTCTTTGCCAGTTAACAGGTACAACAGTGAGCGCTGAGCTGGGTGGAACCACTGACATCAAGCAGGAGGGAGGAAAACCTCCCAAAAGGTTTGACCTACCCCGAAGGTGAAAGTCATCTTCGAGGGTAGAAGCAGGTCTGCCTTCTGTTTGCAGAGCTGCAGAAACAAGAAACAACATGCTGTTAGGGTTCAGGTTTGACTCATGAGGGTTAAAGTCACAAGGCTTCTGTCTGATGGCATAAGAATATCCTGGCAGCAAATCTGGAAAACTCTCAGGATCTTCCTGGCACCAGGAAGCGTGAATCACAGTCCTGCGGAGCCTTGCTGGGGACTGAGCCTGCTGGAGGGACGGCTGGGGACACTGCCACAGGGACACCAGAGCGGCCGCCTCTGAGGACTTCCCCTGCCAGCTTGTAGCAGCCATAAATGCACTTTATTAAATATTCACTTAATCTCTGTGCTTTAATTTCTACTTTAAAAACAAATCTCCTTCATGTTGCTTCTTTAATTTTAAACCATCCCTTGATGATAAAATATGGCATCTGAGTGAGAGGCTGCACCTCTGCTCCCCTTGGCCTCCATCCAGAGGATGCTGGTGAGCGTTTCCTTTGGCTGGCATTTCCCCAGAGCCCGTGGGCACCATGGAGGTGGAGGAGAAGCCCTGGTCCTCCCGGGGCCGCTCCGCAGGGTGCAGAGTGAGGGAGGCAGGAGGCAGCGCAGGGGCCAGCGCCAGGAGGGAGCGGGAGAGGCTGGTGCTGTGCTGGTGTTGGTGCTGTGTGGGTGCTGTGCTGGTGCTGGTGCTGTGCTGGTGTTGGTGCTGTGCTGGTGCTGTGCTGGTGTTGGTGCTGTGCTGGTGTTGGTGCTGTGCGGGTGCTGTGCTGGTGTTGGTGCTGGTGCTGTGCTGGTGCTGGTGCTGTGCTGGTGTTGGTGCTGGTGCTGGTGCTGGTGTTGGTGCTGGTGCTGTGCTGGTGCTGTGCTGGTGCTGGCCACTTGTTGGAGCGATGCTGGCACCGAGAGCCAGCGGGTGTGACTTACCCGCCCGGCACAGACCGAGGCTGTTCCGCGGGAGAGCGCGAGCGGAGCGTGTGTGTGCAGCCTCCCGGCAGCCGGCCTGAGGATGAGACGGGCATGCGGAGCGGAGGGTCATGGGCTCCTCGCTGGGACGGTGGCTGGCTGAGCAGAGAGAAAACCATCGAGCTGCTGGGGACCGCCGAGCGCCGAACACGGTACTGCTGCTTCTGCCCGGTCTGCCGCGCCAGGCACCGCCGAGCAAGGGGGCAGGGGACAGTCCTGCGGTGCCACCGGCCGCACGGAGGGCACTGGGGCTGGCAGCCAGGCGGGGGCTCATTCCATGTCCAGCGCGGTGAGGGTGTCCCTGGGTCACCTCGGGGAACCGGCTCCGTGGTGCAGGCTCGTACGTGCTCCCACACCGGGTCGGCCGCTGCGGGGGCTCTGCTGCCGCCTGCGCATTCGGGGTTGGGCTTTCTGGGAAGCAGGTGCACGGGGTGATGCCTCTGCCCTGTGGGGCAGACGCCATGTGTCGCTTGAGGCGAGAGGCTCTCCTGTTATTTGTGGTAGTGCCTAGTTGCTCGTGCAGTGAAATACCGTTTTTTTGGAGGTGCAGTAATTGAAAGGGCTGTGAAGGATTAGCTTTAGGTCTAACGGGATGGTGGGACCTCTCCTGAGACTGTGGGATGTGCACAATCTTTAGGCTTGTGGCTAATGCTCTCATCTGAGTGAGAGGAAAGTATGCAAATGTTCAGAGTTTAGAGTCTGACTTTTAGCAGCAGGATACACTACGTGAATCTTTTAATGACCTTGAAACATGATTCTTAACTGCCATTAAAAAAAGAAAAACAAGAAAAATAAAAATAACTCATTTTTTTGAGTGCTAAGAAGTGGAGAAACGGATTTCTTGTACTGCTGGCAATAATGAAGTGACTTGGTAAAATCAGTCAATCAGCCTCGGTCCCTTGCACCCCTTGGGACCTGCAGGCAGTGACATTTCTTATAGATATTTTTCTCACTGAATTACAGCAGACCATTTAGAAATGAGAGTGCAAAAAATACATGTTAGAAAGGACAATCCCATTGTTCTTATGAACAAAAATCTGTGCAGAAAAATCGTGGCATTTACCAAAGTGTCCGCAAAGGACGTTGCGCTACCAGGAGACTTGGGGACATTTCCATGTTGAAGGGAAAGAAGCAGCACACTTAGCACACACTTACAGCGGTGATTAGGAGCACAGTAATGACCGGGAGCGTGTGCCATTGCTGTTGTAGGTGACTGACACCAGCGCAGAGCCAGACCACTGGCTACCGACAGTGATCCAGCAATCCGGTGATCCAGCAATCGTCCCGTGCTGCAAACTGCACAAACTGCAGCCCCAGCCTGGGCTTGGGTGGGCGCAGATAGGGCTGCAGGCAGGGGCGCAGGCAGGGCTGCAGTTAGGGCTGCAGGCAGGGCTGCAGTTAGGGCTGCAGGCAGGGCTGCAGGCAGGGGCGCAGGCAGGAGTGCAGGCAGGAGTGCAGGCAGGGGTGCAGGCAGACCAAGGGTGATGAACAAACAAGGAAGTGTCAGGTTGGTGGACAACAACCGTGGCATGGTGGTTGCAGCGGGGGGGTGACAGTGACACTGCTCGGTGGAGCAGTGGGACATGGGGGACATCTTCACTGAGGCACACGCGGGCAAGGGGTGTGAATGCCACGGCGATGCCGGAGGAGGAGGCGGCAGAGAGGAGCCGGCACAGCTGTGGAGGACCTTGGGAAGAGACAGGTCACCGGTGGTGGGTGCGAGAGCAGCCGCGTGTGCTGCTGCGGTGTGTGCCGGGGACGTGGTGTATGCCGGGGACGTGGCGTGTGCCGGGGATGTGGCGTGTGCTGGGGACGTGGCGTGTGCCAGGGACATGGCGTGTGCCGGGGACGTGGTGTATGCTGGGAACGTGGTGTATGCCGGGGACGTGGTGTATGCTGGGGACGTGGTGTGTGCCAGGGACGTGGCATGTGCTGGGAACGTGGCGTGTGCTGGGAATGTGGTGTGTGCCGGGGAGGTGGTGTGTGCCGGGGGCTGCATCCACCTTGGAGTGGGATGGAGGGCTTGGGTGCTCCAGGGCCCGGGGAGGATTTGGGTTAGTAGTGGCTGAAGATGGTCAAGGCTGGGCAAAGGTTCCAGAGCGAGGCTGGAGAACAGGGTGGTGTCCTGCTGTCCGCTGGTGGACACTGCTGTCTGTGCCCCTCTGCAGCGAGGCACACGTGGGACCTCATCAGCTGGGGCCTGTCCTGCCTCTCTGCTGCGGACCTCTTGCCTGTCTCTGGCTTCTCCTTCTACCCAGACAAACTGATGAGCGAAGGGCAGGACAGCAGGATCCAGTGTCTGAGAGCGGTGGAGGCTGCCCGGGGTGACTGCCGCCCGCCCAGCCCACCCGGCCCACCACACTCCTGGTAACAGCAGACCCGGATTCCCCCGTGTCTTGGGAGAGAATCAGAAGAGTAAAAGTAAGAAAACGGGTGGGCTGAGATAAAGACAGTTTAACAGGCAAAGCGAAAGCCGCGCACACAAGCAAAGCAAAACGAGGAATTCATCCCCTGCTTCCCATCGCAGGCAGGTGTTCAGCTGTCCCCAGGACAGCAGGGACGTGTCACGTGTGACGGTGGCTTGGGAAGACAGACACCATCACTCCGAATGTCCCCCCTTCCTGCTCCTTCCCCCAGGCGTTATTTCTGAGCACGACACCCTACGCTGTGGGGTGTCCCTGGGGTCAGCTGGAGTCAACTGTCCCCAGCGTGTCCCCCCCCAGCTCCCTGTGTCCCCAGGCACTGGCTGGTGGGGGAGCAGTAGAACAGCCCTTGGTGCTGGGTGAGCGCTGCTCAGCGGTGGCTGAAACATCCCGGTGTCATCAGGAGTGTTTCAGCACAAATCCAAAGCACAGCCCCGTACCAGCTGCCATGACACAGCTGGGTTCATCCCGGCCCGAGTGGGCACATGCCGTCCCGTCCTGCCCCGCTGCCGGCCGGCGGGGCTGCCCCTGCCCCTCGGCGAGGCCTCGGCCTCCGTCCCGCTCGTGTGGGGACGCAGCAAGCCACACAAAACAGCAGTTAAACATCCTCGTGGTGTGTGATGAAATCGATTATTTGACGTTTTCGTGGGAATCGATGAGGCGTCTCTTTGCTGCTGCGTAATGGCCTGTGTGGGAGCTGGTCAGGCGGTGGCGTGGGGACGAGGCCGGTCTCCTGCCTCTGCCGGGGCCTGACCGCGGCAGCCGCCGTGCTCTGCAAAACGGATGGTTTGGCTCAATTCCAGCTGCTGTTTGGAGCAAACCGGACCCCAAGAAAAGATGAGCCTTTGCTTGATACTGAACTTGCTGGAAACATCAGCCTGCACGTGGCACGAGGGGAAGAGTTGTCTTGCTGCTGTTGCAGAGCCGGGTGCCGGCGGCTGGCTTCCCCAGCACCCAGCCCGCACCGAGTAGCGAGGGACAGAATAATTTATCCGCAAGAAGAATATCTCATTTATTTTCTTTCATTTCAATTCAAGAGAGAGAAGCTTGTTCCTTCGCACCAGTTTCCTCTCAATGAGCTTTTCTTTTTGGAGGGCGTTGATTTTCCTCGCGGTTTGGTGCTAGCGGAGGATAATGGGCTGTGGCGCGGCGGCGCCAGCTGGGCGGCTGGAGCTGGGCCGCGGCCCCAGGCGCTGCTCCCTCTCGTGAGCAAACAGAAGCGCCTCAAGCTTGCTCCGGAGCCGTCTCCTCAGGCGAGGGTTTTGGGTGGCGATGCGTGAACCGGCGGCAGCGGGAGATGCGGGAGGGCTGAGCGCAGCAGCGTCCCCGTGGTCCCGGTGCGGGGCCGGCGGCTCCTGCAGCCCCTGCTGCTTCTGGACAGGTGCCGGCGAAATGAGAGACTTGAAACGCTCCTTAAAAAAGCAACGGGGAGTCTTACTCTGCACTTGGCTTTCGTTTACATGAGTTTTTGTTGGATCTTGGGGTTTTTCCTCCCAGAGAACGCTTGCTTCGCTTGGGTTGGCAGAGCCGTTCAAACATATCGATTTGCACATCACCGTAACCTTCACACTAGCCACGGTGCTTTTGCTCACAGGAAGATCCATTACGAGTGTTTGTTTAGGCAGTCAGATAGCTTTATATAAACGCATTTAGGTTTTAATTTTTGCATATAGGAAATGTGATGCGATGCCTTTACTGGCTTCTGATTATTTTTTTATTCTTTTGATTTGTATCGAACTGCATTTGGATAAAAGCTGGAATTCAATTAAAATTAGAGTAAAAGAACATTTTAAATTGTGTCTTTACCACTTAAATAAATGTTGCTTGAATGTCCTGGACACAGAAGACGAAAAGTAAATTTATCAGTACATATCTTTTGTATTTAAAGCTGACTGATCTTTTAAACAAAGATTTGGTTTGTATGAGTGGTTCTCATCACAAATTCTCGAAGGTATTTAAGTGCCAGGAAATTAAGTATCTAGTGAGATTTGAAAATTGCCTTAGTGGTTTGGGCATCTGCTCAGCTCCCCTGGGTTCCAGTGGGAGTCTGACATTTGCTCTCTCTCTTCATGTCTAGTCACCTTAATACATTTGAAAACCTGCCCCCAAATCCCTCAGGTTCTTAGAATAATGAGATCTCATTCCTTTCCCACCAGGGTTTTATTCATAGATTGGGGGAGGAAAACAGGCTTCCTTACTTTCTCAGTTCTCAAATCTCCTTTCAGCTTTGAGTGAATCAGTCCAAATAATAAGGAAAATACTCTGTGTTTCTTGCTAAACTGAAATGGAAAACAATCAGATAGGAAAGCTTTTCTGTGGAGCAGAAGCTGAAAAAAACGACGTGGAGGAACGGAAATGCCCATGTTTGCTTCATTGTGAAAAGCGGGTATAATGTTCCCAGCAAGGGACACGGCTGTGACACGTTTGTAGTGTTTGAGTTGATTTCAAAAGCTGAAAGTGTGTTTTGCTTCTGATTCGGAACGATTCGGAGGAAGCGCACTTGAATTCATGACTATTGGCAGAAGGGCCATTTAACCAACGCATTTCTATTGTAAATACAGATGTCCGCCACAGCCCTCGTGCTGCAAACTCAGGTTAAACAGCTGCGTCTCTAAGATGGGAGATATCTTCAGTGTCACCGAAACCTCACGTGAGTGACAGCATTGGAGCCAGATGGAGCTGGTGGTGGCACTGCTGTGTGTGCTGGTGCTGCCGCCACGGCCGCGCCGGTGAGGAGCAGCTCCCGGGGACCCCCGAGTCCCCTCTGCCGGGCTGGCGGGTACGGCCGTGCCACGGGGGGACGGCAGCGCGGCTGTGGCTGCTCTGGTTCTGGTTCAGCTCTTTGGTCGGACCTGCGCGATGCTTTGGTGCGGGTCCGAGCGCTGGCTCCTCAGGCCTGGCTGCAGCGCCTTGCCGGGAGCGGGCAGCTGTGACCGAACAGCCGGAATGCGGCCCGTGGGCTGCGGACACGTGTCGTGGGCTGTCGAGGGGACTGTTGGCAGGCGCTCCACCGCAGACCTGCCACCGTGTCCGCAGGGACCCTGAGGGACGCGCAGGAGGTGCGGGAGCTTGGGCTGGCCCGGGTCTCCCGTTACTGGGCTGCAAAGGCAAGATGTGCCAGAGGCCTCCGGGGAACAGCGTCCCTGGATCTTGATGTGATGGTTTCAGGACTGTAGGGACCAGGATGTCTCAAATAGCAATTTCCTGTTCTTTTACCAGTTTCTGGTATTTCCCAAATCTGGCTGTTGATGTGGTGCCCTTGAGCTGTCTGGGAAGCAGCAGACTGCCTCCCCAGAATTTGTGTGTGGAAACAGCAGTCTCTGTGGTCATAGAAACAGTGAACTTGAATGAAACAATGCATTTTTCCCTAACTTTGTTCTGGAAAACAGCTTAATTGAGCTAATTATATACCTCCTTCTTGGTAAAGAATAAGAAACTGAAACCGATAATGGAAGTGTTGGGCCGTTCCGCTCACACGCTGCTGCTCCCCCAGCCCAGCCGGCCCCTCCGGCTGCTGCCGCGTTACCCCAACACGTGGTTCCAAACCCGCCGTCTTTTGGCAGTGAAACGTGTTCGGTGATGCCGTGTCACCCCAACACGTGGTTCCAAACCCGCTGTCTTTTGGCAGTGAAACGCGTTCGGTGATGCCGTGTCACCCCAACACGTGGTTCCAAACCCGCCGTCTTTTGGCAGTGAAACGCGTTCGGTGATGCCGTGTCACCCCAACACGTGGTTGCAAACCCGCCGTCTTTTGGCAGTGAAACGCGTTCGGTGATGCCGTGTCACCCCAACACGTCGTTCCAAACCCGCCGTCTTTTGGCAGTGAAACGCGTTCGGTGACCCCGCTCGTGGCTGCGCGGCCGTGTCTCCTGCACAGCTCACCGCCTCTGCGGCACAAACATAGCTCTTGGTAAGGCCGGGCTGTGAGCCTGGTCAGAGACACCAGCTAGGTTGCAATCTTTTATTTTTCCCCTTTTTTGGTCTCTTTCCTTGTTTCAGGTTTCTTTGGAAGTGCAGCAAGGCTGTCACCTAAATCCTGGGCATGGAATTCTTGTAACGCCGTAACATTACGCCTCTGGTAAATGGCCTTTTTCATTATCTGTTTCTCGATCTTCTTAGGCATTTTCTTTGCTCTCTGAGGCCTAGGACCAAACCTGGAGGAGGAGAACTGGGCCGGGGAGGCTCAGGAGTCGCTATGCCGGTGTCCGACCCTGTCTGTAGTGTTAAGTTTGTGAATTGCAGCAGCTCTTAACGTGGGCACCAAGGTGCGCATCTGGAGAGTGGCGCAGGGCAGACAGGCTGCTGCAAACTGCTGGAAGGAGAACATTCTTCTCTGTAAAAATTAACTGGTTGTGTCTCTGGACTTTATAAATTATTTTTGAAGCCTTGCTGTGGATTTGGTCTCAGGCCTTGGATAGATGAACCTTCTTTGTTCTCGATCTGGAAAGGCAGGGTAGTAATTGATTTTGCCCAAAGGGAAATTCCATGCGCAGACCCATTAAAGCCTGTGTGGTGCACAGGACCGTGATGATGAACGAGCACCCGCGGCGGGAGAATGCAGATCCCAGAATCGAGGGCAGCTCCCTCCACATCCTCCTTTTGCTCATGCACTTGCTCTTGAGTTTTCTTTCTGAACATACAGAGTACCATTTAAAGTTGACAAGAGTACCATTTAAAGTTGACAGAGTGCATCAATTCCCTTCTGTCAAAAAACGTTTTAAATTCCTGAGCACCTAGAATAGTGGAAATATAACCAAGCCCCCTGCTGGTGGGCACGGCTGGCCTGGGTGGGTGCGTTTCTGGGGTTGGCAATGGGAGTCGCTGGAGAACCTCGGGAGCAGAACTTGAGGCTGGTGCCTGGGCCGTGTCCGGTGAACCTGCGTGAGCTGCCGTGGCACACGCAGAGGTGCCGTGTTCGCAGGGGCGCGCAGAGGTGCCTCTGTCCTGGAGAGCCCAGGGAAGCTGCTGGGGCCCTGGATGGCCGTGGGGTGGGGGTCCCTTTCTCGGCTCGGCTGTCCCCATGTCCCGTCACCGCTGGTGTGGCTCTCGGTGGGACCAGCGGTGCCTTTCCTGGCCAGGGGGTTAGTGGGGCCACACGTGGGGCATCACCCGTTGGGTGAGTTCAGTGCTGTCTGCCGAACGGCTGCTGCAGGAGGCGAGGCCTGTGGGCAGCGGGAGTGGAAGGCGCAGGGTCAACTCTGCGCAGTCGGGGGGTGGTTGGGAAGAGGCATTTTGGGATGGCATCCTGGAGGCGGTTGCTGGAGTTGTCAAGTCCTGTCTGTGCTATTGCTGGCAGGCAGCTGCGATTTCCCTCAGCGCTTCTGTGCTTCTGCAGTAGCTGAAGGGATGCTGAGCAGGAGGTGGATTTGCTTTCAGTTTTTGGGGAGAAGTAGCACCGAGCGGCGAGTGCTGGGGGCACGTCTCCCCGCCGAGCGGGCGGTGCTGCTGCAGCGGCTGCCGCTGCGCTCTGGCTGCCCTGGCCACGGGCACTGGTGCTGTGGAACTGCCTGTGCTGCCTGTGGGCATCTCAGCACCTCCCGCAGGTCACCCTGCCCTGGTCTGTCCTCCCGTGGGTCACCCAGCCCTGGTCTGTCCTCCCGTGGGTCACCCAGCCCTGGTCTGTCCTCCCGTGGGTCACCCTGCCCTGGTCTGTCCTCCCGCGGGTCACCCAGCCCTGGTCTGTCCTCCCGCGGGTCACCCAGCCCTGGTCTGCCCTCCCGTGGGTCACCCAGCCCTGGTCTGTCCTCCCGTGGGTCACCCAGCCCTGGTCTGTCCTCCCGCGGGTCACCCAGCCCTGGTCTGTCACCTGTGGGTCACCCAGCCCTGGTCTGTCCTCCCACGGGTCACCCAGCCCTGGTCTGCCACCTGTGCATCACCCAGCCCTGGTCTGTCCTCCCACGGGTCACCCAGCCCTGGTCTGTCACCTGTGCATCACCCAGCCCTGGTCTGCCACCTGTGGGTCACCCAGCCCTGGTCTGCCCTCCGCGTGGTTCCTCCTCGCTCCTGCGCCTCGTCCTGCGGTTGTGTTGGGTCTGTCCTGGCAGCCCTGCCGGGCTGGCGTGGTCGGAGGGACGTGGGGAGCACCCGGGGATGGGAGGGTGGTGGGGCCGGGAGAGGGGGTGTGCTCTGCAACCAGGGGTCAGCCGTGGCATCTGCTGTCCCCGGTGAATCCCGGTGAATCCCTGCTCAATCCCCAGCGAATTCCCAGTGAATCCCTGGTGAATCCCCAGTGAATTCCTGGTGAATCCCTGGTGAATCCCCACTCTTGGCTCTTGCCTCCCCACACTCTTGTCCCTGGGGCACTAAGGGGAATGAGCCTTGTCACCAAATTGCACGTTTGTGGCTTTGTGCTTTATCCTGTGCGTTCTGCAGCGTTGGCTTCTCTGCTGATTGTAGGAAAAACGTGCTGTATGTTTTAGGCTTGGTTCTGCAGACTAACCAGCCAGGGACTGAATTTACTTTCGATCGGATTTACAACCCAGCATTGATTTCTCTCATCTTTGGAAGTGTCATCTTGGTGGTATTTTCTGCCTGACTTCTCACCACAGTCTCCTCAGCATGTGAGAGCAATAGCACAGATGGACTTTGTGGGTCCCAAGTTTTGGGATTTGCAGGTTCCTCTGTAGAGTCAGTTCAAAAAGTATTGTTTTCCCTGTAGAAAATGAAATTTTGACAGTCGTAATACTATGTAAAATAATATGCTATCAAATTTTGTTTAGGAAGCATTTGAAAAGAACTGGACATGCTTCCACATCCTGTTTGATATTTTCAGAATTTTTTTTTTCTATTTTCCAGCTGGAAATTTTCAAAATGAAATTGAAGTGAAGCACTTTGGAATTCATTTTGCTTCATGAAAGATAAATTTTTTCTATATGAAATTAGGGGAAAACGTTGCAAGTTGTGTTTTTGCTGGGCGGACGGCCCGTGTTGCTCGGACGCGTTCGGCAGTTCGCGGGAGCGGCAGCAGCTCCCTGACCGCTGGCTGCAGCTTCACCCCCTGGTTCGAGCTTTTCCCAAAGAATTCCCCAGCGAATTGCGCGGTATTTCTGCTGAGTCAGACACTTTCTTGGGTGCCTTTCCTAAAGCTGCCACTGTAAGGTTTGATTGAAATGAGCTCAGAAAACTCCAGCCACCCTGCGATCAAAGATCTGAAAATCTGCACTGGAAGTGTGTGTGAGGTGGGTGTTTTCAAACTGCTGTCTGTCCAAGTGTTGCCTGCCTGGTAGAGTTGCAGTTTCTGGAGTCTAGAAATTTAATAAAATAATGTGTTTATCAAGTATAGCTATCCAAAAAAAGGGAAAAAACCCCAACAACCCACAAAAAACCAGGTAGACTTAAAGGAGAGTCTTTTGAGCGCTCAGTCCTCTCAGGAGAATAAGATTTGGTCTTTGGCCAAAGACACAAAATCACCCCAAGAGCAAAGCCCAGTTTCAGAGCCGGCAGCCCAGCAGCCGTGCCCACGGTGCCGCACAATCGCCATCGGGGTTGGGGTGGCTCCATCTTTCCTCAGAAGTGGTTTAAGTTCAGCAGGCAGGTAGTGATGTGCCCTTAAAATGAGTTTGCAACACAACACAAAGCACACGACGTTGCTGTGGGATGCAGAGCCCTGAGCAGGTCACCATCGCTGGGACGGGGCTGGCACAGCCCCTTCGTCCACGACATCTTCCGTGGCACCTTCCACAGCTGGTGCCATGCCGTGGTGTCGGCAAACACCTGAAGTGACGTGTCTGTGATGTGTCGGTGTCACAAGCGTGTGTGCCGCGCGTGCCGCCCTCACGGTGCACACACAGAAAGGGACCTGTGCTGGGCCTGGGGGTGGTGGCTGCAGCTCCTGGCGGTGTCCATGGGCTCACCCAGCAATCGCAAGAGCAGAGGGACAGAAGGACCACGTTCCCTGTAGATTTGTGGTTTCGGCTGGGCACTGCCCCATTGTTCTTGATGGTTGCCGGGGGTGTACTGGATGGGGATGTTCCTCTTGGTGGTTGGCTGGGGTCTCCTGGATGGGGATGTTCCTCTTGGTGGTTGGCTGGGGTCTCCTGGATGGGGATGTTCCTCTTGGTGGTTGCCGGGGGTGTCCTGGATGGGGATGTTCCTCTTGGTGGTTGCCGGGGGTGTCCTGGATGGGGATGTTCCTCTTGGTGGTTGCCTGGCGTCTCCTGGATGGGGATGTTCCTCTTGGTGGTTGGCCGGGGTCTCCGGGATGGGGATGTTCCTCTTGGTGGTTGCCTGGCGTCTCCGGGATGGGGATGTTCCTCTTGGTGGTTGGCCGGGGTCTCCGGGATGGGGATGTTCCTCTGCTGGCTTTTCTTCACGCTGGCGTGTTAACACTGCGTGTTTTGTGTTTTCCTGGGGTGTCATGGCTGCAGGCAAATCTGAAGAAGTTTATGGAGTACGTGCAGATGCTCAATGCGGAGAAGGTCTGCAGGCTGCTGGAGAAGGGACTGGACCCCAACTTTCATGATCCGGATACTGGAGGTGAGACTGGCTTCTCTGGAGAGGGGAGGGGGACGGTGCGGGGCTGGGGGGGAAGTGTCAGGGGACACAGTGGGAATCTGGGGAGTGGTTCTTTTTGAGAGGGTGTAGCAAACAGTGTATTGTCTGAGACGTGAGGTTTGGAGCAGAGGGAGGTAAGTCAAATTTCTCAGCAGCATGTCTTCTGATGACGTGTGGGTCTTGGGAGCATGAGGTTACAGAAGGCTCTGGGGAGAGGATGGTGTGGGGGGCAAAGACGCAGGTCTGGGAATACAGCACAAAATAAAGAGCTGTGGGGCCGGGCACCTTCCCGTGGGGCAGAGACGCAGGTCTGGGAATACAGCACAAAATAAAGAGCTGTGGGGCCGGGCACCTTCCCGTGGGGGCTCTGCGCAGGATGAGGCTCTCTCTCAGACCAGCAAGTTGGGTAAATGCAAACTGTAGCCTCAGGATCTTGTCACAAAGCGGTCACAAGGTTTAAGAAGTATTTTGGGGGTCAGGAAAATAAAATCTTGGCCTCTGGTTTCCTTTATGTTTTTGCGTTTCCCTGCCCTCCGTGTGAGCGCAGCTCAGCGCGGGCCTGGCGCGGGGGCGTCTGCAGGCTCGGGCTGTGGGGGCCGAGGGCCGGACTGCAGCAGGTTTTCTTTGCTGGCGGGTGGGGAGGGAGGATTCTCCCCGTTTCCCTGCTGAGAAGTCTCATGGTCTTGTTCTGAGAGAGGACGTTCTGCTTTTGTTGTTCTTGTTTTAAAGTAATGCAGCTTATTAGTATTTATTATAGAGTTGGACTTTGTGTGTGAATCATGGGCACATTTCCAACCCATGGGCAGATTCCAATCTGATGATTAATTTTCTGTGTTTCTAGTTCAGTGGGATGGTTTTTCGGGTTGTTTCTGAAACACTGGCTACCTCCGTACTCGGAAGTTTGGTGTGTCCAGACTATTTTTCATCACCGAGGTCAGGAGGCGCACTGTGGTGTCGTTCACACCACTCACCTCCCTTCCCCTCTGGGATAATTCGGCTGCATCCGAGCTGAATCCCTTTGGGATCGGCGGCTGCGGAGCTGGGACGTGGAAGCTGGTGCAGCTGCACTCTGGGAAGAGCCGTTCGAACGGCGCCCGGGGTTGTTCACCCTGTTTAATTTGCTGGTGTAGCCACCCTGGCTGGACCTGCTGAGTGTGCTGGTGAACGATGCTCGTGTGACAAACAGCCGACAGCACACGGGGACGATCGCTGTCTGCTCCAGGGCCTGGCCAAACAGCTCAGCTCCATGTGGTGTCGTTTTTACCCAAGACCTTACAAGCGTTTTGGGGGATCTTTGCTTACAAAGAAAGTCCTCCGCTCTTCTACAGCTGATTCAGCTTTCCAGGTTGTATTATATCATATCACGGAGGGCAGCGTGCTGCTTGGAAGGGTGCTGTGAGAGTCTTGGATCTGATGCGGTTTGAACCCAGATGTTATTTCACAGAAGGGTAAAGGCTTATAGGAGCAGGCTCTTGAGTACTGACAAGACTATTAAAAATAGAGGGGGAAGAAGGAAAAGGACCAGACTCAAATTGTCATTTGGATCCGGTTCAGAACCGAGGGCAAAACCGGAGTTGATGCTATGAGATGTAAAAATAGACTGTTAGAGCAGAGGGAGTCCTGGACACCTCACTCTGGAGTGCTAATTCTTGTGCAAAAGTGCTTCGTTACTCTTTTGTGAAAATGAAAGAATGCCATAAAACTGCTGTTCAGTATTCATGGGTTCCTGGAATTTAAGACCAGATGGAGCTGTGGTACCATCCGACCTGACCTCCTGTGTCTCACAGGATGCTCTTTGTGTGTGCGTGTGTGTTCACTAAGCAAAGCTTAAACACGTTTGCCAGAAAGTCATCAGTCTGGATTCAGGGAACAGAAGATCTGTGCCTTTCCTTCATTATTTGGTTAATCACCCTCACTGTTTAAAATTCGTCTCTCATTTAAATTTGTATGCTTCAGCTTCCAGCTGTCGTTATACTTTATCTTCTAGATTAAAGAGCGCTTTAGTACCTGGTATGTCTGCACATGAAGGTATTTATACATGGTAATCAAGTCAACATTCAATCTTCCTTTCCTTAATTAAAGAGAGGCCGAACTCCTCCAGTCTCTCGTTTGAAGGAATTTTCTCCAGTTTTCCTGTCATTTTCATGGCTCGTATGTCACGACTCTGTTTGTAAGAGGTGCCGCTCATCACGGCCAGCACAGCTCGGGCCGCTCCTGCCCTCTGGCCCCCGGGGCTGCGTTCGGGAGGCTGAGGGTGACCCTGTGTCTCGGGGATGGGACCCCACGGTGCGTCCTGCTGGTGGAGCGGCCGGGGGGCTCCCGTCCTGCTCCTCCTCCTGCCTCGTGTCCTGCCCACGCCTCGGCCTGGGGTCACTTGGCCCCCGTTGGCTGAACAAGTGGAACCGTGAAGAAATTCCCTGCTTGGGAGCTTGCTTTGTTTTGGGAGGTTGTTTGTCCTCCTGTGACTCCCCAGGCGGCCCGGGCAGGCGATGGAGGACATGGCGGTGCCGAGCTGCTCCCCGCACGGTTTGGGGTCCGGCCGGGCCTGGGGCAGGAGCCTTTGGCAGAGCCGAGGCCACAGCTGCAGCGCCCGGGGCAGCGCGACTGCTCCCACGTGCGGCGTCTCCATCTCCTCCCCACGTGCGGCGTCTCCATCTCCTCCCTACGTGCGGCGTCTCCATCTCCTCCCCACGTGCAGCGTCTCCATCTCCTCCCCACGTGCGGTGTCTCCATCTCCTCCCCACGTGCGGCATCTCCGTCTCCTCCCCACATGCGGTGTCTCCATCTCCTCTCCTCCCCACGTGCGGTGTCTCTGTCTCCTCCCCACGTGCGGCGTCTCCGTCTCCTCCCCACGTGCGGCATCTCCATCTCCTCCCCATGTGCGGCGTCTCCATCTCCTCCCCACGTGCGGCATCTCCGTCTCCTCCCCACATGCGGTGTCTCCATCTCCTCTCCACGTGCGGTGTCTCCATCTCCTCCCCACGTGCGGCATCTCCGTCTCCTCCCCACGTGCGGTGTCTCCATCTCCTCTCCTCCCCACGTGCGGCGTCTCCATCTCCTCCCCACGTGCGGCGTCTCCATCTCCTCCCCATGTGCAGCGTCTCCGTCTCCTCCCCACGTGTGGCATCTCCGTCTCCATCTCCTCCCCACGTGCGGCGTCTCCGTCTCCTCCCCACGTGTGGCATCTCCGTCTCCGTCTCCTCCCCACGTGCGGCGTCTCCATCTCCTCCCCACGTGCGGCGTCTCCATCTCCTCCCCATGTGCGGCGTCTCCATCTCCTCCCCACGTGCGGCGTCTCCATCTCCTCCCCACGTGTGGCATCTCCGTCTCCTCCCCACGTGCGGCGTCTCCGTCTCCTCCCCACGTGCGGCGTCTCCATCTCCTCCCCACGTGCGGCGTCTCTGTCTCCTCCCCACGTGCGGCGTCTCCATCTCCTCCTGATGGGCAGCGTCTCCTCGCGATGTGCAGCGCCTCATAGAATCACAGAATCATTCCGGTTGGAAGAGATCCTCATGGAGTCCACCCGTTCCCCAGCCCTGGCACTGCCCCATGTCCTGAGAACCTCATCTCCGTCTGTCCAGCCCCTCCAGGGATGGTGACTCCAGCACTGCCCTGGGCAGCCCGTTCCAATGCCCCACAGCCCTTTCTGAAATTCTGAAATTGTTCCTAATATCCAATCTGAACCTCAGATGCATGGTCCTGCCATGTTTCCATGGCTGTTGTTCTGGGACTGCGCAGCCTCGGTTGCTCCTTGTGCTCTTCCAAGCCTTGTGGCATCTACGAATCTGAGCGGAGATTTGCGTTCACTTCAGGATAACCGATGAGGATCGAGAACAGAGTCAAGTCCAACACCCGCAGTCCCGTCGGCGCCCGCGTGGTGCCGCGGGCCCCGGGGTGGCTCTGCCGCTGCTCTTCAGGCGGGTTTGTTCGCTTGGAACACGCCTGGCTGGCATTTTGTCCCACTCTTTTTTAATGTCATGTAGGACTCAGCCAAGCGTGCATCTTACATCCACAGTTATCTGCATCCATCAGACTTGTAATTTACCAAGGAAAGGAATTACATTTGAGTGGGAAGACCTGTTTTCTGTAAAGCTGGCTTGGGCGATGTTAATAATACAGGTATTCTTTAATGCCGTGTCGATTAAATTCCAAACCAATTTTCCCAGCATTTTCCCAGGATCAGTGTTATTTCTCTGACTTGTAGTTTCACAGGGGGTTTTACTTGCCCCTTTTTGAAAATTGGTCTGACACTGCTTTTCTTCTGGTCTTCCTGAATGTCCCAATGTTTCAAAATGTATTAAAATTTAACTTTTTTTGGACCAGGAAGATCTTCAGGGAGAAAATAAGGAGGATGATATACAACATCCACTAGATGTAAACAATTTATTCAATATCAGGTAGCTCATGCCAAAAATCCGTTTGGTAACGGAAAGGAAAGGAATGTATTTCCACAGCAGCAAAATAAAAAATAAATGATCCATCATTTTGCTATCTGCATTAATTAGCAATTGTACACGATCTGCCTAGTGACTGACTGGCTTGCACAGGGGCTGGGAAGTCATTTGGATGTTATAAAATTTAAACCACAGCAGCGAAACCCCTCTCTGATAGTCCCTTGCCAGGCCAAATGTGGATTTCTTTACTCCTATGTCATTTGTTCTTGTTATTATTCTTGCTTTTCTAACTTTCAGTTCATATTGACCACTGTTTCTTGGTGCGCGGGTGTCTCTGTAGCTGCCGCTGTGGCTTTGCTGCTGCCCCGGGAGGGGACACGCGGTGGTTCCGCGCTTGGGCATGCGGAGTTGTGGTTCTGGGTCACACAGAAATTGTTCTTCAAGACTCCTCAGTCACCTTTTACTTTCTGATTTTAAACGTCCCACAATTCCTAGATTAGATTACCCAATGTAATTTTCCTTTGTTGATTCCCTTGGCTAGTTGGGACTTTCTTCTTTCCTCATCATCCCTAGTTGACTAGACAGCAGTCAAGTATTTATTAATAGCAGATTTTTATTTGTTACATTGAGATCTAAAGTAGCACTCCCTTATGTTGGAGTGAAGCAGTATCTATAGAAAAGTGATCAGTTTTCTCCTTTTTAGAAGCATTTCCCTTCAAGTTGAAGTTACCCTGATAGTGAAAATGTTCATTTATACAACTTGGAGATAAACAGAAGTTTAAGCTTTTTAAAAATTTTTTTTTTAGTGATCTGCAACAAAATCTTATGGAGGACCTTTAAACCTATTACTTCAGATGCTCGTCCACATACATTCAAAGTCCTGTTCTGAATAATCAGTGGCCATACAACAGATGATGGGATTTTAACATAAACTCTTTCTCTGGTCCTCCTTGCCCACTCAGTACTTTCTCGTTCTCATAACAATCGGGCATCCTTATATTCTAAAATGGTGTAATTGCCTGTAGATTTCAGTACTGACAATTATATCACAACTCTTATTGCCAGTAAAAGCAGTCACATCCTTTCTCTTGTTATCCAGCCTTCTGGCATTTTGCAATGAGCAAAGAGGAAAAAACAAAAGTCTTCCTCACAGTCTTTGTGCAATGGGTTTAATGACTTCTGCCGTGGTGTGTTTGTGCTGTTTCCCTCTTTGGAATAATTTTGCTTGTGTTCTTCATTTAATGTCTTCCTAATTGCCCTGCCTGTTTCTCAGCCACGATCCTTCTCTCGCCTCTTGGTGAAGCGCAGGTCGTTCCCTGAGAACCCTCCAGAACAGGCTGGTGTCCCCAAACCCGACGTTCTTGCGTGGCTGGTGAGTCACTTCCAGTGGTTTTTGCCTTCTCCTGCTCATGGCGCTGAGGGGGTGTCTGAGATGAGGACGTGGGCTTTTCTGGCCTTCAGCTTTCCTCCCAAGTCCTCGTGCCCCGGTACCGGTGGATTTCTGCGCTCTAACTCCAGGGCTCGCCCGGCGCTGGGGGCACAGCGTGGGCTCTGCTGGCGCTGGGACCAGACGTGTGGGTGCACGTGCTGCGCGTGGTCCCCGTTCCCTCGGACAGGCGTCCAGGCTGCGGCGAAGGGCGCCCAGAGGCGTGTCAGCGTCCGGCGCAGGGGCTGGGGTGGGTGTCCTGGAGCGGGACACTGGCGGGGCCTGGCGGGCGGGGAGCTGACCCCGCCGCGGCCGCGCTCGGCTGGGACCGGCGCTGGTGGCACCGCGGCGGCTGCGGGGTCCGCTGTGCTCCACCGAATTGTCCAGCACGTCTCCGTGAGCTGTGCTGGGACCTTACGTATCCACACCTGTGTGTGCAGGCCAAACCCACCCCCTGGTTCGGCTTCAGGAGGGTGGTCCGCTGGTTTGGTCTCCGAACCGTCCGTCTTGGTGATGCTTTTCAGGACTTGGGCTTCTCATGAGTCTTTGTATAAAATGTGAGCTGATGGATTCACTGGAAGCAAATAGAAATCATAGAAAATAAAATACATTTGGTTTATTTTTCTTCAACTATTTCACTTCTGGCCATAAGAGTAATGACCACAGAGTCAGACTAGGAAAGAAAACCTTCTCAAACTCTCTTCTCCATCCCTCTTTGATGGGCCCGTTTTGCTTTGTTTTGGCCGTGGCTGTTTCTGCAGCAGCTGCCGGCTCCTCCAGGTGCTGGTCATGGCCGGCACGCTTGGCCTCTTGCCTGTCTCGATGCTCTGAGCTCCTGCTTTCTCCATCTGCCCCATTCCCTACCTGCAGATCCTTCTCGGCCGCCTCCAGCGCTGCTCCCCAGTCCGGCTGTCTGTCCGTCCTCCCGTGAGTGTGAGTGTTCCAGATGTTGCACCGTGGCGCAATGTGCCCCTCGGATCCGTATTGTCCATTTGCCACCAGATTGCACCTCATATGTAGGACGGGTTCTTTCCCTCTGTAGAACGGAAAGCACAGTGCGTGCAGCTGGGCAGTCCTGTGGCTGGAATAGATCCATGCCTGAAAAGAAGAAACCATGTTTCCTACGAAAATCCTCTTTGAAGGTCCTGTTTTCAATGGACTTGTTTACCAAACCAGGATTTCCTGAATTGCTGGGCAAAAGGTGCAGCGGAGGCCGGGACCGCGTGTGGCAGAGGTGGGAGCAGCGTCGCGGACCGTGCGGCCTCAGGCTCAGCAGCCGATGGAGCTGGCACAGGCTGCTCTGCGTGTGCAGCGTTGACACAGCTCTGCTGTCCCCGTGTCACCCATCGCCAGTGGAATCAAGCAGCTCTGTTCTCTGTGGTCTGCTCACGGCTCTGCAGCTTGGTGGGTGCCGCTGTCATTGTCACTTAGAATCACAGAATCATTGAGGTTGGAGGAAACCCTCGAGATCATCGAGCCCAAACCCTTCAGCAGTGCTCGGGGGGGCCCGCATGGGGGCTGTGCCGATATGGGGCGCGGGACTCGGGCTCCTTGAACACGGGCTGTTCCAGGCAGACTCACCAGCGCACGGGGCCCTGCTGTAGAGCGCTCGGCTCCAGCGCTGGTCGTTGTTTCGTCACCCGTAGGGCTGCTCTGGACACACAGCCCAGCGACTGAATTTGGGGCGTTGTACATGGTCGTGGTGACTTTCTGAGGAGGGGGAGCGCAGGCAGGGAAGGCACGCGGCGATTCCCATCGAGGAGGAGTTTATCATGGGCTTCTGGTTCCAACCTGCTCTGTCCTGTTCCTCTGCGAGAAGATAAATGAGTTATCTCAAGTACTTAGTTATGCAACTAACCCGAGTTTTGGGGAAAAAAGTGCCTTGTTTTTGCTGCAAAGGGCTGAGCTGGCACGCCGGGTTGGGGACACGGGGTTGTGCAGGGTGGTGACACAGTGCGGGACACTGGGGCAGGCAACCTCTTCAACCAGCACAGCTGCCGCTGGAAGGGGGTATTTTAATGAGCCTTCAGAGTGCTCCCATGTAAAACTGCACTGATTTGATTTATGGTATGAATTTTAAAGGCTTCTCAAAGCTCCGTAGACAGTTATTTTAATATGAATATCTTAAAGTTGGTTTGGAATAGGCTTAACAAATAGCTCTTTTATCAAAATAAATATCTTTGGGCTATTTTTCTTTAGTTTCCTTTTTTTCTTTTTTTTTTAAGATCATCTGTACCATGGCAGCACATATGTACGGAGCCTCAGGTTAGAGTTCTGTGTGCAAACCCATGTGGAAAAGCAGGATTATACAGGACACTTGCGTCTGTGCCTCCCGGCGAAGGTCTCGGTGTGGTCAGGGGTGCCTGTTTGGTAACGCTGATGGTTACCAGGAGCCGGCGGTGGGATGCTCGCTGTTAAAACCCGGCAGCAGCTCACGGGGTACAAGTGCTGCAGCTTTATAGTGTCTGACTCCTTTCACCAGAGGCCTTTCCCCGCTTCCTATCAATGTTGTTTTGCTGTTGTCAAGAGCCCAGTGCATTTTTATCTGAACTTATTGGGCAGGGAGAAAGCGAATTGTCTTTCCCATATTATTTGTTTTCCACTACAGCTTTTCATACTGCCCTTTATGGGAGTATGTTGAGCAGTAAAACTGACGCGTGTCAGTTGTGATCCTTTTTTGTACTATCTTGTCCTGGGAAAAAATAAATATACACGTGTACAGGATAGCGTTTTATTTTGGTGAATGGTAAAGTAAAAATATAATTGTTCTGTGTCCTTGCTGCTCTGACTTTATGGTAGCTAAGCTGAGGCTGATGGATGGAAGAATATTTTGTCTTGCAGTTTGATGTTCGAGGAGCTTGCCCACGCCTCAGGCTGCAATGCCGCAGTCTGTTAACGCGAGCGAGTGCCGTCCCGACGGGGAGCGGCCGCGGCCGCTGGCTGGTCCGGGCTGGGAAGGACGTCGGGACTTGGCGGACACACAAAACCTGGGAACGGGGGAGCTGCTGGTGGTGAAGCTGGTGAAGTCTCATTGCGGGACCCCATTGCCTTGCCAGCCCCTGTGGAAGCAGAGTACAGAGAGAAAGGAGGGCGTTTACTTAATATCCTCTTCCAGAGTGGGGAAGACCCTTGGTGACTCGGGCTTGGATCACGGCAGGGCTGAGCTAGTTCAGGAGCTGGTTTCTGTGCCTGCAGCTCTGGACAGCAGCTCACCGGGTTTGTAGGAGCTGCTGTTTTCATCACGGTTGCTCTTCAAGCTTGCAGGCTGCGGGGAAGCCTTCGCTACGGTTACAGCACCCAGACCCATCTGTGAATCAACAGGTGCCCGGGAGTTACCCCAGGACCCACGTTCCCTCCGCTGGCCCGGGAGATGTGCAGATGTGGCCAAGCTTCCCCTGGCAAAGCCCCGTGGCAAAGCCCCGTGGCACGGCAGCCAGCGGCGTTGTGACCTGCTCCCCGAGACCAGCAGTGATGCTGTGAATGTGTGTGTTCTCCTCTGCAGCCCGGGCTGCTGAGCACTCGGTGCAGGGACGGCCCGAGAGCCGGGGGAGCCGGACGGCACCGCGCAGCGGGGTGAGGATCACCAGCCATTCTGGAAACCGCCTTTTTCCCACCGAATTCAGCAGAGCGTGCCGTTTTGGGAGGAAGGCGCAGGCTGTGCCGCCTGGCACGCGGGGCTGGTGACTCGTCCCCGCGGGGCCGGGAGGGCTCGGCAGAGCTCGGCAGAGCACGGGGAGGCTGCTTGTCCCAAGGGCTGCGGGGAAGGAGGTTTCCTGCCTCTCTGAGAGCCCGGTCAGATGATGGAGTTAAATACTGAAGCAGCAGTGCCTTTGACCCTTTTAGCCCGTGGCGACATTTGAGCACAACAGCCCAAGCAGGGACAGCCACCAGCCGGAACAGCCACCAGCCGGAACAGCCACCAGCCGTATCTCCTCCATGGCCCTCCACTGTCCGAAGGCAGCAACGGCGCACACTTCCACAGGTGGTCTCTGATCAGCAGCCATCCCTCATTGCACCATCTCCAGGAACCCAGAGTCTTCTAGATGCTGTGGTTTTGTTTTTTGGCTTTGGCCTTCCTCAGCTTTCCCGGGACTCACTGAACGTCCTTGTCCCGGGTGCCTCTGAACCAGCGCTCCTGTCCGTCTGTGCGCGGAGCTGCCACCGGGCCCACCAGCCAGGCCGCTGGGATCTGGGGTCTGGTCAAACCTGGGAGCACAGGGGGTGCAAACGCCAGGAGGAAGCATTCTCTTTGCAAAAGGTCTCAGAGTTCTCTTGCCTACTACTCTGTATCTGCTTTAAGGACCCGCAGGGATGCTGCGCACGGAGAGGGAAAGGGCCACGTTGCCTCCGAGTCAAGCCTCTCTCTGAGATAACTCTGAAAATCTTAGTCTTTCCTTGCTTGGGAATACTTCTATTCTGAATTTTTAACCAGGAGCTTTCAGGGTTAGCAGTAAAGTGATGGTACCATGGGCAGATGTCCAACTAACATTTCAAGAGAAGAAATAAATAAATGATGATATTTCCAGTGCTTGGTATTTAGCAAGGACAGAAAAAGCTGCAGTTCGTCAGTGCTGTTCTTAATTTCTCAGCCATCCTTTACAAAGCCACGGTAGTAAATTTCCTCTCCTTTTAGGCAGAGCAGCCCCGCTATTAGCAATGCTCTTTTATCCACCGTGTCTCCAGGGATGAGTCTACCAGGGATATTGCAAATGTGCCCTGACACCAAATACTCCTTTCTGTGTGGCCAGGTCTTCAGCAGCTTCGATAATTACAAATATAATTTATTCTCCTTCCTCCTACAAAAGTGGAGGAGGAGAAACCCAGACCCTGGAGGTTTCGGCAATTCAGCCCTTCAGCAGCTAAAGGTTTCTTGTCCAGCCGCTCCTGTGCAACACGAGCGTTCCCTTCGTCGCGTCTGGATTTTGAGGCAGCGAATGCAGTGTTACTGTCTCAAAGACTTTGCAGTGTAGATCCCTAATAAAAATTATTTCATCCTCTTCTCGGTTTCTGTCGCCTTTTCCAGTACCTCTCTTGACCTGGGAAAAAAAGTATCCCTGCAGAAATTATTTGCAGGTTGTTATCCATGATCCTGTTCAACCCGGGGAAATTAATAGTCTTATCTGCAGCCTGCAAGGTTTCCCAGAGAGCAGAGGTCTCTCCTTGCTCATGAACTAGTTCTTCTACAGGAGAGAAGTCATGTAACCCTGCCCAGGGTTTAAATTCTAGCAGTTCAGAGAGGGGGTATACCTGTGCTGCAGATGGAAATGCTGATGCACGTCTGGGCCGCCAAAACACCTGCGCCCTCTGGGGTTCCCCTTCCAGCACGTGCTGTTCTTTCTCCTCCCAGGACACGCAGCAGCCGTGGTCTGGGACTTGTCGCCCACGTTGTCCCTGTTGGGAGGGAACCGTTTCTCTTCTGCTGCTGTTAGCGCAGCCCGGCGGTTCTCCTGCCGGCAGCGCTGGGTGTGCTGGGGACACGGGGGCTTGCGGCCCGGTCCCACCGCGGTCCCCGCGCCTCCTTGGCCTGGCTGTTGCACGGGTGTGCTGTGCTGGGTGTTTCTGAGCAGAATTCTGCACGGGTGTGCTGTGCTGGGTGTTTCTGAGCAGAATTCTGCACGGGTGTGCTGTGCTGGGTGTTTCTGAGCAGAATTCTGCACGGGTGTGCTGTGCTGGGTGTTTCTGAGCAAATGAATTCTGCACGGGTGTGCTGTGCTGGGTGTTTCTGAGCAAATGAATTCTGCACGGGTGTGCTGTGCTGGGTGTTTCTGAGCAGAATTCTGCACGGGTGTGCTGTGCTGGGTGTTTCTGAGCAGAGTGGTTCCCCTGAACGTCCCTGCTTGGTGGAATGTTCTTCTGCAGAGTTAAATCCAATTAATGGACTTCAAATACCGCTGCCTGCCCCGTAAAGCACCCTGTGCTCGTGGTGCCGTGCTCAGGCAGAGCCCAGGGGAGGGTGCGGGTCACCCCGGCAAAGCCTGGTATCTTCATTTAAGCTGCTTTTGGGAGCGGTTCTAAGCTGCCGCGGGGCAGCTGGGGCGCAGCACGTGTTCCCCTTCCCTGCGTCTGCCGGGCTGAGAGGACAGAGAAGAGACATCTTAAACCGTCACGTTTGCCATTTTCCACATTCAGTGCTGCAGGATTGCTGGGAAGATATTCTGATAAAGATTAATGGTCTTCGAAAGAGATTACAATAAAAATTTCACAATTGCTTCCTGTAGGTACATTTTAAGGGTGTAAAAAAAATACTCAAGAAGTTACTGTTATTCTAAAATTAGACCCAAGCCTGAGCGATAGTTTAGCATATAGAAAAGACAAAGACAATCCTCGGTGTTTAACACAGGGTGGCGGCGGGGGAACAGCAGGAGAATGAGGGGAGCCTCTGTGTTTACAAAGAGGTGCCCGTGACCCGCACAACACGGACCGCGGCCCTGGCACGACGTGGGGACCGGCGCTGGGGAGAAACTCGTGCTGTGCGCGGCGGCGCTCCCCCTCGCTGCCGCTGAGCTGCCCGTGCAGCCGGGCTGTGGCGCGCGCCCTCGAGGCGCTCGGCTGGCAGCCCCAGGCTCTCCCCTCCACGCCTGGTGCGTTTTCTGTTGCTTTTGGTTCTGGTAGCTGGAAGTTACACGTTGGTTCAGCCAGCAATTGGTGGGGTGGGCGATCACTGGATGAAACTCCGATCGGTTGTGGTTTGTAAAGTTCTCGTCCTTCTCAGTTTAAAGTCTGTTCATATAGTTGCTTTAAGCCTTTTTTTAAGCAAACTGGTGGCATCTCTTTGAATCCAATGTGCAACTGAAGATTAAGGAAAAATGCCATAGTTTGCATTCAGCTGAAATTGGAGATGAAATGTCATCTTGCAGTGTTTTCACCTACGGCTGATAAACACCACGACGAGGTTCTGCTGCGGGTACTGTTTGCTATGGGCAGATATTTTCTGTTATCATGTACCGTAGGTCTGTGTAGACAGGAACTCTCCTCTCCAGCAGCTTGCATGAAAACCTTCATATCAAGCCTGTCGTCATCTCAGCTTCAACAGAGATCCTCCCTTTTCCTAATTGATTAACTTCTGGAGTAGCATAGCTTTGTTTGTTATGGTTATTTATTTTTAATTCCAGTGTCCGAGGGGAGAGGTTGTTCCTGCTCGTGTTGGAGCACTCTCCAGGGCTTCTCGCCTTCCCTCACCATGTGAATTCCAGTTCTCATGACACCCCCAGATGGAGCCCCCACATTTCATTTCTCTGCGAGGCTGTGGAGGAGCCTCCAGCCGTGGGACACGGTGACACGGTGGCTGTCCTCTGCAGTTTGTTCTCTGCGAGGCCGTGCAGGTGACATGGTGACACGGTGGCCATCCTGTCCAGTTGTCTCTTTGCTGCCGGCTCCTGGGGTGTGTGGATGACAGCAGATCCGGAGCGGAGCCGCCGTGGTTGGCAGCAGAAGGATGTGGGTCTGGCTCGGGCTGCGGGAGCTCAGACGCTCGCTCCCCAGCGCAGCCGTTTGGGTTCATTGCTCTCGCAGACGTGAGCAGCCTGACCTTGCCAGAACACCTTGTTTGCAATTAAAACATCAGTGGTGATTTGCATCGTGAGCTTCTTTTAGCAGAACAAAGAGAAAACATAGGAGACAAAACCATAGAGAAAACTTTCCTTTCAGTGGAGCAGAGATAAGTCCTGCTTAGTGCCCCTGCTGCCAGAGCCGGTGCTGTGTCCATGTCCTCGCTGAGCCCAGTCCTGTGTCTGGTCCTGTGCCAGTCCTGTGCCCGGTCCTGTGCCCGGTCCTGTGCCTGCTCCTGTGCCCGGTCCTGTGCCGGTCCTGTGCCCGGTCCTGTGCCTGCTCCTGTGTCTGGTCCTGTGCTGGTCCTGTGCCCGGTCCTGTGCCTGCTCCTGTGCCCGGTCCTGTGCCTGCTCCTGTGTCTGGTCCTGTGCCAGTCCTGTGCCCGGTCCTGTGCCTGCTCCTGTGCCTGCTCCTGTGCCCGGTCCTGTGCCTGCTCCTGTGCCGGTCCTGTGCCCGGACCTATGCCTGCTCCTATGCCTGGTCCTGTGCCTGCTCCTGTGCCCGGTCCTGTGCCGGTCCTGTGCCCGGACCTATGCCTGCTCCTATGCCTGGTCCTGTGCCTGGTCCTGTGCCTGGTCCTGCGCTGCTCTCACCAGCCCGGCTGCAGGACCACAGGTCCCGTTTGCACCAGGGATCCTCTGAGAAGCTGCTCCAGTCCCACCTCGGCTGCCCCAAACCCCTGGTGAAAGGACCAGTCCCACAAGCAGCTCTTTAGACCTGGCCCATCTCACTGCTCCTTCCCCCCGCTCTGCTCCCCTGAGCGCCGCTCTGCTCAGGCTGCTCCCGCATCCAGCTCTCGGCACTGGGACGATTTGCTGCAGAATTTACTGTCACCCGTCAGGGATCGGGGGCACTGGGGCAGCCACCACACACAGGTTAGTGCTGGCTCTGCCAGGCACAGGTTAGAGCTGGCTTTACCACACACAGGTTAGTGCTGGCTTTACCACGCACAGGTTAGTGCTGGCTCTGCCAGGCACAGGTTAGAGCTGGCTTTACCACACAAAGGTTAGTGCTGGCTCTGGCACACATGGGTTAGTGCTGGCTTTACCACGCATGGGTTAGTGCTGGCTTTACCACGCATGGGTTAGTGCTGGCTCTGCCAGGCACAGGTTAGAGCTGGCTTTACCACACACAGGTTAGTGCTGGCTCTGCCAGGCACAGGTTAGAGCTGGCTTTACCACGCACAGGTTAGTGCTGGCTCTGCCGGGCGAGCTCTGCCCAGGGGAGCAGCTCGGTGGGTGCCGGGGATCAGGGGTTCGAGCCCCCGCTGCAGAGCTCGGCCGCCCGAATCCCACAGGCCAGCCCAGCCTCAGCCCCATCCCGCTGCCACTTACAGCTCCTTACGCCATGCAACACGCAACACCTCATCTTGCTGCTTCTCGTTTTTTGCTACGGATCTTGTGCACTTGTTAGTTAAGAGCTTTAAGCATATATTTGGCTACGCACGTTTCCAAGAATTAGCAGAGCGTAATCACTAAAATCCTAGATTAGGCAGTAATTAGATTAGATTTAGTGAACAAATCGCTTGTTGCAGTTCATTCAGTGCATCTTGAAATGCCCTGTTTGGACCTTTCTCAGTCTTTGAAATGCAAGAAAACGTGATAGATTTTTCAACTGAATTTGACATATTAATAACTGAGACTAAAGGAAGATTTGAAGCCTCGTTTTCCTTGTCTTTTGCCTCTTTGAAAAGTTTGTCTCATTTAAACTGAAATACTGAGAAAAGACTAGTGATTTAACTGCACGTGGAAATGGAGGTCAGTGCCTTGTACCGTTGGCTTTGACATATATAACAACATTGTGTGTGAAATTTCTAAGCGAATACTTATTTTCTTCCAGATTGTTGTTAAAAGTGATTGAGTTTGGAGCTGAGGACAGGTCCGTAGAAGACCCAGCTGTCACATTCTCATTCACTGGTGGTTCCGTTTATAGGTGAACCCGTCTTCAATCCTCTTGGCAGCGCCTTCAGGCATCTTCATTTTTTTGTGCTGGTGTCTTGTAGCACAAACCCCAGAGGATTTTAGCAAAGCCACTGACCTCTACCTATCTCATTTGAAAATGTGGCTAATAGCAGTGCTCTAAAATTAGTATTTATATTCTTTTTTATTTGGGTCTCAAACCATTTTATTATTCCCATTTAAATAGTTATTTCTACTAAATCGAGATTTTTTAATTTATGTGCAAATTAGGTACCTTTCTGAAAAATACAGGTGTGTTTCTAGCTGATGGCATCTTATTTTAGCTGGAGTCCTCATCGCTCCATTTGTGGTACAGGGGATTTGGACGGAAAGACTTAGGGTTTTATTTGAGAAACAAGGCTTTTTTTTTTTTTTTGGTAATATTGCACTCTGAAGAAAACCAGTGTGTTTAGTTATAATGAAAATGTTCAGAAAAACATTGTGTGTCTGAGGGAGGCTTTACTCATTTTATGTCAAAGGACATTGTTCTTCCTTCTTTGTGCCACCACACCTGCTTGTGGGCACGCGAGCACGGTCCTTCTGCAGCTCCGATCGCCGTCACGCCAGCGGGGTGGGACAGAAACCCGTGTCCTGCACACGTGTCCGTGTGGGGACTGCAGTGGGGACCAGGAGGTGACAACCTCTGCTTTTGGTTTGCAAGCCTGCCGAGGCAGCGCTGGGCGAGAGCTGGAGGCTGGAATCGGCCCCGAGGGAACGTGCAGGAGCTCGGAAGGTGCAGGAGCTCCCGCCAGAAGGTGCAGGAGCTCGGAAGGTGCAGGAGCTCCTGTCAGAGGGTGCAGGAGCTCAGAAGGTGCAGGAGCTCCTGTCAGAGGGTGCAGGAGCTCCTGTCAGAAGGTGCAGGAGCTCCCGTCAGAAGGTGCAGGAATTCAGAAGGTGCAGGAGCTCCCGTCAGAAGGTGCAGGAGCTCCCGTCGGAAGGTGCAGGAGCTCCCGTCAGAAGGTGCAGGAATTCAGAAGGTGCAGGAGCTCCCGTCAGAAGGTGCAGGAGCTCCTGTCGGAAGGCGCAGGAGCTCCCGTCAGAAGGTGCAGGAATTCAGAAGGTGCAGGAGCTCCAGTCAGAAGGTGCAGGAGCTCCTGTCGGAAGGTGCAGGAATTCAGAAGGTGCAGGAGCTCCCGTCAGAAGGTGCAGGAGTTCAGAAGGTGCAGGAGCTCCCGTCGGAAGGTGCAGGAATTCAGAAGGTGCAGGAGCTCCCGTCAGAAGGTGCAGGAGTTCAGAAGGTGCAGGAGCTCCCATTGGAAGGTGCAGGAGCTCCCGTCGGAAGGTGCAGGAGCTCCTGTTGGAAGAGGCTTTGCCCAATGAGTGTGGAGCCACCTCTCAGCATTTGGTACCTCTCAGCACTGGCCAAGCAGCAGATGGGCCTGGGGGCTCCTGCTCCCCCTGGAGAACAGAAGCAGAGGGTGGCTGGGGCTGGTGGGGCTGCGCTGTCCTAGGGGATTTCCACAGTTACGTGGAAAAGCCCCTCAAGACCATGGAGTCCAACCGTTTCCCACCCCTGGCACTGCCCCATGTCCTGCGAACCTCATGTCCGTCTGTCCAACCCCTCCAGGGACGGTGACTCCAGCACTGCCCTGGGCAGCCTGTTCCAATGCCCCACAGCCCTTTGGGGAAGAAATTGGTCCCCAGATCCAACCTCAGCCTCCCCTGGCGCAACTTGAGGCCGTTTCCTCTGGTCCTGGCGCTTGTTCCTGGGGAGCAGAGCCCGGCCCCCCTGGCTCCAAGCTCCTTTCAGGCAGTTCCACCATTGTTTGCTCAGGTCACAGCCCTGAGTGCAGCAACTCAGAGCTGGGACTGGACCAGTCCCTGCAGCGCTGCTGGGTGACATGCCAGGCTCCTCGGAGGCGAGGGGTGTCACAAAGACGCGGGGACATTCCTCCCATTTGGGACGAGCGTTTCACGTTTGCAGGCCGCTGCTGGGGCGGTGAGGACGGGCTGCGGGACAGCTGTGCGCGGGGCTCGGGTCTGCGGGTGCTGGGGCACGGCTGTGAGTGCCCTGGGACAGCCGCCCGCTCTCCGTGCCTTGCTGCAGGGAGGAACGGAATGAGGATACCAATTCTCACCCCTTCTCCCCTTGGTACAAACGATGTGTCCAGGTGTGTGTTGTCCTGCAGGCAAGAGCCAGCAATGGCATTTCTGCCAGTTGTTAAACTGCCGGCGCTTTCCTTCCTCCTCTCCTCTGTGGGACTCTCATCCACACCCGAAGCAGCCGAGGGGCAGCTGCAGCGCTCAGCCCGTGGGTAGGGCTGGGATGAGCGCTGGTGTCCAGGGCTGGGGGTGGATGTGGGGTTTGGGAGCAGGGAGCGCCTGCGCTGCTGGAGCCCGGCAGGAGACGAGCCCAAGCGAGGGGCCGGCGGTGCCACCGAGGGGTGCGTGTCCCGCGGTTCTCACCCGTCTCTCCCCGGGCCCTGCAGAGTGTCCCCTGACCGCGGCCGCCCAGCTGGAGCTCAGCGCCGAGATGATCAAGGCTCTGCGCAACGGGGGAGCGCACCTGGATTTCCGGACGCGGGAGGGGATGACGGCTCTGCACAAGGCCGTGCGGTGCCGCAACCATGCGGCGCTGCTGGTGAGTGGGGGCAGCCGCGGGGTCCCCCTCCCTCTCCTGCCCTGCGCCCCAGCACCGGCTCTTCCTCACACCCTGTCCAGGTTGCACGCACGTTCCGTCCTTCCTGGGCCAGAGCACCTCTCACGTTGCTGTTGGGGGGCACAGCTCGTTACAAGAGCGTGTCACTGATAACGTGAGCCCTGGGGTACGATGGGGTGGGCACTGCCACCTGCCACGGTGGGAGCATCCCCAGGCCCTTGCAGGGCAGGTTTCCCACTGTGTGGCCACCTGCAGCTGCAGAGCAAGGCAGGCGCTTCTCTTGCAGACGCTGCTGGACCTGGGTGCCTCCCCGGACTACAAGGACAGCCGGGGGCTGACGCCGCTGTACCACAGTGCCATGGTGGGGGGGGACCCCTACTGCTGCGAGCTGCTGCTGCACGACTACGCCCGGCTGGGCTGCGTGGATGAGAACGGCTGGCAGGAGATCCACCAGGTGGGACGGGGTGCGGTGGGGTGGCCGCTGTCCTGCTGCTGATGGGGACCGTCCCGTCCCCGCGGGTGTCCCTGTGGGCGGTGGGGACGCTGCTTGGCAGGGTGGTGGCACAGGGGCCAGGCTCCCGCGCCAGGGATGGGCACACGGTGTCCCAGCTCACGCTGCTCTGTTCTGACCTGAGTCAACAGTGTCGGGGAGCACCCCCGGGCCGTGACCAGCTCATGGGACACTGCCTTGGGAGCTTGGACCAATGCATGAGACGTTCTGGTTCCAAACCACAGTTGTATCTGTCCCTGTTTTACACAATAACAAGTGGGTTTGGCGTAGGAAAGACGTGGGCTGGGTTTTCAGGGGACCTGAGCTGCCTTTGAGCGTCAAGACCCAGACCTGCTGGGGGAAGGGAGGATGTGCTGGTTCTAGAGTCCCCTTGTCTGGGACCATGGGGAAGGCAGGTTGTCTGTACCCGCGGCCCCCCAAGCACCAGCTCTCGGCCCCCTGCAAGGTGGACGAGCACTGGCACAGCTGAGGACAAATGCATGAGGATGAGAAAACAAGAGACCTGTGTTTGTGACCTCAATTTACTGGACATGACCATTCCACCTTGCCTTGGCAGATCTTTGGGGACTGCTGGTCCTGGGATGGACCAAACGTAGAGGAAAATACCACACCAGTTACCCAGAGATGGGGGCTGCCGCCCTCCCCTTTGCCTGCTTGTGCTTCAGGGCTTCTTTTCACTGGATAATTACACTGGGATAGCAAACGGTCTGGAGGAGGACCTGGTACTGGTGTGACACTGATCCCAAACCTGCAGTTGGTGTAGAGGTGATTTATCTGATGAGTATTCAGGTGTGTGTTGCTGTAAGGAGCAGCAGGCTGTGTGCGTGCATGTTAATGGGGCTTTTCAGCTTACAGGTCCAGCCTGGTTCAACTTTTCCAGCATGGATGAACCCAGCAGAGGATGTTATGGGATTTATTATCTTCCTGCTGCTCCTTGATTTCTATTTCTTTTTTCCATTTCGCATTTTGAACAGGCATGTCGCTATGGCCATGTTCAGCACCTGGAGCATCTTCTGTTCTACGGGGCTGATATGACTGCACAGAATGCCTCAGGAAACACTGCTCTTCACATTTGTGCTCTCTATAACCAGGTACACCTGTGTGATCTGGGGCATGAGAACAAGAAAATGTAGATGGGGCACCAGCCTGGCTGAGAGAGAGCACAGCATTGGGCTGGGGCATCTCCTCATTGCCCGTGCCGTTCCCCACCCAGAAAGGTTCTTCTGAGCTGTATCCACGGCCTGTCCTGGGATGAGGCTCTTTCTGGTTGTAGCACCAGCCTGGTTTTGGATTTCTCAAGAGGCAGGTGGCTGGAGAAGAGTCCATGGTTTAATCTGTTCCTGTTCCCAAGAGGTTTTTGCTGATTTACTGCCTAAATTACTGTTGATTTACTGTTCTGTAATTTTTGCTCTGGTTCCTCCTTCTCAAGAAGGCCCTGCTCCCAGTTGGAAGGGGGCAGTTTGCCTGGGTGGAGAGGGCTAACTGGGTCCAGGTGCTCACACTTAATTTGAGGTGGGTGCTAATTTGGCCCAGGTGTTCACATTTAATCTGAAGCGGGCACATGCCCTAGGCAGGGCTTGTTGGGCACATCCTGTGGCTTTTAGCCTGTGCTGGGGAAGGTTTGTGGACTGGGGTCCTGTCCTTCTCACAAGTGGCCCTAAATTCTTGCTGCTAATCTCTGAATTTTGAAGGGCAGCATAGGGCACCATTGCTGTGCTAATTGCTTTTTTCCCGTTCGCAGGAGAGCTGCGCTCGGGTCCTCCTCTTCCGCGGCGCGAGCAAAGAGATTCGCAACTACAACAGCCAGACGGCGTTCCAGGTGAGGCAGCGAGCGCCGGCCAGCGTGCCGCAGGCTCCTTGTGGCCTCTGCCGCGGGTCCCGGGCACAGCGGGGACAAAGCTTAATGGAGCGAACCCACCGGTTCAGGGTGTTTGTTCTGACAACGCCTTAATTGCTGGAGCCGGGGCAGGAAACAGAATGCGTGGTACTTGTGGGAAGGGCTGTGGTGATGGTATCTTATGGTGGGAGACTGAAGAATTTGGCCGGTCTGGCCATGTGTGGTGGAGGTGGAAAGAAGTTATTGCTGTCTGTAGAAATGTTGCAGTAAATCTGAGAGGAGCAGAATCCTTAGAAATAAAGGACAGTGCTGCCATGGAAATGAATGCACCTAACTTGCCATTAATAAATTTAAACTGCAAGTTAGAAGATCTCTAGCTCAAATGGGAGTGGAACTCTGGAACAGCTTTCTAGTGGAAAAGGGAAACTCGCTCACTTTGCAGTGTGGCTCCTTCCACAAGTTTGCAAATCCCAGGTAGTGACTGTCACAGGCTGCAGTTTGTGATGCAGGAGATCTCCTCCCATCCAAGGTCTGCTTTGCCCTTCTTTGGTTAAAGTTTTTGAACTGGAATATCCGTTCTGTCTGGGCTCTTATTGAAGCACAGACATTTGCCTGAGGACCTTTCAGAACTGCTGTCACTCAGTGTCCACCTTCAGGTGACCCTTGAGAGCGGAGAGTGTCAGCGTCTCACTCATACTCTCACTCCTACGCCAGCTGGGGCAGCTGCAGGTGAGCTCGCGAGTTATTAGCCCTTTAGAAATGCTTTTTCTCACTTCTTCAGTGTTGTTTATAGAGGCTTTAGGCCACAGTCTCAGTGTGCGCGAGGCGTGAGTACGGGTGCGGTGGCTCTGGCGGTGCGGCTGCGCATGGGCAGGTGCTGGACATCCCCGTGCTGCACCAGGGCTGCCCGCCGAGCAGCAGCGGGCACGGCCGGTGAGCCTGTGTCCCGAGGGATGGACTTCGCTGAAAAGGCACCAAATCCCTGCATGGTGCGTGTGCTGCGAGCGCACGGGGAGCCGGCGTGCTCCCTGAACCCGCTGCCGCATGGTGCTCTGTTCTGCACGAGCGTGTGTCATTTAAATTTCAAGTGTGTTTTAGTGCAAATTAAGCATACTGTCCTAAGAAGAGTCTATAGAACTGGTGTGTGTACTGACCATGATTGTACGTAGGAATCGAGCAGCTGTGTGGAGATAATCGCTTATGAATCACATGTGTACGGTTTAAGGAACTAAAACCACTTGTGTGGTTTCAGGAAATGAATGAGTAGCTTATAGTCTCGCTTAAAAGTGATTTCTTTATTAAGGCTGAGACCATGTTGCTTGCACGCTGTGCCACGTGTTGGCTTGGATGCTGAGAGAAAGAAGTGCCTTGAAGGTCAAACTGAACCTCTTACGGACAGTCTGGTGTTTTGTCATGTGCAGGAACTTGAGATTTATGCCATGCAATTAATTTCCCTGTTCAGTGATGGTTGGTCATAGCTGGAGTGTGATTTGTGTGACAAAGTGCAGGTGCCTGTCTGTGCAGAAGGGGCAGCTTGTTCTCCCCTCTGTGGTGGCCTGGGGAGCATGGGTGGCTGGCTCTGGTGGGCGCTCAGCAACAGAACACCGCGGTTCTGCTCCGGTGACCATGCTGCCCACAGCCAGTGCCGAAGGACGCCTGAGCCCAGCCCGTGGTGAGCAGCCCCGTTCTCTGCAAATCCGCTGAGCTCGGACCTTCCTCCCTCTGCTCCATGTTGTGTCCCACCTCAGGAGGTGCCGGGGTGACGTGCAAGGTGACGTGGCAAGGTCTGCCCTGCTCAGAGACTGCTCTTCTCTGGGGAGCTTTGCTCTGTGGATGTTCCTATCTGACTGCTCTCTGCCTTAATGTAAAAATATTTATTTCCAGGGAAGGGCTTCTTGCAGGAAACTGCTACGTCCTTTTTGAGCTGAGTGTTTGGAATCGAGAGAAAGGGCAATCGTATTGCTCTGGGTGTTGGCAGGACACCGGGTGCTGTAGCAGGTGGTGGAGGGAGGGAATGGCTCCTGCTCTGATTTTGTTCACATCCTGCGGAGTCCTGGTGGGTCTTAATGAGGGAAAACCAGCATTTGTCTTTTCCGTTTTGAAATAGCACAACCAGTTAGAACTTTCTGTTCCAGCGAATGAAAACTGCGGTTGGTAATCCAGTGAGTGTGTTTATTGGCAAATCCAAAGCAGAATTGTTATTAGTGTGATGTGCTCCCTTCAGTTCCCGGCTTTCAGAGAGACTCTGACTCCCTGCCTGGATTGCTTTCTGGAGGCTTCAGCACGTCGTCAGTCCCTGTCCGATGCCAGGTCTGGCGCTTTCCCACGTGTCGTGGCCGTGGGGCGCTCCCGTCCATGGTGGGGTGTCACACCGCGCTGGGGCTGTCACACAGCTCTGCGGCTGCCGGAGCACCTCTGCTGCTGCGGGGCTGGTCAGTCGGTTCACTGCACACACCTCCTGGTAACGTGATTGCTGCTGCTCATCAGATAGCTTGGTGTCAGCGCCCTGAGATGGCTCCAGATAGCACGGAGTAATTGAGAGGGTTTAGAGGTTGTAATCTGCTGGGTTATCTTCCCTGATGCAAATCCGCATCCTCATTGCGCAGGGTGGCCCGGAACCCTCTGCGGCGCCAGGTTCCTCCTCTGCAAGGGGGCAGGACCCCCGTCGTGGGACCCGTGGCCGTGTGGTGGGGCCAGAGCAGTCTCGCCTCTCCGTGGCTGGTAGCGGCTTCAGGGAGGAATTTAGGGCGAGAGTTTTCCCAGAGTATCTTCTGACTACCTGCATCTCTCTGTGTTCCTGAGCCGGGCTGGTACCTGCATCTGCCTGCGATTGCTCTTAGCTGGCACTTCATCCGCAAATTGTCTGTGTCCCCTGTGCAGATGCAGTCCTTCCCAAAGCTCCCCAGCCTCATCCAAATACGTTCTTCTCGCGAAAGGTTGAGGATGTTGTCTTTCAAGTACTATATTGTACACTAAAAATGCACTGGATGAAAAGAAAGTTGGGGTTCTGTGTTGTGGTGTGTGATTTTTAAAATTTTTTTCCCCTTCCAGCTGCTTTAGCAGTATGATTGATGAGAAACCAAGTGCTGCCGAAGCACCTGCTGTCTCTCAAACCTCCCGTGCGCCTGGCGGTGCTCGCTGGTGGGACTCGGTGTTGGCCGCTGGAGCGCGCGGTGGGTCAGGGCCAGGGACGGGCACTCGAGCTGCGCCTGGCGAAGCCAGCGGTGGCTGTGGCTGCTGCGGTGAACGCACCGTGTTTAAACACCCCGAGGGCACCCGGCAGAGGGCTGGGATGCGGGGACAGGCGCACAGGTGGGCAGCTGTGCAAACACCGCGGGTGGTGGCTGAGGCGGCGTGTCCTCCCTCCTTCCAGGGGTTTGTGCTGGATCCCAGGGAGCTGAAATCCCGTATTCGTAAGATCGAGTTTAGGATGGCAATGTTTCACCTCTTAGGACGGTGAAGACTTGTCTGTAGGTCTTGCTCTTCAAGAGGTGCCTTTGTATGTTGTGATAAGGTTACCCACCCTCGCTACTTCAGTCTTTCTCGTGCATGGGACTGTTCGTAACTCCTCCAGGTCAGCTTGTCTGCAGTTTCTTGCAGTTTTTATGAAATTATGAAACACTAGCTGCTGTTCAGTTGCAGTATTTTGGGTTTCTCTTTTCCCTTAATGTCAGGTTGTCAGAGTGCAAAAGAGAAGAGCTTTCAAATTCTGAGAGTGACCGTGTCCCTCTCTGAGCATGCAAATCGCATGATTTGACTTGGAAATGAAATCATTTACCTTTGCAAGCTGAACTTCATCAGAATGATGATCCACACCTGGGGATGTAGACAGGCCATGTGAAACAGCCTTTCTGTGTCACCCTGGGGTGTGACATGGAGCGGAGGTTTGATGGATCATCCTCACCAGGTGTGCGAGAGGGAAGAAGACACCCTGTACTCTTGCAGATGTCACTGTCCCTGTGGCTCTAATCCAGCTTGCTGTCACTAAGACCTCCAGGGCCTTTTCTGCTGAACTCCAGCGCAGTCTGTGTCATGCTCTTTCCCAGACACAGGACTTTGCATGTGTCTGTTCTCAGTGTCGTGGGGGTCCTGCTGGCCTGTTCCTCCCTCCGCAGGTCGCTCTGGGTGGCAGCTCTGCCCGTGTGGGTATGGACCGTTCACCCAGTTTGTTACCTGCAACCTCTGTGATGCTCTGTCTGTCACTGACCATCGGGTAGAGAGTGGCCCATTAGCAACCACGCTGAGCCCAACCATCCAGCCCGATTATCCCATCTAGCTGTCCATGTATCCATCCTGTCATGTCCTAATTCCTGTGCAGATAAAGATGAGACACGGAAGGCTCCATCTGTACTCTCTGCATCCTCTGAGCTAACTGCCGTTTTTCTCACCTCCGTACCGCAGAGGCTGGGCTGTGGGTGTCACTCCTGCCCCTGGGCAGTCTGTCCTGAGCGGCTGGAGTTGTGCTGCCACCGCAGGACCCTGTGCTCCCCCGCACAGGGGGTTCCCTGTCAACAGCAGGACAACCCCAAAACGCTGCCCTTCACGGGCTGTGCCCGTTTGATCCACTGCCTGTGCCTCAGTTTCCCCTTGCCCAGCTGCTCTGCGTGGTTGGTACAAGCTGGGGTCAGACCTGCCTTAGCTGGGGTAAGTGCTTTGGTCCTCATCACCTGCCTGGTCTTTGCCAGTGCATCATGTCTTGCTTTGCTTTTCTTCCCTGGTTTTCAGATGCCTTAAGGACTTGTGTTTGTTTTTCTCAGGAGCCCAGTACTCTGATGGGATTAAACCAGGTGTTGCATGCTGGCAACCTGGCACTTGGAGCCTCTGGGTCTTTTTTTTTTCCACCTTTTTTTTAATAAAAGTAGCTTTTCCTGTTGCCCTTACCCCTGTATAAAAGTAGGAAAAGTTCAGGTCCTTATGGTCAGGCAATCGCTGCCTTGCACTGTATTTTCAGTGGCCTGAGATGCCA
Organism: Caloenas nicobarica; assembly: GCF_036013445.1. NCBI lineage: Eukaryota > Metazoa > Chordata > Aves > Columbiformes > Columbidae > Caloenas > Caloenas nicobarica. The sequence continues at coordinate 447,368 of NC_088245.1, forward strand.
GCAGTTTGCTTCTATGAAGCATCCAAGTTTTATCTTGTTCACAATCTGAACTTCCCAGTTTTCTTTCCCAAACTTCACCTCTGACATGGAGCCTGAACTTTGTGTTATCAGTGTCAAGATGGATCTTTCATGTCTGGAAAGTTTTGGAGGTTTCTTACACTGCCCTCCATGTTCCTGGAACATCTGTGGGTCAACCACGATGGCCACAGGACAGACCTTGCTGTGAACGGCTCTAGCAAAGGCTCCAGCCCTGATGGGAGGAGCTGTGAGCGCCCAAGTGACTGCAGAACACTTGTCGAGTATCTCCACCCCTGGTATTTCTGGTGCAGACACATGGAGCTTGGTCCCTGCCTTCCCAAGGGACCGTTTGCTGCAGCGTCTCAGAGCTGAGGTGGTGCTGGAGGAGCAGTTGGCAGCTGGGACCCATGGGCAGGGCGTGGGGGCATCCCGTGGGCAGGGCATGGGGACACCCCACAGCTGGGGTGCAGCTGCCCCGGTGTTGTTCCAGCACACGCGTACCTGCAGCCCGGGGTGCAGCTGCCCCGGTGTTGTTCCAGCACACACGTACCTGCAGCCCGGGGTGCAGCTGCCCCGGTGTTGTTCCAGCACACGTGTACCTGCAGCCCGGGGAGAAGCTGCCCCCATGTTGTTCCAGCACACACGTACCTGCAGCCTGGGGAGAAGCTGCCCCCATGTTGTTCCAGCACACACGTACCTGCAGCCTGGGGAGAAGCTGCCCCCATGTTGTTCCAGCACACACGTACCTGCAGCCCGGGGAGAAGCTGCCCCGGTGTTGTTCCAGCACACACGTACCTGCAGCCCGGGGAGAAGCTGCCCCGGTGTTGTTCCAGCACACGCGTACCTGCAGCCCGGGGAGAAGCTGCCCCGGTGTTGTTCCAGCACACGCGTACCTGCAGCCCAGGGAGAAGCTGCCCCGGTGTTGTTCCAGCACACACGTACCTGCAGCCCGGGGAGAAGCTGCCCCGGTGTTGTTCCAGCACACATGTACCTGCACCCTGGGGAGAAGCTGCCCCGGTGTTGTTCCAGCACACGCGTACCTGCAGCCCGGGGTGCAGCTGCCCCGGTGTTGTTCCAGCACACATGTACCTGCACCCTGGGGAGAAGCTGCCCCGGTGTTGTTCCAGCACACGCGTACCTGCAGCCCGGGGAGAAGCTGCCCCGGTGGTGTTCCAGCACACACGTACCTGCAGCCCGGGGAGAAGCTGCCCCGGTGTTGTTCCAGCACACACGTACCTGCAGCCCGGGGAGAAGCTGCCCCGGTGTTGTTCCAGCACACACGTACCTGCAGCCCGGGGAGAAGCTGCAGGTTCTGGAGCAGCTGTGCCCATGTGCTCCTTGTGCACCCACCTTGCCCGGAGCCCGCCGGGGCACCGGCTGCTTCTGCGGCGGAAGAGGATCCGAAATGACAGGCCTGCGGTACTGTTCGTGTTCAGACTTGGGAGGAAAGGGTGATGGCAATGAACTTGAGCTCCTGCGGCAGTTCAAAGGGAAGCGAGTGGGGTGTGGGGGTGTTTCTGGTTCACACCTGTGCTCACGTGGGTGCTGATCATCTTTCTTTCTCGGTGTGTTCCTCCAATCCTCCGTTCCCAGCAGTGACGGAAGGTACTTTACCACACCTTTGATGTGCCTTTTCTGGTGGAGGCTTCTCGTCTGTGTTCTCCACAAGTCGTGTTGCTTGGCGGAGGCCGAGGGCGGCTTTTCCCTTGTCGCAGCGGTGGTGCTGGTGTCCGGGCCGTGGCCTCTGGGCCCACCATCCCAGGCCCTGGTGCTGCTCGTGGTCCCCACGTGATGCCACACCATACAGATTGCCTGTAAAATGCAGCTCGGTTGGATGGTGTAGCCATTTGTCTCTATTTGATTTCCACTCTGCTTTGGACAATTTACTTGCCCGAGGTTTACACTGGAAAATTATTGTAAATGTGTGAGATTTTTTTTTTTTGATATGTGTAGTTTTTACAGCCAATAGAGATGGCTATGAGGACCTGCCAAAACGTGAACTCAGCACTGGAAGTTTTAATTATCATGAGATAAAAATTAGTTGTTGTTTATTTGAAAAAACCCCTCATAATTTTCTTTCATTTTGATCTAAAGGTTTGCTTATGTATGTGAGCAGGTGACTCTGGAGAACCAAGCTAAAACTAAACATCTTTAGACATAAATCATGATTTCTCTCCTGTCAGACTTTTATGGCCGTGGAGCTATGGGATCGCTTGCGTTAGCTCATCCCAAACGTGTCTCATGTAGCTTTTAGAAGTGCAGACAAGTTTCTTAATGATCAATAGATGTCAATTTTCTTACAGATTTCTTTGTCCTCATGATACCTGTGGTTGAACTTTTCCATTTATCTATATATAGGATTATCATAGAGTATAAAAATAGTATGCAAGTAGTTGCTTCAAGTTTTTTATAATTTCACTGAAATTTAACAATCAGATGCTGCTTTTCTGTCAAAAAGTTCGTTGTCCTTTTGATCGCTCCATTTTTGTGATCTCCACTGCCCTGGTATCTCCCAGACTAAATTCTTCTAAACCAGTTTTGGTGGAGGGTAGTGTTTTTTTGGTGGTTTTGTGGTGCGTTTTGTTTGGTTATTTTGGAGGTAGTTGTGCTGTAAGCAGACAAGGTTCCCGTTCGGAGTCCCGGCGTTGTGGGTGCGGAGCTGCTCTGGCCGCCGTGCGCTCGGTCACCTCTGCAGCTCCTGTGACGGGTGACACCGATCGGTCGTGGAACTCGAGCACGTGCCGGAGGTTTTTTCAGCCCGTCCCTCCGCAGTGGGCGCCGCCAGGGCCGGGTCTGAGGGGCCCCGGATCCCCCAGGGCTTTCGGGGACTCCGTCTGCCCCGTCCTGTCCTGAGCACGGGGCTGCTGCAGCCCACGGGCAGGACATGGCGCTGGTCCCGGCCCAGCCTCCCCAGGCCCGTCGGCCGTTTCTCCAGCCTGGGCAGGTCCCCTGAGGAGCAGCCCGGCCCTCCCGCCGCTCGGCTGCTCCAGGGCTGCTGACAGGGACGTCCCTCCTGTCACCCTGCTGGGCCATGGTGAGACCAGAAGGGACCGGCCGCTGTGTCCATCCCTGGGAACGGGCTCGTCACCAGCCACCAGCTGAACTCCGTGTGGCCCATCCGCGCCCCTTGAGCCGGCTGGTCCAGCCAGTTCCCCCACCTCGTCACCCCCGCCCAACCGTCCCTGTCCCGTTCTGCACTGAGGATGATGCAGGAGACCGCTCTGAACCCCCCAAGCTGGGGTAACAATCGCACTGAACCCCCCAAGCTGGGGTAACGACCGCACTGAATGGCCCCAGGTTGGGGTAACGACCGCACTGAATGGCCCCAAGTTGGGGTAACAACCGCAGTGAACGGCCCCAAGCTGGGGTAACGACCGCACTGAACCCCCCAAGCTGGGGTAACGACCGCACTGAACCCCCCAAGCTGGGGTAACGAGCTTTCCTGCACTCCTCGTTCGGATCCATGCTGGGGAAGGCAGCAGAAAGCCATGACTGAAAGGGAACCCGGGAGGTCAGGTTTTGGGCTCCTTTGCCCCCGTCCCCCGATCAGCTCTGTCTGAAGGTTTTACGGTGCTCGCTCACCTGCTCGTGAGCCCGTCCTGGGCTGGGCTGCTCCCGCGCTCCACTCTCCCCTCTCAGCATTTTCTGACATCTAACCTGAATCTTTCCTATTGAGTTTTAAGCCTGTTACTTTTCCCTGGTTATCGAGAACAGATTATTTTTGTCCTCGCTGCAGCTGCCTGCTTTCTGCTTTTCCAGCCAGGTCACCTCTTCCCCACCCGATCTGCTGTTCTCTGGGCTGAACGTCCCAGAGCTCACAGGCTTTCTTGCAGAGCCCTTGAAAGCATAATCTGATCATTGCTATTGATTTACTCTGCAGTCTCCCCGTACCTTTTATTTAACTCTGTTCCTAAAAGTAGCCTTCTCCAACTGAAACCCCACCTGTTCCGCATGGAGCGGTGGGGTTACATTGCACGTGTTGGAGGTGAGGCTGCTAATTGTAAATCCTGGTATGTTTTCCTTTTTCTGCCACAGCATGACTCGGTTGACTCACTTTCAGCTGGTGATCCTGCAGTCCTCAGCTCTCCGCTCCGCCAGCCGCGCCGGTGCCGCAGACGGGCAGGCACGGGGACGCCTCCTGCTCGGCCGGGCCACCCCGCGGCTGCTGGGGCTGGAAACCCCCCACCCTGGGGTCCCACCGCGGGGCTCCTGCCCCTGCTCCGCGTTCTCCTGCTAGTGGAGCCTCTTCGTTATGCCCAGACAAAATTTCCCGCGTTGCACCTTGTGCCCATGGGCTCCCGTTCTTGGTGCACCTCGAGGAAGAGGCTGGCCCGTCCCCCGCGATCCCTGCACATAAACTGTCATTGCATTTGTCTCTATTGGCTAAATCTTCACCCCCCCACACGCCTTTTTCTTGAGTTTCCAACAATCATTTCAATTATAATACTCTAATGACTTTGCGTCTCCTTCCCGCTTGGTCACATCTAGGAGCTTAATAAGCATATTCTGCACTGCATCATCCCGCTGCTGATGGCGAAATTGAGTCCTACTGGACCTGGGTAGGCTTCTGTGAAATCCGTTTAGCATACATTTGTAGTCTGACAGTCATGAATTAGTTTTCTGATCAGTTTTTCAGCACTTGGCAGGAATTTCAGCTAGATTTAATTTCTGTTGTTTCTGAGAACAGCACAGAAGGCTGTCAAAAGTTTTGCAGAAGACAGCTACATCTCTTCGGTTTCTTCGTTCTTTGCAAAGCCTGGCCTGCTACCCTCTCCTAGAAGTAACTTGGATCCCTTAAATTTGGTTCACTCTTAACAAATGGCCATTGCTGGTTATCTCTGTTTACAAAATACCTGCTTTCCCCAGTGTTTTTCTGGAAGATAAGACTAAGCTGCCTGGTTGATAGCGCAGCGTTCTTCTCCCTGCGCCGTGCGTTTAAAGCTGGTTGCACCTTCCCCTTCCCTGAGGGCGGTCACGGAAGAGCAGGTCAGGGACGAGCGCGGGCCATGGCGAGCACCAGAGGCTGCTCCCGGCGGGTTGTTGGCCGTGGCTCAGCTCGTGCCCCGCGGATCTCTGGCACTTGTCAGTAGAAGCAGCGATTCATAACCTGGGTGCGGAACCTGGCGCACAGGCAAATAATGCCCCAAATAGTGTGTGGTAGTTCTATGAGACCCGACTGACGCGCTGATTTGGTGGCGTTTGCTGCGTGGTGTTGGTGAGCTGCGGAGCAGAGCGCTCAAGTGCAAAGCCACCAAACCCCCGGTCGCGGTGCCGAAGCTTTTGGCTCCTCCGGCTCCTGCCGGTGCTGCTGCTCCTGCACCTCCCCACTTGTGTCCCGTTGGGCGCCCCGACTTTTCACAACCTCTTCTGCATCTGTCACATGTCATTGGGCCTCAGAACAAGTCAAATGGTTCTCCTGAAACCCTTCAAGGTTTGCACTTGGATGTTATCTCAACATACTGTTTGTCTCAGCTTTCTGGTACAATACAAACAGGCTGTTAGATGTATTTTCTTTGGAGATTTGTATCTCGTTGCTTTAAAATAGACATCATGGTCTGAACTCCGCAATTTGCAGTCACGTTGCCCAGGCAACAGAATATTCCCAAATGGAGTGATTTTTGTTAAAGAATGCCTTCAGTTAACTGTGATTTTTTTTTTTTTTTTTTTTAAATTAAATTTTAGCTGGCAGTGTTTGGATTTCTAACTTATTGATGACATATCTTGTGATGTCATAGAAATAAATTTAATCCTACTTATGTAGATGATAAGTGTTCAGTGTTAGAGAATACTTGGAAGGAAATGGTAAAGCGAGGGGATCTTTTTTGGTGTAGTGGGCTTAGCTGTGAACTCCTGCTAGCTGCCATTGTTCCTCAACATGTGTAAAACAGAAACAACGTCTGCTGGTCGCCGTGTTTTAAAGACCTGCTCCTAACTAATACCAAAAATTCTGGCTGATGTGTGAATGTCTATAGCATTATTTTTATTAATAAGCTCCATATTTTTCTTGTCGTCACTACAGCGGTAACCTTGTCCTCCTCCATCTGTTCTTTCTTGTCAAACATTTGGATTGTAAGGGTTGTGGGTTTTTGCGTGTGCCGAGCCTACTGATTTTGCTCTCTAGCTCTATGATAGTAGAAATTAAAATAATTTATGGAGGTGTGGAGTTCCTGTTGGCACTTGGAGTGGTTATTCAACCTGTTATTTATTGAAACTGCAACATGTCTTCCTCAAACTCACTGCATTTGCTATCTGAGGGGGAAAGCATTATTTTTTTGGCATTTAAAAGTACATTTGTTAACTTTTAACAATACAATTTATTAAAGTTCAGGACCTCTGAGAAATCTGTTGTCTGTGCTTAGGCTCTTTGTTGTCCTTAATGATCAGGTAACACAGAAACCCAGCTTCTTCTAACCTTTCATAGACTTCAGATTAACTAAAAGCTTTCTCACAATCCGGATTTGAAAAGCGTAGTTTCAACTAAAATCAGCTGTTAGCGATGGCGATGCCCACGAGCTCCCTGCAGAGCGAGGACGTTTTCCGTGGGTGAGGCTGGGATCTGTGCGCCCGGCGCCTTTGGGTGCTCGGCGGGTGGCCGCACCTCGTGCGCTTCTCCGGACGCGGCAGAGCTGTTGGCTCCGCAGGGCTCAGCTCTTCCGACGAGCCCAACGGGACAAACCCGCTCGTGCGCGGGCGGCGTCTCGTGGCTGTCGGCACCGTCAGCACGGCTCTTCGGCCTGTTGGGAATTGTAGGTAAAGCGCCCTTCTCCTCTTCTCTGGAAAATAACAATTCATTAACTCTCTGGGGTGTTCCGGGATGGACGTGGGGGTCCGGGGGCAGCCCTGGGGGCGCAGGCAAAGCCGTTTGGGGCAGCCCTGGGGGCGCAGGTAAACCCGTTTGGGGCAGCCCTGGGGGCGCAGGTAAACCCGTTTGGGGCAGCCCTGGGGGCGCAGGCAAAGCCGTTTGGGGCAGCCCTGGGGGCGCAGGCAAACCCGTTTGGGGCAGCCCTGGGGGTGCAGGCAAAGCCGTTTGGGGCAGCCCTGGGGGTGCAGGTAAACCCGTTTGGGGCAGCCCTGGGGGCGCAGGCAAAGCCGTTTGGGGCAGCCCTGGGGGTGCAGGTAAAGCTGTTCGGGGCAGCACTGGGGGCGCAGGCAAACCGTCCCCCATCCGGGGGTAACGCTCCGTGGGGCCGCTGGGCCCTTGCTGGCGAGTTGGGCTCTGCCCCACACCTCGGCACCTCCGCACAGCGATCCTTTCGTCTGCACCGAGCAGTGGAGTAGTTTGATCTCTTTTAACAGTCACATTGTAAAGCTTTCACAGCTACCGGACCTCTTTGGTGTCCATCAAGTGAATCTTCCTGTGTTCCCGTGTTGGGCCTGGCCCAGGATGCTCACACAGGTTCTGCAGCACACAGAGCTCAGCGCTGAATTCACACACTTTTCTAACTGGTACTCTTAATTAATCTTTTTGGCTACAGCTGTTAATCCAAGTGTTTATCCCTGTAGTTTGTCCCTGGTTTGTGTCCCTGCTTTCCAGGGCAGTTTCACCTCCTCGCAGCCGTGTTCTGGGCTCAGCTGCCCGGCCCCCAGCCCCTGCCCCTTCCCTTCCGCCCTCACCATCGCTCCCTCGGGCTGGTGCCCGTTGCCAGCGCGCAGCTGCTTTGGACCAAGGACCTGAGCAATCCCCTCGAGCCACGTCCTGCTTGGTGACATCTCTACAGTAACAAATGAATTTGGAGCAGGGTAAATTATATATGACAAATCATGCACACACGTATATATGTGTGTTCTGGATGCAATCTAGATATACTGTCATGGAGAAAGGTAAATGTGTCGTGCCATACGTTTCTGGGCACAAATGTCTTCTGCCGAGGTCAAGATACCACTTTTTCTCCCCGCTCTGAGCAGGAAATCAGCCCTGGAGATGTTTGTCAAACCTTCCATTCCGTCCAAGTAGATTTTTCTCAGTGCTCCTCTGTGCTGAGAAAATCAGAAATTTGTTCTGCGGTTTTAATCAAACGTCTTGGCAAAGTAAGTGTGTCTCTTTGTCCTTCCAACAGGATACTGGTGGGTTGATCGATCACCAACATTTTTTTAATACTCTTTTAAGATTTAAGGTGAGCAAACCCACTTCCGTCCATCTTTCCTCAGTGGTCAAAATTTCCGACTTGCTGCTTTCAGTTTTACCTGCTTCTCAAAGATCTTCATCCCCGCACTGGATATATCCGTCCGGATGGGTCTTTGCCATCTTGTTAATACCTCCTAAAATTACATTTTTCTTTATGCAATGTCACAATTTTCTTGACTTGCGTTTAGTTTGAGGTTTCTGCTGTTACCACGCGTTGTGTTCTGCTTTACAATGTCTAGCCAGTTATTCTCCACCTCATATTTATACACTTCATTTCTCTGTTCCAAGTGGAAGTTTGTACCAGACCTTACTGGATTTCGTCGCTCTGATTTCAGACATCGTTGCTTCTGTCAGCCAGATTCATAAACTTGTCAATCAATCTCTATGTATTATGCTTTTTTCTTTTAACATGATTTACTTTCCCAAAACTAGGGAAATTATCAGTAAAACAAGAATAAAATCTAATTAGAGTCTATGATGTCAAAATTGGCATAGGGTATGCGGGAGAAAATAATCCAGAAAAGCATTCTAAATGCTAAATATGCATCAGTATTCTTAATGTACCATACACAGTCTCTGTGAAGATTTTACAAAACAACCTGGATATTGTGAGTATGGGTAATGCTTCTTGTGCTGTATTAGTTGTACAATATCGTGATACTTCTGAAAATGTTTTGAACAGCAAGAAAGCTAATCAGATGAGGAAAAAGATACAGTAATAAATGAAAAATTTGGAATATAACCCCAGCTATGGGCGGTGAGAGGCTGGCCCAGGTTCCCAGAGAGGTGGTGGCTGAACCATCCCTGGAGACATCCCAGGCCAGGCTGGACGGGGCTCTGAGCAACCTGAGCTGGTGCAGATGTCCCTGCTCATGGCAGGGGGGCACTGGGGGAGCTGGGAAGGGCCCTTCAACACAAACCATCTGTGATTCTATCGACAAAAAGAGGAATTGTGAAGCAAAGAGGAAGGAAAAGGTGTGAATAACCATAACTGAAAATATGAAGAGAAGTTCTGGCTTCCTGATAGAAAAAGAACCAGAAATACAGGAAAGGCTGAAAAAAGGAAGTTCATTTCTAACAAGGTTAAAATGGCTTGGTTTTTTGTTTTGTGTTGGTTTTTTTTTGTTTTTTGTTTTTTTTTTTTTTTTAATGAAAGGAGGCAAATGGCAGAGCATGGTTTTTTTTCCTGGCAGTGTTTCTACTCTAATCTAGAATTTAGCCATTTCTTGGGTAGAATAAAACACTTTTCTTCTTTGCAATAGGTTTTAAATGTTTTCTCTGGGTAGATGACTGGTTTGTTTAACTTCTCTTCTCAATTGCGGTCTAGCTGGGCGCTGGGCTCCCGTTGTTGGAGCGAAAGGCTGCAGACCGTGGGAAGGCGTTCTGGCCACGAGCGATTTTCTGTCACTGTGTAACAGCCCGAAGTCGGGTTGTCTGAAGTTGGTTTTTCTGAGAGGCCGAATGCAGACACACTCACAGGGGGTTGTGTGTCCGGGTGAGCAGTGACCAGCCGTGTCACCCCGCGGGGACGCGTGTCCCCTCCCTGGCCGTGTCACCCTGCATGGGCTCATGACCCCTCCCTGGCCGTGTCACCCCGCGGGGACGCGTGTCCCCTCCCTGGCCGTGTCACCCCGCGGGGACGCGTGTCCCCTCCCTGGCCGTGTCACCCCGCGGGGACGCGTGTCCCCTCCCTGGCCGTGTCACCCTGCGGGGACGCGTGTCCCCTCCCCGTGCTCCCTCCAGAGACAGGAGACCGGTGTCCCTGAGCTGCTCCAGGCACCGGGCGGTCACTCACCATGGAGCAGTTTTCATTTGCCTGATCAACTTCTATTTTTTTTTTTTTTTACTTATCTACTCTCTCAAGGCTTTTTTCGTATCCTCATTTGATTTGGTTTCTCCCTCTCTTCATTGAAGTTTGTCCTGTAGGAATTGATCAGGTTTCTGGCGTCCTGGCTCCCTCCCACTCCTCCTCCAGTCTCCAGTGTGAGACTGAGCTAATTCTGAGTCAGCTGCCATCGCAGCTTTCATCATCCGGATGATGTTGGTGACTTGGAATCTCCCCGACCTGCAGCATCGCGCTGTGGTTACAGATGTTGCACCGGAGTCTCTGCCTTGCCCAGGAGGGCCCTCGTTTCCCCGTCCTTCAGGCTGAGTCTGGCAGCTCTGGGAAGGTCTGAATTCTGGTGGCATGGACCTTCTGGACACAGATCTACCCGCCGTCCCGTCCCTGGAGAGCATCCTTCGGGGCTGGCTGGGCCAGAGGCCAGACTGACCAACTCTTCCCCAAGAGAACTGGCCTGTCCTCTCTACCTTGTTTTGCCTGCCCTAGACAGCACCGTCCATCACTGCTCCATCTCAACAGGGCAGCCAAGAGATGTCCACGCTCACGTCTCCCCGATCTCCTGTGTCTGTGGGACGCTCTTCCCAGGCACTGACCACCCACGGACCTTGAATCCAGCTCCCTGTGATGAGTACCCGTGACCTGGCATGCTTGGTGGCACTGGGGCTTTCTGTGCAGGTGCCATTGTGGCTCTGGCCAAATCCACGATTCTTCTCTTGCTGAATCTTTGCCTGAACTTTCAGGAGGTGCCACCAGCCCATCTTTGGTCTCTGCAGGCAGCCGAAGCTCATTTCCAGAGCTGCTCTGTAGCACAACAAATCTGGGGACATGGTGACGCCATGGCAGTGGTCAGCCTGCGTGGCTGCCCAGCTCGGCGCTGCCGCGGCCTGCGGGGGCGGGTGTAGGGGACGTGACACCCTGTGCCAGGGCTGCTGGTGGTGCTTGTACCGGCACTGCTTGGATACCACACCAGTGTTCCCCTTCCAGCCCGGACTGGTGGTTATCAGCCCTGCTGGAAAGGTCAGTCCTGGCAGGTGAGATTCGTTCCGCAGAGTCTGGGCTCGCATTTCTCCTCCTCCAGCTCAAAGGCCTCCTGAGCATAACAGCTCCAAGGTGCCTTCTTCAGGTTTGTTCCTGTTCCCCAGAAACATTCAGAGTTCAACAAGAAGGCCCTACAAGAAATCTGGAGAGGGACTATTTGCAAGGGCAGGTGGTGACAGGACAAGGGACAATGGCTTTAAACTGAAAGAGGGGAGATTTAGATCAGATCTGAGGAAGAATTGTTGGCCCTGAGGGTGGTGAGAGCCTGGCCCAGGTTCCCAGAGAGGTGGTGGCTGAACCATCCCTGGAGACATCCCAGGCCAGGCTGGACGGGGCTCTGAGCAACCTGAGCTGGTGCAGATGTCCCTGCTCGTGGCAGGGGGCACTGGGAGGGCTGGGAAGGGCCCTTCAACACAAACCATCTGTGATTCAGAACGCCCCGCTTGCCGCGATGGGGGAGATCACAGCATCATCGGCCTGTCTTTAGGATGCTCTTGTGACGCATCTCATTGGGAGAATCCTCTTGCTTTCCCAGTAGCTCCATGTGCCTCATCTGAAAGCACTGAGGAAGTTCTCTGTCTCTCTTGGCCTGGAGCTGGATGGTCACAGCTTTGGACATTTTTATTTCTCATGTATGTTTACATGCACCCCCTGCCCGATGTCGACCGTTTGCAGATGCTCCGTGTAGCGGCAGAGCGTTAGTCTGGCTGAAGAGCCTTTTCTAAGCACAGGGCTTGGGCTGTGGTCCGTGGGGAAAGTGAATCCTCGTTTGCTGTCCAGACCGCGGGCTGCAGGCTGGGCGTTCCCGGCTCCGGGCTGTGCCCGTGGCAGGGCTGGCTGGCACGAGGCCCTGGAGATGCGTTTGTCCCAGCTGAGCTGGGTGGCTCCCGCGCAGGAGCTCTGTCTGTTGCTCCAGGAGGTGCTGGGTCTGCAGCGCTGTCACACAGTGACTGACCCCGGTGGCGCTGCCGGGAGCATCAGACGAGCTGCATCTGTGCGGTGCGATGGCAGCACACATGCTGGGAACGTATCTAGAGCTCCTGCTCGTACGGCAGCCCAGATGGAGCTGCCGTATGTGAGCGGTAGGATTGACCCGGTAGGACTGCCAGACTGCTGGAAATCTAGAACAAATATAGAACATGCTTGGAGTCTGCCTGGCCAAGGCAAGGTAGACAACTTTGAAAAAAAGTGCAGACATGTAGCCGTGCTGCCTGGTTAAATAAAATGTGATGATTAAAAAGAATCATTCTGTGCTCTGTTATCTGGGATAACGGGCAGGTTGAAAATCATCAGCAACGGGAAGCCTCAATAACTGGAGAAGTCTTGGGTAAAGTGATACAGAAATAGTTGACAGATGCTTCTTGGGGTCTGAGGAGAGCTGAGTGGCTCTGATGTATCATGGCACTAGCTTGGCTGCCTGAGCCCTACCTGAAGCTCTTCCAGGGAAGGTCTGCCCGTTCTTGCCCAGCACCGCTGGTGATCGCTCCCTTCTCTCCCCAGCATCTGCTGGAGCTGCTGCTGGGGCATCTCCCCTGTCGCGCTCCGCTCCTGCCCTGACACCTGCAGCCACTGCTGCTCCTGCTGCCTTTTCTGCCTTTTGCACGTGTAGGGTGGTAACTGTGAAGGCCCGGACTTCTCTGGCTGTTGCGGTCTGCAACTGAGAGAGACCTCTGAGAGCATGGTGTGCTTTAGCATGGAGCAACCACAGAGGCTGGTTTGACTCGGAAAGAGTCTGTCACTTCCCCAGCTGGAGGTTCAGCGTGTGGGGCTATGGGCTTTTTATGAAAATACGTGAACATATCGGTGTTTTCAGAGCTGCTCTGGCATCTGCTCGGTGTTCTGATCCTCATCCAGGTAGCTCCCTTTTGAAGATACCACCCAGAATGGAAACTCCTGCCACTGAACTTGATCCCTTCGCTTCCCTCTCTTCCTTTTTCTTCCCACTTTGTGAAGATCCTGATGAGCTTTTATGTCAACTGGACACTTCCCTCAGCTCAGAGGCACACGGCTGGGAGTCTGTGACTCATGGGTAGCTGGTATGTTCTGCTGCTCGTCTGTCTGTCTGTTCCCCACTCTCCTCTATGAGACCTTACACGGTGGCATGCCTGGCAGTGGCAGCCTGCCTGTGAGCCCGGCACGCCACGGGCCCCGTCCCTTCCTCCGCACAGGGGAACGGCGCTTTACCGGATATTTTTAGGGACTAAAGAGCAGATAATGGTGGAAATCCACCTTGGACCTAGCAGTGTCCATACTGTGAGGACAAGTTCAAGGTGATCGTACCCACTGTCATTGTACTGGGAAAGTGACTCCATTTTTTTTAACCTTCAGGATAGCTGGTTTTTACATTTCCCATGCCAAATACTGTGGTGCAGGTTGGCCGGGACTCCTGTCCCTGGAGATGCTCCTACCCGAGCCCTCCACGGGACCACTGAGATCCTGGCCGTGGTGGCAGGGTGGTGAGAACAGATGTTATATCCCTCTGTGCCGTGGCTCGTGGTTCCTCAGCAGACCTGCAGCACTGGGCGCTGGAGGTGGGCCGGGCTGGGCTCAGTGCCGGCTGTGCGGGTTTGTCACCCTGTCACACGGGGCTGCCCGGGGTGGGACCGCGGGCCTCTCCTGGAGCTGGTTTCCCTGCCCTGGGCCTCTGCAGATCCACGTCTGCAGCGTGCGAAGGTCACGGGCTGGTGGCAGCTGGTGACAGTGGGTGCAGAGGGGTCACAGGGTTTGGTCTGCGGGAGCCTGGAGGTGCCTCCTGGGCTCCTGCTCGATCAGTTCTTCGTGGAACGTGACCTTATCCTCTCCGTTGTTCAAGCACCCTGCCCCTTGGAGCTGATAGCCACGATGTCTTCCCATAGCTCAGTACATCCACCTGAGCTCCATCTTCACCGTCGCACATCACAACTCAGTGCAAGGAGAAACAGATGCTTTAGTATGAATATACAGTCGCAATTCAGAACAAGAAACTTTAAACACTGTTGTAGAGTCAGGCCCAGGATGAAAACCCAGTGAAGCGCCATGGGTTGAAGTTGTTTAACCCGCCTCTCTGCAGGTTTGATTTTCGGTTGGTGAGCAAGGTGGCTGCAGCCCGGCCGCGCCAGTGGCCTCGGCCCCTGGAGATGGGTCCTTCAGTTCTCCAGACCTGGGTGCCCCGTGCTCTGCGTGCCGGCGTGGTGGTTCGGTGATGTGCTGCTGCTGCTGCTGGGGTCCTGGTGGGTCCTCATCGGGTGTCACCCGAGCTCGGTGTCACCAGGAAGGCAGGAGGGGCTGGGGACCGTCTCAGGGGTTCATGCAGTGTAGTGGGCTTGTGTTGTCGTTTCTTTTTGGTTAGGGATGTTTGTGCAGTACTGTTACCCACAGAACCTGGGTTAGATCTCACAGCCATTACTCTTACAAGGAATATTTAAGTGATCTTTCTGGTTTCTGCTGTTAACTTTTAAGACCTTATAAGTGCACTGACGTTACATGCCGCACAGCCCCTTCAGATGTCCCTCCTTCTTTCTTTTAGAAATTACTGAGTTTGCCTAAAAAGATAAAAATAGGCAAATTGCTGTTAGATTAAAAAGCGTTGTCACTCTTCGCATCATGCTGTGGAATGACTCAAGCATTTCAGAAAATAACTCTGTGCCAGAGCCATAAGATGGTTGTGCATCCTGAACATGTGTTTCCGTAGCTCGGTCCGCGGCACCAGGGCAAACCACAGTGAGAAATGCCCTTTGCGCAGTGTCTGCTGTCTCCATGGCACCACCAGGAGAAGGAACTTGGCTGTGATGTTAAAGCATTTGTATGTGGGACATCTGGCTTACTGCTTCAAAGTGGGTCATTGATCTTCTGTGGGGAAGTCAGAACGTTTTTTCTGATAGTCACCAATTCCTCCCACTTCGGTGTACAACCACTAAAATTGCTAGCTGCGAAATATTAAAAAAAGTAATTCAGGCATATCCATCCTTGAGACTTCCTTTTCTTGTTTACCTGTCCCCAAAAAGCTCTTGCTTTTGGCGTGGCGTTCACTGGCGTGGCCTGCGGTGCAGGGTCCCCACGGCTCCGCCAGTGCAGGGGGTGCAGGGTGCAGGCGCTGGGGGTGCAGGTGCTGGGGTGCTGGGGGTGCAGGTGCTGGGGTGCAGGCGCTGGGGTGCAGGGTGCAGGCGCTGGGGTGCAGGGGGTGCAGGTGCTGGGGGTGCAGGCACTGGGGGTGCAGGCGCTGGGGTGCAGGGTGCAGGCGCTGGGGTGCAGGGGGTGCAGGCGCTGGGGGTGCAGGCACTGGGGGTGCAGGCGCTGGGGTGCAGGGTGCAGGCGCTGGGGTGCTGGGAGTGCAGGTGCTGGGGGTGCAGGTGCTGGGGTGCAGGGTGGAGTTGCTGGAGGTGCAGGTGCTGGGGTGCTGGGGGTGCAGGTGCTGGGGTGCAGGGTGCAGGTGCTGGGGTGCAGGTGCTGGGGTGCAGGGTGGAGCTGCTGGGGGTGCACGGGAATGCAGACTGCAGCCCCACAGCCCGGGCAGCCGCTGTGCCCCTGAGCACCGGCTGAGCTGACAATGCGGTGCATGAAATCCTTCCATTTCCTTTGCTTTTTCCAACTTGGATTGGGAAACGTACCCAGTGGGGCTCTTCTCCCTCCCCAGGGATTTCTGTGAGATTACGTTCTTAGCAGACGCCTTATCCAGCATGTTTCCTCTTGCCGGCTGGAAGCTGTGACCCCTCCAGGGGGGCGATGGCGGGTCTGTGTCCCGCGGTGTCACTGGTCCTGGCGCTGGGAGCTCCTGTGAGCAGCGGGCGACCGGCCCCTCCGCAGCCAGAGCGGGGACACCGGCACCGGCGGTGTGGGGAGCGGCTCCTGTGCAGCACACCATTCACCGGCGTTTTGGGAATTATTACTGAGACTTAACATCTGAAGAGATTCATAATTTGTACTTGGAATTAGGATTTTTCATGCTGTTTGTTTGAGGAACTTTGAAGCTCAAATGTTTTTTCTAAATTCTCTTTTGCAGTCTTTTGTCAGTTTGGTTGTTTTTCCTTTCAGATTTCCCCAAATTCAGGTCACTTGCCCTTCTGTATGAAGGTCTGTTTGCCTGCTCAAAGAATGTGACCTTTGGGAGAGCAGACCTTATCAATGTGTGTGTGTGTACAAGGAGAGACATGGAAAGATTGCCATTTGAAGCAAGCTTTGGGGAAAACAGATTCTGACTCGATTTTTCTCTGCTGTGGTGGCCTAATTTCCCAAATGCAGGAGGAAAGTTTCTTTCTTCCAGCCATCACTGATCGCTTCCAGCTCCAGCTGAGGAGTGGGGGAGAAGTCTGGGCCTCAGAAAATGAAAAAAATGCACATAAACATTGTTGGGCTGAGGATAGTAAGACTATTTCTGCTGAGAAAGGATGATAGTGGAGAGGTGTGCACGCTGCACTGAGTCACCACGTTAAATATATCCCTTCGTCACAAGTTAGTGGTGACATGCGAATGAAGCTCATATTTCTAGAAGCTGTTCTTGTGGGAGGGCAGGGGAGCGCTGAACAGCTGGAGCTGCTCTCGGCTCTGTCTCTGTCTGGGGTTTGGTTCCTGCTGCCCTGTCAATATGCTCGTCTCAAATACCAGCCCCAACCTGGGAAGAAAAGGGGGTGATGGTTCCAGCACAGGCAGTCAGAGCCAGCAGCTGCGTACCAGCCTGTTCTCACACGTGTTTTCATGCTCCGAGCAGCAGCACTTTGGTTTTGCCCAGAGTCAACTCGATCCAGCTGCTTCTCGTTCCCAAATCAGCTGCAGGTGCTGCGGGGGGCTCAGCAGGGAGTGCAGGGGGTGCGGGGTGAAGGGCAGTGGTGGCCGCGGCTCCCACTGAACACAGGACTCGGCCACTTGCTCCAGAGCAGCTCTTCCAGCTCAGTTTCCTGAGGACCAGTGGTGGATGTCGTGTGCTCCTGCCCATCTCACTGCGGTTCTTTCTCAGAACCCCGGCACCCCGGGCTGGGGGGCTGCAGGAGCTCTGTGGATCCCCAGCCCACCTGCTCACGCAGGGTCACAGAGCAGATCGCACAGGATCCCAGGGGGTTTGAATGTCTCAGAGAAGGAGACTCCACACCCGCTCTGGGCAGCCGGCTCCAGGGCTCGCATGTTAGAAGGACGCTTCTGCACATTGTTCCGAAAATGCTGGACTGCTCTGCCTTACTAGCTGCGATGCGGTGCTGTGTGAGGCTGCTTCCCGAAGTATGTAAGAGACCAACAAAGAGTTCAAGTGATGTTGCTGGTCTATCGGCTGAAGTCTTAGTACTTCACTCTATCTCTTTTACACGTGTAACCTTTGTGCAGAACGCTGCGGTTCCCAGGACGTTGGCACCTGCAGAAGCAGTTTGGGGAGTAAGTGTCACGGGGGAGTGATTTTAGGGTTCTGCTTGCTGCAGAACAATGTTTAGATTTCTTAAAAAGAAGTGTGACATTAAAGAGTTCGGTGGTGGGTTTGCTCTATTATTTATGCGTGGGGGAGATGTACCAAGCCGAATGTTGCTGACCTTCTCCCCAGGTGCCTGTATCCCTTCACGGAGCAAGCTTTCAGGCGTTTTCTTTCCCTGATAATCGTTCGCTCCAGGGACTGTGTTTTGAAGCTCCGGAGGCAAACTTTCAGGCGAGGCAATATCCATCGCGATGCAAATGTTCGGGATTCTTCTTCCCCTGATAACCGTTCGCTCTGGAGCCTGTACTTAGAGCTCCGAAGGCAAACTTTCAGGGGAGACCTGTAACCGCATGCAAAGCAGACTTTCAGGAAACAAAATTCTCAGAAAATAAAGAATTTAATGGAGTACAATAGCAGAAAGGCTGGCTCAAGCTGGGTACCTGCACAGAGGTCCGCCTGAGCATAGAAAACTACAAACTTTTATATCTTTACAGACCATTCACACCAAGATTCGGTCCAATAGCAAAATTTCACCACCAGGTCCTTTGGTCCCCACTGGACCCCTTTTCCCTGGCCCCACGTGGGCCTCTGTTTTGTTCAGCTGTAGACATTGGTTTTGGTCCATATCCTTGCAGGTGCCATTTTGTCTGGACAAATCCTTTCTTCTCAGCGAAGTGCTCTGCAGATGTCTGTGATGTCTCTGCGTTAGCCTTGGATTGTTTTTTGCCCAGTCAGTCCCATTTTTCCCAGTAAAACGCAAGCTAGACTTTATCTTGCAGGCCTTTAGTGTAGTCTGCAGTTGCTCTTGGTAAATACAAGTAGGACCTTACAGCTTAAAATTTTAGCAAATCTAGTCTACCAAGTAATGTGAAAAATCATACAACCTTATATTTCTAAATAATCCATTACATTCAGTATGCATCTACTTAAGCTAAATGACTAATATTGAATTTAAATTGGGCTCATCCACTGACCTCTGAATAGTAAAACCATTGCCATACAGCTCACTTATTTAGCGGGGAGAGCTCGAAGTGGCTCATCCAGGCTGGCGTATTTATAGAATGAAGCGGTTGACTCGTAGTCAAGTTGCACACAGCAGGCAAAGTCTGCACGAGGCTCCCTGCGCCCACAAGCCACCGGTGTCCGGTTCCCGTTCTGCCTCCCTGTGGGTCTCCTGGAGGGAGGTCTTGGCTGGGCTGCGGCTCAGGCCCTTCCCTCCTCTGCAGCCCGGACCAAACTGCTCTGGTTTGGCTGGGGGGGTCGAGCGCACCCGCTGCAGGAGGACAGGCCTGTTTTGTCTGAGTGTTTTGTGGCAGACCCACGTTCAGCCTCCCCACTTGCCCTGTTCCTTTGAGTTCTCCACGATTCTTCCTGTGGAGAGAAGCCATGGGATGGGTGGTAGGCAAAGCAATACTTAATGTTGGTTTGAAATGCTGTGGCTTTACTGGGCCGAGCTGCTGCTTGGCCAGCGCGCGTCGGGCCCGGGCCCGGGCAGGGAGCTCGGCTGCCGGTTCCTCAGCTCACCAGCGTTCCCCGGAAAGCTTCAGGCTGGAGAACTTTTTGTCAGTACGTGCAGGACTTCAGATTAATTCCTAGCTGGCATCAGGCACATCAGCACCAGGCTGGGGAGAGGGGAATGGTTATCTCCGCGCTGCTCGCCACCTCTCGTTGCACAGGCCCTCGCCATACGCTGTCCCTGTGGTGCCGGGAGCGGATTTTCACCTTGGGGGTCACCGACTGGGTGAGCTGAGGCAGAACAATCGTTGGCTCCGCGCCCCCACGGAAAGCAGCTGTTACTCGTCCATATGGCGCGATCCGCGGCAGCAAGTGCGGGGACGGTGCCGCTGAGCTGCTCACCTCTCTTCCTCCCTCTCTTTTCAGGTGGCCATCATTGCAGGAAATTTTGAATTGGCTGAAATCATCAAAACCCACAAAGAGTCCGATGTTGGTGAGTTCGATCTTTCTTCCCGTTTTCTCCCTCTCTAACCCTGCTGTGGGCTCGGGGCGGTGTGGCTGTGTCCATGGTTTCCTGGCGCTGCCCGTGGCGGTTGCTGGAAGCCGCAGCTTTGGGCTGGTTTGGGTCTGGGGGCAGCAGGACAGAGCTGCTTTCCTCCTGGGGCCATCGGCATCCGGTTACTTTGTTCAGTCCAGGGTTTGCGTACGAGTGCTGAGACTGCCAAGCTAAAGAATTAGTCAAACCGTTAGTCCGGAGGAGCTCTGAAGAGCTCTTCTGTGAAATCCCTTTACCTTTATCTCTCTCTGTGCAACCTTGAGACCGTCTCATAGAGCCTCCCTCTCCTGCTGAGGCTGTGAACTGGGCTTGTGCACGGGCAGACGAGCTCTGTCCCGGCAGCGATCACGGTTACAGAGCTGCCCCGCTCCGAAGCTCCTGTCAGTAAAAGGAGCAAAGGAGCCGCCGTTCTGGTTGTACTTGCTGCTTTATGGGGGAATAGTTTTGGGTCTTCTGGTTGGCCTTTTTCCTTGCAGCATGTCTTCTGTCCTTCTGTGGATATGTGATGTATGTCATGCAAAACCGAGTTTTAGGTCAGAGACAAAATCAACACTTGTTGAGTTTTCTTGACTTATTCTGAGAAGTTAATTGGTTCAGAGCTCTCCAGAGCAATGGAGGAACCGGTGTGAAGAATTAATTCTTGGCGTGTGTGCCTTTGCAGAAGGTACAGTCAGCAGCTGAAAAAAGACTTGTGGAGTTTGAAACAGCCAGCAAGTGTTGGGCTTGGCTCTTGGAAGTGGCTGTGAATCTGGAAACCTGGGCCCCAAGACACCCTTTGTCACTTCTTTTCTCAGGTGGCTATGGCTGATGGTTATAAACGGCTGCTGAGAATTTGTGGGAAGGTATAAGAGTCAGAAAGCACATGGGGAAAAGCCTGAAAATTCCTTATAACTACATCAGTGAACGGTGTTCACAAGAAAGCCACTCTGTTAATGCCAGTGGCAAGCAGTGACCATCTTTGCTGGGAGAGGGTTTTGGACTAGATGACCTCCAAAGGTCCCTGCCAGTCCGAATTCCTCTATGATTGAATCTGAATCTGTGATTGACTGGCTCAATTATTTTTATTGAAAAAGCATAAGGAAAAAGGGCATGAAAACATGTCAGGTAGAATGAATTGTTTATGTTTTAGATATGGCTTTTTATATAAAATAGGTCAGGTAACAGTTGCAAACTAATCGCAAGCAAACCAGCAGGTCCAGATGGTTTCCACCTGGGGTCAGGGAACTGGCAGATGAACTTCCCAGGAAAGAAGAAATTGGTTTTTGAAGTTCATTAAGAACGGAGAGGTGCACATGTCTGACCAGAGGACAGGCTGGTGTTACCCGGGGTACCTTGGTCTGGCCTTTGCTCCGACAGTCCAAGAAACACTGAAACCGAGGAGCTGATGGGACAGGGCAGCCTAAGGCAGCATTGCGAGTGGCAGCTCTTGGAAAAGTTTCTTCTGGAGTTCCCAGCATGAGACTGCGCTTGTCTGGCTGTGAGACAAGAACTGGTGGCCCCCACCATCAGGAATACTCGGGGAGGACCTGCCGTGGTGAGGCTGCGGGAGGAGGGATGGTTGGCGGTAGATTTTGCTCTGTTCTCAGGACAGCCCTGAGCATGCAGCTGCGCTTCCAGGCTCCTGGAGCGTTCGTCTGTGTTTCTGTCTGGGTCTGGGACAGGTGTGAGCTGGAGCTGGCTGTCCCCGCTTGCTGTGCTTTGTCTTACACTGC
Source organism: Caloenas nicobarica (assembly GCF_036013445.1). Classification (NCBI taxonomy): domain Eukaryota; kingdom Metazoa; phylum Chordata; class Aves; order Columbiformes; family Columbidae; genus Caloenas; species Caloenas nicobarica. The sequence goes on from NC_088245.1 coordinate 468,485, forward strand.
AGAGCAAGCCCAGAGGGTGTGAACTGAATTTCACGTGAAAATAACCCAGAAACTGTGTTTCAGAAGAACACCCGATGTGCTCCATCTGCTGACGGGCATTCAGCCCATGGGTCCAGCCGGGGTCACCACGGTTTGAAGTCAGAAGGCCGGTGTGGGGTGCTCGGTGACAGCTGTTCGCGGCCCGTTGGGTGCAGGACATCTCGCGCAGGCTTCGCCGCGTTCCCTGCGCTCGGGTCCCCGTCACTTTGGTTGCAGGGACCGAGAGCTGCTTGTTCTGTCCCAGCCGCGTCACTGGGGCTGGGGGAGTTCGGAGTGGAGGCTGCAAATCTGGGGAGGGAGAACGTGTTTGTACAAGTAGAAAGCGGTTGTGCAGACTGTGGAATTGGGCTGTTCCATCGTTTCTGGTTTTTAACTTGTTCTCGTGTTTTATGGGTCTGCGGACAGAGGATGCCAAGAGTGGCAACTGCTGTGCTTTATTTTCTTGGTTGGAGCAGAGAGGCTGGATTGTGAGGACTTGTCCGTGCCACCACAGACCCTCTGTGGCCCATGCCGGTCCTGGCTGGTCAGCCAGGCCCTGCTGTTCTGTCTGGGGTGGTTCTGGGGAGCGGTGAGGGCAGCCTGACCCCCTCAGCAGCAGCAGGAGGGTCGGGGGTGTTGCTGCAGAGCCTTGGCCCAGCCGCTGCAGGCACACTGGGAGATGTTCTCGGGTGCGCTCACTGGTCATGTCTTGGGGACGTACCCAGGCCAGCTGCTCCAGCAACCTTGAGCTGGTTTGTGGGGGCTGGAAAGGGAGAGCTCACTCGAAGGTGACTCCCCCTACCTCAGGTCCAGAAGGACAGGGAACTGCTGGAGAGAGTCCAGCGCAGCCATGGAGATGCTGGAGGGAGTGGAGCATCTCCCGGGTGAGGAAAGGCTGAGGAGCTGGGGCTCTGAGCTGGAGAAGAGGAGACTGAGGGGCGACCTCGTTAATGTTTATAAATATATAAAGAGTGTCAGGAGGATGGAGCCAGGCTCTTCTCGGTGACAACCAGTGATAGGACAAGGGGCAATGGGTACAAACTGGAACACAGGAGGTTCCACTTGAATATGAGAAGAAACTTCTTCCCGGTGAGGGTGGCAGAGCCTGGCCCAGGCTGCCCAGGGAGGTTGTGGAGTCTCCTTCTCTGCAGACATTCCAACCCGCCTGGACACCTTCTGTGTAACCTCAGCTGGGTGTTCCTGCTCCGGCGGGGGGGTTGGACTGGGTGATGTTTCGAGGTCCCTTCCAACCCCTGACATTCTGGGATTCTGTGAAGGTGACCCTGAGCCACATGTCCAGGTCCCAGTGCAGCCCCCGGAGATGGTGGCGGAGAAAGGGTGAGCGGGGACAGGGCGGTGAGTGGGGACACCATGGCGAGCGGGGACCCCAGGAGCTGGTCAGTGGGAACACTGTGAACAGGACGGTGTCTGCACCCCAGGCCTTGCTGGGGTGTCACTGCCAACCCCTGGCATGTCCCTTTGCTTGTCCCATGGGTGTTCAAGTCTCAAATCCACATCAGCATTTCTCAGTCAAATGTGTCATTCCACTGAGTAAAATCAGATGTGCGCCACGTTACCTGTTTTTCATCAAAATATTTGCAGTGGTGCTAATTGCAGGTCATTTTTTGTCAGTCAGATCCCGTGCCAGCTGCTCAATAATTTTTATGATCCATGTTTTTGGTAAGTTTTCTTAGCCTGCAAGTTTTGAAGTATTTGTTTCAGGTAATTGGTAGCTGTCTCTGCTTTGTTATCATGATGACACAAATGCTTCTTCCTGCTTAGAATACACATCTGCATCTACAAAACAACCCAAAAGCTTTTTTTTGAAGTTTCCTCCATTCTACTAAGCACTTGTTTTTCTTTTTTGTTTTTAGCTCCCCTTGTTGATTTTGAGTGTATTGCAACTTCGTATTGATTTCAATTATTTTCCATAATTACAGAATAAATATATTCTGCAGTACCAATTGATGCCTTCATTTTACCACTGTTGTCCATACAGGCATTTAACCATAGTTGCTTTATTTCACAATTGTGGTTTTATAACTTTTCTTTGCTAATTTTTATAAAACTCCTGATTTTTCATGCGTATTTTCTCTCCCTACATGGAAGTAGATCTGGAAGAACAATATAACATTAGTCCAACACTGAGGAATTATTCTTAAGTGTTACCTGTATGTGAGATGGTTGGGGCTGTGTTCCCTTTTCTTATGCTGAATATAATGAGGTCATGACTCATGGTCACTAAGCAACCGCCAGCTTCAAGTCAAACAAATTAATTCATTATCAGTCATAACGAGGCCCAAACCAGTTACCCATATTACGTGGAATACCCCGTTGTTGGGAATGACGCTCTGCAGCTCCGTGTGGGCTCACGGTGTGTTTGCCAGGCTGCAGACACCGTAACAGCACCGGTTTTCCTCAGGTGTGGCAGCAGGGTGGGGGTGTCTCGGCCCTTGGGGACACCGCGGTGTCCCTGCTTTGGGGACGGGGGGTCTCCTGGCCCCCGTGTGCTTGAGGTCCTGCAGCCTGCTGTGCTGTGAGCTCCCATGGGCAGTGCTGCTGGCAGAACCAGCTCTGCTGCTTCGGGTGGACGTCTCAGGGTGTTCGGGCATCTGAAGACGCAGATTGGACATAGCAAGGGGCAGACAGCGACCTGCTCACCAAACTCCTCGTTAGGTGTCCGTCCCGGGTGAAGGGTGATAAGCAGTGCATATCCAGGTGCACGTGGCCCCGTGTCCTCGGCCCTTCTCGGTGTGAGCTGGCACGAGGGTGCTAGTTTGGAGCACGGTGTGATGGGAACGTTACATGAGAGTTTGGGTGTGGAGTCGTCAGTTGTTGCTGAGAAAATGAGAAAATGCAGCTTTGTGATGTTTTATAGCTCAAACCAAAGAATACGTTATTTCATATTAATGAGGGTGTCCTGGAGCCAACCCAAGACCAGCGTCTCCTTGTCCCTCAGGTGCCCTCCTTACCTGAAGCCTGTCCCAGGTCTGTCCATGTGCTGCAGAGCTCAAAGAATCTGACATCTGCCAGTGCTGCTGATTCTTCAGTGCTCCCTGTGAAGAGGAGAAATACACCCCAAGGGATTTAAAAGATCCATTTCAAATACAATGTTTTGCTTCCTTGGAACACTGTGGCCTCATATCACTTGTTGCCAAGATCCGATAACGTGTTCATAATATTCACCATCGGTGAAACGTTTTTACTTTCCCAGGGGAAATGTGATGCCATTTAAGACCTTTGACCATCCACGTTGCCCAGATCTGAACCTCTCCTGGCTCTACTGCGTCTTTTTTGAGACAGGGGACTTCTGAAGTGGCATGAGGATGTCTGCTTTGCTCCCTGTGTTTGTGTAGGGCTGACCTGTGTTTGAATGGTGGGTTTAACCACTGCCGAGCTCAGAGAGAACTTGTTCTTGCAGCTGTGCTGTAGAATGGCAGAGAGTGTCTTGGGTAGGTGTCTATGGCAAGCAGAGCAGAGGTTATGACATTTCTTCTTCCTTTCTAACCTTTCCGCTGCGTGCCTTCTTAGAAAAGTTTGTGGAAAGTGCTAAATGAGGTAGATGCTGAAAAACTTTGTATGGAAGCCATAAATGAGTTCTTGTATGATGGAAGGCTTTATTTCTTTTTGTCTATTTGTGTGTGATTTCCTGGAATGTGTAACAAATGTGGATGTTCTTGTTGAACTCATTCTATTTATCAGGATATTTGGAAATCTGCAAGCTGGTGATGGTGAAGAGCTAAGGTGGAGAAAGGTGGCTTTCTGCGTGCCCTTCTTTCTTGTGTGCCTTCTACAAAGACTTTCTTTGCTTACTATTGTCAGACAGAATATTAACCTATGGGAGGCCTTGGTCTGAGCAGTCCAGCAGTTCCTAGGAAAGGGTATGATTCTCTGCAAAAAATTCAGTAAAATATGGTGGGACATCTGGAGCAGCTCCTGAGCCCTGCCAGAGGGTGATCTTCAGTTACAGTAGGATGGAGAGAAGCTTCACACTCTTCTGGGCACAGCAAATTCTCTGGTCTGGGCTAGAGTTATCCCACAGCAGAAGTCTTAGGGTGGTCGTAGAACATAAATATTCTGCAGAAAATCACTCCTGCCTGGGAAAACTGAGTTGTCTATAGCAACAGTTCTGTGTAGCAGAATTTGTTTGGAAATGGAGTTAAAATCCAAGCTGGGTAACCTCACATTTTAGAGTTTGTTTGTATATTAGGGGTGCAGTTGAGAACTGCGGCTCCTTAGGCTGTGGTTTCCCCTCTCTGAAGAAGGGACGCCTGGGCGACGCTCGGACACCCGCACCCCACTGGAGCCTCGTTTCTCCAGGGGCAAGTGGTGGCAGTTGCTGATCCTTCGTTTTCAGCCTGGGCTGGCTGGAGGACATGTGGGGGATGCCAGGAGCCTGTTCCCCGGGGTGTTCCTCCTGTCCCCAAGGGGTGCTCCTCCTGTCCCCCGGGGTGCTCCTCGTGTCCCCAAGGGTGCTCCTCGTGTCCCCAAGGGGTGCTCCTCCTGTCCCCCGGGGTGCTCCTCCTGTCCCCCGGGGTGCTCCTCCTGTCCCCAAGGGTGCTCCTCGTGTCCCCAAGGGGTGCTCCTCGTGTCCCCAAGGGGTGCTCCTCCTGTCCCCCGGGGTGCTCCTCCTGTCCCCCGGGGTGCTCCTCCTGTCCCCCGGGATGCTCCTCCTGTCCCCCGGGGTGCTCCTCCTGTCCCCCGGGGTGCTCCTCCTGTCCCCCGGGGTGCTCCTCCTGTCCCAGGGTGCTCCTCCTGTCCCCCGGGGTGCTCCTCCTGTCCCCCGGGGTGCTCCTCCTGTCCCAGGGTGCTCCTCCTGTCCCCACCTGTCCGAGGGCCCTTCCAGCCCCTCCGCAGGGATGCACTCGGACACCAGTGACCGTGGGCCTGTGCAGGGGTGACCTCACAGGAGAAATCTGGTCTTTTATATTGTGAGTTTGAAAAATTCCTCAAAAAGCTAGTGACGGAACAATACATTTTTAAGACCAGAGTGACCAGTATTGTCAACCTTTGATGAAATCAGTAATGCTGGCACAAGTCTGTACAGACATTTTGGTGAGAACTCTTGCCCAGCATACAAATCTGACTGTGACACTAACTGTCGCCTTGGCAAACCACGAATAGCTTCCATTTCATTATTTTCTTGATATAGATCAGGTTGACCAGCTTCTGAACCATCGCATGGCTTTATTTTGAACATTCACTGTTTTTAACATTATTTTTAGAAGTGTGGGCTGAATTTAGATGCATTTTTCCCTAATATCCTGTGGCTGAACAGATGATGCTACCCTTTGCAGGGGCTGATATCTCTGGCTATTTTAGTTCTTCTGCTCGCTGCACTGAGCTTGGAGCCTGTTCTCAGCTGGTTTGTGTCAGGACTCGGGCTCGTTTCAGTCTCGCTGCCTTCGAAGGAGCAGCCCTGTGTTGTACAACCTCTGTTGGTGTTTCCCAGGTGCTTCATCTCCCATCAGGCTTTGATGAAACATCCTGAGATGATCCTGTCTCAACAAATGCCTGAGATTTCATTGTGTTCATACCCTTTCTTGTATGTTGTAGAATCACAGATGGTTTGGGTTGAAGGGCCCTCCCCAGCTCCCCCGGTGCCCCCCTGCCATGAGCAGGGACATCTGCACCAGCTCAGGTTGCTCAGAGCCCCGTCCAGCCTGGCCTGGGATGTCTCCAGGGATGGTTCATCCACCACCTCTCTGGGAACCTGGGCCAGGCTCTCACCACCCTCGTTGTAAAAAAAATTCCTTACTCATGTCCAGTTTGAATCTACTCACTTTCACCAAAGTGATTTGACCCATGTCATTGCACCCGCCATTGCATCACCTCTACTTTTACTGCCAATGATCTGTATCTTTTCCAAGTCATTGATAAATACAAAAATGTAACTACTCCTGTACCAAGAACTGACTTGCTGGATAAGATTGGAAATATTCCCAACTGTTGTTCTCCTTTAACAGTTCATTACTGTGTCTGTTAAAACGTGCTTTGGTAACTTGTCCAGTAGCACACGATCAGAATACCAGAGGGCCAACAGTTTCACCCAGGCTTATGATGTCAGCAGTTATTTTTGTCTGTGAGATTTGAGCTCTTAAAGCTATCCTGGCTGATATAAATTAAATTCTCATTCCTTTTTATTAATTGATAAGTGTCCTGTTTCAGTTTTTCCAGGCTTTTCCTAGCAATGACATGAAGCCAAGCTCTGTATGGTTATTGGAATCATCCCAGGGCCCCTTTCAAAGCTGCCTCCCCGTCTCTGGAGCTTTTGAAGGAGTATTATAAATATAGGCCAGCGAACCAGTGAGCTGGATTGCAAATTCCTTTGAACTTTGCTGCAGAAGCTTTCCACCTGCTCATTTGAATGTACATCACTGATAAGTGTTGGTTACTGCTATCCTCGGAATTGTGGGGGAAGTTTTAAACGCTCTGTTTTGGTCTTGGGTGCATTTTTTTGCCAGTGCAGAGGTATGTGTAGGAATTATTTTCAAAGACAGATCAGAAATACGCATTAGATTTCTCTGATTTTCTGCTATCATTGTTAATTTAACTGTATGCCACCCGTAACGGGTCTGAGCAGTCGTTAGGATTTTCTCTGGGCGGGTAGCAATGGCCTGATAGTCCAAGCAGGACCCGCGATGTGCTGAATGAAACAAGGTGAAAAACAGGAATGAAAAAACGTGCCCAACTCTGGCAAGGAGAAATTTCCAGTTTTGAGACGCATCAGGCTGATGGATTTTATCAGAAGGGAAAGGCTGGAAATCTCATACTGCAGTTCTGCTCACTGCCAGCATGGTTGAGAGTCGCTTGTAGGGGAAAACTAGCAAGTTTAATTAACTTGTGTTTTTAGTGGGTTCAATGTAAGTTTTGCAAATGCAGGTAAGATCTGGAGGGCTGGCACTGAGCACAATGGGCGAGAGACCCTCGTTGAGGTGACACTGAGGGGACAGGTGGGACAGGAGCGGCGAGAGACCCTCGCTCAGGGGACAGTGAGGGGACAGGTGGGACAGGAGGGGTGGCCCTGAGGGACGGGCCAGGGCTGCAGTGCACAGCGCGGGTCGGTGGCTGAGAGGCGGATGGAGAGGTCTGGAGAAATGGTTGGAGAGTGACTTTTTAAATTAAAAAGATATAATGAGGCTGCATTTCCTTTCAGAGGACGACCTCTTGGTACTGAGGTGAATTACCAGCTCCCACTTTGGAGCTGAGAGGTTCTGCTCAGCCCCGTCTCATCCTTTTCCTCCAGTTTTTATTCCTAGGAAATAAATACCTGGAGGGTCTGTTGGAGCAGCCTCTCTGCTGCATGGGAGGGGAGCCTGAGCATCCTCCGCAGCGTGAGGGGAGACGCCATCCGCCCGCTCCGCTTTGCTTTGTAATTTTCCACTATTAAAATGTAAATGTGGCCTCTCAGCTTGGAGCTGTGGAGACATTTGCACTCCGTGTGCTTTTGCTCTTTTACATGAATATTTAACATTGAGCCGGCACATCTAAATAACCTCTGAGCGTTGATTACACTGTGGCTCATTAGGCTGTCTCTGGGGTTGCTGGAGCGTGGTCCAGGTGCCCGCGCAGCGTCTCGGGGCCGGGGTGTCCCCGGGGAGCCCCAGCTGCGTCCTGCGCCCACCGCGCCGGGGCAGCGAGAGGCGATTTGGGGCCGGGGGCCGCGTGTTTCCCCTCCGCGGGGCAGCAAGCACAGGCGGGAGCGCCGGGCGGGCTGGGGCTCGGCTGTGCCGCTCCGAGCAGCGCTGTCATGGTAACTGGAGTGATTCATTTTGCTGGGAGAAACCCAGTAAACATACTTTGATTAAACTCTTGAGAAGGTATAGAAAAGAATCTTCAAAGCTGATTGTATGAACTGCACAAAGTTGTTTTTTTTCTTTATTGCTTTCACTTCCCTCCCTTCCCCACTGGGGACTGGATTTGAGGGGTGGGGAGAGGAGGCCTGTGTCCGGACTGGCTGTCTGGCCGCAGCCTGGAACTGTCCTGGTGTCCTGGTGGCTGGAGCTCAGGCTCAGCGCTTTGCTGTGGTTGTTGCCGGTTTCAGGCAGGTTCAGGACAGGAGAAGCTGGCGGCGCAGCCCGCGGGGCGGCTGAAGCAGCCTCGGGACTCGTGCGGTGTTTCGGGGCGTCACGGCGTGCCGGAGCTCCCCTGAGCCTCCGCGGAGGAGTTCACCCGCCAAACCCAGGCAGATCCGCTCTTCCCTTACAAACCGGTGCCGTGAGCGAGCTGCCCGTACAGAGCCCAGGTCTCCACGCCAAGTTTGGGCCTGTCAGACGCGGGCTGGGCAGCAGCTCCTCGGGCCTCCGAGGTCTCTTCCTGCCCCCCTGTCCCCAGTCTGGGGCTGGGGGAGAGGAGCTGTGTCCTGGACGGGCTCTCTGCTCCCCCAGCCTGCGGGGGACAGTGGCCGTGTCCCCCGCCATGTCCCCCACCCGCACTGGGCCCTGGCTGGGAACTGCACTCCCTGGGGGGACACACGCTCCCTGAGCCTTGTTCCCAAACCTCTCAAGTGCCTCGTGAGTGTCCTGAGGACACGGGGAGCCAGACGGGGCTGCTCCGTCTGCTTTTACCTTTTGGGGCTTGCTTGAACACCCCGCTGTGGCTCCCCTGTGGCTCTTTCCGTGCTGGCTCCCGCCCGGCGCTGCCCGTCCCCTCGCTGTCCCTGCGGGGCCGGTGTCACGGAGCGGTGTCGCAGCTGCAGGCCCCGGCGCTGGGCCGCGCTGCAGCTCCTCCGGCGTTCCCCGGCTCGGGACAGAGCTCTGCTGGGCCCGGCTCCCAGCCCGTGGGGTCTTGTCCCCTGCTCCTGCCTGTTCTCCTGCTCCTTCCTCTTGCGTGGCTCAGGTTCTCAATGACCCAGAATAAAACCGCTCTTGTGCGGTCACTCATTAGCTTCGCTGTGCTGTGTGTGCTTTCGCAGAGGCTGGTGAGCGGAGCTGGCGGCTGGTCTGTCCCTGGGCTGGCACCCGGTGCAGAGGGACATGCGGAGGGAGCGGATGAGGGGACGGCAGGCGGGGGGCTCCACCTTTGGTGTTGGGAGCTCTTGGATGAGACACGTCTCACGTCCTGCAACAGCCCCAGCCTGCTGGGAGCCCTCTCCAGCCCTCTCCTCCAGCTGCCTTCTGGCCCGGAGTGTGATTGCAGTCCTTCACGCTGCTGTGACAGCGGGTGGCACAGGGCAGGGTCCCATCTCAGTGACACGCTGGGGCTCGCACAGAGTTCGCACAGGAGGGCGGCCTGAAGGAACCTTGCTCGACGGCCTTCTGACCAGAAGACGACTAAGCACCCGTAAAGCCGAGGGTGACGTCATTTTTGGCTGTGGTGCTGGAGGGTTGGCCTCGGAGCCAGCGGAGCGGCGGCACCACGGTGTCCTCACCGGCACGGTGCCACGGCTGAGTGCTGACCCAGCCGCAGGACGGCGCGGGCAGAGGTGGGGGCTCCTCCTGTGTTTGTAAGACTTTAAACGGGCCTGGGATTGCTGCATGTTCTGGGGACCTGGATGTAGCTACACAAACGTAACGGGCGGTTGTGAGCACGTGGCGGGTCTGCGCGTTGTTCCGTCTGGAGCCAGGGCCGCCGCGGCAGGTGCCCAAAGCAGCCCTGGGAGGAACTCGTGTCTGTCACTCCTCTCCCTCGGAACAGCAGAGTTTCTCCAAGACTTTTGCTTTTGAACACATGGTGCTCCCCCAGGGTGAGAAGTAAACAGCAAATCACGCATCCCGGCTGTTGGTCCCTCGTTTGCCTCTCCTAGGAACGGCCAATTTAGAAACGGCACTGGGAGGATGCCCGGAGGGCTGGAGCGCTGAGCCAGGCTCCGCTGTCGTCCTTCGCCCGCATCACTGCCCTGTGTGCGGTGGCCTCGATTTTCCATCTGCTGCAGCCTCGGACCGGTTCCCGGTGCCTTTGCTGTCCTTGTCACTGTGCCAAGGGCTGATCTGCTGGACTTTCTTGTGCAAATAAGTGCACACGTAGCACCCTTCCACATCAGACTGCCTCCACCGGTTCGCTGTTGTTTCAGGGTCCGTTTTAAGGCTTTGCCCCAGCCCACATCTCATGCAATGTGCGGGTATCTCTCCTGTCCTTTCTGCCATCTGGCTGTGACACAATCTTCTTTTCCACATTTCTGCCATGCGCAACATTTTGTTTCCCTTGCTGTCTCCATCTTCACAGCCAAGAACATGGTTGTATCTCTCCAAATAGATCTAATTCCTGTCACGAGAGCAGACGCAGGCTGTGCCGTATCCACATGGCAGAGCTTCCAGCCTGGCTGGACATGAGCCTGTGATTAGATGAGGGCTTTGGAAAAGCTGTGGAGCAGCGAAGTCGAATATTGCTGACATGAGCGGCAGCTGGACTCCTCTGCTTTCCCTCCTCCTCTGGAGCTGCCCGGACGTCTGCTCGTTGGCGTTCTCGGTGCACGCCAGGCTTTCCCAGGCACGTAGTGTCGTTTCTGGCTCTCTAACCTCTGTGTAGAAACACCTGATCTCGAGCCAGTTGCCTTCCCGGCCGCAGCGTGGCCGTGAGCCGGGCCCTGGGGCAGCCCGGGTTGCGCAGGGGAGGTTTCCATCACCCGTACCCTGCGCTCGGGCTCCTCAGGGCTCTGCTGGGCCCCTGGGCTCTCCCCTACCTGCCAGCGCAGACTTGGCTGCAGCCACTTGTGTCGGGACATCGGCGCGTGCTCAGACACCCGAGAGCCCGGGGAACTTCGCAATCTAAATGTCAATCGGCTGAAAGTCTGTGCTCCTGTGGAAGTGCTGGAAAGCAGGTTTTTTCACTCATTTTTGGGGACTTGTGCGAGTCCCTTGCCCTTGCCCAGCAAATGAAATAGCCTGAATCCCGCATCACGTGTGGTTACTGTGCACTGGGGGCCAAAGTCAAATGACACAGATAGTGCAGGTACATCCTGCCTTTCAAGAAGCTGCCTTTGCAGCTCTAACACCATCCTCTTCATGTGCTTCTGGAGTTAGATGCTCAGGAAACTTTGGCTTTACCACCTGTTATGTGACCTGGATCCCTTCTCATTCACGCCCGTAAATGCGGTGTTGTGTTGTGCTTCAGGCACTCTTGGTGTGATGACGGATGGATCAGTGAGTAGCAGGGTGGTCCTGGGCTGCTTTCTCCAGCCCCTCTGCTCCTCCTCCCGATGTGAGGCTGAGACAGGTTGTGTTCTCCTTTGGCTTTAAGCTGGGTGCTGTAATTTTGGTGTTGAGAGGGAGCACTTGGAATACATAAAACGATGACTGCTCTTGTGTAGGGTGTGGAAGTGGGTGACCAGGTGATTTATTTGACAGGCTGAATTAAAGCACTTGCCCTGACCTGTGTCAAGAATTATAAAGTACCTGCTCTATACTAGCGGGTCCTTGAGCAGCTATCAGTGTCTCATGGCTGTGACCAGTGCTCGCTGTGAATGTCTCACCGGGAGCTGTGCCGATCTCCCGACCCCTCGTCTCCTGGTGTGCGGTCTGTGCCGGTGGCCGCGGGGACAGCAGGACCGGGACAGGTTTACGGCTTCTCGGTGCAGCAGAAACAGTCAGGAGCAGAGGAGATCTGGCACAGACCAAAAGGATCTCCTGCCCGGTGTGCTTCTTTCCTCCCTTGCAAGAAACATCTCTGCTTTTTTGTGTTTTTTCTTTCTTTTTTCAAGGCCAGGCTGGATGGGGCTCCGAGCAAACTGAGCTGGGCGAAGGTGTCCCTGCTCATGGCAGGGGGTGGATCAGATGAACTTTAAGGTCCCTTCCGACCCAAACCAGTCTGTGATTCTGTTCTTTTTACCTTTTCGTTTGTCAATTTGGTAAAAGCAGTTCGCCAATAGGGTTATTTTACAGTAAGCTTGCACTTGATCAGTTCAACATACAGTTACGATTTTTTTTTCCTAAACAATTAATATCAAGAAACTAAGGATTAATTTATAAAACACACTAAAGCGAGCCCAGGCCAACTCCCGCTCTCTGAAGTTTTCATTGCTGCACTTTTATTTTTTTATTTCTTTCTTCCTCTGTTTAAGTCAGGGCCGGTCATGCTGAGCCCAGTCGCACACGGAAGAGCGATGAACCCAGCACCTCAGCACGGGTCTGGCTGAAGTTCTGGTGCTCTTGGTGGCCTTTTTTTGCCTCTTGGTAGCCAGGCCGTGCAGGGCAGGAGCGCAGCGTGGTCTCTGCCTGAGCGGCTGGCGCGAGCGTGGTGGCTTGGCAGATTTTTCTAGATCTTGCATTTTTTCTTGCCGAATATTTCCTGTTTACCAAAGTTCTCGTACGATACGGATGCAGAGCTGGCATTTCTGCAGCTGTGCCATTGCCTGCGGATGGAGCGCTGCTGAGACCGCGCTCTGGGCATCGCCGGTCCCAGGCAGGTGTCAGCAGCTCGGGCAGACTGTCCCGGTGGAACAGCTCTGAGCTTCTGGGTGGTTGACGCTGTGAGCTCACGGCCTTTGTCGCGTTGTTATCCCGTGATCGCTCGGTGTCAGCGGTGCTGAGGGTCCCGGGAGGCACACCGTCGGTGTACGCCTGACCATTAAGTGCCTCGGCCTTCGGTTTGGAAGGTTTTCAGGCCACTGACTTTGGTGCTTTTATGTGCTTTTATCATTAGGCAGCATTTGGCACTTTTACTAAAAGTAATTCTATACTTTTTTCCCAGAACTTAAAGTTACTGACTTGCCTTGGTTTGGAAACAGCTCTTTGAGACTTGCAAGAAACTTCCTTGTGTTTCCAGCAACTATTTCCAATTCTTAACAATTTTCAGATCTGCCAGGTGCCATGACATGCCTCCGTTTCACATTTGCTTCTCTGATTTTTTGAAGTGGTTTTGTATGAGAAGTGGCGTAGTACAAAATTAAATGTCTCGTGGAGATCCGTGGTGTATCTGGATGACAGATGGACTGGGGCTGGCAGTCCTCGTTACCCAGGCCGCTCAGCGTTGGCTGTGGGGCGGCTGTAGGTGGCCGGACCGGAGCTCCTGGCCGCGTGTCGCGTGGGCCGGACAGGCCGTACATCGATGTCCTGCGGTCCTGCCAGCGCCCAGACGTGGAGCCGCGGCACGTTTTACCCCGGGACTGCATCACACCCACAGCCCAGGCTCGGCGTCCTTCCCTCCAGCGTCTCCTCTTGCCTGTGGCCTCTGGGTGACCATTTTGCCCCGTTTTTGGTGTCGGGGTGGCGGGGGCGCGGGCAGTGCCGCGGCTGCGGGAGGCTGGGGAGCTGGACCGAGCCGCTGCGGGGAGCGCGGGTGCTGCCGGCAGAAATTCCCCCACCACGTGGTCGAAACTCATCGGAGAACAAATGCATTGTGTTGCTATGACAACAGGAAGATTTACAGCAGCTTGAAATTCTTGTACTTTGAACCTAAAATATTCCTCGGAAAAATATTCTGCGTGTGGCTGCGCAGCTGGGGAGGGCTCTCGGGGGGTTGGGTCAAGGATGACCCGGGTCTGAGGCCTCGCTCGGCGCCGGGCACGGTCCTGCCCAGACCCCTGGCTGCTCCCTTGGCGGTGGCCACCGGAGCGTGTCCGGGGCTCATGTGCCTTTTTGTCACTTGTTGTGGGAAGGGTGGCGGTGGAAGGGTGAAGGTCTGGATGTGGCCGGGGCAGGAGGTCCTGTCAGCAGGATCCCACCGCTTGCAAACGTCCTCTGAGCAGGAGAGCTCTTTGTGCTGCACCTGTTCCTTGCTTTGCCACTGCATTTGCACCAGAAATGGGCTGGATGTTGTCAGCTCTGGACGTTGCCACACATCAGCCAAACTTTAGGCACGTTAGGGTTCAGGATGGAAATGGATTCATTAAACAAAATTTAGGAAACTACGTCTTTCCTGGCCTGGGGTCTGCAGTGCGGTGGCTCCGCTGCAGAGCCCTGTTCCCCGCAGCCGCGCTGGGTTCCGTGTCCCAGTCCTGCCCCCCTCGCAGAGCCGTGGGCACAGGCAGGACTTTGCATCTCCAGGTGACCCCGGGAGGTCCGTGTCCTCGCACAGTCCCTGGGTTAGGCTGGGTGTCAGGCAGGGCGGGTAGTAGCTGGTGTTTTATTCTCTGCATTGCATTTTCTAGGCTTGCACTTGGCACGTGCCTGAAGCTATAGCCTTAGGCTTTCCCTGCCCCTGAACAGAGGAGTAGGCGGTGGCCGTGGTTACTGCCGGTGTCCATGTCCCATGTGCACGTTGTCACCTCTGAACCAGGGTGACAGCTGGAGACGGGCTGGCAGGGGCCCTGCTGGTGGCCCCGGGCGCCCTGACCAGCCCTGCTCCCCGCTCTGGCAGCCTCCGAGATGCTTCCCGAGATGCCACCTACATACTGTCCCCACATGGGGCTGGCCGTCCGCGCACCGGGCTGGCCGTCCCCACACGGGGCTGGCCGTCCCCGCCTGCTCCAGGGCGGTGCAGGGATCGGCACTGGAGCCTGGGCCGTTCCTGCCCTCCCAGCCCAGCTCCACGTGTTTTCCTGGCCTCCTGCTTTGCTGCCATCTTCCAGCCTGACATGGCCAGCCGACACTGGCTTCGTGCTGCGTGACCAGTAGCTAACGCTGCTCTCCCGGCTCTCTTGCAGTGCCTTTCAGAGAAACTCCCAGCTACACGAAGCGGAGACGGATCCTCGGCGCTGGCGGCCTGTCCTCCCCGCGCATGCTGCAGCGCTCGGCCAGCGACAACAACCTGAAGGCGGAGAGCCGGGCGTCCTACTCGCCGGTGCCCTCGCTGCGCAGCCTTCCCCCGCAGCTGCTGGCACAGATGCAGGAGGCAGCGGCGGGGGACGGCAGCCTGGCCAGCTCCGGCAGCGCCCGCAGCGCCCACAGCCGCTCCCCGTCCCTGCAGCGGGTGCAGGAGGAGAAGGAGGCCGACCTGCCCACGCTCCGGAGGAGCAGCCGCGGCAAGGCCAGGTGAGGCTCCGGGCGGCAGAGCTGGGCTGGCCGGTGCCGCAGACGGTGGGTCGGCACCACCGGAGCCCCTCACGGGGCTGGGCAGCAGGTGGGAGCGGGGTGGCCGGTGCAGCCCCATGCGGCCGCGCGTCTCCCTGTGCGCGCCGCAGCAAGCGGGGCTGGCCAGGGCCCGGAGCGAGCGCCAAGGGGCTTTTCTCCATCTTCTCACCGGCCCTTGGTCTAATCTCGTGTCTCAGAAAAATGGTAAGTACATCAATGGCACGTTGTGCTTGTCGTTGCTATGACAATGAATGCATCTTGAAAGCTAATACTTCGAGGTTGCACATTGCAGATAAGCCAACACCTAATGTGTCCCCAGCGGCCTGTGGTTATTGAGCTGTGGGTGCTCTGTCTGCAGGCCCGGGGCTGGCATCGCTCTGCTGAACCCTCTGGCCGCCCTTGCTGGCGCAGGGAGCCCTTCCTTGTGCTGCGGGTGGTTTCCATGGCCGTAGGTGTGGGAGTGACGTGGACCTCGTGTTCCCCCGCTGCTCCCTGTCACTCCCTGGCCACGTGCGATGCGAACGTCGGCTCTGACCCCGCTCGCCGCTGCTGGTGCGTGCCTTCGGGAGCCAGGCACAGCCCCTGTTCTGGTCCGGGGGTGCCTGCTGCTCCCCTCGCTGGCAGAGCTGCTGGGGACACCTCCATGGCCAAGGGTCCCTTTGGTGACAAGTGGTGTCAGGCTTTGCTTCTGCAGCCCTCTGGTCGTGGAGAGGCGGGAGTGCTGACGAGAAACGGGTACGTGAGGCCAGAGCAAGAGTTTGAACCGGGTCTGCATTAGAGCTGTGCTCACTAATGACCAAGAAATGGGTTTGAGCGTTGAAGGACCATTTGGCAGATGGCAGCTATTTACATTAACTGCATCGCAGAAACAGCTCTGAGGCCCTTGGAGGCAATGTAAAGAATTTGGGGAAAAAGAAACATGTCAGTGAATAAAAAATAATGAAAATAAATGTAAAACAGGTACTAGAGGGGGAAAAAATCAAACCTCTTGGGTACCTACTAGGATTCTTAATAGTTTAACTCAGGAAAAGTTGCAGGATGTTTTCTGAACAGCTCAATGGAAGCCTTTGCTCAATGTGCAGCTTCAGTACAGAACGCAGTGATGTTGGATGACTTGACGGCATGGTGGATGATAAAATGGAAAACAGTCTAATGCCTTGGTCAAAACCAATGGTGACACCTCTGAGTGCTGCACCCCAGGCCGGGCACTGCCAGTCAGCAAGATCAGTGTGAGTTGAAGGGTTTGGAGGTGCAGTGGAAATGATCAGGAATGAGAAAAACCTCTCTGCTTTGAAGAGAGATTTAGGAGAGCGGGATTGTTACCTTAGAAACGAGATGAATAGGAGGAAATATGTTAGAAATATTGAAAGAATTAATGGCAAGGACCCTCAGAACCAGAATGAGCAGTGGTTTTTCTCCACTTTGCAGCTCGCTCAGGAATTTACCACCTCAGGAACTCGCTGCAGCCAGGTGGGCAGTTTGATTAGAAAAGCATTAGGAGGTTGGTGTGGGTAAAAAAAAAATACCGTGGGCTGTTACAATCAATAAGGTTTTGGAAGTTTTCTCAAAATCCCCCGGAGCAGGTGACGGGGAGGCAGGAGGAGGCGGCTGGGGAAGAGGAGCCTGACCCGGCCGGCAGGTCCCGGCCAGGGGACAGCGGGAGCAGGGCTGGGCCAGGGGCGCCGGGGTCTGGGGGCTCACAGAGGTGGGTGTCTGCTGCCGCTGGGAGAGCCGGTGCTCGGCAGCCGGTGTCTGTGCTGCCGGCAAAGCCCTGGTGGCTGCTGCCCCATCTGCTCCCCAGGGGTGCGGGGGTGCTGCTGCGGCTGTGGCTCCTCTCGGCTCTGTGCAGACCCACCAAACACCCGCCGAGCCCTGGCACCAGGGCTAGACCGCTCAGTGCTGCTCGCCGTGCTGCTCGCCGTGCTGCTCGGCGCTGCTCACCATGCTGCTCGGTGCTGCTTGGTGCTGCTCGCCGTGCCGTGGCCCAGCCGGTACCTGAGAGGGCAGAGGGCAGCAGCTGCCTCCGCGTCCCGCTGCCCAGCGCTGCTGCCCCGTTTTCTTCGGTCTCCTGCTTGTGCAAACTTTTAAAAAGTTGCTGGAGGTGGCTTAATTATTCCTAGCCATATGCATTTTAGAAAATTCATATAAAAATGCATTTTCCTCCATTATTTTCAGATACTTGCATGTTTTTTCAGGGACAGAAAGATTATGAAATTCATTACACTGAGTTTGGGGTGGGTGCAAGTCACACGGGTGCCTCCTGCGTGTGCGATGGCTGGTACGCGCTGGCAAGCTCAGAGCTGCCGGGATTGCCCAGAGCTGGTCTTAGCGATGTGAGAAGAGCAGGCGATGAGCCAGAGGGCAGGAAATGCAAAGCTGCTGATGGGACAGCGGAGTGTGACCCCACAGCCGCTGTCCCGTGTCCCCTCGCACCAGGGTGGGCTGTGAGCAGGGCAGAGCAGGGGGACATTCCGGTGCAGGGCCGGTGTCACCGCGGTATGGGCATGAGCAGCCGGAGAGTCCCGGAGGAGCAGAGAGGGGCCAGACGCCTCCTGCCCTCTTGTCCTGGCTGCAGGGGCTGCCGGGGGTGTCGGCGGTGCCGGGGGGTGTCAGCTTTGCCGGCCCTTCCCGCGCTGCCCCCCTGTCACCACCCCACGATGGCCGGGGTACTGTGTGGGTGCCGCTCTCCCAGTCGCATGCACTGATTTTCTTTTAAAGGACACAGATGTATGCACGCACAGTTGCTGATCAGCGTGAAGCCATGTGCTAACAAGTGCTTAGAGCAGCTAATTAATAGTGGTATTTTGTGTGACCCGGTATTTCTTTCACTTGCTGTTTGGCCTTATCGTTCCCAGTGTGCTCGTGCAGGTTTGACAGAGCTTTTATTTACTGCGGGGCTGGGGAAGAGCAGTGCAGCGATCCCTATCTCGTCTGAATACTCAGTTCCAGGGACGTTGTATTTTCAAACAAGAAAGCCTTCGCATTGTGGTGAGTGACAAGGCATCCATAAACATGTGAAGTCCTCTCACATCTTCCTTGAAAAGTCTTGCAGAAAAATTGATTCTGGGTCAGATTTTTATTAGAGTAAACATCAAGTAAATTTAGTGTCTGCACTGTTGGCCCAAAATTCTTTATTCTGAGGGTGAAAACTCCCAGCAAAATTCTGATTGTTTTGCAAATATATTCAGGATAGCAAAGAGAATTTACATGAAAACTAGTTTAGCATTAGCATTCCTTTTTTATCCAGAAACGGAGTGCAGCAGCACCTCGTGCTGCCCACGGGAGCCTGGGCGCTGGCAGGAGCAGGATCGGTCCGTGTCCCGCAACCGTGGGCTCTGTTGGCCGGTCCTGCGGGTGAGCGGGGTCCCGGCCGGGGGCTGAGCACAGGGACAGCGGGACACGGGCAGGTGGGGGTGCGAGCTGGGGGTCCGTCCCTTGGCCAGGAGCCTGGCTCGACGGGCAGGGCTGCGAGGAGCCTGGGGCGAGGGAGCTGGGTGGTACCCGGGCTTAATCCAGCCCGGCGGGGCTGCATGAGCCTCGGCGGCAGGTCCCCAGGTGCCTTTTGGTGGTTGTTGTGCTGGTAACCTGCACCAGGGAGCAAACGCTGGGGCGGCCGCTGCCGGTGCCACCGCTGCCGGTGCCGCCACTGCCGGTGCCGCCGCTGCGGGTGCCGCTGGTTCTGGACCCCTGGCTGTGCCGTGGGTCAGCGGGGTGCAGGGGAGCAGGGGGAAGGGGCTCCCCGCAGACCATCGGCCGTGCCCGTCCTGCCTGTCCTTGGGGACCCTCACTGATGGACGTGCCCTGGCGTTTTCCTCACTCCTGCCTCTCCCTGTCCTTGCCACCAGGAAGTTTTCTTATATCTGATCCGAGTATTCCTTCCTCTGGTTTGTGATGCCCCGTTTATCGTGCAGAGGTGCGGTGAGGAGCTCGCTCGCTCCCCCTCGCAGTGGTCCTGTGCGTGCTGCAGACTGCTGGCCACGCGTCCCTCTGTGTCACCTCTCCTGCCACCTTCCTCCCCTTCCCAAGGGTCCCTTTTCCTCTCCAGCTCCGCCGTCCCGCAGCGTGTGCTGGGGCGGGCAGGCAGCAGCACGGGACTGCGGCGGCACAGTCGTGTTGGGTGTTTTTCAGGCTGTGGCTTTGATAGCGCATCGTGTTGCGTTTAATGAAACGGTGTGATGTGTGACTCATTAAGTGTGTGATGCCTCCACGTTTTTTCCCCCTCAATCCCACTACATCACCCATGCTTCCCTGTCTAAATCCTTGTGCAGTTGATGATTCCTGCATAGATTGAGTACCTTCAGTTTATCAGGATCTGTTGAAACCCTAATCCTATTCCTTGGGGTATTTTGCAGCCCCTCTGTGCGGCCTGTAGATTTGGCAGGGGTGTTCTGCAGTGCATCGCTGTTCCGCTGAAGGAGACAGGGCCCCAGGTTGGCCCCTGACGGGAGCACCGGGGGCCGTTCTGCCCGGGGGGGTCAGGGCTGCCAGGAGCCAGCGATGGCTGTGCTGTGCAGCTCTTGGTGCAGCCAGGAGCCGGCGATGGCCGCGCTGTGCGGCTGCCGGTGCAGCCAGGAGCCGGCGATGGCCGCGCTGTGCAGCTCTTGGTGCAGCCAGGAGCCGGCGATGGCCGCGCTGTGCGGTTGTTGGTGCAGCCAGGAGCCGGCGATGGCCGCGCTGTGCGGCTGCTGGTGCAGCCAGGAGCCGGCGATGGCCGCGCTGTGCGGCTGCTGGTGCAGCCAGGAGCCGGCGGTGGCCGCGCTGTGCGGTTGTTGGTGCAGCCAGGAGCCGGCGATGGCCGCGCTGTGCGGCTGCTGGTGCAGCCAGGAGCTGGCGATGGCCGCGCTGTGCGGCTGCCGGTGCAGCCAGGAGCCGGCGATGGCTGCGCTGTGCAGCTCTTGGTGCAGCCAGAAGCTGGCGATGGCCGCGCTGTGCGGCTGCTGGTGCAGCCAGGAGCTGGCGATGGCCGCGCTGTGCGGCTGCTGGTGCAGCCAGGAGCTGGCGATGGCCGCGCTGTGCGGCTGCTGGTGCCACCAGCCCCTCTGTGTCTGTCCTTGACAAACTCCTGACTGTCACCACATTGCTGCCTTCTGGGCACACACAACACTCTGCCTTGTTATTTGTTGCAGTGTTTTTTTCCAAGAAGTGAAGTGATGATATTTCTTCAGCTTTTCTTTTTCGCCCTTTTTGGCCATTTGTAATTTTCCACTCTTTTGGACACACTCTATTTAACATGAGCCTTCAAAGATGACCTTAGATGTCCTTAGATTGCTCCTACCTGTTCTTAAACTTCCTATTATGTGTGTAGTCAGGCACATCCAGATATTCTTAATTAATTCCCACTTCTAGTTTGCAGGTAGGATCTTAACTCTCCGCCTCTGAAATCTCACGGTTGGTCTCTGATTTAAAGATGAGCAAGTATTAAGCACGTGGGTCTTTTTAGTTTCATCCGCTGAAAACTTTCCCTCTCTGCAGTCAGCCAAAGGAGCACCAACCGTCCCCAGCAGTCCCCGGGATCTTTCTCTTGCTGTGGGTGTATTTACAGAATGAATACCTGCTTCTCTCCATGCTGGCATTTCCTCTCATGCTTGTGCTGGCCAAATGTTTGCTTCTCTTGGCTTGTGCTTTTCCTTTACATTTCTCCGTAGCAATCTCTCCCATTTTCCAGTTCACACAGTGTGTTTGAACTCAACGATTGTCTTGTGATTTACTTGGTCTCGTACTCCACAGTTTGGGCATCCTTTCTGTTGGGATAGGTCTGAAGTCTGGTTTCCTTTGCCTTGCCTGTCGTGGGACCATGTAACAGTTTGGGTTGAAGGGACCTCTGGAGGCCATGTCCCCCCCTGGGCTGACCCTTCACGAGACCTTGTCTCCAGTGCTCAGGAGTCTGTAGAGCTTGGCCTCCAAATGCATTGCTCATGTTTTGCTGGTCTTTCTCGCTTTCTTCCTAAGAAGCGCCCAACACTTGGTTGTTCCTGCCAACATTACTTCTGCCTTCACATTTTCAGCTGCTTGGAATCAAAGCACTAAAAGAGTGTCTGTGGCTGTTTTCCGCACATTGTCTGTAAAAATAAATGGTAATGAATGCAGTCGGAGAGCTCGCTGGACAGCCAGTGTCCTGATCCTTCCCGGCAGATCTCTGATCAACGCAATCTCTTGTTGTCCCCAAGTCCCGTGAGCAGGATCAGAGGGCACAGCGCAAGGCTGGGCTCGGTCAGTGGAGATCTGCTGAGCCCGGAATTGTGTCTGATCCCTGTCCCACACATGTACGGAGAGCAGGACACGTGCCGAGGAAACCAGGATTACCCTCCGCGCTCCCTGAGATCCCCCTGCCTTGGTCCTGTCCGTGAGATCTCTGCCGAGGGCCGTGCGGATTGCCGATGCCGGCAGGTCCTGCTCACACAGCCGCTCCCCATAAAACCTGCACCGAGCTCGCTGTAATACAGAGCATCCCTTCCTAGCGCCTCCCCGAAGATTCCTGGCACTTTGCCACCTTGAACAAACATCCTTCTTCTGAAATTGCTAAAACTGCAGTTATTGCATCAACTGGAACCTGGGGACTTTATTTCTAATATTCTTGACCTCTCCTTGGGGGGTTTAATAAAATAAATGCCTTGTCCCAATCTCTTTTTTTGTATTATTACTTTTAACAATGTGAACTGATTCACTATTCCCAAGCCCTTTTTTTTCCCTCAGCAAAGTGATTGAGATCTTTGCCCTAAGACTCAGTCGCTGGTTTATTTATTTATTTATTAAAAGCCTTAGACAATTTGTTTTCCATTCCTTGCCTTTGAAAGGGTTGGATCCGTTTGATTTGTTCTACCTGCATCAGGGATTTGAGAAGAAATTACCTCAATTTGTTTTGTTCTCTGGGTTTCAGCAGGGCAGCAGCTGCGCCTCGGCTGCAGCCTCAGCCCCCCCAGCGGCTTCTCGAGGATGAGCCCGGGGGTGGAGGGGCCTGGAGGTGGGTGATGCACAGGACACCCCTTCGCTGGTGCTCCTGGGGTCACCCGGCTGCTCACGGTCCCTCCGCGCCGATGGCACCGAGCAGTGATACCAGCGCCGTGCCCGGCGCTTTGGATGTGGGGTTTTCTTTTGCGGTGGGGTAGTGGAGAGCGTAGGTGGGGGATCTCTTGCTCCTGGTGTGACACCATAGTCCAAGACAGCTCCACCAGGAAGCAATCAGATGATCCGTGCTTTGTGGAGAAAAATGGTGAGGAGACCATGAGTCCTCAGCTGTCAGACCGGAGACCTTGTGCAGGAAGTATGGGGTGTTTGCCAAGGGGTTACGGAGCGTTTGCAGAGGGGTTACGGGGTTTTTGCAAAGGGGTTACGTGCTGCAGAGTAACTCAGGTTGCAAAGGACATCTGGAGGTTGTCTGGTCCAGCCCTCCCATCTAAAAGAGAAAAGTGGGCTCCAAAGACTTGTTGGTAAAGCAGCTGGAAGGGCCTTGTCTCTCCCCGGGCTGTGCTCCTGCCACTTGCCGAGGGCTCTGGGCCGGAGCTCAGTCCCGAGGGTGCGGGGCAGCCCCACGGCTGCTCCTGAGCTCCGCCGGTGCCCGGGGAGCTCGGGACCTGCCTGGTGCCCAGGGCTTGCCTGGCATTCCCAGGGTCACCGTGCTGCTGTCCCCTGGGACTGCGCCCCTGTCCGTGGGACGGTCCCAGCTCGGTGGCCCTTGGGGTGACCCCGGAGCCAGCTCCCCTCGCTGTCCCTTTGCTGCAGGACATAGGGCAGAGCATCACCTGAAACGCGTGAGACGCTGCCTGTGCCACGGGACATCTCTGAGATGTGCTGCTCCCTCCGCACGCGGAAACGCGCCTGAAGTAACTGGGACAAATGCCTTTTAAGTTTTGATAAACCAAAAGGGAATCTGAGCTGTAATCAAGCCAGATTACCTCCCTGGCAGGCGTGTTTGTCTCTGTAATAGCTTTTTCTGTTTGCCTCAAAGTTCCCTTAAGAATATATGCTGTCAATTTGGGATACCAGCGAAGCTTCAGGAATATTTATTTTACTTGGGCAAAATTAAAGTGGGACTAGATCAGACGAGCGGAGACACCCAGCAGATCCCTGCTCTGCCTTCAGGCCACCCCTCGTGACCAGAGTCCCAGCTGTCGGCCAGGATATTCTTACCAAATATGTGCAAAGATCAGTAGCAGTTCAAAGAGAGTGAGCGATGCATGCAGCTCTTACAAGAAATATAGCTCACCACCTGAATTATTAGCAGGGCCTTTGGACAGGCTTTCATGTGTTCAGTTGATTAAAACATTGACTATCTGAAGGCTACACTGCAGGATTTCTGGAGCACGGCAGAGTTTGCAGGATGCTCTTGGGGAGCGGTTTTGTTCGGGGTGAACTGGACGGCCGGGCAGCGGAGGGAGGTCTTGGCACGATGGTGCAGCGAGGAGACGCGACAGGCTGGCGTTAAATCTGATCTGACGTGTGGAGGAGATGAGCTCCGGGGTGGCTGGAGGACTGGGAAGGTTTGACAGTCTGAGGAGCTGAAGTTTGAATGTCTGACGTGATCCAGAGCTGCCGTGGAGACAAACCCTGAAGCCTGGGGTGCGTGATGGGGGCTGGCAGAGCCCGGCGGTGGGAACGGCCCAGCGGTGAGAGTCCATGGTCGCGTGTCCAGGTCCCTCCAGGTCTGGTGGCTCGTGGTGATCCCCTGAGACCGGTGGCTCATGGTGATCCCCTGGGACCGGTGGCTCGTGGTGATCCCCTGGGACCGGTGGCTCCTGGTGATCCCCTGGGACTGGTGGCTCCTGGTGATCCCCCGGGACTGGTGGCTCCTGGTGATCCCCCAGGACCGGTGGCTCGTGGTGATCCCCTGGGACCGGTGGCTCGTGGTGATCCCCTGGGACCGGTGGCTCCTGGTGATCCCCTGGGACCGGTGGCTCCTGGTGATCCCCTGGGACTGGTGGCTCCTGGTGATCCCCTGGGACCGGTGGCTCCTGGTGATCCCCCGGGACTGGTGGCTCCTGGTGATCCCCCGGGACCGGTGGCTCCTGGTGATCCCCCGGGACTGGTGGCTCCTGGTGATCCCCCGGGACTGGTGGCTCCTGGTGATCCCCTGGGACCGGTGGCTCCTGGTGATCCCCTGGGACCGGTGGCTCGTGGTGATCCCCTGGGACCGGTGGCTCGTGGTGATCCCCTGGGACCGGTGGCTCCTGGTGATCCCCTGGGACCGGTGGCTCCTGGTGATCCCCTGGGACCGGTGGCTCCTGGTGATCCCCTGGGACTGGTGGCTCATGGTGATCCCCTGGGACCGGTGGCTCCTGGTGATCCCCTGGGACTGGTGGCTCCTGGTGATCCCCTGGGACCGGTGGCTCCTGGTGATCCCCTGGGACTGGTGCCTCCAGGGCACATGGGAGGAGAGGCTGCACTGTGTTCATCTGTACATCGTGCTCGGGCTTACAGAAATAGTCACATTTCAGAAAATGTGGAGTAGTGAATGACAACAGTTTTACTGGGCTCAGCATCTCGAGGCAGGAGAGACACTGAAAACACTCACCATGCCAACTTCAGAAGGGGAGTTCCAGGAAGATAACAGAAATTCATCAGAAAGACCCGAAGAGGCATCCGTAAGGGCTAGTGGGAAGCGCTGGGTGATCCAGGCAGAGCTGCAAGAGCAGGTCACCAAAAAGGCAGCGGAGCTTGTCTAGGGGGCTGCTGGAGAGTAAAAGGACTCCTGGGAGAGGGGACCTGGGTTTGGGGACAGTGTGGAGAGCCGAGGGCAAGGAGGAACCGTGTGCCACGGGAGGCGTTTGTGTGGCCGCTGGTGCGATCCGGCACGTTCGGCTGCGGTGAGGTCCCAGCGCGAGAGGCAGGAGAGCGTGTCCTGAGGAGGGTTCCGGTCCTGCCCCCGCGCCGGGCGGGCCGGGCTTTGGGAGGAGAACCCGTGTCGCCCTGAGCAGAGCGCGGGCCGCATGCGTCAGCGGGTACGACGGGTCTGTGTTCAGCAGGTGGCGGCTGCGTGAGGGGAGAAGGGCTTAAACTGTGATGGGATTGTGTTAGCAGGGGATTTCAGTTTCACCAGTCCAAAACATTAAAACCTTACGTTATAAATGTTACAGTGATGTACAAATAACACATTAGAGTGTTTCTTTCCCCCCCATATATAGTGCTTTGGTGTTTTTGATAGTACAGGGCTAGGGGCAGCAGGATGGATGGTGGAGATGGCGGCTAAAGGCAAAACGGGAGACGAGAGTGCGGAAATAGAGTAGGGTGAAGCAGACACTGACCGGAGCTAATGCTCAAGGGGTGTGAGACAGTCGGGGGCTCAGGGGCCCTCAGACCCCCCTGAGCTGCTCCAGAATCCCAATTCTGGACAATCTGGGGCTCGGGGGCCCTCAGACCCCCCGGGCCGCTCTTCCTGCCTCCCTCGCTCCGCTTCTCCGCAGTGGTGGTCCCACTCAGTTGTTTTGTACTAGAGGAAACTGTGGGACTTCAACGGCCGATGGAGTTCGTTGATAAATACAGGCACTGCATGCTGTGAGGAGGAAATTCAGACAGCTTCTATATTTTGCTGGATTTTAAATTAACTGCAGTCCCACAGGCTCCCTTGTCAGTGCTGCCATGAACACATCTCTGCTTTTTTAGGAGGACTCATTAAAATACAGAACAAAACATCAGAATGTATAAAATGAGGTGGCAAATGATGTCAAGACCATGACGATGCTATCCTGTCACTCGGGGGACACTGTCACCTGGCTGGAGCGCAGCCCTGGTCACCGAGCAGGGGATGGGAGCAGGGCTGGGGGCGGGCGGCAGCACTGCCGAGGGGGCTGCTGGCTGGGGGTCTGTCGGCTGAGGGGGGTCTGTCAGTCTGTCAGCTGAGGGGGGTCTGTCAGTCTGTCAGCTGAGGGGGGTCTGTCAGTCTGTCGACTGAGGGGGGTCTGTCAGTCTGTCGGCTGAGGGGGGTCTGTCGGCTGAGGGGGGTCTGTCAGCTGAGGGGGGTCTGTCAGTCTGTCGGCTGAGGAGGGTCTGTCAGTCTGTCGGCTGAGGGGGGTCTGTCAGCTGAGGGGGGTCTGTCAGTCTGTCGGCTGAGGGGGGTCTGTCGGCTGAGGGGGGTCTGTCAGCTGAGGGGGGTCTGTCAGTCTGTCGGCTGAGGAGGGTCTGTCAGTCTGTCGGCTGAGGGGGGTCTGTCAGTCTGTCAGCTGAGGAGGGTCTGTCAGTCTGTCGGCTGAGGAGGGTCTGTCAGTCTGTCAGCTGAGGAGGGTCTGTCAGTCTGTCGGCTGAGGGGGGTCTGTCAGTCTGTCAGCTGAGGGGGGTCTGTCAGCTGAGGGGGGTCTGTCAGTCTGTCAGCTGAGGAGGGTCTGTCAGTCTGTCAGCTGAGGGGGGTCTGTCAGTCTGTCAGCTGAGGGGGGTCTGTCAGTCTGTCGGCTGAGGGGGGTCTGTCAGTCTGTCGGCTGAGGGGGGTCTGTCAGTCTGTCAGCTGAGGGGGGTCTGTCAGTCTGTCAGCTGAGGAGGGTCTGTCAGTCTGTCAGCTGAGGAGGGTCTGTCAGCTGAGGAGGGTCTGTCAGTCTGTCGGCTGAGGAGGGTCTGTCAGTCTGTCGGCTGAGGGGGGTCTGTCAGTCTGTCGGCTGAGGAGGGTCTGTCAGTCTGTCGGCTGAGGGGGGTCTGTCAGTCTGTCAGCTGAGGGGGGTCTGTCAGTCTGTCAGCTGAGGGGGGTCTGTCAGTCTGTCAGCTGAGGGGGGTCTGTCAGTCTGTCAGCTGAGGGGGGTCTGTCAGTCTGTCAGCTGAGGAGGGTCTGTCAGTCTGTCAGCTGAAGGGGGTCTGTCGGCTGAGGAGGGTCTGTTGGGTGAGGGGGTCTGTTGGGTGAGGGGGGTCTGCTGGCGGAGCCGCAACCGGCTGGGGGCATTGGGGTTTGTGTGGAGGAGAGGAAGCATTGGTGACACTGGGAGGTGATGGTTACGGCCACCGCAGAACTGGGTTTTCCTTTGCCCCGGCTGCACCGTGCAGCTCTCCGGCTCATTTCCCACCGCTGATGCTTGGTGTGATCTGCTGTGATCTGGTGTGATCTGCTGCGATCTGATGTGATCTGCTGCGGTCTGCTGCAATCTGCTGCCTGTGACTCGTCACTTGTCACTCACTGGCAAGGGGGTCCCCACAGTTGATTGGGGTCTCCAGCCCAGGGGGATGTTCTCTTGGTCCCCATGGCCATTCGGGGTCTCCAGCCCAGGGGGATGTTCTCTCGGTCCCCACGGCCGGTCGGGGTCTCCAGCCCAGGGGGATGTTCTCTTGGTCCCCATGGCCATTCGGGGTCTCCAGCCCAGGGGGATGTTCTCTCGGTCCCCACGGCCATTCGGGGTCTCCAGCCCAGGGGGATGTTCTCTCGGTCCCCACGGCCGGTCGGGGTCTCCAGCCCAGGGGGATGTTCTCTTGGTCCCCATGGCCATTCGGGGTCTCCAGCCCAGGGGGATGTTCTCTCGGTCCCCACGGCCATTCGGGGTCTCCAGCCCAGGGGGATGTTCTCTCGGTCCCCACGGCCATTCGGGGTCTCCAGCCCAGGGGGATGTTCTCTCGGTCCCCACGGCCGGTCGGGGTCTCCAGCCCTGCGGGTCTGTGCAGCCGCACGTCACCTGTGCCAGCCCTGGGTGGGTGAGTCCTGGGACGTCCCGGCTGTGGTGGGACCGCGGGCATCCTTCCTGGTGCACCTCTCCTGTCCATCGCTGTGTTGTTGCTTTCCCAGACGAGCTTTTCAGTCCACAGAATACTTTTGCCTGATGCTCTGTCTTTTCTCTTTTAATTTTTTAGCCTTTTTTTTTTCTTTTAAGGGGCACCTGCCTGCAGCTGCAGGGTCCCAGTGTGAGTTTCTCATCCCTCACTTGCTGTTTGTGTGTCCTGTTAACAGAACAGCCCCTGCTCCTCTCCCCGTGCCCCGGAGTGCACTGGCCGTTCCTGATCCCCGGGCAGGTTTGGGAGGGGATGTCCTCAGAAGACCCGGGGCGGGTTTTGGCTTCAACGTGTGTTCCTGGGGCCGTGAGCGGCTGCGTGGCTGGAGCGGCGGGCCGGGCGCAGGCGTGCGGGCAAGTGTCGTGAGGCTTCGCCGCCGTGGCTCCTCGCCGGGCCCGGGGAGCAGCGGCAGTGGCAGCAGCTCGGGCGGGCGCTGGTGCCATCCCAGCCAAGGTTTGCCAGGAAGGACCCACGGTGCAGTGCAGTCAGGCAGCATGGTTATCTTCTCTGGTGCGGTGCCCGGGTGTGTGCTGGGCTGGTTCCAGCAATATATGTTCCACATAGTGATGTGTCATGACTCTCAGCTTGTGGCTGTCTATGTGTTCTCTGTGCATCCAGCTGCTTTCCCTAAGTACATTAATAAACCAGTTTTTTCCTCCTCTCCAGCACCATCCAGCTGTGATCTCTGAGTGCTCCATGCTGGGGAGCGAGTCAATACTGCGACTTGAGCCCGAGTTGCAGGAGGCAGCAGAATCGTGGTGCTCTGCTCCTGTCGCCCTTGGTGACCCCTTCACCTCCAGCCTCCCGCCTGTCGCTGTGTGTGTGCCCGCGGTGCTGCCCGCACCCTGCGCAGGTCTCGGTGCCAGTTCAGCGCGGGTTTTCTCGGTGCCGGTTCAGCGCGGGCTTTCTCGGTGCTGGTTCAGTGTGGGGTTTCTTGGTGCCAGTCCAGCGCAGTGTTTCCTGGTGCTAGTTTGGCATGGCATTTCCCGGTGCTGGTGTATTTCTCTGTGCCGGTTCAGCGCAGTGTTCCTTGGTGGCAGTTCAGCGCGGTGTTTCTTGGTGCCGGTTCAGCGCGGTGTTTCTCAGTGCCGATTCAGTGCCATGTGTCCCGGTGCTGGTTCAGCACGGTGTTTCTTGGTGCCAGTTCAGTGCCGTGTTTCCCAGTGCCAGTTCAGCACGGTGTCTCTTGGTGCTGGTTCAGTGCCGTGTTTCCCGGTGCTGGTTCAGTCAGGTGTTTCTTGGTGCTGGTTCAGTAAGGTGTTTCTTGGTGCTGGTTCAGCACGGTGTTTCCCAGTGCCAGTTCAGCGCGGTGTTTCTTGGTGCCGGTTCAGCACGATGTTTCCCAGTGCCAGTTCAGCGCGGTGTTTCTTGGTGCCAGTTCAGTGCCGTGTTTCCCGGTGCCGGTTCAGCGTGGTGTTTCTTGGTGCCAGTTCAGTGCCGTGTTTCCCGGTGCCGGTTCAGCGTGGTGTTTCTCGGTGCTACACTCGCTGCCTGACGTGGCTGTGAGAGCTGGGCTGGAGCCGAGATGTCACCGCAGCCACCTCGGGAGGCTCTGCCCGCTCTGCAGGTGCTGCCAGGAATTAAACAGGCACGTTGGCAGCGAACGAGGCGGCACAGCGAGCAGCAGCGCGGATTCCTGGTGCCGGTGGATCCCTCCTTGGCTCAGTCTAGTCTGAATATCGAGAGATCTGAGCGGAGCTGTGCAGGGTGAGGGCAGAGCCAAATGCTGCCAATTAGTGGCGGCCTGGAGACGCTGTCTCGCATGCAGAGATGGGATCGAACAAGGAGGATATGATTTAATGTAATGGTTGGTTTGGCGGAGCCATAAACCCGGCAGTCTGTTCTGAGCAGGGCGGGGGCACCCGCTCGTGATGGTGCCCTCCCCGTAGTGATTCACTCGCGTTTCTCACAGTGTCGCTGTTTCTGTAAATCGAGCAGATACACATTTATTTATAGCCGATAGATGAGCAGGCAGAGCGGCGGCGGGTCAATACCGGTGCTCCTCGGCGGGGAGCTCGCTCTGCTCCGGAGATGCCGCGGAGCCCTGCCTGGCGAGGCACAGGGCGCTGCGGGGCGGGCGGCCAGGGGGATTTCAGTTCTGCCGGTCCAGAGTATTTAAAACTGACATTGGCTGCAGGGCTGACTCATGGCGAAAAGACACCAAGACTGAGCGATGAAATCGTGAATAAAGGAAGTAATTTCTGCCTGTCGGGTGACAAACCTGGCGAACTCCCTGTGTGGGTGCAGCATGTGCCAGCACCGGGGAGATGCAGGGGAGTGATGCTGCTGGCCATGGCACGGGGGCTGCTCGCCATGGCACGAGGGCTGCTGGCCACGGCACGGGGGCTGCTGCTGGCGGGAGTTACCACAGAGACATTACAGTTCCTGGCAGGTGGGGTGGGAATTCCTGACCAGGAGCAGGAAACTACCTGTGTCGGGGCAGGTTATTCCTGCCTTGCAATTATTATGGCTTCGCGTGCCTTCTGAATTAACCTGCCTCCCGCTGGTGAGGGTGCAGGCTGTGCCTTGGCTCTGAATCCAGATTGCCATTTCTAGGGTTGTCGTTTTGCCATAAACTGTCTTGGTTAGGTAGGATGGTGCACAGCAGAGTCTGCCATTCCTGCTCGGTGGCTGTGCCAGCAGTGGGGCTGGGCTGGCAGTGCCGCTGTGCTGTCCCCAGCGCTGTCCTGCTGTCCCCAGCGCTGCTCTGCTGTCCCCAGCGCTGCTTTGCTGTCCTCAGCACTGTCCTGCTGTCCCCAGCACTGCTCTGCTGTCCCCAGCGCTGTCCTGCTGTCCCCAGCGCTGCTCTGCTGTCCCCAGCGCTGCTCTGCTGTCCTCAGCACTGTCCTGCTGTCCCCAGCGCTGTCCTGCTGTCCCCAGCGCTGTCCTGCTGGCCCCAGCGCTGTCCTGCTGTCCTCAGCGCTGTCCTGCTGTCCCCAGCGCTGTCCTGCTGTCCCCAGCGCTGTCCTGCTGTCCCCAGCGCTGTCCTGCTGGCCCCAGCGCTGTCCTGCTGTCCTCAGCGCTGTCCTGCTGTCCCCAGCGCTGCTCTGCTGTCCCCAGCGCTGTCCTGCTGGCCCCAGCACTGTCCTGCTGTCCTCAGCGCTGTCCTGCTGTCCCCAGCGCTGTCCTGCTGTCCTCAGCGCTGTCCTGCTGTCCTCAGCACTCTCCTGCTGTCCCCAGTGCTGTCCTGCTGTCCCCAGCACTGTCCTGCTGTCCTCAGCGCTGCTCTGCTGTCCCCAGCGCTGCTCTGCTGTCCCCAGCGCTGTCCTGCTGGCCCCAGCACTGTCCTGCTGTCCTCAGCGCTGTCCTGCTGGCCCCAGTGCTGTCCTGCTGTCCTCAGCGCTGTCCTGCTGTCCCCAGCGCTGTCCTGCTGTCCTCAGCGCTGTCCTGCTGGCCCCAGTGCTGTCCTGCTGTCCTCAGCGCTGTCCTGCTGTCCCCAGCGCTGTCCTGCTGTCCCCAGCGCTGCTCTGCTGTCCCCAGCGCTGTCCTGCTGTCCCCAGCGCTGCTCTGCTGTCCCCAGCGCTGCTCTGCTGTCCCCAGTGCTGCTCTGCTGTCCTCAGCACTGTCCTGCTGTCTCCAGCGCTGTCCTGCTGTCCTCAGCGCTGCTCTGCTGTCCCCAGCGCTGCTCTGCTGTCCCCAGTGCTGCTCTGCTGTCCTCAGTACTGTCCTGCTCTGGGGACACACTGTCCCCTCAGACCCGAGTTCTGGGGCTCAGCACAGTGTGATCCGCCCGGCGCTGCTGTCGGCAAATGCTGCTCTGGTTTGGTAAGAGCGTGGCCGTATGCAGGGAGGTGACTTACGCTGCTGCGGGTGAAGATGGGTCCAGCGTGGTTAAACTTGGCTGGACTGCATGTACCCCAGTTCCTGAAGGGTCTGCAGGCCGCCAGCGTGCAGCTGGTGCTCTGCTCCGCCTGGCGCTGCCGGAGCGACGCTCACCCCTGCGCCGCTGTCTGCATCGCCGCGTCTCACAGCAGGACCCGTGCCGGTGCCGGAGGTGTTCCCCAGTGACGCTCACCCCTGCACCGCTGTCTGCATCGCCGCGTCTCACAGCAGGACCCGTGCCAGTGCCGGGGGTGTTCCCCAGTGACGCTCACCCCTGCGCCGCTGTCTGCATCGCCGCATCTCGCAGCAGGACCCGTGCCGGTGCTGGGGGTGTTCCCCAGTGACGCTCACCCCTGCGCCGCTGTCTGCATCGCCGCATCTCGCAGCAGGACCCGTGCCGGTGCTGGGGGTGTTCCCCAGTGACGCTCACCCCTGCGCCGCTGTCTGCATCGCCGCATCTCGCAGCAGGACCGGTGCCGGGGGTGTTCCCCAGCGCGGGGGCTGCGATGACCCAGCACTGCTCCCCCTGCAAGCTCCCTGTTCCAGGGGAGAGGAGGGAGCGGTGCTCGTGGCACCCTGTTCAGTGGAGTTTGGCTCCAGGACAGCTTGTAATTTTACCTAAAGGCAGCCAGCTTTAAATACAGGTTTAATCTGCAAGGCTGGTCCGTAACCCGGTCGTTACCTGATTCTCCCACACAAGTGTCCTAATGCCAGACCAGAATGATGAAGCATCTCCTCCTTCGCAGGCTTGTTTTGGTTGGTATCACAGGTCTTGCCTGCCTGCCCGGAGAGCTCTCCGGCGACCTGCTGTTTTGGGCGCTCATTAGGCTGCACCCTGGGGACACCAGCCCGCAGGTTCCCCGGCTGCTGCCGCTCCAGGGCATGCACGGCTGCCGGTTTCTGTCCCGGTGAGGGCTGGGCACGGGCGCTGGCGCGGTGCAGCGGCACCTCGGCGACATCGCTGCTGCCGCCGCGGGACATTCAGCCAGGTGGACAACCCAGTTCTGAGGCTGGGCTCCAGCCCAAAGTATCAGATATTTAAGAATTCTATGAATTCTGTGCCTTGGTTTAGTGTTTCTCTGGCTGATAACCAGCGTGCAGAGGTGTCCCTGTAAGGCTGTCACAGGCACTGGGGACCCCGGCGCTCTGTGGTGTGAGCCGGAGCGACCCCGCGCTTCCGCAATGAACGGATCAGCATTACGATTTCCGTGATGTGGTGTTTATTACACATTTTTATAAGGCTCCCTGGCTATGGTATCTGCACCTAAATAAGTCCATGCTTTATGGTTTGGTGTGAAATTGCTAATGCTGCCTGGAATTCCGCACTGTGGGCGCTGGGCAGCAATGAGTGGCTGGAATGTGATGGTGTTTCCCGTTTATGGAGCTATTACTTTACAGTGAGTAGAAGTCTCACCAGTGGCATTTACTGAGCTGGGCTGCTCATAGTGAAGAATTTTTTTAGCTGGTTTTAATCTTTCTGTTCAAATATCTTCCAATCTGAAATTCCCAGGTTTTTCATTGCCTCTGGCTCAGTTTCAGTTAAAATGGACCAGAGTTTTTGAAATGAGACAAGGTGAAGGAAAAATAGTCGCAATATATTCTTTGAGTAGACATGGTGCTTTTAAAAAAATACAGTGTGATAGAAAGCTAATATTTTACACGGGTGTTAGCAGTGAAGCAAACAGTTGACAGTTTTTCAGAGGAAATAACTGCATGGTAGTAGGGATTAGAAAAATCAGGTTTGTAGTGGTGTATTTATTTATAAATGGCAGTTGACTAAATCAGGGTCCCATAAATGCCGTTGCGGTCTGGGTCTGCTTCACTTCCCCTCTCCTGCAGCCGCTGTCTGATCTTCGCCCAACAAAACTCGGTGGTTGCCTGATGGAGCGTGCGGATGAGGGAGCCCGGGGCAGGTCCTGTGTCCCAGGTGTGCCCTGATGGTGACGGACATTCGCGCCTTTGACCGCACTGAGCCCTTGAGCTGATGGTGACGCTTGTGGCTCAGGATCCTGGCACAGACCCCGACACCCCCATGAAACCTGCCGGGGAGCGGGGCGGGAGCCCTTTTCCCAGTGCTTCCCCACGCTCTCCCAGCACAGCTCCATGGCCGTGTGGACACGAGCACAGCGGAGCAGCCGGGCAGAGATGATTTGCCGTGCACTGGAGAGCCCACCTGCGGTGTCCTGTGGTCAGGGTCGGTGCTGCCCTCCCCGGCCGTGGAGCAGCCCCGAGAGGCACCGGTGTGCTGTGTGCTGGGGGTCTGGCACGTTTGCCCTCTGCACTGGAGCTCACCCTGGGATCCCCGGTGCTGGACCAGCAGAGAGACGGCTGAGGGGTGTGTGGCCCAAGGTGTGGATGTGCAGCCTCGTGTTCTGGTGCCAGGACAGGTGTGGTGAAGGCCATCAACTTCCCCTGGTGTTCTCCTTTGAAGATCGTCCGTTGGGACGTTGCTGCTGTTCGTACACCGGTGCTCTGCACGGCGGTGTGAGCGAGCGCTGTGCAGACCAGCGCGGAGCTGAGCGTTCGCCTCGCACGTGGCAGCAGAACGGGAGGTGACGATGGTGTCTCGCCCCAGCTGTGCCGCAGAGCTCGGGGCACGAGGGCTTGGGTTGTCCCTGCCCAGCCGCTGGGCGGGCGGGCTCAGGTGGCCGTGGACAGTGTTGCCTTTGGAGCTGAGCTTTGCCCAAAGTGCGATCAGACATTTGTGCGTAATGCGTGACTCTTCTGTCCTCCTCCGTGCCTCTCTGTTATCTCTCACACCTCCTTTGATTCCAGGATCACTGGACAAAGCGGCTCATCTTCTCGCTGGAATTCCAGCACCGTGCCGGGTCTCTGTGCAAAGCCTTCCCGACAAATGCAGCAGATGCAGTGCTGTCTGCCCTCCTTAGTGCAAACCATCGCCTTCTCACACTCTGCTCGGGGTTCCCGTAATAGTTAAATTACCCCTGGTACCTGTCAGGAAAATGTTTGTTGCACCGTTTGTGCCCATGGACAGTTTTGGGTCCCACTGGCTGCTTTGGTGCTGTGGCTGTTGCTGAAGTCGGGTGTTGCCTACATCAGTTTTTCCCTCCGTAGAACAGACACGGTTGTACTTGCTACTCTTGAAGCAATATCGTATCCTTCCCTGGCTTGATAACTTCATTACAAATACGTGCTACTGGTCCACTGCTGTCGTATGCCAGCTCCTTCAGGAATCTAAAATCAGGGTTGTGCAGTGTCCTGTCTGAGCGCAGCAAACGCTCTGGGGTTTGCCTGCACTTCGGATCTCTTGTTTTCCACAGTCTCATCTCCATTAGCCAGCCAACCTTTGCATTACATTCTTACCAAAAACCAAGACAATGCATTAATTTAATTTCTAGACTTATCTTTATACCATTCTCACCACATAGCACCTCACCTCTCTTGTCTGTTCTTTTTTGCTGAGTGCCTGAACAGCTTTTCCCTGTTTGCTTTGATTTCCTTTGCAAGGTTTCCTGACTGCTGCAGTTACACAATCCTTGTCTTTTCATGGCTTCTCACAGGGGAGTCTTTCTGGAATTTTAGCTGTTTATCTCTGAACCCTCCGGCTCCCAACTTGTTGTGTCTATTGAGAGCCAGAGCCCCGAACTCCCCTCCCAGCAGTGAATCACACAGGTGGGTGCGCGAAGCCACCTGGGCTCTCAGGCTGGAGTCATCCAGCAAGAAGAAGGAAAATGCAGCTGAATAAATACATCGATTTAGGAAGGGATTTGAAACGTTCTCTCCAGGCACAGACCCACTTCTGTCTACATGAAGTTAGATGAAACTTCCATGGGCGATGATCCACCTGATGGTTTGTTCTGTTTTCCTGGAAGAAGCCGATACCAGGATTTGCATAACTGCTGAGCTGGTGGGACTGGGAGCCTCTGCTTCTCTCTGTGAACAACGAAGTGGGCTGTGAAATGATTTAATGTACTGAGGATCCTGAGTCTTGTGCTGAGAATGAGGGTGGCTCTGAACTTCTTAACAAGAAAGCCAGTGCAGGTTAAGCTGTGGTGGCACATCGCGCCTGGCTCACCGGAGGATGCTGGAGCTTGCAGAGCTCGGGACCAGCAGCACCAGGCTTAGGAGAAGACTCCTCTGGCTGCATCATTCAGAAAAAGGAGCCGTTGTCATTCACAGCGCTCACAGCAAAACCCAACAGCAACCCCCCTGGACGGGGTCCAGGCCCGCAAAAGCCCAGCCTGCCTGGCAGGGGAGCAGCAAGCACAGGCAGCGTGGTTGCTGTGCAGAGCTTCGCTGGCTGCTGTGTCCTGATGTGCTGTCGGTATTTTCAAGAGGAGTTTGGGACACCCTGGCAGGGGGTACAGGCACGGCTGCGGTTCCAGACCGGCGGTGTGCTGGAGGGTTGCTCAGGGAGGGGAGGTGCCGTGCTCCAGCTGGGGAACGTCGGCCCAAAGGCAATTTCCATGGTCTGTCGTAGGGGAAGGTTAGATTAGGTGACTGCAGTGATCCTACCTGATATTTTAGGAGCCACGTTTAGCCTTCATCTCAGCTTAGGCTCTCTGCGTCCCCTGGCATCAGAAGGTACTAGTGCCCTGAAGCCCTTGTTACCGAAACTTGTGTAAGAAGAGACTTCCCCATGTGGACCTGGGTTTCTGCTTGTCCCACACGCTGGCATCGCGTCTTCTCTTCTAGGTCACCCCACCAAAGCTCTCCATTCTCTTCTCAGTTTCACCAAGCTTCTCCCAGCTGCAGCCTTTGCTTGTGGCTCTCCGTGCTGTCCTGCAGACACCTCCATCCTTTTCTAACACGGTGGCGGGTGTCCGCACCAACGGCAGCCGCAGGAGCATCCTGTAGCAGGAGAGAGCGTGGGCCGGTGTTCCGGGGCTCTGCCGTGCTCACGGTGTCGCAGAGAAACAGGGTTGCCCAGGAGCTTCCCACCAGCGTTGCCTGGGGTGACATGACGGAGCCCAGGACGCCGGTGGTGGCATTGCGGCTGTGCTGCCCCCTGTGCACGCAAAGCCACGGGCAGGCACAGGTCTGGCTGTGCCGCGGGGATCGCGGTGGTGCAGAGAGGGGATCTGGGCATGGGAAGGGTGGGAGAGCCTGCGGGGGCAGGAGGGACAGAGCCAGCTGCTGCACTGAGGAGTTGGCGGGTTGTGGGGAGTGTTTAAACTGCATTTACAGGAAAGCCTGAGGGAGCTTCAGGGTGAAACTGCAGAGTTCCTGGCTGAGGAGTGAAACCTGCCGTTGCAAACTGCCAGAGGACTGGGGCTGCCAACGTGATCGCGTCTGGCAGCCGGGCTGCAGGGATCGGGGAGCTGTTGGGATCCCGTGCAGGACCGCAGTGTCTGCAGGCGGTGAAGGACCAGGTCACCGAGCATCGGAGAGGGACAGCTTGTTGGGAAGGAATCAGCGTGGTTTGTGCGAGGGGACACCTGCCTCGCTGACCCGATAGAGGAGCTGCATGAGGTGTCAGCAAAACTCTGGATGGAGGGGATCTGCTCAACAAAATATATTTGGATTTTCAGAAAAGCTTTAGATAAATTCTTGTATCTATGGATGAAACTAAAACCAGAAAGGCCTCCTTATGGCTTGAAAGCTTGTCAAAGGGAGGAAGGAAAGAGTGGGACTGAAATGTCCTTTTCAGGCTGGCAGTCAGTCAGCAGTGGGGTACCTGGGGACGGTGTTGGGACCTGTTTACTCCGTATTCATCAGTGAGCTGGAGAAGGGAGTGTGCATGAAACCTCCAAGTCTGGGGATGATACAACATTTTGTGAGTAACCACCTAATGCATGAATGTGATGAGCTCCAGGACTCCCAAACTGAGAGGCCAAAGGTGGCAGATGGGCCACCACGTAGACACCTGCACAGTGATGCTTCTGGGGAAGAGTCGTCTGAACACGCCACACGATGCTGAACGTGGACCTGGGGGTTCAGCTCCAGACAGGCCTTGGCGCCGGTCCCGACAGCTCTCCAAAATCCTGGGCTCTGGGCACCACAGCAGCCAAACCCCAACAAAACAGACGAGGGAAGAGATGGAAAGCAAGGTGGGCAACGTCACCGGGCTGTGCTGGGCTGCACATGCAGCCTTCAGGGCTGTGCCAGAGCTGGCTCAGCATCTCCAGGAGTCAGCGGTGGAGCTGGGGAAGGTCCAGAGAAGGGCGACTCCAGCGGTGCAAGGGGATGGAGCAGCTGCCCGTGAGGACAGACTGGGAGGGCCGCGAGTCTCCAGCCTGGAGAGAAGAGGGCTCGGGGGAGCCGTGGCGAAGGCAGCGCTGCTGCTCAGCAGCTCCTGCAGCGTCAGGAGAGGGCTCTCCATGGACCGGTGGGCAGGGACCAGCCCGACCCAGCCTGTCTGCAGCAGACAAGGGGCTGGTGGAGCTGCCGTGGGAGGCCGTGGAGGGGACGCCACGTTCCAAGGGACAGGAGAAGAATTCCTGGAGAGCCGGTCCATGCGCAGGTACTAACGGGACCGAGCAGGGTCATTCCTGCCAGTGTCCCCAGTGCGATGGCATCGGATGCTGGGAGGCGCAGGGGGAATGCACCACCCGAAATGGCCAAGCACGTGTGAGCTCCTTAGTTAGCAGCATCTTGCAATGCCACTGTCAGAGACAGGGAACTGGGCTAAGGGACCTTTAATCTGGTCTTGTGGAGTATTTTATATGTTTTATTGGTTAATTAGCTGAGAGTGAGATGGTTGCTGCTGTTGTGTTGTATTTCTTTGACCTGAAGTTTGTAGAGAGTGTTTCAGTTCCCACCCTGGCTGTTCGAACTGTGACAGAAAGCTTTTGGCTTTTAGTATCTGCTGGAAGTTGCGAGCAGCACACATGTCTGATTGCATTAGATATGGCATTTGTACGATCCGCTTGTGTTGGTATGGTTTCCATCCTCAGGCCTTATCTCCCTCGGTGCTGAGCTGACACAGCTTCGCTGCCATGCTGCTGTAGGGTTTCTGTGTGCAGGACCCTGCCTGGGGCAATGCGCCCGTCCGTATTTCGGATGTGCTGGCAGAGCTTCTGCTTGTTTTGTGGGGGCTGAGTCTGTGACTTTGGCTCAGTAGAACTTCTCAAACCACATCCTTGAAGTTTTCTCTCTCTTATCTCTGTTGGGACAGTTTGGAGGATGCCTTAAAGAGGAAGAATGACTCTGAACATGCTGCCCAGGTCCTGACACAGACCTTGTTCGTGGGGCATTTGGCCCCTTCTGTCACAGTGGCTCTGGCTGACACGTCTCTGCGAGGTGGGAATGGATGGTGAGGCTGGCTGAGGTCTGGGTCTGTGGCCGAGCTGGAAGGAGAAGCTGGGGATGGTGTCTGCACAGTGCCATGCCACCAGCCTGCCCCTTCTGCCCCACCAGCTCCTGCTCCTCCAGCAGCTGGAGCTTCCCCGGGCAGAGCTTGGGTCACTGGGACAGGACAGCCCTTTCCAACCCACCTCTGAGGGCTGGAGGTGTCCTGGAGCCCACGGGCGCTGAGGGCACGTCCCTCCGTGCAAGCCTGGAGACTGCGATGGGCAGTTGCCTTTCCCGGTCAGGTCCTGCTTGTCTCATTACTTGTGGTGATAGAGGCAATTGAGAAGTTAGTTTGTCCTGCAGAGCTCTTGCACAGAATTGTTCAGATTGTATCACGGGGCAGGGAACTGCATGTTCAGCAGCCGAGCTGGGGACCATCTCTATAAGCGCTGCTGTGTCCTCCCTCGCAGCCCCGGCACCAGGCCAGACTCCAGCTCGGTGCAGGGGACGGCTGGAGCTCGGTGGAACCGGCTCCCATTGTGCTCGGGTGTTGTGGTTATTCCGCCCCTGTGCCCAGAGCCGTGCTGCCCAGCGATCCCCAGGCACGGCTCAGCCAGGTCCCTCTGGGGGAAGCGCACCTTCCGCAGCGTGTGCTCACCTGGGAGCTGGTTTGGACTAACAAGGAGGGAAACGAAATGGAAACTCCACAGGGCTCCTCTGTCTCCCTCCTAGAGTTTCATCTGAGGTATTTACATGCTTCGGAGACCCTCTTGCACACCGACTGCCAGGCACATCCCTCTCTTTCCATCAGCTCTTCCTCCTAATCTGATTCACATATTCAAGAACCGTTTCTAAAATTCAATCAGATCCCCTTTCCAGTTGCCTAATATGCTCCAGCAGAGTTTTTATTATTGAAATATATTAAATTATGTTGTTCCCTTCACATTTCTTAAAGGTGCAGCTCTAGTTTCCCGTTTTTTCCCTGAAACGAATAACCTTATATCCTGCAAAACCCCGTACGCAGGACTGCAGCGAGTGGAGCTCGGTGTGGTTTTTCATTCACCATCCCCACAGAGAGTAAGGTCTGACACGCTTTTCAGCTGAGGCCGTTCAGTGCAGTAATGTTTTGTGACATCCTTAAATCCGGTGGTTTTGCTGCTGGCTAATTTGCCTGCTAGGGTGCAGACATAATTCAGACGATATCCATTGCACTGACAGATGACTTGCCGGGACCTGGGTAGTTCCAGCTCTGCTATTTAAACACTGGCCCGGTCTGTGCGCCAGCGTCCCCCGTTAGTGGGGGATCTCGTGGAGGGGAAGGCCGGGGGTGGCCGGGGCCGAGGGCGTTTGTGTCCCTGCCATCCGGTGTTTGGCGAGGAAATGGCTGCGGCAGTCGCTGTGCAGGAGGGTTTTATCGGCGTGAAAATCTGAAGGCTTAGTCAAAGACAAAGAGTAGATACTATGGCGACAATCTACTTGAAGAATTACCGCAGCTGATAAGCAATGTTTTCCCTTCAGTTAAATTCCAGTTTGTACATTTATAATGTGCTTATCTAAATTCCCTGTGTGCTTCTAATTGAACACGGCATTCT
Organism: Caloenas nicobarica; assembly: GCF_036013445.1. Classification (NCBI taxonomy): domain Eukaryota; kingdom Metazoa; phylum Chordata; class Aves; order Columbiformes; family Columbidae; genus Caloenas; species Caloenas nicobarica. The sequence continues at coordinate 508,671 of NC_088245.1, forward strand.
GCTTCCCTTCCGATACTAACCGGATCTGTAGCGTCGCCGTGCGCAGCAGCCAGCCCTCGTCGTTCACCCCAGACATGGTGAATTTTCCCCGGTCGGTGGAACTGTTGTCCCTCGCCTTTCCCCGAGCGGGCACACGAGCCCCGTTGCTGTTGCGGAGGAGCCGAAAGCTCTGCTGGCGGTGCCGGTGAAGCGCAGGGCACTGACGGGCCCCGGCCTTGGCGATCGCCGCCGGGAGCACCCGCGGGCGGCACGGGCTGCTCACAAGTGACGTGTGTGCTCCCAAAACCGTGCGGGTAACGTCAGGATGGGGATTACGTGTTGTGTCAGGGCACTGATAAGGACCGCGTGGCTCTGGGAGCTGTTGGGTCCTGTTCCTGAGATGCTGGGTGACGGGTCTGCCGCAGAGCTGTGCCGGGGCTGCGGGCGCTGGGGCCAGGTCAGAGCACCCCCGGCACCGTCCCAAAGCCTTGGCGGGCCAGGCGGGCGGGTGGGCACTGGGAGGGGTCCCAGGTGCCTTCTCCACCCAGGGCTGGCAGGTGGGTGGGTGGACTTGAGTCTTCTGTGGCGCCTTTTGTCTCTGTGGTAGACGCTGGCTGGTGCGGAGCCTCGGCAGAGACCCGGGTAGGGGAGGTGTGTGCTGGGTGGTGGTAGAAATCGCCCTTTCATGGGAGCTGCTGTAGATACGATACACACCATTGTGCATAGAAACCTGCGTACCTGCCTGTGCCCTGGGGTGCTGCAGAGCCCGTGGCTGCGGCAGGGGATGGTGAGCAGCGTGTTGGTGGTTGAGAGGGAACGACCACACATCTGAACGGCAGCGGCAAGACGGACGTTTGAGAGAAGGTGCGAAAGGGGTGAGAAGCTCCCGAGGTGTGAGGGCGATGAGGGTGCTGGGGAGGACGGCTGCAGGGACAGAGCTGGGCACGGGCCCCTTCGGGTGTCCCTGTCCTGCAGCTGCTGAGCGCTGGGGCACCGGGGGCGCCAGGTGTGTGTTTGTCTTTGCAGAAAGGAAGGTAAAAATAACTAACGAAGCTAATGAAACCACGTTTCCCGTGCAAGGCGAGTCGGAGGAGGCAGCTCTCCCGTCCGTGCTGGCTCCACGGGTGGGGCTGTGGCAGCGGGGCCATCGCTGGGACAGACCGTGGGGGCTGGGGACGCGCCAGGACCCGGCTGTCCCTGCGAGGGCGTCACCGCGCTGGGAGGATCGCTCCGGCGTTTTGGTCGGGGCTAGAGGTGCTGAACCGCAAGGATCCCGTCTGGCACGGACAAGGAGGGGATGCGGGGGTGTAAAAATTCCCAATCTGGAAAACGGGCTGTAGGGAAAGCCAGGATGGTGAACGGGGGTGTTGGGGAAGGGAGGTGGGGACAGGCAGTGGGGTGGGGAGGGGGTGATTCCCTGCCCGACAGCAGAGAAAACGCTGCAGGAGAGCCGGAGTTTTGGGAAGGGGCTGCAGAAAGGCGGGGGCATTGAGGGGAATTGCCGCACTCGTGAAGTGCTGCTGGGACACGTGTCCCTGGGGGAGGCTGTTAATCTGGGGAGCCTCGGGGTTACAGCAGCCCCCCCGGGCTGTGCTGGCTGTGCCAGCACCCAGTGGCACCAGCCCTGAGCCGCAGGGTCTCCGAGCTCGGCTGTTCCCGTCACGGGTGCTCTTTTGCTGGCGAACCCCGGCGGCCGCTCCACGGGGGCCGTTGTGCACACGCGGGCAGGAACCAGCCCACGGTCACGCACAGATCGGGGACAGAGTCTCCTCCAGCACTGCCAGAGTACGCGAGAGCTGAATTCCTGTTTTACAGCGCTCTGGAGATGCGCACACGTTTATATATGCATATATGATATATAAAAATGATTTATTGTAGCTTGCCCTTCATCTCTATCATCCATGATTCAGGTTTTAGGGAGCCTGTGCATCTTTTCTTACCACCACTAAATCAAGCCCTCTTAGATTCATATTTGCTACTCGTGCAGTTCCCCAGCAAAGGCGAACACAGTGATCTGATCTGTCTGGGTGACAGTGGACAGTTGATATAACAGCCTGTGTTAAATGCTTTGCTCTCGTGGAGAGCATGGCGCAGGGCAGAGGTGTCATGTAAATAAGCAGCGATCTAAACGTGCAAGAGCTGCTGAGAGGGAAGCACGGGGGAGGAAGGAGGTTAGTAGGAAAAAATCAAGTGTTGGCCTTGTGAATGTTTTTCTCTCCATGAGCAGCACACTCTTGAACTTTACTGATGATATAAGTAGGTGCTTAGGAGGACCGGAATATTAGGAAGAATTTGAAGGGCAGCAAAACTAGAAATAAGATAAAATAGTGAGCAACCTGTATTTAAAGGTAACAACAAAAATTTCTACTATGAGTTCGCAGTTGCCGTATCTGTTAGAAACAAGAGAGGAAAATGTTTGGGAATATTAAGCAGAAGATGACGGCCGGTGTCTGTTGTGACGTGAGGCAAGTGCTAAGGTAGTAGTACAACATCCCATGAGACCTTATGTAAAATACCGCGCGCTGTTGATCGTTACAAGTGCTCAGAAGATGAACAGAGCAGGGAGACACGGGGTGACCGTCCTGGCACAGCGGGGGCTGCACACGCAGGTCGGGTCCCAGCGCGGAGCAAACGCCCCGGAGCAGCTCCCAGCATGTTTGCCCATCGCTGGCCATCGGCAGCCGGCGGTGCCGCAGGCAGAGCCTGCCCCTGGGTTAGCACTGGCGTTCACCAGCGGCGGATTGTCCTTCGTGAGCTGGGCGAATCCCAGTTTGAAGTTGTCTCTGCTATTGGCGTTCGTAACGTCCTGCGACACTTGGTCTCTGGGCTGAGCGGAATTCTGAACCAAACCATTCTAATATTCTGTGATTCATAACCAAATCATCCTCAGCCTGGGAGGAGTTCCCTACTTGTGTTGAACTCCGTGTCCCTGCAGAAGGTTAATGAATACAAAAGCACTGGAAAATGGGCTTGTTTGTCCTAAAGAACTGGAGATCGAGATGGGATTAAGCATCCAGAAAGGCCAAAATTAGCAGGAGTGAGAGACAATATTGGCACAGGTGTGAGTTGGTATAATTTTTCCATACATCGGTGTGAATCTGGAAAGTAAAAATGACCCTTGGAGCTGCAAGGGGAGTTTTTGCAGCAGGAGCCCTTGAATCAGGAGTTATCTTTCGGGTCCTCCTTGAGCCAGACTTGGCACCTTCTGTACGGAACAGCTCTCGGCTCCGAGGTTTCTGCTCTGAGTTTGTCCCAGGGCTTTTTAAGCCCTGGTAAATGTTCCTTTCACAACATCACAGAGGGAGGGTTTTGCAGCTTCCTTACCTGTCTGTAAGTATCTCCCTCTGTCTGTCACGGACCGACCCTGTCCCTGCTGCGTTTCACACCGTCCGGTTCCTGCAGCGGGAGAGCCACGGGCAGCACATCCCTGGGGGGCTGCTCAGTCCCTCCTGCTTTCACAGATCTCTGCTCTGTTGCCCCAGTTTTCTCCTCCCAGGCTGAGGACATTTTGGTTCTGAATCACAGAGGCTGAGAATGGTTTGGGTTGACAGACACCTTTAAAGCTCGTGTGGTCCCACCCCTGCCCTGAGCAGGGACATCTTCCCCCAGAGCAGGGACATCCTCACCCAGAGCAGGGACATCTTCCCCCGGAGCAGGGACATCCTCACCCAGAGCAGGGACATCTTCCCCCAGAGCAGGGACATCCTCACCCAGAACAGGGACATCCTCACCCAGAGCAGGGACATCCTCACCCAGAGCAGGGACATCTTCCCCCAGAGCAGGGACATCCTCACCCAGAGCAGGGACATCTTCCCCCAGAGCAGGGACATCCTCACCCAGAGCAGGGACATCTTCCCCCAGAGCAGGGACATCCTCACCCAGAACAGGGACATCCTCACCCAGAGCAGGGACATCCTCACCCAGAGCAGGGACATCCTCACCCAGAACAGGGACATCCTCACCCAGAGCAGGGACATCCTCACCCAGAACAGGGACATCCTCACCCAGAACAGGGACATCCTCACCCAGAACAGGGACATCTTCCCCCGGAGCAGGCTGCTCCTTGTGCAGAAGCCATCGCAGACCTTTGCTGATCATGGTCACGGTTCTTTGCCGATCTGCCAAGTTCCAGATCTGCAACAGCCTTGTGGAGGCGAGAGACCAGAGCCGCACAGAGGTGCGCGGAGTGACTGTTCAGTAATTCCTGTTGGTCCATCTGTACAGCTGTCCTTGTCTTTAAACCGCCGCTCAGCCTGGCCGGTGGAGATGCAGGTTTAACGCTGCCATTCCTCCCCAGAAACCTTTGTACCGGTTGCTGGCCAGTTTGCCACGTTCCGGCACTGAGAGCAGATCTGAGGGACAGGGTACACACCACCCTTGGCAGTTCAGCTGTTTCATACCCAAGTTCCTGGTGATTTCTCACTGTCCCTTTGCCAACGGCAATTTTTATTTTGTTTTTCTGCTATGGTTTTATTCTTTCTGAGCACTTTTTTTATACCTTGGTTATCTATTGGTCTTTTAAGTTCCTGACAGGTTTTCTGTTCTGGATGTTTCTGAAAAATGACTTACCAGTTTTCAGGCTTTCTACATGTTATTCTTCCAGCTCCATTTTTGTCTCTTCCACGCTATGCCCCCTTTGAACAAAATAATGCATGATCTGTTCTGTTTTTTCTCATTTAAATACAACTTTGTCTTTTTGACTGACATTCCTTGTTTCCTATAGCCTTACACACCTGCTATCCTTGAGTCCTTCTTGACAGGTAGTACGTGTCTGAGCATCCAATAAGATGTCTTGAAATAGTCTCCAGGACCCCAGCAAAGGCTTTATTTTTATAACAGAATCATAGAACACCAAGTTGGAAGGGACCATAAGGATCACCTAGTCCAACCTTCCTTGACAAAAATGGTCTCTTTTAGTTTCTTATTACCAAAGTTAATTTTTATGAATTTTGAAGTCCCTGTGTTCTAAACTGGGCACAATGGCAGTTGGTTGATCGGGTTCCATTGCTTTAGCAAGATTACCAACCTAGCTGTATTGGGGTCACTGTTAAATAATGACTCCTAATTAATAGGATTATGAGCTGCAGCGTGCTCGCTGCTCAGCATGAAGTCAAGGCTGTGTTTTCCTGCGGTCGATTCCCTGCATGGCTGCTCCACTGGCCGTGCCCAAAGATTTAACCTTGCCGTCGTGCCCCGGTGTGGTGTTTGCTTGGTCTGTGCAAGATGAACCAGGGGCTGGGGGCGTCGTCCTGACCACCCGCATTCCCTGGAGCATCAACCCACGCAGGTCCCTGCTCCCCGATGGACCCACGCAGGTCTGTGTTCCCCAATGGACCCAAGTCTGTGTTCCCCAATGGACCCAGGTCTGTGCTCCCCAATGGACCCAGGTCTGTGTTCCCCGATGGACCCCCGCAGGTCTGTGCTCCCCAATGGACCCAGGTCTGTGTTCCCCAATGGACCCAGGTCTGTGCTCCCCAATGGACCCCGGCAGGTCTGTGCTCCCCGATGGACCCAGGTCTGTGCTCCCCAATGGACCCCGGCAGGTCTGTGTTCCCCAATGGACCCAGGTCTGTGCTCCCCAATGGACCCCCGCAGGTCTGTGCTCCCCGATGGACCCAGGTCTGTGCTCCCCAATGGACCCCCGCAGGTCTGTGCTCCCCAATGGACCCAGGTCTGTGCTCCCCAATGGACCCCCGCAGGTCTGTGCTCCCCGATGGACCCAGGTCTGTGCTCCCCAATGGACCCCGGCAGGTCTGTGCTCCCCAATGGACCCCCGCAGGTCTGTGCTCCCCAATGGACCCAGGTCTGTGCTCCCCAATGGACCCCCGCAGGTCTGTGCTCCCCGATGGACCCAAGTCTGTGCTCCCCGCTGGCTCCATAACGCGTTAATCTGATTCAGCTCTAAGCCATCTTTGCAGCACCACAGCTGCTCCCCACCAGAGCCCATTCAGCCTTTCCTGATCACTCTGTGTTACGCTGTCCTACCATGTCTGTCTTCTACTGAGTTTCCAGTGCATCCATCGCATCAATATTTTCATTAAAACTGGGCATTCTGGTTCTCCTATCTTGTTTCCTAGACTTCCAGCTCCTGTACAGAGGGATACATGCATTAGTTTGGGATTTCTGTTTTTTCTTTCTGTTTGTCAACTGCTCTTCCTGGTTTTATATCTGACTTCTGCCAGCTCTGTCCTATCTCTTACAGCTTCATCCCTACAGCATGAGTCATCCCAAAGCAGGTGCTTTTCTGCATATGCCGGCTTTCCTCTCCCTTCAGCTGAAACCTCTGCTATAACCCTGGTAATGTTAAATCCCAGCAGCTTCTTCCCCCGTGCTTTAGCAGCGGTATGTCTCTCCTGCATGACTGTCTTGCTTCCAGAGTTTTCCCCAGTTTCTAATCAGCACACATCCTTCTTTTTTACACCATTTTCTCAGTCATGCAGTGGGATTTTACCTCCCTGCTCCTCTATCTGGCTTCTGTGTGGCGCTGGGCGTATTTCAGCAAACATTAGCGTGTGGGTCTTCAGCTCGCTAGAAGTTGCCTCCAGCTGCTCTCTGCCCCTCTCCCCACCCCACAGACCCACGGGATCCTCCCCGGCGTGTCCTGGTGTCCCATGAGGTCTGTGGTCTGACCGGGTGGGACATCGGTCACAATCAAGTCTACTCGTGTTTCACAGGCGATCTCTGTGCTTGGTAGCTCTGTCGTTTGCCTTGTCTGGTCAGCAGTTGTCTTGGGTCAGTCTTTGATCAATGACAGTTTTAGTGAAAGAGCAATTAGAGAAGATGTGGGTCTGAGTGACGCACAAACCACAAGGAGATGGCTGCGGCCACCTGCGCATCCTCTGGAGGCCACGTCCCGGGCTGGACCTGGTTTTCATGTCTCAAAACCAGGACGGTTTGGCCCCAGCATTCTGGGTAAAGCGCTTTATGGTCTGAGTTTCAGAAGCCGATCTTTCCTAAATGGAGCCAACGCTTGAGCAGGGACTTTGCTGTCAGGGGCTGTGGCGTTCCTGGCCTTCTCAAGCTCTATTATTTCCTGCCGTGAGACGTGCCGCCCTCTTCGGCAGCACCAAGACTGCAGTCCGAGGGCGATGGCTCCACGCAGTGGGACCCAGCTTTTCTGGCTGTGTGGCCATGGCCAGGTCACCCTCAGCCAGATCCGCTCACTGGTCTGTGATTGGCCTTAACTGCTTACTCAGCATCTGAGATTTCTGCAGGGTTTCACTTTTTTCAGCTGTCACGTCTTTGCTTTTGCAAACTTGCATGCTCATATCCCGTGTGTTTCACACCTCCATGTAAAGCTACAAACGGTGTGCACAGCTTGTCGTCAGTCATCCGTACGGCACAGGTTTTAGGGTTAGACTTTCCAGACTCAGAGATATTAAGAGCAGTGGTACAGTGCTCCGTGACAGCCTCCCCTGCGTGACTTCAACAGCTCTTATCCAGCGGCTGGTCTGCAGGACGCAGTTAGTGCCGACCGAGCTGAGGGCGACTCTGCCGACAGGTTTGCGGCTGGTGCAGCCGCTCCGGGGAGCTGCCGGGCAGCGAGCGGCCGCGGCACCGCGGTTCGTGTTCACACTCACTGCGATTCTGCGCAGAGAAACCCCTGGGAGTGCTCTGGGGCTGTTGCTGAGTTGGAAACAGCTATGGTTATTTTAGTGAATAAAGCAGGGCCAGAGCACGGTCTGAGTGGCGTGGCTGTGGGGCCAGTGCTGTGCAGAGTGGTGGGGCCGGTGGGGCCGGTGGGGCTGGTGGGGCTGGTGGGGCTGGTGGGGCTGGTGGGACTGGTGAAGCCGGTGGGGCTGGTGGGGCTGGTGGGGCCGGTGGGGCTGGTGGGGCTGGTGGGGCCGGTGCGGCCGGTGGGGCTGGTGGGGGTAGTGGGGCCGGTGGGGCTGGTGGGGCTGGTGGGGCCGGTGGGGCTGGTGGGGCTGGTGGGGCCGGTGGGGCTGGTGGGGCTGGTGGGACTCATGGGACTGGTGGGGCCGTGGACGAGGGAGACGTGTGACGTGAGTCCCCATCTGCTGCTCGGCTTTGGGGCCACGTGGCAGCTCTCGCCTGTTTTATTGATACCGTGGGGCCAACTCGTGGTGGTCGTGCTCGTGGGGTTGTTCTGCACCAGATTGTCTTCCAGGGTTTAGTAGAATATTTTGAAGTTTGCAGACAGAAGGACCATTGCAGAGTGAAAAAGCCACCCATCAGGGACTCTATTTTATAGTTTGTCGTGCAGATTTCTTGTCCTAGATCCAGGATGTATCATTTTGAACAAAAGGGGCCTTTGCTGCATTTGCTATGTGTTCCAGAGCCATCGTCCCCCTGTTCTTCCCGGGGTGACACCTGCATACCTGCGGGCCAGTCCCAGGTCACGATGCTGCATTATTCTGGGGCTGAAATGTGCGTCACAGTCTGCGGTGACACCCCGATACTGCTGCTGTTCAGTGCTGCGTTTGCTGGGCAGTGAGGGACAGGCCACACCACCCTGTCCACAAGCACGCAGTTTGGGGACCTGTTCAGGGTGACCCCTCTCGTGTCCTTCTCCAAGTGCCTGTGGTGGATCTCAGCTGTTCGGGTCAGTGCCGGAACCCCCAGCGGTGAGCTCTTCTGCAGTCGTTGCCGCTCTGAGCACTGAGAGATGAGGGACAGTCCAGCGGGTCCCATTTCCACCTGCTGCGGCCACCTCTGTCAGCAAACCTTGGCTTTGCATCATTTTACCAGAAGCCGAAGCTTCTGATCCTGAAGGTGTTTGGAGCAGCAGGCTGGGGTCCAGTCGGGTCCCCTCCGAAGGTCACCCCGCGGCTGCAGGAGCTCTGGGCGCCTCTGCCTGAGGCCACCGCATCTGCAAGAACTGTCCCTGCTTGGATCCCCACCAGACTTGGTGCAGGCAAAACATCCCTGGTGGCGGGGAGACAACGTGGCCCTTCCCCAGCGCTCGTCTGCCGGAGGCGTCACAACAAGCGGCTCTGCCCAGGCTGTGACTCAGCCTGCTCCTTTTTTAAGAAATACAGATGCGGGGTAAGTGGGAATCAATTACACTTCCCACACAAAGAATCCCCTTGATTTGGCATCTGACACAGACGCATCCTTCCTTCCAAGGGAACAAAACTGAAAATTAATTTGAGTTCCAGGGAAATGTCAGTTCTGAGCGCTCTTCCTCAGCAGTGACTCTGCTCGGCCATGTCACACACATCCCCGCAGCGGGGACCGAGCAGCGGCGGTGCCAGCGGGTCCCTTCCCGAATGTCCCCGGGCGGTGCTGGCGGAGCCGGGCTGTGCTCAGGGACCCACCCCCGCGGATGGACGGCGCTGGTCCCCCCGGTTCCCTGTCCCAGGGAGCAGGACCCGCTCGCCCGGCAGCGCGGCAATGGGACGAGCTGCTGGGCTGGGCCGCAGCCTGGAGCGTGGCCGGCCCTCCCCAGACATCCCGGTCCGGACTGATGTGCAGGGTGTGTGTGTGTGCCTGGGGGCGGAGAAGGGCTGGTGTAACTGCTGAGTACCTGCGACTCGGGCTGGGATACTCGTCACAACGTTCACCCCAGTGCCCGTCTCTCGGGCACAGGCTGTGACCAGGGCAGGTGCACGAGGGGTCTCTGGGACATGGGTGACAGAGCAGCTCCCCGCGCTCCGGGCTATCTGAAAACAGATCTGTGCAACATGGCAGGGGGCAAAACATCTGAGCTGCTTTGGGGCTCACACAGCAAGTTGTATTTGTGTCCAGCTGAGGAGGACATCTCCTGTATGTTCTTCTTTATCATGCTTTATCCAAACAATAATACATAAAATAAAATGAGGATAAGGGAAAAAAAGAAGAACGATTTCCTTATATCAAGCAGGGCACAGTTGTTTCCAGATCTCTCTTATCTCTCTGGAGATGCCGCAGCCACAGCCGTGTCTCCGTGGGCCTGACGCTCGCGGTGCCTCCTCGTCCCCTCTGCCGCTGGGGCCTCGTCTCCAGCAGGTCCAGCCCTCCTCACTGGAGGATGTCCTGGAGAAACAGCCATGGCACCATGAATTCAGGTAGAAAATTCTTCAGGACTGAGTGTCTTATAACGTTATGGAAGAGAAAACATCAGTATTGCCAAACTGCCAGTCCTTCAAGAAGAAATCTCTTCCTGTGTGCCACACAGGTCAGCAGTTCTCTTTGGTCAGTCTTTGATCAATGACAGTTTTAGTGAAAGAGCAATTACAGAAGATGTGGGTCTGAGTGACGCACAAACCACAAGGAGATGGCTGCAGCCACCTGCGCGTCCTCTGGAGACCACGTCCCAGGCTGGACCTGGTTTTCATGCCTCAAAACCACGATGGTTTGGCCCCAGCATGCTTGGAAAAGTGCTTTACAGTTTCAGAAGCTGCCGTTTCTTGATCAGGGACTTTGCTGTCAGGGGCTGTGATGTTCCTGGGCTGCACTCAGCCAGGTCCTGCTCATCTCCATACCTCTGCTGTCACCTTGGTGCCGCAGCCCCGTTCTGCCACCAGCGTTCCCTCCAGCACCTCCTGTTGACTGCAAGTTAGCAGATGTGACTCTCGTCTACAAGAAGGGTCAGAAGAAGAATCCGGAGAACCACAGGCCTGTCAGTGTGACCTCAGTGCCGGGGAAGGTCATGGAGCAGATCATCCCGAGTGCCATCGTGTGGCACATACAGGACAACCAGGTGATCAGGCCCAGTCAGCACAGGTTTATGGAAGGCAGGTCCTGTTTGACCAACCTGATCTCCTTCTACGACAAGGTGACCTACCTACTAAACAAGGGGAAGGCTGGGGGTGTTGTGTACTTAGACTTCAGTAAACCCCTTGACACCGTAGCCCACAGCATCTCCTGGAGAAGCTGCAGCTCATGGCCTGTGTGGTGTATCTGCGATGGATGAAGAACCGGCTGGAGGGCCGGGCCCAAAGAGTTGTGGTGAACGGAGCCAAATCCAGTTGGTGGACGGTCAGGACTGGTGTCCCCAGGGCTCAGTACTGGGGCCAGTTCTGTTTAATCCCTTTATCAATGATCTGGATGAGGGGATCGAGTGCACCCTCAGTCAGTTTGCAGATGACACCAAGTTGGGTGGCAGTGTTGATCTGCTGGAGGGTGGGAAGGCCGTACAGAGAGATCTGGACCGGCTGGATCGATGGGCTGAGGCCAATTGTCTGAGGTTCAACCAGGCCAAGTGCCGGGTCCTGCACTTGGGCCACAACAACCCCACGAACGCTGCAGGCTGGGGAAGAGCGGCTGGAAAGCGCCTCGCAGAAAAGGCCCTGGGGGTGTTGGTGCCAGCGGCTGAACATGAGCCAGCGTGTGCCCAGGCGGCCAAGAGGCCACCAGCATCCTGGCTTGTATCAAGAATAGTGTGGCCAGCAGGACTAGAGAAGTGATTGTGCCGCTGTGCTGGGCACTGGGGAGGTCAAACCTCCAATCCTGGGGGCAGTTTGGGGCCCCTCACGCCAAGAAAGGCCTTGAGGTGCTGGAGCGAGTTGAGAGAAGGGAACGGAGCTGGTGAGGGGCTGGAGCACAAGTGTGATGGGAGCGGCTGAGGGAGCTGGGGGTTCAGCTGGAGAACAGGAGCTGAGGGGAGACCTTCTGATCTCTGACCTGCCTGAAAGGAGCTTGGAGCCGGGGGGGTCGGGCTCTGCTCCCCAGGAACAAGCGCCAGGAGCAGAGGAAACGGCCTCAAGTTGCGCCAGGGGAGGTTGAGGTTGGATGTGGGGACCAATTTCTTCCCCAAAGGGCTGTGGGGCATTGGAACAGGCTGCCCAGGGCAGTGCTGGAGTCACCATCCCTGGAGGGGTTGGACAGAAGGAGATAAGTTCTCAGGACATGGGGCAGTGCCAGGGCTGGGGAACGGGTGGACTTGATGGTCTTGAGGGGCTTTTCCACCCAAAACAATTCCATGATTCGTTGATTCCCGCTCCCTTGAGCGCCTCCCACTCCCCGTGTCACAGTTCCGACCGCCGCTCCTCTCTCAGTGGTACAAGGAGAGGAGAACGAGAGCTACGGACCAGCCAGGGGACGATGCTCAGCACGCTCTGCCAATGCAGTGGAAACCAGTGCAAAGTTGCTGTCTTCTGAGGATCTGAGATGTGTCCCATGTCCTCCCACACTGAAGGCTCCTGCAGTTTGGGTTGGGAGATGCTGTGGCTGCTGGGTGACCTTGCACGCCGCGCGAGCGACGGCTGCCTTCCTCCCTCCGGGGAGAGCCTGCCCTACGTTTTGGCAGTGTGGACCATGATTCTGCGCAAGTCCCCGTTCTTTGGCCTCATTTTAATCCTTGAACAGTTCCAAGCAGTTTGAATAACTTCTGGACTCAACTGTAGCTGTCTCCCAGCCACTGTTCTGTGATTAAGGGACTATGTGGGCAGGATGAGTGGATATCATTTGGCCAAATTATTTAAATTCACCACTGAGAAAGAGCTGGAAAGTATCTTACAGTTACTGCCACAAAGGCAAAAAATCACTGCTGGAGTCCACGGGATCTGCGTGGGATGGATCCATTAGGAAACTCTGGATTTCCAAGGGCAAGGACAAAGAGCGTAATGATCGGTGGGTGTTAGTCCAGGCAGGCCACAGCATCGGCCTAACGGAGCTCAGACTAACGATGGTTGTGTTTGGGATAGAAATACTGGTATCTTTGTGCTGACTCTCGAAACAAACCTACGAGATGTGGGATATTTAGCTTGACAAAGGCACTTTGAGGACCCTCTTTGCTGGTTTCTTGGAGGTGTAGTGAGCTACACGTCTGTGGCAGAGGGGTGTGCAGGAAGGGTGCCAGGGGCTGAAAAATCTGGTAAATGCACAAAGGAGAAAGGAAAAGTGAGCTGAGAAAGCTGTTCTTGGCTGTTCTTGGGTGAGCTGGCCGAGAGGTGGCATCATTTTCCTGAGGGGGGAAAAGCTAATGTAATTCAAGGAGTTAGCTGTGGGCTTCTGATTAATAAAATAATAAAAGTGGTAACATCTTAAGCATCTTAATCTGCAGAAGAAGTCCTCTGCATTGCTAAGCTGTAAACCTGTAGATCTCTGCTGGCATGTGCACACACCGATCCTGGCGTTGATGTGTGGGATGGGTTTGGAAAAGCCCCGTGTGCAGCCGAAGGTTGTGTCGGTGCGGTACGGTGTGTTCAAAGAGCGGCACCACGGAACGGTGGGCACTGCACAACCAGCACCGCGGCCCCGCGTTCGAGCTGCCCGGCAAAGCGTATGGGTCTGGTTGCCCCCCGAGGCGTCCAGGCCCCTGCCGCGGTGCCGGGGGGGTTGAGCCCGGGGGTGGGAGCAGCAGCTGCCCCGGCCGCTGCCGCAGGGGCCGTCCCGTCGCTCCTGCCTCCCCGCAAACCGGCCGCCCTGCCCTGGACCCGTCCCGGGTGACGGGCTGGTCCCTTCTGGTGCGGAGGGGAGGAGGATGGGGGTGCTGTGTTCCCCCTTTGTCCAGCAGCTTCCGTGGTGAGGGCTTCGGGGGAGAGCTGGGGGGGTTTAGTGAACTCCCGGTACAAAGCACAGCGCGCAGCTCCTGACACATCCGTGGTGTCTGGAGGGACTCGCTGAGGGTTTGGATGGCCCAGCAGGTCGGGGCAGGCGCAGCTCAGGTCCTGTCCATGCGGTCACAGCTGGGATGTCCTGAGCAGCACTCCAGGAGCCAGGGGACGTTACTGGTGACACTGGAGAAATGCTGCAGGCGTCAGCCTCTGCAGATGTGGCAATAGCTGAATAATTCTGAGGACCAAAGTTTCAGACTAGTGTCAAAATCTCAGCTCGTTCTCCTTGTGTTTCTTACTCCAGATGCCTGGACCATCTACACAGTTTCCCAAGGTATTTTTAGTGAAGGCGGAAGGTGTCAAAGTGTGGTCGCAGAGTCAGAAGTTGTTTAGCAGCTGTGCTGGCGTAACCAGGTCTGTCAGTCTTTGACAGACTCTTATCTGTGGGGCTGCCCGCTCACGCGGGACCTGCTAGGAAAGGTCCTTCTACACCTCTGGGTCTGCTCAGGGTCCGGCCACGTGCAGGGAGGTGGTGACGTGGACGTTTGTTCATGAGGAATGGAACGTGTGCCCCGAACCCGGTGTCAGATGCTGAACGCCATGTGGAGGGCACTGGGTTTTGACTGAGACACGCATGAGGACTTAGCAACCAAAATGTTGAAGGTTTCATAGTCATAGGCTTGGCAAATTATTTCCTCCTTTACGAAGTAGCTCCTGCCTTCTGCATGACATGAGTTCCTCCACCTCAAGGAGCTGCAAAGCCACAGACCTTCTGGGATTGGAAGGTCTGTGGTGCCTAAAGGAGGGACTGATTAACCATCTTTCACTCCTGGGTAACACCGACCTGGAGATACTGCTGAAGTCATTCTCTTTTTTCCTTTTAATTTTTTCACAGAGCAGAATGTTTGGAGTAGCTTGTCTGGCTCAGCAGCAGCTGGTGAGGACCCCCCTGGGCGTTGTCCTCTGGCCCGGTGCGGGGCTGGGGACCCCCCTGCAGGTCCTCCGGCACGGGGCCGTGTCGGTGCCCTTGGCAGGACCGGCTGTGCCGTGAGGAGCCTCTGCCGGTGCACGTTGATTCAGGGGAGCTGCCGGCTTCTGCGCTCGGCGGGCTTAGCAGACGGGTTGTCCAAATTCCTGAGGACTCTGATCTTGCAGGATAGGCAGGATTAGAGGCAGAATTTTCAGAAATCCGGTTATCCTCTTTGTCAAGTGATAAAGCTATATTTTTGTCTTTTCAGTAGGACTCTCAGATCTGACGGAGCGACCCAGTGATAAAACCACCTTCAGCTGTCAGGGTGGAGAGGCACAAATCCAGCTGCCTCTGTGGAAGTTCGCTGGCTGGGATGCACACAGAGCGCTTTGAAGAGGGAATCGATATCTGGGATCATATAAACGGAGACAAAACGTTTTAATTAATTGTCTCGCTCGGGTTTCCAGTCCTGCTCCATCTTCTCCAGACAGATTTGTGAGGCGGCAGCCGCAGCCAGGAGGAGGGGGTTGTAATCATGGAGGTGGTTGTACTCAGGGAGCTGGTTGTACTTGGGGGGGTGGTTGTACTGAAGGAGATGGTTGTACTCAGAGGAGGTGGTTGTACTCATGGAAGTGGTTGTACTCAAGGAGGTGCTTGTACTCGGGGGTTGGTTGTACTCGGGGGGGTGGTTGTACTCGTGGAGGTGGTTATACTTGGGGATGTGGTTGTACTTGGGGATGTGGTTGTACTTGAGGGGGTGGTTGTACTGAAGGAGATGGCTGTACTTGGGGAGGTGGTTGTACTCAGGGAGGTGGTTGTACTCAGGGGAGTGGTTGTACTCGGGGAGGTGGCTCAACACCTGGAATAATCCCTGCAGTAAAGCGGGGTCACTGCCCAGAGGGGACGGTCACTGCTTGGGGAGGATGGGCACTGCTTGGAGGGGACAGTCACTGCTCAGAGGGGACGGTCACTGCTCGGAGGGGACGGTCACTGCTTGGAGGGGACAGTCACTGCTCAGAGGGGACGGTCACTGCTCGGAGGGGACAGTCACTGCTCGGAGGGGACGGTCACTGCTTGGAGGGGACGGTCACTGCTCGGAGGGGATGGTCACTGCTCGGAGGGGATGGTCACTGCTTGGAGGGGACAGTCACTGCTTAGAGGGGACGGTCACTGCTCGGAGGGGACAGTCACTGCTCGGAGGGGACGGTCACTGCTCAGAAGGGATGGTCACTGCTTGGAGGGGACGGTCACTGCTCGGAGGGGACAGTCACTGCTCGGAGGGGACGGTCACTGCTTGGAGGGGACGGTCACTGCTCGGAGGGGACAGTCACTGCTCGGAGGGGACGGTCACTGCTTGGAGGGGACGGTCACTGCTCGGAGGGGATGGTCACTGCTCAGAAGGGACGGTCACTGCTCGGAGGGGACGGTCACTGCTCAGAAGGGATGGTCACTGCTTGGAGGGGACGGTCACTGCTCAGAGGGGATGGTCACTGCTCGGAAGGGACGGTCACTGCTTGGAGGGGACGGTCACTGCTCGGAGGGGATGGTCACTGCGGGTGCCCGATTCCCCCGGCCCTGCGGCTCCCGGCTCACACGGGTGCTCAGCCCTGGGCTGACGAGCTGAGCGCTGGCCTGGCAGCAGTGGAGGGGCAGGGAGTGACACCGTCCTCCCTCCTTGTCCCCAGCAATGTGAACCTGCCACTAATTGGCTCTCATTAGCAGGTGACTGTGCTCTTTCATTTAGTTGTGCAGAGATGATCTGAGACCAGAAGTTTCCCATCAGACTGAGCAGCAAGCGAGATGAGCTGTGCTGTGGGAACTGGAAGGAATAAAATGGTTCTGTGCCAGAGCAGTTGTCCCCAGAGCATCAGCTTGGCTCTTCCTGGTCACCCGGCGGGGGGACGCGGGGGACAGGGCTGTGTCCTCTCTGCGTGTGGCTGCAGGGAGCCCCAGTGGTCAAGCAGAAAGCTCTTGGTGTCAGAAACTGCCTCCTGGATTTTGGATAGAACCTGCATCTTTTGGTCATTATCTCAGTCTGGCCCAGGAAATACTCTCTGCAGAGTGTCTCTGAAGATTTCTCCCATTTCTGGATTTAAGGTCGCTCCCAAACCAGCTAATTGACAACCAAGGGAATTCTCCTTGACCCCAAATACAGGCGGGGAGGCACTCAGCTGGAAAAGGGCTTTGCAGAAGAGGCCCTGGGGTCCTGATTCATAGAATCACAGAATCACAGAATGTCAGGGGTCGGAAGGGACCTCGAGAGCTCATCCAGTCCAACCCCCCCGCCGGAGCAGGAACACCCAGATGAGGTTACACAGAAGGTGTCCAGGCGGGTTGGAATGTCTGCAGAGAAGGAGACTCCACAACCTCCCTGGGCAGCCTGGGCCAGGCTCTGGCACCCTCACTGGGAAGAAGTTTCTTCTCATATTTAAGTGAACCTCCTGTGTTCCAGTTTGTACCCATTGCCCCTTGTCCTATCACTGGTTGTCACCCAGAAGAGCCTGGCTCCATCCTCCTGACACTCACCCTTTATGTGTTTATAACCATGAATGAGGTCGCCCCTCAGTCTCCTCTTCTCCAGCTCAGAGCCCCAGCTCCTCAGCCTTTCCTCACCCGGGAGATGCTCCACTCCCTCCAGCATCTTCGTGGCTGCGCTGGACTCTCTCCAGCAGTTCCCTGTCCTGCTGGAACTGAGGGGCCCAGAACTGGACACAATATTCCAGATGAAGTCTCACCAGGGCAGAGCAGAGGGGCAGGAGAACCTCCCTGACCTACTGACCACCCCCCTTCTAATCC
Source organism: Caloenas nicobarica (assembly GCF_036013445.1). Classification (NCBI taxonomy): domain Eukaryota; kingdom Metazoa; phylum Chordata; class Aves; order Columbiformes; family Columbidae; genus Caloenas; species Caloenas nicobarica. The sequence goes on from NC_088245.1 coordinate 525,855, forward strand.
CTCCCAGGTCCCATTGGCCTTCCTGGCCACAAGGGCCCAGTTGACGAGCCAGCAACGTGCCCTTGCTGCAGAGAAGCTGTGTGGTGTCCTGGGCTGCGTCCACAGAGCAGCTCCAGCAGGTTGAGGCTGATCCTGCTGCTCTGCCCAGCACTGGTGGGGCCACCCCTGGAGAGCTGGGACCAGTGCTGGGCTCCCAGTACCAGAGAGAGATGGACAATGAGAGTCCGGCGAAGGGCCATGGGGATGAAGGGACTGGAGCATCTCTCCTGTGGGCACAGGCTGAGGGAGCTGGGACTGCTCAGCCTGGAGGAGACTCAGAGGGATCTCGTCAACGTGTACCAGTCCCTGCAGGGAGGTGCCGAGAGAGGACAGAGCCAGGCTCTGCTCAGCGGTGCCAGGGACCGGACCAGGGCCATGGGCGCCAGCTGGAACAGGGAGGTTCCCTCTGAGTGTCAGGGAATGACTGAGCACGGGTTGCCCAGGGAGGTTGTGGAGTCTCCATCCTTGGAGATGTTCGCAAGGCTTCTGGACGTGGTCCTGGGTGTAGGAGTGACCAGAGGTCCCTGCCAGCCTCAGCCATTCGTGGTGACTCTGTGAATCCGGGGAAGTTTGAGAAGCCACAAAGCTGCTATTTTCTTGCTGGAGCTGAAATTGTTTCCGTCAAACCCAGTCTATTTCTGTATCTGTCAGCCACACTTGTAGTAACAATTTGGAACTCCAGAACAGCAAACGCGTTTCTTCCAGAGGACACGTAGTAAGTGCCACACTCGAGAAGCAGTCTTGGGTTGTCAAATTCTAGCAGTAGCAGGTTCTAAGGACCTGGTGGGGTTTATCATATTGCTTGTGTGGTGGCAACATCTCTCTGACCCGAACACCAAAGAGCAGCTCACAGAGGAGGTCCCTGCAGCCCTCGCTGCTGGACAGACGGACGGGCTCGCAGGACACACTGTTGGGTGCAGGCGCCCCCAGGAAGGTTCCTACAGAGGAACCGTCTGCGGGTGCAGAGCTGGACGGGTGAGACGCGTGAATGTTCTCAGAGCAGCTTACAGCAGTTCACAAACCATTTCTGCATGGCTGGAGTGAAAGGCAACTGCAGCGCCAGAGACACCTCATTACAAAAACCCCAAACAACAGGCTTTTGGGAGTGGCGCCTTGTGAACCAGCACAGTGCAGCAGTCACACAGTTGCTGGGAAAGGCGAGCAGGTGAACTGCAAAGCTGCCAAATACATTTCATTCCTGAAGGCTTCAGTTTATAGCACATTTTAAAGCAGGAGGAAGCAAAAGCCTCTCTATCCTAAAGCAACAAAAAATCTGATATTCAGCTCTCAAGGAGGAAAAAAAATTGAGATCTGTAATTGATACTTTCATGATAATGTATAAGACCCTGTAGCACGTTCACTGCCTCCCAGAGATGCAGAATGTGGTGAGACAGACCCAGTTATTCCCCCAGCCCTGGCACAGGTTCCTTGTCTGGACCAGCCCATCTGGTGCAGCCCGCGCGGCCGCAGCCCCCGTCACCCATCGGCCGCGCTCTCCGAGCCCCGCGTGCCTTGGCCTGGCGCCGCGGTGCTCCGCCGGGACACGGGCATGGGCAGGAATTCCCCAAACGGAGGAGGAGGAGGAGGGCTGTGTAAACCTAAAACGAGAATCCTTCAGCCACAACTCACCTGACAGAAAGTGATGCTTTTCTGATCAGCCCCTTGAGAGCACATGAAACCAAACAGCCGTCCTGGGTACCTGGGACTGCTTGATGTGTCTGAAGTGATTGTGGGAACCGTTGGGATCTGTTGAGTCACTTGGGGTGATTTGAACCTACCACCTGTGGAGGGAAGTCAGTTCCCTCAGGAATCACTGTGGCCGTTGATGTCCATGACAAGTGTCTGCTGTCCTGAGGAAGCTCCTCCAACAGGGACCCAACACCGTTTCTGCTGGAGGCGCCTCTCAGGTGTCAGGTCTCTGTCACTGTGTCCAGGCACTAACGAGTATGCATATTTCTGAGGGCTACAATGTCTGTAAGAAGCACGAGACGTGGAGTCATACGTCAAGTCCAGTGTTGGGGCTCCCAACATGAGAAGGACGTGGACTGGTTGGAACAAGTCCAGAGGAGCCACAGAGATGACGCGAGGCTGGAACAGCTCTGCTGTGGGACAGGCTGGGAGAGCTGGGTGTTCAGCTGGAGGAGACAAGCTCCGGGGAGGCCCTAGAGCAGCCTCTGGTACCTAAAGGGACCTACAAGAAAGCTCGAGAGGGACTTTTTACAAGGGCAGGGAGTGACAGGACAAGGGACGATGCCTTTTAATGGAAAGAGGGGAGATTTAGATTAGTTATTAGGAAGAAATTCTTTACCGTGAGGGTGGCGCGGCCCTGGCCCAGGCTGCCCGTGAGGCTGTGGGCGCCCCGTCCCTGCAGCGCCCAGGGCCGGGCTGGACGGGGCTCTGAGCAGCCTGGGCTGCTGGAAGGTGTCCCTGCCCATGGCGCGGGGTGGAACGAGATGAGCTTCAAGGTCCCTTCCAACCCAAACTAGTCTGTGATTCGTTCTGTGGTTCCATCTAAAATAGTTATTTTCAACAGGCAGAGGAAGTGCGAGGCCTCAGCAATTCCAGACAACAGCATGCTGGCACGTGCCGTCAGGTTTCCACTCTGACGTGTAAGCTTACAGCAGCGGTGCTCGAGTGCCCGTTTGTCTGCCAGAGACCCAAGCTGTGAGCAGCCCCTCCAGGACTGGCCAGGAGGACACCGGATGGACGAAACCATGTGGAGGACGCCGCATGGAGGACACCGTATGGAGGACACTGTGTGGAGGACACTGTATGGAGGACACCGTATGGAGGACACCGTATGGGGGACACTGTGTGGAAGACACCATATGGAGAATCCCATATGGAGAACATCCTACGGAGAACACTTGTCTGGAGGACACAGTATGGAGGAACACCGTATGGAGGACACCACATGGAGTTCACTGTATGGCAGAACACCATATGGTGGAACACCGTATGGAGAACACCATGTGGAGGACACCGTATGGAGGACACCGTGTAGAGGACACTGTCTGGAGGACAGTGTATGGAGGACACCATATTCAGGACAGCATGTGGAGAACAGTGTCTGGAGGACACCGTATGGAGGACACCGTATGGAGGACAGCGTGTGGAGGCTGCTCGGGCTCCTCCTGGCTCTGGGCAAAGCTCTGCAGACAATCCTCCGTCAGCTCGCCGGCCTCCAGAGCAGTTGCTGGCTGCAGAGGCAGCGCGTGACGTGGGGACGAGTCCTCCCTCTGCTCTCCAGGCTCCCGGGACCAGCCGCGTCCCTCTCGCCTGCGGCACAGCCTGAACGACACCTCCTGCTGGGATGATGGACCCACCGTCGTTCTCCAGTCGCTGCGCTGGAGTCTGACGCACGGTTCAGATGGACAAGTTCCAGATAAACGGTCACCGTGAAGGGAAAGCCCCGTGGTCCCCGAGGGCACGATCTCTGTGCACAAAGGGCTGCTCCTCCTTCGCGGTGGCTGTTTGATTTGAGCTGTCCCCACTCGGCACCGCCGGGTGAGGGGTGTCCTCTGGCTCCCGGGCATCCCGGACACAGCGCCCGTCCCGCGCGTCTCGGAGAGAAGAAGAATGTGGCATCGCGTGCGGCGAAATCTTGATCACACACTGGAGACACGGAGAAGCTCCTTAGCTGCTTAATAAACACTGCTGCGGTGGTGTTTGTTTTATTTATAATATACACGGCGTCCTGGCTGCTGTTCAGAAATAAGTTATGGATCCAGCAGCGATTAGCTACAGCTTAACCAGGCGATACAGAGGATGGAACCTGCTCCGAGGGCCTCAAGGTGCCTTATGGTGCAAGGTGATAAAGGAGGTGAAGAAACACGTTGTCAGTTCACGTGGAGACGTGCCAAGAGATGCTCCGCTCCTGACTGACAGAAAACAGAAACCCCATTCCGGGCAGTTTTTCTCACCTTTTCCAGTTGGGAATATAGGTAGAAATGTTCCTAGAGAAGAGCCTGAACCTAGAGCAGCTGCACCATTCACATGGGTTTCTATCAAGTGGGCATTAACATGAAATATGATTAAACTAATTAACATCATTTAATTGAAATTGAGCCTTCCAAAAGAGCCCAAACAAAACTGGTGGTATTCTTTGGAATTATTACAAAACTCATTATAAATGTGCCTCTGATATAATAGAGGTAGGCTTCTGAGACATTTTGACTTAATAACTCCTTAACGATTAAAAAACGAGTGTGCTCCAAAATCAATATGGCAGATAGGAGCCGGATCGCGAGGCACATGATTGATGCTTCCCCGTGCAGCTGCTCCAGAGCAGCCACCGAGACCGGGGGCGGCTGTTCAGATCTTCATGTCACTTGTGCAAGGGCCGGCTCTTGGTCCAGCAGCAGCGTTTTCAAAAATGACGTGAAAGACGATGGAATGTTGTTGCTGAGGAGGTGCATGGGAGATGGTGCAGAAAGCTGCTGCAATCCTGCTGGAGGGTGCCGGGCACAGGGTCTGCGGTGGAGCCGGGTGTTCTGCGGTAGAGCCGGGGGTTCCTCAGTGGAGCCGGGGGTTCTGCGGTGGAGCTGGGGGTTCTGTGGTGGAGCCAGGACTTCCATGGTGGAGTTGTGGGTTCCTCAGTGGAGCCGGGGGTTCTGCAGTGGCTGAGGCAGTGGCATGTTGGCCACACGGCTGAGAACAGCAGTGGTGGCACAGCAAGGGGAAGGGGGGCTTTGCAGTCGGTAGTTTGGAGAAGCAACATGGCAGGAGGGGGATCCTGCTCTCCACATGCAGGTCTGCGTGGGCCCCGCTGCAGCCGGCGGTGCTGGAGGTCTCACAGCCCTGCACGGCAGCGATCCCACCGTGCACCGGCCGCCCTGCTCGTGTGCCACCACCGGCGCCGGCCCGCGGGCTGCGCGTCCCCAGGCCAGCGGAGCACGCAGAGGCCACGGGGCTGCGGCGCCGGCCACCGCGCTGAGCAGATGTTGCTGCGAGCTGCCTGCAATACCTACACGTCCTGCATGCTGCTCGTGACTGTTCCTAAAAGCATAGAGGGGAGAGATCTGAGATCTGAGCTGGTCTTTAATATCTCTGCATTGACTAAAAATGATACCGGAGTGACATTTAGAAGCATTATAAGGAAAGGGTAGCTATTTATTTCTTATTAAGTGTTTTTTCCCTTGAGGGACTGTGAATGAGCGCAGTATGGCAGCGGCAGGCTGGGGCTGAGGCTGGCAGGGTCCCCGCACATCCCCGGGGTGACAGTGCCTTCTACTGAAGCCTGTGCCTGTGGATGGCAGTTTGTGAAGAGGGTTCGGGCCGAGGCTGATGCCAAGACGGGCAGCCGTGCCTCTTGTGCCGGTTGTTTCGACGTTGGGTCGCGTTCCCGGCGTCCTGCTGGTTTCCACGCGCTGGGTGTCTGCTCCGTGGCGGTGCCGGAGCTCCTGGGGACGCTCAGAATGTCCCAGGCAGAGGGACATGGTCCTGTCCCCCGGCCCTGCTCTGGGTCACAGCCATTGCTGGGGGGGCGCACGGGGCGGCTTTTCCTGCCGCATCGGCCGCTCCATCCACCCGCAGCGTCCCCAGCAGCTCCAGCAGCAGGTGGGTCTGCGGGGGACACCCCGCTGCACTGCCGCCCCCTGCCCCCCATGGCTGTGGAAACATGGCCCCACGGACCTGGGGGTGGCGGGGGGGGAGGATGCGCACACCCAAGGAGGCTGCGAGTGCACATCGGGGGGGCCGCAGGCTCGGAGCGGGGCTGCGAGCAGGGCGCTGCAGGGGCCGCAGGCGGGACCAGCCCCGAGAGCCCTGTGCGGGGCTGCGTACGGGGGGGCTGCGGGGGGGGCTGCGGTGCGCGGCGGCGGCGGGTCGGGGGCAGAGGGGCCCCCGGCACTGCCTCCGTGCAGAGGACACTGCTGCCACCCCCCAGACGGGCACCGCTCCCCGCCCCGGGAGCAGCCCGCACATCCCCCCGCCCCCGAACTGCTGCTCCCCCGCCGCTGCCCCCCAAACCCGTCCCCGCACACTGCCGCGCCGGGCATGGCCCTCCCCCGGACTGTCCCTCCCGCACACGGCCCCCGGCCTGCCCCCGTGCACTGCTCCTCGGGGCAAACCCCCCCAAGCTGCCCGCCCGCCGGCACTGCCCCTGCAACCTGCCCCCGGTCCTGCCCCTGGTCCTGCCCCTGCAACCTGCCCCCGGCACTGCCCCTGCAACCTGCCCCTGCAACCTGCCCCCGGCACTGCCCCCGGTCCTGCCCCTGGTCCTGCCCCCGCTCCTGCCCCTGCAACCTGCCCCTGGTCCTGCCCCCGCTCCTGCCCCTGGTCCTGCCCCTGCAACCTGCCCCCGGCACTGCCCCCGGTCCTGCCCCTGCAACTTGCCCCCGGCCCTGCCCCTGCAACCTGCCCCTGCAACCTGCCCCCGGCCCTGCCCCTGCAACCTGCCCCTGCAACCTGCCCCCGGCACTGCCCCTGGTCCTGCCCCTGCAACCTGCCTCCGGCACTGCCCCTGCAACCTGCCCCTGCAACCTGCCCCCGGTCCTGCCCCTGGTCCTGCCCCTGCAACCTGCCCCCGGCACTGCCCCTGCAACCTGCTCCTGCAACCTGCCCCCGGCACTGCCCTTGCAACCTGCCCCTGCAACCTGCCCCCGGCACTGCCCCCGGTCCTGCCCCTGCAACCTGCCCCTGGTCCTGCCCCCGCTCCTGCCCCTGCAACCTGCCCCTGGTCCTGCCCCCGGTCCTGCCCCCGGCACTGCCCCTGCAACCTGCCCCTGCAACCTGCCCCTGGTCCTGCCCCCGCTCCTTCCCCTGCAACCTGCCCCTGGTCCTGCCCCCGCTCCTGCCCCTGCAACCTGCCCCTGGTCCTGCCCCCGGTCCTGCCCCTGCAACCTGCCCCTGGTCCTGCCCCCGGCACTGCCCCTGGTCCTGCCTCTGCAACCTGCCCCTGCAACCTGCCCCCGGTACTGCCCCCGGTCCTGCCCCTGCAGCCTGCCCCCGGTACTGCCCCCGCTCCTGCCCCCGGTCCTGCCCCTGCAGCCTGCCCCCGGTTCTGCCTCTGCAACCTGCCCCTGCAACCTGCCCCCGGCACTGCCCCCGGTCCTGCCTCTGCAACCTGCCCCTGCAACCTGCCCCCGGTACTGCCCCCGGTCCTGCCCCTGCAGCCTGCCCCCGGTACTGCCCCCGCTCCTGCCCCTGCAACCTGCCCCTGCAACCTGCCCCCGCTCCTGCCCCCGGTCCTGCCCCTGCAGCCTGCCCCCGGTCCTGCCCCCGCTCCTGCCCCCAGCCTGCCTCCGGCACAGCGCCCAGAGCCCCCGCTCTCTGGCACTGCCCCCAATCCCCGCTCTCTGGCACTGCCCCCCGCTCCCTGGCACCGCTCCCCCCGGCCCCCCGGCCCTGCCCCCAGCCGCCGCTCCCCGGCCCGGGGCAGCGCGGCGGCGGCGGCCGCCAGAGGGCGGTTCGGTGCGCGGCTCCGGCCCCGCGGCGGCGGCCGGTCGGGGCGGCGGGGGCGGCGGCCGGGGGCGGGAGGCGGCCGGGCCGGCGCCGTCCCCGCCCGCAGGGGGAGGAGCCGCCGGCGGCGGCAGCTGCCCCGGGCCATGGTGCGCCGGAGGGAGCGGAGCGCCGCGCGGGGCGGGCGGCGCCGCGCCATGGAGCCGGCGGCGGGCGGCGGCCCCGCAGCCGCAGCCGGTGCCCGCGCCCGGGCGGCGCCGCGGCGGCCGGGGCTGCGCTGAGCCCCGCGCCGGCCCCGCCATGGCGCAGCCCGCGGGCCGCGGCGGGCCGAGCCGCGAGCTGCCGGGCATCAGCACCGTAACCTACGTCTTCGTTTACAGCCCCGGCGGCCCGGCGGGGCCCCCCGGGCCCGGCTCCGAGCCCGCGCCGCACGCCGCGCCCGCCCCGCTGCGCGGGCCCAAGCGGAAGCTGTACAGCGCCGTGCCCGGCCGCAAGTTCATCGTGGTGAAGAGCTACGCGCCGCAGGGCGAGGGCGAGATCCAGCTCAACCGGGGCGAAGCCGTCAAGGGTGAGTGGGGCCGGCGGGCGGCGGCGGGGGCGGGCGGGGGGCCGGGGGTGCGCCCGGCGGCTGCGGGCTCTGCTCGCAGTGTCCCGTGTGCTGCTCCAGCGCGGCGGTCCCGCTCCGGCCGCGGGCTGCGGGCTGGCAGCGCTGGTTGCCGCGGCCGTGGGGTCCCGAGTCTGGCTGCAGGGCCCCAGCCGAGCCCTGGGGTCCCCCGGGTGTCAGCTCCAGCCCTGGGGTCCCCAGGCGTCAGCTCCAGCCCTGGGGTTACCCGGACATCAGCTCCAGCCCTGGGGTCCCCCAGGCGTCAGCTCCAGCTCTGGGGTCCCCGGTCAGCTCCAGTCCTGGGGTCCCCCGGGTGTCAGCTCCAGCCCTGGGGTCCCCAGGCGTCAGCTCCAGCCCTGGGGTTACCCGGACATCAGCTCCAGCCCTGGGGTCCCCTGGGCGTCAGCTCCAGCCCTGGGGTCCCCTGGGCGTCAGCTCCAGTCCTGGGGTCCCCGGGCGTCAGCTCCAGTCCTGGGGTTACCGGGACATCAGCTCCAGCCCTGGGGTCCCCCGGGCGTCAGCTCCAGCCCTGGGGTTACCGGGACATCAGCTCCAGCCCTGGGGTTACCCGGACGTCAGCTCCAGCTCTGGGGTCCCCGGTCAGCTCCAGCCCTGGGGTTACCGGGACATCAGCTCCAGCCCTGGGGTCCCCCGGGCGTCAGCTCCAGCCCTGGGGTTACCTGGATGTCAGCTCCAGCCCTGGGTCCCCAGTCAGACCCTGGGCGCACAGGGCCATGGCCCCTGGCCAGGCCTGGGTGCAGGTCCCTCAGTCAGGCCCTGGGGCTGCAGGGCCATGGGGTGTGGGTCAGGCCGTGGGTGGCCCAGTCAGTCCCCGGTGTGGCAGCGTGGCTCCTCAGTGTGGCCCTGGGGCTCTGGTCCTGCAGTCGGGCCCTGGCTCATTGGTCGCACCCTGTGGGGCAGGGCGGTGGGCGCCATGCTCTGCTGGGACCCCCAGGAGGAGCGGGTGCCTCTCTGAACCCTCTTCCCCCAGCCCGGGGTTGACGTTGTACCCTGTGAGCTGCTGCTGCCTCACGCCGTGCCATGGGCCACCTGCAAGGCTCCCAGTGCCCACCCCTCTCTTGCTGGGCGCTGGTGGCACGGGCTGAGAGCGGCCAGGGGAGGTGGGCATGGAAGCTCTTCCTAACCAGAACTCGGAGCCACGGCGATGCAGAGCTCCTGGGGAGGTGGGAGGCTTAGAGGGATGATGGTGTTGCCCATTCTGTTGGGCAGACTTCTTGGAAGACATGTAAACCCTGCGGTAGGTTGTAAGTCAGCTTCCAGCAGACAGGAATGAGAAAAGGCTTCCTCTGCAAGTGGGCTAATTCCATAGGTTTTCATAGAAAGTTTAAGGATCTTCTTTTCATCTTCCTGCCTCTACTTTTCTTGCTGATGCCTCTTGCAATGCAGGCGGGAGCAGTCGCTAGTCTGACTAGTTGCATTAGCTGTAATGTGGATCTGAGCTCCAGAGTGGGAGCTGGGGCTTGCTGTTCCATGCTGTGAATTGCTGCCTCAAAAGCACATCAGAGCCCTGTGCTGTGGATGCTGGAAACCCCCCCTTGGAGGTGGCAGTCCAAGCAGACCCACTGTTGCTCTCGCTGACGCATTTTTGTAGCTGCGAAGTGCCTGTGTCTTGGCTGCTGTGCCAGCTGGTTGGGCTCCCTGCAGTAGGTCCTTGGAGCTAACGGGTGTTTGTGTGGAGCTGCGTGCTCCTTTGTCATGGGGTGAAGGTGTTTCTGTCCAGGAGGCTGGAAGGTACCAACAGACGGACAAGGCTTTGGGGTCAGAACTGCTTTTCCGATCTCTTGTCTTCACCCACTTACCTTGTGTTTTCTATCACACCCTCTGTGTCTCTTCATGCATTTGTATTAAGTAGGTGGTCCTGATGCCATTCCTCAGTAATTGCAACAGAATCATTAAATCCTGTATTCACCAGTAATTGTTTGCATATCTTCATGTGATCTCCAGAGAGAAAGTGAGTTGTGGGGAGGACGAGCGGACCAGGACAGGCGGTGGCTCCTCGGCGCTGGGTTTCTTCATGTGTGGCTGAGAGGGCGTCAGAAGAGTTAACAGAGAATCACTTCAGTGGCTCGCTTATGAAATATCTCTGGGCAGCGTAGATGGGCAGCGCTCAGTTATTTACTGCTTTTGAGGTGCTGGTTAATTTTTGCAAGGACAGGAATATTGACAGTTATTGGATGGGGCGCCCTGGCATTGCAGACAGGTGGAGTGATGGGGATAAACGGAACCCAGTGCCTGAGCGGAACCGCTGCGGCTGGTGCTTTGTCATGTTTGGTGACTTGTGACTCCTTTGGAACCAGGGGGAACTTCAGTTGGTGGGAAGAACCTTTTTGCAGCCAGCTGGCAGGAAACAGGAGCTGGTGTGGGTGAAGATCCCTGGCTGAGGTGGGGCTGGGCTGAGGGGGTGGCAGGTCTGCAAAGGGGCAGCAGCAGGAGAGGCCGTGGGGGTTTGTGGTTTGGGAGCTGCCGTGCCAGGGGCAGCTGCTTCAGCAGCCTGGGGGACTTAGATCAGGGTCCGGAAAAGGACGTGCCAGCTGGGGGGTCACCGAGCTCCCGGGAATCCAGCGGTTGGGGGGCGGAGGGTCCCGAGGAGAAGGTGGCGCTGGAGGAAGTGTTGAAGTGTGGTGGGTATGAGCAGAAGAGCTGTTCGGGAAAGGGTAGGAGCTGGTTTGCGGAGCGTTGTCAGAGAATTGCTGGTTGCCTGATGAGATGAGCAGCGTTTGGGAGACGTGCGGGGCGAGAGCCGGGAGCTCTCGGAGGGCGATGCTGAGGGAGGAGCCCGTCCCACGGTGCAGGTCTGGGCCGGGAGCGGCGCTGCGGGACGGATCTCCGCAGGGACCACAGCGCTGGGGACAGGAGATGGCTGGCGTGGAAGCTGCGATAGGGCTGGCGTCTCACGTTAAGATGTGTAGGTGAGGGGACCTGACAGCCATCCCCATGGTGTGGGGAACGCCAGTGATTTCAGGTTGCTGTAGGAGAAGAGAATGGCGCAGCGTGCGAGGGTTCGCGTAGGGCCCTCTCTGGAGCGTGGCTGTTCGGAAGCAAACGCTGCTTGTTGGTGTGCTGGCGAGAGGAAGCCGAGGGTCCTTCAGCGTGCGCCCAGGTGACGTTGGGAGGTGGCTGCTGGTCTTCAGCCAGGGGCGTGTGTATTGGGTTGGGTGGAACGAGCGATGCGCTGGAGCTCGCGTGTGTGACGAGTCTCCTCGGGGTTCTCGGGGAGCTGGTTTGGTTTCAAGAGCACGGCGAAAGGTAACGGTGTCTGTCTGGACTGTGTGCTATAACTGTCCTGGTAGCTGTTGGATGACAACAAGCAATAATCAATACCATTATTTCCTTTGCAAGATAGCTAAAGAATTCAAGCAGAGGAGAGTCTGTCCTTGATCTGCTTCTCACTGATAATGAGAAATGAAATGAGATGTGAGCGCCCCAAGCAAAGGCAGAACCAGTAGTCACCAGCACTGAAATCGCAAGGTCACAGGGAGAAATGGTTTGGAGACAAGGCACAGCGAGGACTGAATCTTAGCCTGGAAACTGGGGAGAAATTAGAAACACTATGAACATACTGGTTTTGGAGTCTCAGTTCCTTGCGCTTTGTGATTAGGAGGAGTTATTCTCGAGCAACTGTTACCATGTGCATCCAACGGTAGGTTTTCCTCTCTCGCGTGGTTCCTTATTGACATTCCGTACTGCAGCATCTGAGCTAACCCTCTGTGAAATAAATGGCAAACTGGATTTCTGTTGGCTGTGGTTATGGTTTTGTTGAGTTATTATTGTATTAACAGCAGTTCTTGGTTGTGCTGGAGGTTGTTTAGATAGAGGGGATTATTTTATGTGTGAATGAAGTTGTTATTGCACAGAGAAGAAGGGTTTTGTTAGTGGAAGGTTTTGCAGTTTCTGCTTGCTCAGCCAGCTGGTTTCCTCTGAACTTTATCCATCCGAACAATGAAGAGAGGCTGCTCACGCACAGTGCGCTGGGCTGCGGGGTCCCCGCTGCTTCTGGTGGTTAGATACAGGTGGATAAAGACGGAGCCACTGATAATTTGGATTTAAAGCCAAAGCTTTAAACTTCCCCCTCACGCTGCCCGTGCCTGTGGTGACCTAGAGCCGAGGGGTGACAAACAGCTGGAACAGTGATGGAGCCTCATGACCAGCAAGTTGAAACCTTGACCATGCACGGCTGATCATGTTCCACTTCTCAAACCACCGACGCTTTTCTGCCTGCTATTCTGGCTGCTCTAGAACCTTCCAGACGTCAGCCTTCATCTCTTCTAACTTCTGAAATAAGTATTCTTGGCTGGTTTAATGATTTTTTTGGTGTGCCTTTAGACAAAACAGACTGTGGTGATCTGGCTGTGAGACACCAGAGGCACTGTGAGCAGGTCCTCATTTGGAAAAAGGAGACTGATTTCTCCTTTGCTGACAAAAGCAATGACTTGGTCACGAGTACTGCCTGCCAGCCTTGTTTTAGCGATCCTCTGAGCAGGGATCCCAGGGCTCTGGCGAGGGATGTGTGCGCGAGGGCAGCGTCCCACCCGATGCTGCAGAGCATCTCCCGGAGCTCGTTGTCCCCACGGTCCCTCCAGCCTGAGCCACCCTGTCCCGTGGGCACTGGCTCCAGAGCTGCACTCCCTCAGTTCTCTCAGAGCCCTCGGGTGCCGAGTGTTCTTGCTCTCCGCCTGAGGAACTCTAACTCTCCTGGGGACTGAAATGGAGTGACTTGAGTGACACCTTGTGCTTGGTTCCCAAACCAGGTGTCCTCTTGGGGGGTGAGGTGGTTGGTGCTGTGGGAGCCTGCGGGCAACGCTTCTCCGCTGTTTGTCTGGTGGTCAGCGTCTGGAAGCTACAAGATTTTTCAGGAATAATGAGAGTTTCTTGAGACACGGATAAATTATTTCCCCTTGTTGTTGGAAGCTTTGAAAAATGAGTCATGGAAGAGGAAGAAGAGAAGAATTCCTCATGAAGGACAGAACAAAATGAACTGAATAAAACTAAAATATCTCAGGGACGTGAAAAAATGTGTTTGGAAGAAGCGGTTTTGTTGCTTGTGATATGTGCAACTGCTTGACCAAGCCTGTGGTGACCAGGTGTCAGGGTACGGTCCTGGTCCCTCTCAGGTCTGTGGGATGGACAGGTAATGGTTTTCCACCACAGACTTGTATAATACAATTGCAAGGTCCTGTCGGTGTGTGGTAATGAGTCTCTGATGAGCTAACGCTGCGGGCTCCTGGAAGGGTACAGCAGTGTTCCGACTGCAGAACTGGCCCTTGGGAGAGCCCAAGGGTCCTTGGTGGCTCCTGCCCCACGTGGAAGATCCCCGGTCTCTCCTTTTAGCCTGTTCTCCTGGGGCAGTTGGACATTAGCAATTGCTGTTCCTCTCCTCTCTTCTCCTCGTCCACTTCATTGTTTTCAACCAAATTTGTCCCATGTGTGGAGGTTGCAAAGCCAAGTTGCTTGAGACATGGCAACTGAGAGTGGGGAGTTGGTGGCTCATCGAGCCCTGTGGTTCTGGCCACCAAGCCCAGGCAAGCTCCAGGACAGCTGTGACGCGTTCTGCCACATTCTGGCCAAACAGGAACGAGAGGGTGGCTGGGAATGGCGTGGTGGGAAGAGGCTCTGGGTCTGTGTGGGGAGCAGGTGGTGATGGGCTGGGGAGGGGGAGCTGCTGGGGGTGTGCGGGGAACCACGGACATGGGGGTGATGGAGTTGGGGGACACGGGCTTCCTGGTGGTGGGGTTGGCGGTGGGCTGCAGGCTCAGTGGACTTTGTCGTTTCTCTGTCTGTTCCTGTGTTCTGTATAAATATCTGACCTCTTTCAAATCCCTGCTGCGCTCTTTACGCCAGTTGTGTCATAAGGCAGCTAACTATGTCATAAGGCAGCTAATTATGCCTGATGTAGAAAAGTATCTCATCTTACTGGTTTATAAATAAGTTACTCTCCAGTTTTTTCTTGTTTTCTCCACTCCAGTGTTTTCTTGTTCAGATGCTCTGTGGAAGTTTTGGTTTTGTGAAATCCCCCTCACCGTTTTATATCCCTGTTTGCTATCTGCTTAAATACACATTGCTTTGCCATTAATGTGCCCCATTCTTTGAATCTTTTCCTGCAATTAATTTTTTTATACTTCTGACCAACCCGTCTGCTCCTCTCTAACCCAGTTTGGTTTCTATTCCAAATAAATAGGTCTTTGTGATTGCAGTCTTGGGTGGTGTCCAGGTGGATCTTGCATCACTTTGGATAAGCTGTTTGAGATAAAGAGAATATAGAATTTATATACCCTGTTTTACTTGTTTAAAGCAAATAAAATTTACAAAGTTTAGGAATATGAAATACATATTTAGCTTAAGCTGTGGACCATACCTCCCTTTCCTCTCCTTTTGAGTGTTTGTTCCCCTGTTAAATGTTGGTAAACAGCCTGTGTAAGTCACAGATAAAGGTGACTGCACTTTATTTGGTGTTTCTTCAGGGGCGTCACCACCTGGATGGCAGTTTTTGCGGTTCCACGACGCTGCTGTGTGTTTATTGAGGAGGGGCTGATGTGCTGGGTGACGCTGGGAGGTCGCGGCCACCGTGAGCCGGGCAGCAGCTCCAGGGCTGGTTTGGGTTTCTCCAGGATTGTGCAGGGAACGGCTCTGGGTGCTGAACCCCGCCACCTGCAATGGCACCGCTGGCCCTGCGGTGCTTGAACAGCCCTGGGCCGCAGGGAGGAACGTGCTTTTTGGAGGGCAGGGCTGTTCAGCGGGCAGTCTGCTCCGTTCAGAGCTGGCCGCAGGTTTGTGGTGGTTTTCACTTACGCGCTCTGCAGCAGCACAACCTGCAAAGAAAGAACGAGACCAGAAGCCTGGCAGGAGGGTCAGGGTCTGTGCTCGGAGGAGCCTGCCCGCCCGACGGGTGCGGGCGCTGGGATCCCACGGGATACGTGCACGCACCGGGACGCGCTGGGTGGTGGGCTCAGCATTGGCAAGGAACGGCCGCCAGGTCCTGCGGGTCTAGGGATGCACAGGGATACCGCAGGGGACGGGAAAGTAGCTCGTCAGAGCCTGACCAGCTTTCTGGAATGCTGTTTGCGGTCTAGTACCAATCCAGGATTAAGAGGGCCGGGTGGGATCTGATGAGGACAGTGCAATGGGAAGAAGTGTCAGAATCTCCTTCAGTGCAAAGAGGAGATGGAGATTCCCTGAGGACACACAGAGCAAGTGATCCCTCTCTGATTATTAGAGCTGCCACCAGTTGGCATTACAAAACTATTTTTAGTAATCTTAAACTATAGCTAGAAAAATTGGTCTGGCCTAAAATGTTCTCAGTCTGTTTAAAGTTTAATTTTTGCCACAGATCAGACTGCGCACGGTCCTGATCCGAAGGGCCCGGCTCCCTCGGGAGCGCGTCGGGGCCGGGCGGGCGGCTGCGCACGCAGATAAAGCGCATCCTGGCGTCGGGTCGGTCTGCAGAGCCGTGCTGTTTGGAGGCAGCCTGGGCCACCAGCACCGGTGCCCCTGGGCGCTGGTTTGCTCGGGCCCCAGGCCTGGATGCTGCGTGGGAGACGGTCTCTGGGCACCTGCTTAAGCTGAGTGGTTTTTATGATCGCTAGCAACAAAAGTTACCAAAACCCCTTCATCCTGTGTCTTCCGTTTCAGCTTTATTTCCATGAAGGAGTTTCCTGCAGGGTGTTTCTGTGTCTGCTTCAGGCTGGGAGGGACCCGGAGTTACCGGTGAAGCTTTTCCTTCGTGCCGGGGTCGGGAGATTCTCCTATTCCTTGTTTTATCTACTGGGAAGGTCATTTTGAAAGAGATGGGAAGAAGCCAAGATGCGGCTGGTTGCCGTAGCCTGGTATGAGAATTATACAACCTCTTGGGACCGCTGTCTGTCAGAAGTCCTGCTTTCCGCTGTGCTACATTCTTTACTTGAGGTTAGGACAGGATTTTTCCACTGAGATCTTACGTGTTGCAGGTCAACAGGGTGGCTTCTGGATTGTTGGAGCTTCTAAGGCCAAATAACCCTTCTGAAAATCAAGGTGCCATTGACAAGAAATTCTCTGCTTAAGAATTTGGAGAGAAATAATCCCGAAGCGAAGGGAGGATTTAGACGGTGTCAGGCAGAACAGCATCAGGATCTCGGCTTCTCTGCCACACGTAGGAGGGACGAAACTGGCCTGAGCTGTCCTGGTCCGCTCGCTGCAACTCGACTGTCCGTTCAGGCACACTGTGCGGTACTTTTTCTTATTTTCTTTTTTCTCCGGTGTAAATTCCTCTCTCAGGGAATACTAGTCTTCAAAACTTACGGAGCTTTCTTTGGATGCCAGCTTTTTTCAGCACCAGATTTCTGCCAAGACCCTCACACGTGTAACACCGTACTGGTGAGGTGATGAGCTGCTGGAAGAACGGCTGTGCGGTGCAGCGTTGGTATCGACGGGTATCGCGCGGGTGTCGCCGTCTGCCCCGTGGTGCCTGCTTCCTGCGCAGGACTCGGCTCTCCTGCCCGCGGGGATTCGCGCTGGAGCTTTAACGTGCTTGAAAGTCTTTGGGTCAAGACAGCGATTTTCTGTGATGTTCTGGATTTTTCGTTCTTTCTTCACCTGTGTGTTTTTAATCAACTTTCTTCTCTCCGTTTATTAGGAGAAGGGTAATAAGTGTTTCCCATGTCAACAATGTTGTCTTTGCGTACTCAGCAATGAGTAACGTTGCCCCAGTGTCTCTTTGAAATACAGCAAACTGAGATTCCTTAGCGTGTGCATCAAATACCATTTGCAAGTCCTATAGGTGCCCCGTGTGAGGCTGGATTATTGCGTATTGCCTTACAAGTGATAGCAGCTGCAGTTGGCATCTGCCGTGATACATTGCGAGTCCTTATCAGCTTGTCACTGCAGGAGAGAAAACCTTGTTGATAAGTCAGAGGAGCAGGATCCCATCAGAGCTGTCGCTCCCAGCAGAAATCCCGCCTGCCGTTCTCCGGGCCGGAGCCCGGGAGCAGCGGGGCCAGCGCTTGCTGGTCGGACTGGGCTGGACACGCTGCAGAGAACACGGGCGCTCGAGACTGACTGGCACAGGAACCGTCCTTTAGGTTTAGGCCTCTTTCCAGCAGGTTGTTCAGAATGTCTCTATCTCTATCCTGCATCTTGCTTTTGGATGGACTTTTCCTTTGAAGAGATGTTGTTTTTTCTCCTGAAGATACCCCCCTTTTTTTTTTTTTTTTTTTTTAAACCAAGCCTATGATCCAGTTTGTTCCTCATCCACTGGATGCTCTCTAGCCCTGCAGTACTTATGGATGAAAGTTCTTGGGGAAAAATGTACAGTCAAATAATCTTGATTTACCATGGAGGATTTTTCAGAAGGTGTGTTTAGGGTGTGAATTTTGCTCCAAACTCTCTCTGAAGGCCTTTCTCCATTTTGTGTGCCTTGCCTACATCTGGATTCTACAGCACAGAGAAATTTGTCTCTGAATAGCGCACTGCTAAGCAATATGTTTGAAAGCGTGAAGAATTTTAAAAGTGTCCTTGTGAGCGGCTGCCGAACCAAGGTACTTGCCAAAATAATAGCCAAGGTTCTTCCTCCTCCGGCTCCTTCCCGCAAGGCAGGGTTCTCACCATGGTGACATTCTCATCCCATCTCCCGCAGCGTCAGACGCTCCAGGGCACTGGGCGCTGGCAGTGTCACCTCTGCCGTGCATCGCATCGCATCTCGTCACATCTCGTCACTGCTGCGCTGCTCCGGCTGCTGCGGCTTTGGCCGCGGGCCTGGCGGGTGCTCTTGGTGCCACCAAACCGTCTTCTCGGGAGCACGACCCGTCCCGTTCCCGGGCCACGGCTGATTGATCAGCCAGCTTTAGTTCAGTCCTGGCTTCAGCCCGTACCGGCTCGGTTAACCCGCTCTGTTCAGTCCTGGCTTCAGCCCGTACCGGCTCAGTTAACCCGCTCTGTTCAGTCCTGGCTTCAGCCCGTACCGGCTCGGTTAACCAGTTCTATTCAGTCCTGGCTTCAGCCCGTACCGGCTCGGTTAACCCGCTCTATTCAGTCCTGGCTTCAGCCCGTACCGGCTCGGTTAACCCGCTCTGTTCAGTCCTGGCTTCAGCCCGTACCGGCTCGGTTAACCAGTTCTATTCAGTCCTGGCTTCAGCCCGTACCGGCTCGGTTAACCCGCTCTGTTCAGTCCTGGCTTCAGCCCGTACCGGCTCGGTTAACCCGCTCTATTCAGTCCTGGCTTCAGCCCGTACCGGCTCGGTTAACCCGCTCTATTCAGTCCTGGCTTCAGCCCGTACCGGCTCGGTTAACCCGCTCTGTTCAGTCGTGGCTTCAGCCCGTACCGGCTCTGAACCCCACACTGGCCCCAGCTGCCTCGGCCGGGCTGCAGCCCCTAATCCCGGACCTGCTGCACTGCACAGCTGAGCAGGCCTGCTCATTTCTGCTTTAACTCCGTTGTAACTTCTTCTTTTATTTTTAATTTTTTTAAGCCATGAAATACCTTGGAATTTTTGTTAGTTTGTGACAGAAAATTTGCCCGTTTATATTCCCAGAATTTTATTTTTTTAATCTAGATATACACACACACACGTGTCTGTGTCTCTCTAATTGTACATAACCTCACAGCCCTTTCTGACACCCCATAACAGACCTCCCGTGGTCCCGGCAGACCGCGCCCCCCGTGCGGTGCAGCCCCCGCTGTGCTGCCCCAGCCGGGCCCGCTGCGGCTTGTGCGGGTGTTTCACGCGTGGCTTCCCCGGGGTTTCTGATCGCTGTTGCACCAGCCGCTCTCGCAGGTCTGGGCTGAACCGGGCGCTCTCCCCTTCCACACACCCTCGCAGCGGCTGTCCTGGGTGGGCGGGGGGTCTCCGGGTCTCTTTGCACAGCACTTTTCCAATAAGAAGTGACTATAATATTTTTTTTCTTCCCCAAGCTGTTTTCCCAGCTCTGGGAGTTTTTCTTCTGAAGTTTCCAGTCCGTTGCACTTGAGCTGTTTCTGTGAAGGGCAGGAAGTCTGATGTTTTCCCCTCATTGACTTTCTGTAGGGTTCCTCTGGCTGATCTGGCAGCCCTGGAAAGGAGAGGTGTGGGGGGAAATGTGTTCTCCCAAATGGGGCCTTGAGCTCCTCCTGTGCTCCCGCGGGCAAAGGCCCCTCAGCCCCAGCGTGTCCCAGCACCCCGGGCTGGGGGCTGCAGGAGCTCTGTGGATCCCCAGCCCACCTGCTCACGCAGGGTCACAGAGCAGATCGCACAGGATCCCAGGGGGTTTGAATGTCTCAGAGGAGGAGACTCCACACCCGCTCTGGGCAGCCTGCTCCAGGCTCTGGCACCTCCCAGCAAACAAGTTTCTCCTCCTGTTGACATGGACCCTCCCGTGTTTCAGTGTCCCTCTGCCCCAGCACGTCCCTCGGGGCAGGGCTGGTGGCCACAAGCCAGCAGCAGCTGGTGGCCGGTGCTGGGAGCCTCTGCCCAGGTCCCGGGCTGCTGGGTCAGCCCGTCACCGGCAGCGCTGCCGCCGTGTCCACGGGCTCCTCGCTGCGCCGGGGAATGTCGGGGCTGTCGGAGCCAGAGGGTGATTCATCGTCCGTGGGGATGCACCAGGCACACCTGGGGTAGGTGTCTAGACTCCCTGCAGTCAGCGGTAAGAAATAGCTCTTCCAGAGAGCAATTTATCTCATCCCAAGTTAGACATTTAAAACAAGCCTGATGAATCACACTCTGAAATAGCCTATTTCTCTGTTGACTAGCTCAGATATAGATAGCCTTTTAGCTGTGTCTTTCATCCATCTGGGCCATTAGCAGAGGCCCTTGCAAGCCGTAGCAAGGGTTGGTTTGACTTTGGCAGCTCCTTTCTGTCCAGAACGTGTGCTCTGCTGGTGTGGTCAGCACCTGCTGTGGCAGACAAGGAGAAGGGCAGTCATCAATCTGGCGCCCCGGCCTGTCCCAGGGGCGCGTTGGCCGAAGTTATGGGGCTCCTCCTGGCACCAGAAGCCGTTCCCCGGTGAATCACCGCGCGGCCCCGGCACAGCAGCTGCTTTCCCTGCGGCCCCAGCCGCGCTTTGCAGAGGGAGCCAGAGGCAGATGCTCATGGCTGCCTCTCTACGCCGCTCATTTAAATAGCGAACTCGTATCTTTAATCTGTTAAGAGCAAAGTTAATTAATGACTGAACAAGCCTACGGGTGGCTGCCTCTTGCACGGGGATGAGACGTTTCTGTTGGAGGCTCTGTCTCGGGGAGGCGAGGCTGGCGCGTTGGCAGTTTGCTCCCGAGGTGCAGCTCTGCTGCGGGCTGTCTGGGGCTGTGCTGGTGCGGCGGCTGCTGGAGTGTCTGAGCCTGCAGCTTCGGGAAGGAGCGTGCCAGCAGCCATCTCTGTGCCTGACAGCAACAGCTTGCTTCCAATCCAGCCACGTGTTTGTGGGTTAAATACGGACCTTGGGCTAACACCTGTGAGACACGCCGGGGACGCCTCCCTGGGGCTCTCCAAACGATGTGCCGCAGTTTCCTAAAACCAGGGATGTCACACAGGCTGGCAAGAGCTGGTGGGCTCATCCTTGGTGTCTGTGTTACTTGTCTTGATTAAGAATTAGTAATGATCCACATGCTCTGCTCCTGTTGAAAGCTTGCTGTCAAACACATCGTGTGTTATCCTTTTCCTTTGGTCCCTGCTGCCCGTCAGAGGCAGTGTTTTTCTCAGTGGGCTTGTGATCGATGTAGGTGAGTGAGATGTTGGACAGTTGTCGATGCCTCCAGCCTGGGCAGGAGCTGCTGCCGTCTGCAAGTGCCGGCACCGCGGCCGCTGGTGGCCGGGGAGGGAAGGCTGGGGCTGAACCCGCCTGGGAGAGCTCAGCTCTGGGGTGAAGCTAAACCCAGGACACGGATCTTGGATCTTGAGTGACCGGGGGACGAGGGGGCCCCCACTGAGCCGTGGGGTGACCGGAGGACGAGGGGACCCCCACTGAGCTGTGGGGTGACCGGGGGGATGTCCTGGAGTGGCTTCTGCCCAGAGCACCGGGCTCTGTGGGGACAAGTGTCAGCTCGGCAGGTGTCCCCAGGGCACGCACCTGGTGGGGTGAAGGTTTTGGGGTGTGGGCCCCGTGTCCAGCCCTGTGCTGCTCAGCCAGGGTTAGTCTGCTCATCAACAGCATCGTCCTGCGAGACTTGTCTTTGTTAGATGCCTCCATTCATTTTTTCCTTTCTGGCTTGGCCGGAGAGGGTAACCAGAAGAGCTGATCCATGCTGCCCTTTGTAATAGACCAGTTTACCCGCTTAAAGCATTGTGGCCTCTGACTTGGAACTAAAATAGTTCATTTGGTTTACTTCAATTCACTCCCAAAGCTATAATTATGATAAAATGAATTATATTCACTTTAATTCTGCATAAGAGCATCCACTTACAAATACGATTTGCTGTGACTAATATATTTCAGTTCAGATCACTGATATAAATTAACTAATCTTTTTGCACATCAGAGCCTTGACACTGTAATAGACTCTTCATGGGTGACAGACAGAGGGACGCACCCGCGGGTGTCACCGTGCTGCTCGGCGCGGCGCACAGTCCTTCGCCAGGGCTTCTATTTACGTACAAATAGTCCATGTAGTAGCAAACTTACTGTAGATTTAAAAAATAAACAAACCTCTCCCTCTTAAGGTTTAATTAGGATATTTCTACATTTCCTGCGCTTGCTGCACGTATAATCCTGTGGTTCGGTCCTTGGGCGTCACTTTTCTCCGTCCTCTGGGAAAAGGAGTTTCCTCATCCTCCCCCTTCCTCGCCGAGACTTCTGTGGGCTGTAAATCACTTAATAGTCAGTTCCGGGAGATTCCTACTAATGCACATAACCTAGTACCTGTGTTTCTGTTGGTGATGGAACACTGCTGGGGTTTGGGGTGGTTTTGGTGATTGTTGGCTGCACTATCGCAGGGCTGCCAGCTGGGTTTGCCTCTCGCCATGGCCACACACCAGCCCGGCGCTGTGACCCTGAGCAGCCGGGGCCGTGGCTGGGATGAGCCTTCCTGCCAGATACCAGGGCGAGGAAATGAGGGGCTTTTGGAGATGACCTCTAAACATGACCTGGTGGAAACTGGGGGTGCTATTTTAGCTTTCATTGGAAACTATTTATGTTAGTAAGACATTCAAGTCAAATGCATTTAGGAGTGCACTGAGCTGGCAGCTGTCCCTATTTACCTTCCAGAATTAGACAATGCTTCATTAATTCAAGTCAGCATCTTCTTTATGCCTCAGCTTGACCTCAGTAGTGTCCCAGTTTTTGACTATGGGGGCACACGGACCTGTTATTAGATGGAAAACTTGGTGTGAACTTGCCAGGCCCTAGTTGCTGTAGGGTGGATGTGTGCCGGGGTGACGCTGTGTGTGCCGTGCCGGGGTGACGCTGTGTGTGCCGTGCCGGGGTGACGCTGTGTGTGCCGTGCCGGGATCGCTCCTGTGTGTGTGTGGTGGGGGAGCCAGGTTCTTCAACATCCAGACAACTGTCTTGTGCACCCCGCTTCTCTCATTGAGGTGTATATTTTCTGTCTGTCAGTTTAATGGTCGTAAGAGGTTTGCAAGGGCTGTGTAACAGCCTGATGTGGGTGTTCAGCCTGATCTGGGGACCTGTGTTGGGGATGCTGACCATCCGTGTGCCACGCGGTGTGTGTTGGAGCACGTTTCAACCTCCGTCACTCTGCTGGGGCTGAGCTGTCCTGCCGGGGCAGTCTGGGTGTGCAGGTTTGGTGGACGTTGCTCTGGTGCTTCCAGATCCGCGCTGGAGGTGAATGTGTGTTTAGCATCCTCAGGATTTACACGAGGGCTGTGCTGAGGACCGCGTTAGTCGAACGTGTGGGATGTTCCCATCTCTGCACAGCACCAAAGGCAGCAGGGCGTCCTGTGCCGTCGCGGGGCACTGACACGCGCTGGTGAACCCTTCAGGCCCTTTGGTTCATGAAGCTGCTGGAAACCTCACCAGCTCCTTTCCTCTTGCTTCTGTGCTTCTATAGTGACGTTCTCTGACCGCGTTTTGTGACATCAGCGTAGCGTGTCCATGTAGGTGCAGCGGGTGCCATCTCACAGTGCTGTGAACCCAAGACCCAGCAAAGATCGGGCAGGAGAGGCTGGTGGTGGAGCAGCTGTGGGCGCCCTGACCTGCAGCTGCAGCCGCCTCCTGCTGCCGCGTGGCGCGGGTGCCGCTGCGGGGACCGTGTCCCTGCTCCCGGGGTGCACGGCTGGCGCTGCAGCACCAGCGTCACGGAGGCGGAGTGGGAGAGTCCATGTTCTTGTAAAGGAGGAAGGTTGGTCTTGATTTAGCAGTGTCCGAGGGTTCAGCATCTCTGTGTAGGCCAGAGGAAGAGCAAGAACTCAGTGGGGAAAGCCAGCAAAGAAAGATAATTTGGACAGCAGTGGTTGGCAGAACAGATATTGGTGTGTTTCTTGAGATTATTTGTTCAAATCTGGAATCATTTGGAGCTTCTCGAGGACTCCTGTGGACAAACCAGACAGACATGTGTCTGGGTTGAGTTTTCAGGAGCACCAGAATCTCATGGACTTCAGCCCAGCTTGAACAGGACACATGTTGTGTGAGTCGGGGCTTCTGGCCGAGCCAGCAGCGTCCCGCTGGTGCAGAACGGCTGTGGCGCAGGGTGCGCAGGGTCGGTGGGTGAACGGGCTGTCCGGATCCCAGCACAGGCGCTGCGCGGCAAAACTGAATGCTTTCTGTTTCCTTCCTGGGCAGGGGAGACAGAGGAGCCTTTTTTTTAAAATTTATTTTAATCTTTATTATATGTGCTGTTTTATAAATTGAATTTCCTTTTCTGTTCCGGAGCAGCAGAGCCTTGCAGAATGGGTTTGTCTCCTGGATGTGAGGCCATGGGGTAGCAGAGTCAAGAAGCGTTGTCCGTCAGAGGCTGTTTGGTTAGAAGTGTGCGGACCTCTGGGGTTTGGTAAAGCAGACGTGGGGCTGTGGGACGTGGGGCTGTCCGTGCGCTCCTGCTGCCCGTGGGGACTGACCTGGACACGGCTCTTGGGCTTTGTTTATGTGGTTTTTGCTTTGTCTCAGCTGGTGCATGTGTCCCATATTTTTTCTCTTTCATTTTCATTCATGCTTCGCAATAGACGAGCAGCTTCATGAACTGGGTAACTATGAATTTCTTCTTTTTTTTCCTCCACTCCTCTGCATCCTTTTCCACTTTTCTCCCTGCCGTGTCCTCCGTGTGTGTGAGTTTACAGGGGCTTTAGAGTCTTTCCTCTTCTTTCCTTGATTCCTGCTGTCTAACCCGATGGGGTTGGGGACCTTCCTTTCCATCCCGCTGGTTTTCCCAGTCCCTGAAGTTTCCCTGCTCCCGTGTGTGTCATGCACACAGGGAGACCGACTGAGGAGCTGCTCCTGCCTCCTAAGAGATGCTCGTGTGTTGTGTGAGCGCCGAGCAGGGGTGAGCTGCTCGCAGGGCTCTCCGCCGCTGCCGGGCCGTGCGGGACGGCGCGAGGAGGCAGCGCCAGGCCCAGCTGCTTCCCCGTTGCTTGTGAACGACGTGGTGGGAGCTCCTGCGTCTGCCCAGCTCAGCCCAGGCGATGTCCTCTGCTCCCGTGGTCCAGCCCGGGAGCGGCCGGTGGCTTTAAACAGGGTCTGCCCCCTCCGGGCTGCTGGTCCTGCCAGTAAACTCTGCACGAAAACAGGATTGTCTTCCTAATGCACATTGAACAGTAGTTGGCTGCTGCCCATGAACATTGGAAAAGGAAAGACATGGACCTGCTGGAGAGGGGCCAGAGCAGCCCCAGCAATGACCCGAGGCTGGAACAGCTCTGCTGGGAGGACAGGCTGGGAGAGCTGGGTGCTCAGCTGGAGGAGAGAAGCTCCGGGGAGACCTTAGTGCGGCCTTTCTGGACTTAAAACAGACCCATAAGAAAAACAGGGACAGACTTTTGAGCAGGGCCTGTTGTGACAGGACAAGGGGTGATGGTTTTAAACTTAAAGGAGGGAGATTCGGGCTGGACATGAGGAAGAAATTGTTGCCCTGCGGGTGGTGAGAGCCTGGCCCAGGTTCCCAGAGAGGTGGTGGCTGAACCATCCCTGGAGACATCCCAGGCCAGGCTGGACGGGGCTCTGAGCAACCTGAGCTGGTGCAGATGTCCCTGCCCATGGCAGGGGGGCACTGGGGGAGCTGGGGAGGTCCTTCAGCACAAACCATCCGTGATTCTGTGATTCTATGATGACCGTGGCTCAGCTACGGCCAGAGCTGTCTTTGAGGTGCCGGTACCTCCTGGGCTTCCCCGGCTTCTCCCACCCGTGTGTCTGCCGGGCTCGGCATGGGGAACAGCATCCACGCCGGGACGCGGGAACGGGAGACGCTGCGACACGGGACGCTGGGGACAGGCCCTGGGGGGGACACAGCAGGGACAGGACAGGCAGGGAGAGGGGAGCAGACCAGGAGGAGGGTTGGAGGTGATTTTCCACCCTAATGTGAAACAGGACATCTTGCCTGCTGGAGAAATGGGCACTATGTGTTCTCAATGTGAGCAGGCTCCAGAAATTTCTCTGCAGACCTGGAAAAGTGACACTAAGCATGTGTTCAGCTGTGATTTTTTGTTGTTGTTGTTTTTATAAAGTTTTTAAACGGTTTGCAATTGGGTTGAGTTTGCATGTTGGTGGCCATAAGCACCTTGCACAGACCTTATCTACCAAATTTAAATCCATCATCTGGAGTGTCCAAGTGTCACGACTTCCTGTTCAGAATATTTGTAAGAGATTGTTTGTTTTAGATGCTGGGAAAGTGTTTTCTTGGAGCTGTGGTTCTGAACCACAGCTGGACTGCAGTTCAGTTCCGGGCCTGGGTGGTACTTGTTCTTTAAAAGATCATTGAGGCAAATTCTTGGTTTAGGAAAAGTTGTACTAAACAGTTAACTTCAGGCACATTAGAGGCTGCTGAAAACGGAATGTTTTAGTGAAAAAATGTGAGACATCATAACGCCCTGGCAGCTCTGCTGTGATGATTTATCCTGTCGTAAACCGTTGCCAGTGTTTCCCTGAAATGCTATTAGATTTGCAAGTGCTGATGCTGCCGGGGAGCGATTCCTGGGGCTCTGCTGACTCAGAGGAGCAGGTCTGGGCAGAGCCCTGGCTGCTGGGCAGGCGGGGGAGGAACCGCGGGGCCCCAGCACCCTGGTGCCCTGGTGCCCTGGTACCCCTGCAGCGCGGGGACGTGCCCGTGTGGGGCGGGGGAGGAACCCCGGGACCCCTGGAGCCCCTGGGGAGATCCCGGCACCCCGGGCTGGGGGGCTGCAGGAGCTCTGTGGATCCCCAGCCCACCTGCTCACGCAGGGTCACAGAGCAGATCGCACAGGATCCCAGGGGGTTTGAATGTCTCAGAGAAGGAGACTCCACACCCACTCTGGGCAGCCTGCTCCAGGCTCTGGCACCTCCCAGCAAACAAGTTTCTCCTCCTGTTCACACGGACCCTCCCGTGTTTCAGTCTGTGCCCGTTGCCCCTCACCCTGGCGTTGGGCCCCACTGACCAGAGTCTGCTCCATCCTCTGACACCCACCCGGAGATATTGAGCCCATTGATCAGACCCCTCTCAGCTTCTCTTCTCCAGCTCAGCAGCCCCAGCTCTCTCAGCCTTTCCTCGGCACAAAGATGCTCCAGACCCCTCAGCATCTCTGTGTCCCTCCCTGGACTGTCCCCAGTGACTCCTTGTCCTTCTCGAACTGGGGAGCCCAGCACTGGCCCCAGTTCTGCAGACGGGGCCTCCCCAGGGCAGAGCAGAGGGGGAGGAACAACCTCCCTGCCCTGCTGCCCACACTCTTCCTCACACCCCGGGCACCATCGGCCACCGGGCACATCGCTGGCTCGTGTCACCCTGTTGTCCCCAGGGCTCCAGGTCCTTCTCTGCAGAGCTGCTTCCAGCAGCTCAACCCCAGCCTGTGCTGGTGCCAGGGGCTGTTCCTCCCCAGGGCAGGACCCTGCGCTTGTCTCGGTTGAACCTGAGGTGCCGGTGTGGGACGGGGGAGGCTGATCCTGGCTCTTTGGCCGGTGCCTGGCACTGGTCGGTGACGCGTGTCCCCGTTCCTCAGCATCCCAAACCTTCTCTCGCGCGTCAAGTGCGATGGTGAACGTGAGCGTTGCTGTGGAGGGTTCTCTGTTCTTTGAGGAGCAGCAGCCCGCGCCCGTTCCCGTGAAGTGCTCTCATTCCCGAGCACAATGAAGCACAGAATAAGGTGCTCGAGCAGAGAGTGGAAGCGCCGCTTCAAAAGGGAGAGGGAAAAAAAAAAGTGTTATCAATATCTGCTTCAAATACAGCAGCATTGCTGCTGCTGGGGCCTGTCCTGCTGTTTTTGCTGGGAACTTCCAAACGAGGCTCCATCTTGTCAGTGAATTTTTGGATCCAGCACCTTCCAGCAGCCTTGACTCGTAACTAAGAACTGGCGAACCTCCTCTGCCTCTGTACTGGCTGCTCCTGCGCTTCCTTGGGCTGCAACAGGACCACTCCTTTGAGAACTTTCATAAAAATGGAATATTTTTTCTCTTCCTCCTTCATAATTTTCTTTGAGTTTTTCATCCCTCCCCATGATTTTGTGTCAGGGATGCTGCTCCAGGACCTGTGCAGGACTCAGCAGCTCCTTCTGATCTGTTTTCCAGACAGGAGTTTCTCTCGCTTTCCTAGGCAGCTTCATTAATTAACACATTTCTTTCCCCGAAAGGTTTCTCTTCAGTTTGCAACACTTAGAGCATGGATAGCATATGTTGTCAGCCATACACCACACAGTGTTTACAGCGCATATGTCTTGCTGGGTCGCTAACTTCAGTCTGCTGAGAACCCGTGTGACACGGGAGTGCTGGTGAGATCCACCGAACACCCCTTTCTGAATATCAAAACTGACAGGCACGTGCAGGACAGTCCTTAGGATTCATGTTAGATTTCTTCATCATTTCTCCCTTATTCCCTCGTTTCAAAAGTTCCCAGCATTTTCGGTCTTTTACCATAAAAAGCCCTTTCACAGCCCTGGTCACATCACTCGTTGGTCTTTAACTTCTCTGTAGCTGTGAAGTACCCTGGAAATGAAGTGGCCAGTGTTGCACTTGATGTGCGCATGAGCTGGCCCCTTTACTGTGTCAAACACTTCGTTCTCCTCCTGATTTTTTTTTTTTTTTTTAAACATGTTTTTGCAGTTGTGGCAGCTATCCAGAAGCCTCAGCATCTGCTCGTCATGCTTCCCAGGGTCTCTGATCTGGGGTTATACTTAGTTTGAACGCAATAAGATGTGAACTTCTCAGACACCTCATGCAGTTCGCTGGTGGTGCACATGGTACAAACCGCTGTCCGTGACCACGGGACATGGTTACCCTGCGTGTCTTTCATATTCCTTGTGTGATCACCTTGTCTCAATTAGCAGCAGTAGTTTTGTGCGATGTCATCTCAGTGCAAGGGCATCTTCCCATCTCCGTGTTGTTGTCCGTTAACACGAGGCCGTGAGGACCACGGTGTGTGACGGGACGGGGACCACATGGTCCCGCAGTGAGCCGGTGACCATGGCCCAGTGCTCTGCACAGGCTCGGGTGCAGGGAGGTGCAGGGCAGCGCTTGCCTGGCGGCTCGGACCTTGTGCTTGTAATGACTCAAGGCTTCATTTATAGCTCTTGGTGATGATGATTATTTTTTTCTTCATTAATTTCTCCAGTGGCATATTGAAGCCATGATAACTTCTGCTGTCAGCCGTGTCCTGTGGCACACTGTTCCTCAGCTCAGTGAAAACGGTGTGAGGAGTTCCCCCGGGTTTGTTCTGGACCCGCTGCCCAGCACTCGGTGACGCATCCCGGCTCCCGTGTCCCGCAGCGCCCCTCCCTGCCGGCGTCCCGGCTCCCGTGTCCCGCAGCGCCCGTCCCTGCCGCTGTCCCGGCTCCCGTGTCCCGCAGCACCCGTCCCTGCCGCCGTCCCGGCTCCCGTGTCCCGCAGCGCCCGTCCCTGCTGGTGTCCCGGCTCCCGTGTCCCGCAGCGCCCGTCCCTGCTGGTGTCCCGGCTCCCGTGTCCCGCAGCACCTGTCCCTGCCGGCGTCCCGGCTCCCGTGTCCCGCAGCGCCCGTCCCTGCCGCTGTCCCGGCTCCCGTGTCCCGCAGCGCCCGTCCCTGCCGCCGTCCCGGCTCCCGTGTCCCGCAGCCCCCGTCCCTGCCGGCGTCCCGGCTCCAGCGACCTCCTGGTCCCCTGGCCTCTGCTGGCTGCAGCACCCAGCCCTGTGCGCTGTTCCCCTGCAGATGCTGTTCCAGACCTGCGCTCTCGCTGCCTTTCTCTGCAGCTTGTCCCGGTTCTCTTTGTCGCTGTTGAAATGGGGAGGCTGGAGCTGGCGTGCTCGGGGTTATGCGGGGCTCAGTGGCAGCTTTGCTTGTGCTTGGTCTTACTGAACCTGAGCAGCGAGAGCAGAAAATGTTTCGGTCCCTTCCTAACCTGAAGAGAGGCAGCACTGGGAACGACCTTGGGCCCAGCAAGAAGGAAGATGCTGATGAAGCTGGTCTGCATTGTATTAATTGTGCACTAAAGGGTAATTATCAGAACCCCAGCACCCCGGGCTGGGGGGCTGCAGGAGCTCTGTGGATCCCCAGCCCACCTGCTCACGCAGGGTCACAGAGCAGATCGCACAGGATCCCAGGGGGTTTGAATGTCTCAGAGGAGGAGACTCCACACCCGCTCTGGGCAGCCTGCTCCAGGCTCTGGCACCTCCCAGCAAACAAGTTTCTCCTCCTGTTCACACAGACCCTCCTGTGTTTCAGTCTTCACTACTAGCTTATTCTTTTTTTCAGAGAAAGTGGCTTTAAAGCCCTTTTAACCTTGCATTAACTATGGCAATTAAAGAAAAGATAACTTAAAAAATACAAAGAGGTTAATAAGACTTTTAGTTTAACATTTCCTCTCCATATCCCAGGAGGGAGCAGTATTTGAGGGCCACATGCTTGGTCATTCTTTTGTTGGTACCTGCCGTTTTGGGGAGGTAAGGTGCAAGTTGGCTGTGGTGATCTAGAGCAGCAGGGTGGAATAGAGCCCTTTTAAGACAGAACAAAATAAACAGTTTCTGCTCCCGATACAGGTTTGGGTATCTGCACACTGAACTACCTCGTGCAGCCTAAACTCATCCTTATTTTCACACTGTCTGCTTGGAAAGCACTGTGAGAGTGCAAAATATCATCAGCCCTTCAGAGACCTGATGAACTCATCTCACCCTGAGGCTCCCTTGCTTTTGGCTGCTTTTTGCTCATATGTGGCATTATACCCCTCATCAGCTAAGCCAAGCTTTGCACAAAAAAGGACAAGGGTAAGAAGTAAAGTAGCAGTAGAGGGGTGAAGCGGAAATGCAGGAAGGAGAGGTGTGGGTTGCGCAGGAGGACACGTGCTGCTCGCCGCAGATGGAAGCAGTGGGAAAACGCCGGCGTCGTGGGGCTGCTGGCAGTGCCGGCACGCCGGGACGGGACACAGCCGCTCCGCTGCGCCGGCTGCAGGGCTGGCTGCGCTCGGCAGTGCCGGGGGGATGGCTGCAGCACGGGGGATGGCTGCAGCACGGGGGATGGCCGCGGCACGGGGGATGGCCGTGGCACGGGGGATGGCCGTGGCACGGGGATGGCCGTGGCACAGGGGGTGGCTGCAGCACAGGGGATGGCCGTGGCATGGGGGATGGCTGCAGCATGGGGATGGCCGTGGCATGGGGGATGGCTGCAGCACAGGGGATGGCCGTGGCATGGGGGATGGCTGCGGCACGGGGGATGGCTGTGGCACGGGGGATGGCTGCAGCACAGGGGATGGCCGTGGCACGGGGGATGGCTGCGGCATGGGGATGGCCGTGGCACGGGGGATGGCTGCAGCACAGGGGATGGCTGCAGCACAGGGGATGGCTGCAGCACAGGGGACGGCCGTGGCACGGGGCATGGCTGCAGCACAGGGGATGGCTGTGGCACAGGGGATGGCTGCAGCACAGGGGATGGCTGTGGCACAGGGACGGCTGCGGCACGGGGATGGCCGTGGCACGGGGGATGGCTGCGGCACGGGGATGGCTGTGGCACAGGGACGGCTGTGGCACGGGTCTGGCTGTGGCACAGGGACGGCTGCGGCACGGGGAGCCTCCCCTGCCCAGGCTGGGGTCTGCGTGTCCCTCTGTGCAGCAGCAGCTGCGGGGGCAGCTGCTGGTAGAAACGAATCCTTTCTTTCATCTGCTCCCTCCATGTCTGCGTGGGTGTTTCTGTCTGGAGCGAATTGGATGGCGGGCTGGTGAGGCAGTGCCGATGGGGAAGGCGGCGAGTGGAGCTCCCGCGCCCCGGCTGGGCTGGAGGCAGCAGCTACACTCAGTGAGGAACAACAGTGCAACAGTGCAGCGGCAGCAGCAGGACTGGCTCAGGCCATGGGTGGCCGTGTGTGGGGACCTGCCGTGTGCCGGGCCCTGCGGGGAGGCTGGCACAGGCCCGGCCCCGCTGGCCCCAGGGGGAGGCAGCTCGGCAGGGGACAGGAGCGGTGGCCGTGCCTCCTGGGCAGCCGATGGCCTTGGGGAACCTTCCAGCAGCTGGTGCTCCGCCACAACCACATCCAGCCCCTGGAGTGGCCCTGGCAAAGGCATTCGCTTGCCTGTCCGTAATGGACTCTGGAAGAGAAAATTAAATAGAGCATTAATGAATTTGGAGGTTTCCACGAGGACCGAGCAGTTTCACAAGGAATTTTGATGCTGTGTAATTGCTCTGGTGTCCACCGTGGTTTGGACCTCAGCCCGGGAGCACACGGTCCCTTCCCCCCTTGCTGGCTCCAGCACAGAACTTCCCGCTTCTCCGCTGCCCCCCGGCTGTTGTTATTTCCTAAAGGGCTTCCAAGGTTCCAGGTGGCCCGTGGAGCCTTTCGATGGCCCTTCCCCAGGCGGTGGCAGCGGAGGTCGCTCTGGCTGGGCCGTGGCAGCAGAGCGCTGCCAGGTGCGGGGTGGGGAAGGGCGGTGGTTCTCCTGGCGCTGCCGGTGGGGGGCCCGGGCACCCCGTGTCCTGCTGCACACCAGGCGAGTTGTTCCCTTGATCACTTTACCATCAGGGGAGACAAAAGCCAGGGCCATGGCCCTAACTGTGCACTGGTTCTGTGCTTTGTACGTTCGTGTCAAATTCAGTGTATTTAATATCACAGAGGATGTTTAATTTTCAAAGTGCTTCACTCCTGTTCTGGAGAAGTGCAGTGTCATGCTGCAAAGCGCCTTGGACAGGAGGAGAGGTCTGAGCTGCTAATTACAGAGCGGAGAGCTCGTGGCATTTGGAATTGCAAAGGTGGCAGTGGGCTGCTCAGAACTGTATGATCTGGTAATTTATTTGGTTTTTTTTTTAAAGCAGTGGTGAAATGGCTGCGAGTGCTGAAGGAAAAGGTGACGCTGCTCCAGGCAGTGCTGGGAGCTGTCGGGCAGAGAGCAGCCCCGGTCTCGCTGCCGGCACTGCGCGGCGTCCCCGCTCGCCCCGGTGACAGCCGGTGCCGGGGGCTGCGGCACAGGGACCGCACGAGGCAGAGCGAGCAGCAACGCGTCTGTTGGAGTTCAGAGCTGATAAATGCAAATCATGCATATAGCAAATAATAGCCCAAATGATACATGCACAGTGGGAGTCAATTAGCTATCGGCATTCACATAGTACATCTTGGAGTAGCAGATTGTCTGTGGTGTTGTCAATAATAATTACAAGTAAAGAGATAACCAGCAATGCTCTCTGTAAAGTCAGTGCAGCACTCTAGAACTGGTCAACCCCACCCCAACTGATGGACAGTTCATCAGGACTTACTAGGAAAGCTCTTAATGCCACCCCGAGCCCCCCAGCACGCAGGGCGTAACTCCCGGCACTGCAGCCCCTCGGTGTATCACCGCGCTGTGGAGCACAGAGGGGAACGGGGTGATGGGCGCCTTCGGTGGCATCTGTGCGAGGAGATGCCCGTGTGCATTTTAAGACTTAGGCATTTGGGAAACAAATGGTGCGACAGCAGTCTATAATTTCATGAACAGTTTGGAGAAAGGCTGCTTACTAATCCTCTAATACAGGAACCTGGGGGTGCTCAAATAAATATTGGCTCCAGCCTTAAGACAGAGGAGAGCACTTTTTTGTGCAGTGTGGTAGGTATTAAACTGCAGAATTTATTGCTGCAGGACACTATGGAGGCCAAGAATGTGAATGGATTTTAAAAAAGGAGTAGGGTCACTTGTGAAAGACAGATTTGTCCGTGTCTGGGCTGCATGACTGCTGCAGCCTCTGGAAACCCTGGAGCTGTCAGTGCTGGAACCGAGCGGGCTGTTCCCTGCAGCCCTTCTTGGGTGCTGAGGACAGGGCAGTGCGTGCCAGGGACAGGGCACCGGGTGCTGGGGACAGGGCAGTGGGCGCTGGAGACAAGGCAGTGGGTGCCAGAGCCTTTGGCTGGGTTCACGAGTGCAAAACTGGTGTTACCCATGGCTCCTCCTTTGGATACGGAACCAGGTTCTCTCTTTTGGGGGCTTGCTGGCTGCCTGGATGTGCCTAATTTCTGTGGCTGTTGTTTTCAGTCAAGACGGGAATATGAGGAACGAGAATGATTTTGTCCCTTGTGCTGCACTCGATGTGCAGGGAGAGGAAGCATGAGGCAAAGTGGGGCAGTGCCTGCTGAGCCCTCCGGGTCCCTGGGCTCTGGCTGCTGAGCCGGGCTCTGGCGCTGAGCCGGGCTCTGGCTGCTGAGCCGGGCTCTGGCTGCTGAGCCGGGCTCTGGTGCTGAGCCGGGCTCTGGCTGCTGAGCCGGGCTCTGGCGCTGAGCCGGGCTCTGGCTGCTGAGCCGGGCTCTGGCGCTGAGCCGGGCTCTGGCTGCTGAGCCGGGCTCTGGTGCTGAGCTGGGCTCAGCCCTGCCCAGCAGAGCGCGGTTTGGCCACAGCCCTCGCCCCTGCAGCCGAGGGGTGGCCGTGCTGCCTCCGCAGCCAGCCCCGGCTCCAGCCCCGGCTCCTCGCTCCGCGTCCTGCCTGCTGCTTGAGAGCGATGTGTCGGGGGGGGTAAATTCTTCCCAAGAGGCATCATAGCTCAGCATTTCCTCTCTGTATGGCTCTGGAGTGGATCTGGGGGATGCCTAATCCTTCTGTCTGTAAGGACAAGCTTCCTCAGCCACAGCAGTAAATTATAATTGCAATTGCTAGTCCCTGCCTAAGCGTCTGATCCCGAAATGTTCCTCAGAGTGGGGCTCATTCAGTGAAGGTTTAGAAAAATCACATCAGCCTGTAATAACCTCCAAGACGCTTTCTTGCCTTTCTTTGACAAGGCATTTTAGCTGCTTGAGTGGTGTTAATACGGCAAAGCACATCACAGCTCTTCAATGGGAAGAGGATTCAGGCAGCAGACAAAGGGATTTCCTGAGCTCCGGCCGGGACTCGGCTCCTCCTCCAGGAAAGCGGCTTCTCAGTGGGGAGCAGGGCAGACACGGTGCAGCTCGGCGAGGAGGTTGTTTCTCCTGGATCTCCTTTCCTGGCAGCTCACGTGTGGCTGTGGTTTGCTCCACAGGCAGCGCGCTGAGCTAGGGCTGAGCTCCGGCTGCCGCTCCATGTTCAAGGGTAGGGAAGCGTGTGCCGCTGCTGCCTTTGCACCAGGAGCACCACAGGTGCCACGGATAACCTGTGACCGCTGCAAACCCGCAGCATGTCCTCGCAGTGCCAATGGACATGGCAAGGATCGGTGTGCTCAGCCGGACAGCACTGGGCTCTGCATCAGGGGCTCTGATTGCCCACCTGAGGGCTGGACATGAGATGGGCAGGAGCACGTCAGGTGGTGACGAGACACACATAGTGATATGTGTTGAGGAGAAAACAGAGAAAACAGTGACAGACGGCAGCAGCCGTGGGGGTGCTGGGCCTGTGTCATCCCATCGTGACAGGGCTGATGTCAAGGGTCCCCACTTAAGGGCTGCTGAGTTGTGGGTTCTGAATCCAGAGAGGCTGCCAGGGCTGGGGCTGCCGGCATGGGAGCTGGGGTGGCACGGAGTGCCCCCTCCAGGGACATGGGTGTGCTCCCCCCAGGGACATGAGCGCCATCCCTGGGATGTGCTCTGGTCCCAGGGCATGTCCCAGTGAGTGTGACTTGGCCAGGTGGGCCGTGTATGGACAATGGTGGCAGCTCGGTGCTGCTGCTGTCCCTGCGCTGTGGGTGCTGCTGCTGTCCCTGTGCTGTGGGTGCTGCTGTCCCTGTGCTGTGGGTGCTGCTGTCCCTGCGCTGCTGGTGCTGCTGTCCCTGTGCTGCTGGTGCTGCTGCTGTCCTTGTGCTGCTTGTGCTGCTGTCCCTGTGCTGCTGGTGCTGCTGTCCCTGTGCTGCTGGTGCTGCTGTCCCTGTGCTGCTGGTGCTGCTGCTGTCCCTGCGCTGCTTGTGCTGCTGTCCCTGTGCTGCGGGTGCTACTGCTGTCCCTGTGCTGCTGGTGCTGCTGCTGTCCCTGCGCTGTGGGTGCTGCTGTCCCTGTGCTGCGGGTGCTGCTGTCCCTGTGCTGCTGGTGCTGCTGTCCCTGTGCTGCGGGTGCTGCTGCTGTCCCTGTGCTGCAGGTGCTGCTGTCCCTGTGCTGCGGGTGCTGCTGCTGTCCCTGTGCTGCGGGTGCTGCTGCTGTCCCTGTGCTGCTGGTGCTGCTGTCCCTGTGCTGCAGGTGCTGCTGTCCCTGTGCTGTGGGTGCTGCTGTCCCTGTGCTGCGGGTGCTGCTGCTGTCTCTGTGCTGCTGGTGCTGCTGTCCCTGTGCTGTGGGTGCTGCTGTCCCTGCACTGCTGGTGCTGCTGTCCCTGTGCTGCTGGTGCTGCTGCTGTCCCTGTGCTGCTGGTGCTGCTGTCCCTGCACTGCTGGTGCTGCTGCTGTCCCTGTGCTGCTGGTGCTGCTGTCCCTGCACTGCTGGTGCTGCTGCTGTCCCTGCGCTGCTGGTGCTGCTGCTGTCCCTGCGCTGCTGGTGCTGCTGCTGTCCCTG
Organism: Caloenas nicobarica; assembly: GCF_036013445.1. Taxonomy (NCBI): domain Eukaryota; kingdom Metazoa; phylum Chordata; class Aves; order Columbiformes; family Columbidae; genus Caloenas; species Caloenas nicobarica. The sequence goes on from NC_088245.1 coordinate 561,784, forward strand.
CGCTGTGGGTGCTGCTGCTGTCCCTGTGCTGCTGGTGCTGCTGCTGTCCCTGTGCTGTGGGTGCTGCTGTCCCTGTGCTGTGGGTGCTGCTGTCCCTGCGCTGTCAGTGTGAGCAGGAGGCGGCTGCTGCTCTGCCTGCCCCTTCAGTCTCCTGTCCCCAGCCTGGCTGCTCACCTCATCTGCTGCCTCCAGTTCTGCTTCCCTCCGCTGGGTAATCAAGCAGGGATTATTTATCATTTTAAATGAATGTATTACGCTTATTCTGTGCTCTGTATACATTTTAGTAATAGAAGAAAAAAAAGCCAAAACACAAAATCCAGACCAAACAAACAAAAATCCAAGCTGAATACCCTATGATAAGAGAAAAAAGAAAAACAAAAAAAGGGCCTCAGTGTTGCCCATCCTGCAGTGAGCAATGCCCTGAGCTCTGAGGAGCAGAGCGCGCCATCTCCTGGGCTCTGCTCCCCGGCCTCCTGCTGCTCCCAGGTGCCAGCTGGAGCAGCGCAGAGCTGGTGTGCACTGGGTGACCCAGTCCCGCGGTTTCGGGGTTCCTGCCCAGCTCTGCTCTTTCTGGTATCTGGTAGCACAGTGTGTGTGGAATGCAGACCGGGCTGTCGTCCTTCAGGACGATACTGAGCCCGTGGGTGCCCAGGCGTCACGCAGGTGGGTTTTGTACATGCCGCGCTGCAGTGCTCAAGGTTGTGAGCAATCCAGGAACCTCCAAAATTTTGTCTGTGTAATTATATGTTAAAAAAGCCTCACAACACCACATCTACAAAGCCATGTGTTTCTCAGAGCTGGCTGCTTCTGCTTGCTGTCAGTGTGTTGCTGAACAGTGGGTCCTCTTGCTGCTGGTTGTGTGGATGGCGGGTGGAAGGTGGGCAGAGCTCGGCTGCGTGCACCTAGTTCATTCTTCCATTTCTCATCCAGCCATTCCCTCTCCGGGGTGTCTGCAGATGTCAGCGGTACTGGAGATGTGCTCCTTCCAAGTGTTGGTATGTGATGGATCCAGCAGCAGGAACACAATTGCCCACAGCTCTTTTTGGGCACATCTTCTGAAGAGTTCTTGTGTGTCCTCCTGTCTCCTCCAGCAATGCAGGAGTGTCCAGCGAGCACTGGGAGGACTCTGGTCCTTCCCAAACCCCTTCCACGGCAGGAGGTGTCTGAGGAGCAGGAGATCTGCAGGGTGCGGATGGGCCAGACTTATGTGGTCATCCAGAGATGGCTCTGTTGGCTGTTTAAACTTCTGTGTGCTGACAAGAGATTTCAGTGACCTTTAGTCCTTCTCACCTGGGCAACCCCTTTATAATTGTGTTTGCTGGTCATACATCCATCGCTGTCTCCTGGGTCTGTCTGAGGTCTGTTCTTCGGGGAGACGCTACCAAGTTAGGAGTGTAGAGGAGCTCTTGGGAGAGGGATGTGACGCTGGGGAGCTCGGCAGCTGTGCGGGAGGAGCAGCTTCTGCAAGGGGTTCTGATCTGGTGCAGAAGGAACAGGATGGTAGAAGCTGAAATGAAAACTTCAGGCTACAGGTGCTATCATCTGCTGCTGGCAGGTTGGGGGAAGAGGGAGTGAGTGTGGGGTGCGCCATATTGTGCATTATGAAGATGCACAGCACTTCACGCTTTTTTTCCTCTTTTTGTTTACCCGGAGTTCCTCCGTAGCCATTCCTCTAATGGAAAGAAAGCACAGCACAGAGGAGCGTTGCGAGCAGCCGTCTGCACTGTGCGCCACCCCGCACAGTTCGCACTGAGGCTTGGACAGTCCCCAGACTCTGCTTTTTGTCGTGGGGGATCTCTGAGCCCCCCGCTCGCTCGTACCCCCGAACCTCGCCTGCTGTCCAGCACATCCACAGCGAGTTGTGATGGGAGCGGATCTCTTGCTAATTACCAGCTTTGTGCCTAATCAGGGCTCCTTCAGACCAACCCGATTTGTGCTTTGCACGTGTATCGACATCTCGGGTACAGACAGTGCCGGGTGCGCCTGCTGTCCGTGCTGCTGTGCTCATGCGTGTGGATCCTCCGCCCACGCTCCTCCGGGCGCTTTGAGCAGCTCTGCTGGTCACTGCTCACATTCCTGCTGGCAGGGGACACCCCGTTGTGCCCGTCACCGGCAGCTGGGTCTAGATCTACCCCAGGAGCCCACCCGTGCTCTCCCAAAACTCTGTCTGTGCTGCGAGGCAGATGCTGGTGAGCACAGGGGAGGAAGGGACAGACTGGAAGCGCTGCAGGCTGAGCTGTGTGTATTTCTGGTATGTGAAGTGACGAGCACGGGTGAGGCCCATTTTCAGCTCAAACCAGCTTTCTTTGGGGCACTTTCAGATGCCAGAGGAGCAGAGTCTGGGCTTCTCCCTCCCCTCCTCTGTCTCGATGCGATCAGCCGTGCAGGGAACGGGTGAGGAGCTGCGGTGAATCTGAAGTGTGCAGCACCAGGAGAACTCCCCCGGGCTCTCCTGTCAGGTCTGTTATGCCACCTTGAGATGAAAGGGGGCTGAACGCATCCACACAAGAAGCTTTAGAGCCAGGAGAGGACCCCGGGCTTGTGGTAAGGTGCCAGTTGCATCCAGTGACAGGGAGAAGTGTCTCTGTGGGAGTCGTAGGTCCATCCTGGTGGGATCTCTTAGGAGAAGCCTGTTAGTCCTTGCTGTGGTCCTGGGGATGGAGCGGAGCCGCCCCTTGGCCTGTCCTGGGCAGCACCGGGGCCCGGGGAGGGCCCGAAACCGGGAGTGCATGAGGCTCAGAGCTCTTCATCCATGGTCATAGTCCCTAACGGGACCTGCTGGGGTTTTAGTAGGGATTTTGTCTCTCTACTCTTTCAGCCCATACAAATTTTTCACAGCTACAGCAGCTTAACTGTGTGTTGTGTGAAAAGTCTTCTTTTGGAGGTTTTCTTGGCCTCTCTCTGCTGGTTTTCCTTGGTGACCCCTGAATTTTTGGTGAAAGCAGCAGCAGGCAGGAGATCCCTGTTCGTGCAGTCATGCTGCTCTTGACTTTGTACACTCCTGTCTGACTCCTGTGCTTCCAGGCTACGTTCCTTGTCCAGAGCCATTACTTCAGAGTCCTGGTCATTCTTTTCTGTATCTTTCCCAGTTGTGCTGTGATCTCTCTGAGCTGAGGGAGCTGAACTGCACGTGGTATTTAAGATACTCTCCCTTTCCTGATCATCCCTAGCACTTGATTAGGTCTTTGATGCTGTCAGTCACCAAGCTGTTCTCACACAAAGATCTGAATCAAAACCTCATTCCTGAGGGGCAGCAGGTCAGAGCCCAGCGTTGTACATGCGGTGTTAGTTACCGCTGCTCGTACTCAGCCAGGGCACATTTGCCCGTGTCCGATGTGACCTGTGCTCGGTGTCCCGCTGCGGGGCGGACGGGATCTCCCCGTGTCCCAGCCCTTGGCAGCAGCCAGCGCCCTGGAAGGGGCCACCCGTGTCATGGGGGGCTGTGGGCCCCACCGGCTCTTCATGGCAGGTTTTGGTGAAAGCGCTCGCTTCTCCCGGCTGCACGGGGCGTTACCAGCGGTACCAGCCTCCCAGAGAGGAGCGGAGGAGCCGGGGCTCCCCGGCGCGTCTGCGGCGCTGCCTGCAGCAGTGGTGCTGCCGACCGGCTGTGAGGTGGTCGCGGGGCTGGGGGCTCTGTGAATATCCACAGCACGAGCCTGCCTGTGGAGGGAGTGTCTGGGAGAGCGGCTGCTACAGCTCCCATCGTCGCCGAAGACTGGAGGTACGCCGTCTTCATACTGCTCTGCTGTCCCCGCGTCTGCTTTTGCAAGCCCTGAGGAGGCAGAGCGTGGTCAGAGGTGTTGGCTCGGGTTTCCCTGCACCGTGGCTGAGGTAGGAACTGGAGCAGGGGGAACCTCCCTTTATCCTGGTGAGCGTGGATGGCAGGTTCAGACGGTGAGCCGGGCCGGTTCGTCTGGCTCAGCAGAGCACCTGGGCGCTTCCAGCGGCAGGAACGTGCCCTGGGGACGGGTCCGTGGGTGCCAGTCTGGGGGACTGCCCCAGGAGGTTGGGGTGCCGTGGGGTGAACAGACCCCAGCCCCGCGATGGAGGAGTTGCTGGGGGTGCACGCACTGGGGGCCTGGGCACAGTAACTTGTGCCGTGATTCATCCGATTTTTACAGGCCAGACTTGGCTTTAGGGAAGGTTTGGCAGGCCCAGTGTCCTGAGATGTCACCCTGATGGCTGCTTGCGGGGCCGGGGGCTGCGGGGCCGGGCTGGGCAGCGCTGGGCTGTGGGACGTCCCGAGCGGTGCACGCGTGCCCCGGCTGATCTGTGGTGGCCATGGAAGGGACACAGGCCTGGGGCCCTGGGGAATCTACTTGCAGCATGGAAATGCTGCTGCCGTGAGCAGCCCGGGTAGGATTAATGTTCCCAGGAGGTGGGGAAGGGACAGGGGACAAGATCAGCCGGTGCGGGAAGGGAGGGGGTGAGCATCGGCAGCACAACTGCAGCCGTCGTCTTTCGGCTCCGGCCGTCTGGGCCAGAGCCGCCCTGCTCAGGCTTCGCATATCGCATTCCAAATCTGCTTACTGGGTACCAGATCCTGAAACTCTGCTTAGGCTGAAAAGTCCTCATTAACATTTTGGGAATACATTAATTCCCTTCCTTTCCTATTCCAACCTGCTGACTTTGATTGGCACTATTTTTTACAATAAATGCTTAATTAAAGGCATAATGACTGTATAATGATTGTATTAAAAGCAAGATGATTATAAAAATCAGCTTAGCAGCTGGAGGCTGCAGGGCTGGAATAGCTCGGAGCAGCAATCTGTGCGGCAGTGCTGTGGAGCTGCGCTCGCAAGTTCATTATCCACAGCATCTCTGTGGCCGTTGTGCTCGCGGACCCGCAGCCCCCTCATTCTGAGCACTGTGCAGAGCCCGGCTGCCGAAATCCCTGCTGCCAAAATCACAGAATCCCAGAATGTCAGGGATTTGAGGGACCTCGAAAGCTCATCCAGTCCAACCCCACCGCCGGAGCAGGAACACCCAGATGAGGTTACACAGGAAGGTGTCCAGGCGGGTTGGAATGTCTGCAGAGGAGACTCCACAACCTCCCTGGGCAGCCTGGGCCAGGCTCTGGCACCCTCACCGGGAACAAGTTTCTTCTCAAATTTAAGTGGAACCTCTTGTGTTCCAGCTTCCCTGCTGCCAAAATCCCTGCTGCCGGAGGGATGTCAGCCTGAGCAGCAGCAGGGAGCGGGATGGCAGATGTGCTGCTGCTGCCGCTGCCGGGATCGCCACAGGTGAGGAGCTGGGGTGTGATGGAAGCTGCGAAACGCGATGCACTTTGCATCAGCACCCGCTGCAGCCCCAGGTCTGTGCCGGGCTCCGATCCCGCAGGACGGTGAGCCAAGTTCAAGGTCTGGGTCTGTATCTGCAGGGTGCACCACAGCCCCGTCCCGCACCAGGAGCCCGAAGCTCTGTCCTGACGCTGTGACTGATACGTCTCCTTGGGCACAGTGTCACTGTCCCCAGACAGGGTGAGACGTGCCAGCTCAGCCCCTGCCAGCCTCACCACCTCCTGCTCCGGCACCACCGCTGCTCGCCGGCGTGCGATCAACCCGGGTCCTGCTCTGCCGGTCACCGCTCCCTCCCTGCTCACGCGGTGCGTGCCGAGGGGTGGGTGCGACAGTTGCGTGCCTTGGCCAGCCCCTGTGGTGTGTCCGTAGAGCACTGCTGAGTGTGCCGTGGAACTCGGCAGAGCAGCAGTGCCCCGGGACGCGCAGCGTGACCGAGCCCTGCAGAGCCGCGGCTTGTCCTGTGCTGGGGGCTGTGCAGGGCTGGACCACTCCCGCCCTTCCCTTCCAACGGCACTCAGGTGCGTCCATCTGCTCCTGGAGACTTTTCGGGTCCTCAGGCCTTGAGTTTAATTGGTTTCACCTGCCTTCAGCTGCCAGGGCAGTTGCGATGGAGTTGGTGCCAGATGGTGCAGGCAGGGCTGGTCTGGGCGTCCTCTGCTGTGCCAGTTCCCTCTTTGTGCCCATTCCTCAGGTCACGTCCCTGTTCATCCTTAATGATCTCATTTCCTCCACTGCTATATTTGAGCTCTGTGCCACCTCAGATCTCATTTGGACCCAGCTGTGCCTCTGTTCCTCTGCGGTAGCTGGAGCCCCACACTTAACAAGAGATGGAAAAGGTGATTTAGAAGGTGCCCCTCACCCCCAGCCGTTAGTTCTGCCGTGCCTGGGTGCGGGCAGTCTGTCTGGAAAGCTGAAGGTTGCAAGTTTAATAAAGCATGAACAGTTAATATGATATTCAAGGGTAGGTTGAAAAAGCGAGCTGTTTAAGTGTGCACTGGTGAAGCGACGGCAGGAATAGACGTTGAGAGGAGTCCTTTTTGTCTAGAGCCTCTGCAAGAGGTTCCGTCCACCTGGGTGCAGGTTCTGTGTTTGCAGCAGGTGTTCTGGTGGTCCTGGGTGGGAAGGCCGGTGTCTGGCTGGGAGCGCTGGGGCACCGCCACAGGACGCCGTCACAGGACGCTGTCACTCGGTGTTCCTGGCACTGCCGTGCAGGGGACACCGCGGAGCTGCTCTGCTCGGAGGGGCTCCCTGTGGTGGCCTCTGGTGGCCTCTGGTTTGGAGCTGCCAACACAAACCTCTGCCTGGGCTGTCCGATGGGAAAGGCCGTGGGGAACCTGTATGTGCAAAGCTCTGCCAGACCCACGGAGGCTGCTTGGTTTGTGTTCTGAACCGGGCTCAGCAGCGCGCCGGTCCCTTGCCTGCGCTCCCGGGAACAGGCCGAGCGGTGTTTCAGCTCCTCGCGCACCCAGCACCGTCCCCAGCAAAGCCAGCGCTTCTCTTGCTGTGGGCAGAACTGGCCCAAGCCTGCGGAAGAAACCCTTGCAGGAAGAACCCGGCACAACCGCTTCCAGCCCAGAGCACGAGCCGCGGGGCCGGGGCTGCTGCGGCCACTCGGCTCATCCCCTGGGCCTCTGTGAAACCGCGTTCTGCCCAGGGTGGCATCAGGAGCAATGAGGAAACACACCCCACTCCTTTCATTTCTCATACAGCAACGAAAGTTTTCCTTCCTTTTCATCCTTCTCAGTTTTGAAAGTCACTTAGACATAAAGTACCATGAATGCAAAATAGTGGGGTACCAAAAAAGTCAGGTCCCTCCTCTTGGCCCCTTCCTCTGCAGGAAGCAGATCAAGGTGCCCTGTCCTCAGAGTCAGCTTTACTTTGGGGGTCTTTTTTTTCCCTTCCTCTTGGGATGGTTTGCATTTTCTGGAGGTCTCTGGTCTGACAGCTGAATTGCTCCCAAAGCTGCTCGGCTTTTACGTGGTTCCGCTGGCTTTGCTGTTCTGAAGGTGCTTCAAGAGGATCCTTTCCTCAGGAGCTCGACCGGGTAATTGTGTGTTGAGCTGGACGCAGCCAGCACGTGCAGCCGCAGCATTCGCCTCTTTCGTCTGCTGGGAATTATAAATCGTACCGGTGACTTTGTGGGATCGCCAGGGGCTGCAGTTCAAGTGCACGCAGGCAAAGGCTGTGATGTGGCACTTGATACGCTGAGACTTGCTGTGCCCAGGACTAAAGGCATCTTAGAACCTGCTCCGCTGCCATGGTAGTTTCAACTCTCAGAATTCTTAGTGGGGCCATTCAAAAGGGGGTTTTAGGCCTCTTCTGGATGGTCTGACTATTTGTACTCTTGCCTGCTGTCTTAGACCCTACTGTGACTCAAGCAGAGAGAAGTTCGGAGATAGATGAATTCTTCAGTCCTTATTAATTTGTCTTCTTTATTTGAGGGGGAAACTTTATTCTACTGCAAGAGTGAACTTGCGCAGTAGACTGAAGCTGTCTTTTAACTGATCCTTTTCTCTGATGGGTTTTTGGTCTCCACTAGCCACCAGGATTAGTCTGTCTCCGGTCACAGAGAGCGCCGGCAGACTCAGCAGAAGGGCCTGAGTGACTGGAGAGCCCACGGACGTTCTTCGTACCCGCACGGAGAGCTGATGTTTCGTGGGCAGGATGTCTGAGGACTCCTCCCTTCTGGGCCAACACTTTCTGTGTCAGATTTCTTTCTGGAGTAGTTTGTTTTAATATTATAAAGAAAACACATAAGCTTTGAGTGGAGTAAGTCCACTGATGTTGCTTTGAGACTTGTTTACCACCCCAAAGGTGGGGAGGTGGCTCTGGTTGGAAGATGCCAAGCGGCTGTTGTGGAGAAGCAGCCACACAACCCTGTTTGGGTGGGAATGACTGGAGGCTGTTGTAGGAAGCTCCACATGCACTTGCGTTCTGGTGTAACGTAGGAGTAGCACAACTGCCCAGGTGCAGGTGCTCCTGCATTTGAGCTGCTGAGTTGTTGATGTGGTAACTGCTCTGAGTACCGGAGCACTGGGGTGTGTGTTCTTGCCCTGGAGTGTGTGTTCTTGCCCTGGAGTGTGTGTGCTCTTGCACTGCGTGTGTCTGTTCTTGCCCTGGGTGTGTCTGTTCTTGCCCTGGGGTGTGTCTGTTCTTGCCCTGCGTGTGTCTGTTCTTGCCCTGCGTGTGTCTGTTCTTGCCCTGGGGGGTGTCTGTTCTTGCCCTGTGTGTGTCTGTTCTTGCCCTGGGGGGTGTCTGTTCTTGCCCTGTGTGTGTCTGTTCTTGCCCTGGGGGGTGTCTGTTCTTGCCCTGTGTGTGTCTGTTCTTGCCCTGTGTGTGTCCGTTCTTGCCCTGGGGGGTGTCTGTTCTTGCCCTGCGTGTGTCTGTTCTTGCCCTGTGTGTGTCCGTTCTTGCCCTGTGTGTGTCTGTTCTTGCCCTGTGTGTGTCTGTTCTTGCCCTGTGTGTGTCTGTTCTTGCCCTGGGGTGTGTCTGTTCTTGCCCTGTGTGTGTCTGTTCTTGCCCTGTGTGTGTCTGTTCTTGCCCTGTGTGTGTCTGTTCTTGCCCTGGGGTGTGTCTGTTCTTGCCCTGCGTGTGTCTGTTCTTGCCCTGCGTGTGTCTGTTCTTGCCCTGGGGGGTGTCTGTTCTTGCCCTGTGTGTGTCTGTTCTTGCCCTCTTTTGTGTCCTCTTGCCCTGTGTGTGTCTGTTCTTGCCCTGTGTGTGTCTGTTCTTGCCCTGTGTGTGTCTGTTCTTGCCCTGTGTGTGTCTGTTCTTGTCCTGTGTGTGTCCTCTTGCCCTGTGTGTGTCTGTTCTTGCCCTGGGGGGTGTCTGTTCTTGCCCTGCGTGTGTCTGTTCTTGCCCTCTTTTGTGTCCTCTTGCCCTGTGTGTGTCTGTTCTTGCCCTGTGTGTGTCTGTTCTTGTCCTGTGTGTGTCCTCTTGCCCTGTGTGTGTCTGTTCTTGCCCTGCGTGTGTCTGTTCTTGCCCTGGGGGGTGTGTGTTCGTGGGCCATGTGTGAAGGGCTCGTGGTGCAGGCGCAGCTCTGCGGTGTGTCGGAGGTGGCTGTCGGTGCAGGTGTGTTGGGGTGATGGACACGTCTTTGGAGGGCAGACGTCGCTGCCCATGCTGACTGCAGGGCTCCACCTCCGCGTGGCGCGCAGACTCTGGTGTCTCATCTGTTGTCAGTAGACGAGCAAGTGACGGCTAACGAAGGCTTGTTCAAGTGTAACTGGGGTCAGGAGCCTCCCCAGGCATTTCAGTGGAAGGTTATGAGGTTGGTGGACAAACCATGTTTTCTGTTCATTTGGGGGCCCCATATGAATCTTTCCCATTTTCCCTAATTTCTGTAACTGCCAACTTGTCTCTCCCTTGGTTTTTTATTAATAAACCCAAGTGAAATCTGTTGTTGTGATGAAAGGACCGTGCAACATCTGCCAGATGGATTATATGCAGTCAGTTTATTAATTCGATAGGGCATTTAAAATCGGCTTTTGTAACTGCATTTTAATTCCATAACAAATAAAGCAGCTGTGCAAAGTCAGGCTAACGTGGCGCCGACTCTAGAAATGCCGTGGGTTTTCCAGCGTGACCGTCAGGGATGGGGAGCTCCAGCAGGTGGGGGTGTGGGAGCCCCTCGGTGCTGGAGGTGGGAGGTGAACCCGTGTCCTGCTGGTACGAGATTCAGCTGCCCAGGTCGAGCAGCCCCAGGACCCGCACGGCAGCGCTGGGGCTTCTGGAGCGAGGATGCTGCTGGGGGTGGTTCACCAGCAGCCCTGGGACGTGGTGTCAGCATAATGGTGCGTTAGGCGGTGGGTGCACCCCGGGCACCGTGCTGGGCCCGAGCCGGAGCGAACAGGGCTCAGGGCAAAGGATTTGCAGCCGCGTGAAGCTCTGCGGTGCTTGGCTTACTCCAGGTTTAGCTGTGTCTCAGTATAGATACAGGCAAATTAAATGGAAAGGAGCAGAAAACTTTCCTAGGGTGGGGAAACAATAATGGGAGGAAACTCGGAGCCTGATGAGCTCTGGAACCAAGTGAAGGTCACAGCCCAACACTGCTGCTCACATGAGGGACTGGACCAAAAAATGGGTCAGTTGCTGATTTTTTCAGAGCTCAGCAGCAGTAATTTCCAGCTGACATTGAGCAGAACTGTGCTGTTGGCATAGTTCTGGCAGTGTCCCCTTTTCTGGGTCCCTCGTAGGGTGCTGGCTCAGAAGTGAAGAGCATGAAGGTGAAGAGTGTGGTTGAGAGGCCAGGTCATTGTGTTGGCCTCAAACGGATTGGGTGCTCTGTGTAACCCCAGCGTACAGGAGAAGCTGTCAGGACAGGGTGCTGCTGCACCAGTCCAGGCAATGTTCGCTTGTTCGCTGGGAAACGCGTCGGGAATAAACCAGCCCGGAGACCTGTGCGTGACAGCTGCACCTGTTGCCTCTTGATCTTGGATTCCAAGTGTGTTGTTTCAACGATGCGATGTACATTTAGTCTTGGTGTGAGATCACGGTACCTGTTCCACTTTTTGTCACTTTGTAGCCTTCTGGAGTTTGTCTTTGCTGGTAGCACATCTTCCAGGGCCCAGCTCTGCTGGGGTTGGGTTGGGTATGATATGGAACAAGATGTTAGCAATGCAGTCAAGGTTCCAGCTTGGCAGCTGCGTGTTGTGGCTACTCTGGAACTGCAGGTAATCCTGCGTGCCCGGGCTTTGGGAAGCCCTGTGGTGTACAGACGGCGGTCGTGCTGCTAGCACGGGGGGCCCGGGTGATCATCTCACGGGTTACCGGGCCCTGCAGAGGGGCCGCTTGTGGTCCCGTGTCAGGTTGAGAGGAACGGCAGCACTGCCTCCCCACCATGGTCAGGGGGGCTTTGGGATGTTCTCCCACCAGAGTGGTCGGGGAAGGTCTGTGAACGTGGGTGTGAGACCCCCGGGTGTCAGCGCCCGTCGCAGACGCGCCGTGACGCCTCTGGCTTTCCGAGTTGTGCCTTATCGCAGGCTTGGGAGTCTCCGGATTCGGATTCTGTATCTGTGCCCCAAACGGCTTCCCGATAGTCACTGAATAGATAAAACCGGCAGAATGGCTTTGTCCCTTGTTTGTAGCTCAAGACAGCAGATGTGAATTCTGATGTTTTTCTGCCCCTCAGGGGGCTGAAACTAAATGAAGCTGTTATGTAGGAATTTGGCCGTGGCAGCTCCCAGGGACACAGGAACCTACAGACACGTCAGTGGTGGGATCCAGGAGCTGTGTCTGAGCGGGGCTGCCGGGACTGAGGGGACGCGTGGGGGTCCCGGGTCAGCGGTGCAACGGGCAGGTCTGAGCGGGGCTGGGCGGCCGGAGCGCCGTGACAGCGGGTTTGTGTCGGGGCGCTGGGGGGGCCAGGACTGTCCTCTGCCTTTCGCAGGGGAGTGCCGAACCGGGCGAGGTCCCTCGGCACCGCCGAGGAGTGGGGCTTTGACAGCATCATTAGGGCAGGTGGGGAGCCCTGGTGAGGAGTGGGGACCCTGGTGAGGAGTGGGGAGCCCTGGTGAGGAGTGGGGAGCCCTGGTGAGGAATGGGGACCCTGGTGAGGAGTGGGGACCCTGGTGAGGAGTGGGGACCCTGGTGAGGAGTGGGGAGCCCTGGTGAGGAGTGGGGACCCTGGTGAGGAGTGGGGAGTCCTGGTGAGGAGTGGGGACCCTGGTGAGGAGTGGGGACCCTGGTGACGAGTCACGTGTGAGGAACCTCAGGAGAGTTCAGTGAGGGTTCTGATGGGAAGAGCAGAGCTATGGGTGAGGGTTGATAAGAGGAAGCCTTTGAAAAATGAAATGAAGGGTGTTAACACGCTGGGCAGCAGGGCCTGCAGTGTTTTCATTGTTGCCCTTTGCATTGTTCTTTATCTTCACGCATTGACCTGTCCCCAGCACAGCAGAACCTGAGCTGGAAGTCACGACTGCGATAGCTGTGCTGGTAGAGCTGGGTCCCACCAGGTTCTGCCCTCGTCAGGGACTGCTCAGGATGCGAGTGGGGACAGCGGTCACAGTGATAAATGGACGTGGCAGCGCTGCTGTGAGGGCAGAGAGCAGTCCAGGTGGGCTGGGGTCTGCAGCAGCTGCCCCCTCCCACTGCTGGCCCACAGACCTTCTCGTGTGGCCCATGGGTGGCCCCGGGGTGGCCCCTGGAGAACTGGTCCAGGCACAGTCCCATGGCACGGGGGGTCCTGGCTGCAGCACTCGCCTCTCCTTGGAGTGATGGTTTAGGCAGGAGCAACAACCAGGGCATTTCAGAGGTTGAAGGGATCTGTGGGCAGTGCGGGCTCAGGCTGGGTCATGCAGATGTGGGTGGCTGGGTCACGCGGATGTGGGTGGCTGGGTCACACAGATGTGGGTGGCTGGGTCTGTGCAGATGTGGGTGGCTGGGTCTGTGCAGATGTGGATGGCTGGGTCTGTGCAGATGTGGGTGGCTGGGTCACGCAGATGTGGGTGGCTGGGTCTGTGCAGATGTGGGTGGCTGGGTCACGCAGATGTGGGTGGTTGGATCATACAGATGTGGGTGGCTGGGTCTGTGCAGATGTGGATGGCTGGGTCACGCGGATGTGGGTGGTTGGATCATACAGATGTGGGTGGCTGGGTCACGCGGATGTGGATGGCTGGGTCTGTGCAGATGTGGATGGCTGGGTCACGCGGATGTGGGTGGTTGGATCATACAGATGTGGATGGCTGGGTCGTGCAGATGTGGGTGACTGGATGCGTACAGGTGTGGGTGGCTGTGTCCATACAGGGACTTGGGAAAAGGAAAACCCATGGCCACTACGGTTTGGGTGCTTGTTGGTTGGTTGGGTGGGTTTTTTGTTTGTATTTTTTTCCATTTCTTTTGGTCTTGGAACCTGTGAAGCAATGGGAAATGGGAGTTTCAAGAGGAAAAGAGGTGGCAGGAACAAAGCGAAGAGTTTTGCAGGCACCTGTGATGTTGGCAGCCCATGTGAAAGGTGTCTCCCGGTAGCATCTGGAGTCCTGTCCATTGAGAACCCGCTTTGTGCTGTGCAGCAGAGGAGGGGCAGGAGCAGACCCTGGAGCTGCCGGTTACAGGCTCAGGCAGCAGAACAGCCAGCAGTGCAAACCGGCCGCACAGAGACGGTCTGAAAGAGCTGGCACTGCTGAGCTGGTTCTATGTGTAGGCATTAAGGGTTAAGTGGGATTGAAATGAATGGAAGGAAGACAAGGGAAAAAAAATAGTCTTTGGTCAGGACAACTGCCTTGTCATTTGCAGCTGGCTGGGCTCCATAAGCATCATTTCAAGGGGGAATTTTCCACAAGACCTGAAGGATGCTACAGTGGATTCTCCAAGGGAGAAGTTTGCAGGCACGGCAGAGCGTGTAGGAGGCAGCATAAAACGGTCTGGAAGACGTGTTTGGAGATGAGTAAGGGCTGCGAATGGGATGGGAAGGCAGGGTCAGGTCCGTGGTAGCAGAGCAGTGGAAGGTGGATTGTGCTCACAGGGCAGGCAGGGGCTGAGGGAGCCCGGGTGACTCCAGCAGCTCTTCCTCCAGCTCCCGCAGCCGCAGGTTGAGGGATCCTTGCAGGCAAACCCAGCTCAGGAACACGGCGCTCGCTGGGGCTCCTTCGCCAGGCCCTGAGCCAGCGGCACGGCGCTGGGGGTGCCAGCGGGGCTGGCCGGGCTCCGGGTCCACACATGATCTGCTCTGACTTCCTTTATTCATTTTCTCCCAGTATGTCTTGTTTGTTCATTTCTTCAGAGCATATTTAAGCACTTTGTGTGCGCATCCCACCGTGGCTCGGTGTATGCCTCATTACCATGTTTATAGCTATGCAGATTACCAGTGACCTTCAGAGCTGGTGGCCGTGGGAGCCGCCCCGCTTGCACCAGCGATTCGCACGCCTGAGCAGACCCTTTATTTCAGTTCTCCCACCAGCACCAGGTTTTTCAGCCACGGTGGCATTGCCCGCTCGGTGTGAGGGAGAGGACACTGCCACCGGTGAGCTCTGGGCTGGCGCTGGGGGAGAACGGACCCACTTGGCAGAAGAAAAGGAACCAGGCCTTAGGAGGGACTTGTCAGGAGCGGCTGCTGAGAGACGGCGTCCACAGGGCAAGTCGGGCCCTGCTAAGCCCGGCTGAACCCAAGCACTGTCCCCTTGGTCTGCCAAGTGTGGGTTGTGGTGGCTTCAGAGCTCCTTGGCACCGTCTGCTCTTCTCCCTGCCAGCCCAAAGCTCATGCTCATTTCACACAGAACCACAGAATGTCAGGGGTCGGAAGGGACCTCGAGAGCTCATCCAGTCCAGTCCCCCGCCGGAGCAGGAACACCCAGCTGAGGTTACACAGGAAGGTGTCCAGGCGGGTTGGAATGTCTGCAGAGAAGGAGACTCCACAACCTCCCTGGGCAGCCTGGGCCAGGCTCTGGCACCCTCACTGGGAAGAAGTTTCTTCTCATATTTAAGTGGAACCTCCTGTGTTCCAGTTTGCACCCATTGCCCCTTGTCCTATCACTGGTTGTCACCCAGAAGAGCCTGGCTCCATCCTCCTGACACTCCCCCTTTCCATATTGATCCCCATGAATGAGGTCGCCCCTCAGTCTCCTCTTCTCCAGCTCAGAGCCCCAGCTCCTCAGCCTTTCCTCACCCGGGAGATGCTCCGCTCCCTTCAGCATCTCCGTGGCAAAGTTTTTATGTTATCTCACGTCTGGCCCTCAGAGACAAACTGGTGAAATAAGGACAACTTTAAAGTTTTCCTTGCATTCAAATGGACTCGGTTTGCTGTTACCTTAAGATCTGTGCTCAGCTTGATGCCAGACAGGCTGAAACTTCAGTCCTTCCAATCCTCAAGAAACAGCCAATCTTGAGGAGTGCGGTGTGATTGAAGAGCCAAGTGGAACAAGGGCAGAACAGGGGGCTCTGGAGAGCTGGGTGAGCTCTGCTCCGTGAATTTGGGAATACAAAATACTAGAAAAGGGAAATTTTCCATTGGGAGGTGTTAGCAGAGCTTCTAAAGCATGGATGAGAGCAGTGGGAAATAAGGTGCAGGATTTGGGGCTGTTCCAAATTGTGACAACATCATAACCTTTGGAGAGCAGGAGCATTTGCATCTCAAGAAAAAATCGGAGAAGAGACTGAACTGAGTCTCCTGTTTGCCTTGCAGATCAGGCTGCCGTGTGTGTTTGTTTTTCCCTTGCTGCCTGTAGGACTGATGCCTGGATACCGGCAATCGCTAATTCCTCTGCTTTGGGGAATTGACTTTGGCTGGCATGGAGCGGTGCATAATTTATTAATAGCTCTGGTGTTTGCGTTGCGCTGGGTGACACGCGGCACGGTGGTGATGGTGCAGGGCTAAATCTGACCGTGCTGTCTGGGGAGGGCTGGGAGGGAGCGGAACTGGAGAGGGGGCAGCACGTGTGCCTTCTGCCAGTCGGGACATCAAATACCACTGTAATTCACGTGTTTATTTGTTAACTAATTAAAAAAAAGAAAAGAAAGGAAGGGTTGTCCACTCAGTCGCCAGCAGAGCAGTCCCAGCCTGGCGGCGGGGCCGCGGTCCGTGGCGAGGTGAGCTCGTGTGCGCGGTCCCTCACTCGTTGTTCCTGAGCGGGAAGCCCTGTAGATCCGCCAGCTGCCGAGCCCGGTGTTGTGTCCCCAGTGCTGGCACGTGGCTCTGGGGCAGGACACCTGTCCCTCCAGCCCCGTGTGTCCCTGGGCGGGCGGCGAACACGCGGGGGCTGCAGCAGCCACTGGCCCAGAGGGGCTGGCCCCGATGGACACGCCGAGAGCACGAGGGCTCCTGTGTGCTGGGGGCTGCGGGCCCTTTGGATCAAGAGAAGAAAAGTGAAAATAAACCATCTTCCTCGGCGGTCTTTGACATGGAAGGCACCACTGCACTAATGAGGAGAGCTAATTTCACAGTGATTTGTGCGGAGATCGCCAGCTGGGGCAGAAAGTGCAGCTGACACGCGTGGAGCCTGAGCGCTGAAGGAGCCGTGGGGAGGGACCCCGGGCGGTGCAGGACCGCGGGGTGGCACAGGTGGCAGGCGGGGTGGCACAGAGGTGACAGGCAGAATGGCACGGAGGTGACAGCAGGGTGGCACAGAGGTGACAGGCAGGGTGGCACGGAGGTGACAGGCAGGATGGCACGGAGGTGACAGCAGGGTGGCACAGAGGTGACAGGCAGGGTGGCACGGAGGTGACAGGCAGGATGGCACGGAGGTGACAGGCAGGGTGGCACAGAGGTGACAGGCAGGGTGGCACAGGTGGCAGGCAGGGTGACACAGAGGTGACAGCAGGGTGGCACAGGGGTGACAGCAGGGTGGCACGGAGGTGACAGGCAGGGTGGCACAGAGGTGACAGCAGGGTGGCACAGAGGTGACAACAGGGTGGCACAGGGGTGACAGGCAGGGTGGCACAGAGGTGACAGGCAGGGTGGCACAGGGGTGACAACAGGGTGGCACAGGGGTGACAGGCAGGATGGCACGGAGGTGACAGGCAGGGTGGCACAGGGGTGACAGGCAGGGTGGCACAGAGGTGGCAGGCAGGGTGGCACAGGTGACAGGCAGGGTGGCACAGAGGTGACAGGCAGGATGGCACGGAGGTGACAGCAGGGTGGCACGGAGGTGACAGGCAGGGTGGCACAGAGGTGACAGGCAGGATGGCACGGAGGTGACAGCAGGGTGGCACAGGGGTGACAGCAGGGTGGCACGGAGGTGACAGGCAGGGTGGCACAGAGGTGACAAGCAGGGTGGCACAGGGGTGACAGGCAGGGTGGCACAGAGGTGACAAGCAGGGTGGCACAGGGGTGACAGCAGGATGGCACAGAGGTGACAGCAGGATGGCACAGGGGTGACAGGCTGTAGGATACTTGCATTGCCCTGTGGTACCAAGTTTATTATCAGAGGGTTCACCCCAAGAGCCGTTCCGCTGAGGACCGAAGGGCCGGTTCCTGGGGATCATGTCCCACCAGTGGTCTCATTTCCTGGGTTTGCTGCATCCAGAGCTGAATAACCGCTGCCCAGCTCTGTTCCTGCGGCCCGGCTGTGGTGCAGCCCCAGCGGGAGGATTCGGCGAGGCCTCCCCGTGCCCGCCGTGCCAAAGGGCCTTTCCGGTGACCGGTTCCTCACCCTTGTTGGGGTCCCGGTGGCTGGAGGGGCGTCCGGCGACTCTGGGGTCGCCGCCCTTGTGCTGGGTCCGCAGACCCTGGGACAGGCAGCTCCCGGAGCCGTCACGTTCAGGAGCACGTTTCTGATCGCAGCCAAGCTTCAAATGAAGCGTTTGCTCTCAAAGCCACAGGGTTAAGTTGCGATTAAAAAGTTGGAGAAACAGCCATAGGAAAAAAACGTAAGATAAGATGACGCAAGTTTAAAATAGAGCCCATGTCAGCCTTTTCCTTCCCCTGCTGTCAGGGATTTATTTGCTGAGGAGCTCAAGAATCCGGTTCAGAGTCCCCTCTCTGTGCTGAGGGGTTGTAACGGCTCCTGGAGTCTCAGACAAAGTCCCAGGAAACGCCACATCTCTCTGCTGATGCGGCGGATCTCGTGATGGAGTGGGATTGGTTTTTTTTAGAACTCGTGATGCAGGCAGTGCTGGGGGAAGGCACCTGGATGGGGACAGCAGGGACCCCAGCACGCTGCCTCTGCTCTTCATTTCTTGTCTGGATGCCAAATGAGCTGCCATTTCAGATACTACACTGTAATGTTTTCCAAAGGATTTATCAAAAGCTTGTCACTTTTGGGTGATGTGCAACAGTTTCTCTTGATCTATAGTATTTTATAGACTAAATCTAACACATTAATTCACAACCTGTTCCAGAGACCACTGTGTTACCCAGGGTTAGGAAAGCGTTGTAAGCCACAGTAACCTGAGGACAGAGGTAACTGCTCTCCTCTGCTCCCTGATCAGGATGGTGCCGTTAATTGGCCTCGTCAGTGCCTGACTTCAAGTGAGAGATGCACATCAGCCATTTTCTGGATAAAACAGAGGTAATATCTGGGCACTCTGGATATTATATATCAATGGAGAACAGCTGGAAAGATTGTTAATGATTCTTGCCTCCCTTTTTTCTCTCTTGCGTTGTGCATGTTTTTGTTCTCTTGGGTGCTCTGGGAATGACAGCCGTTTTCTCTGTGGCCATGGGAAATGTAATGGTCACATGTGAGGCACTTTTAAAACATAGAATCAACGAATCATTTTGGTTGGAAAAGCCCCTCAAGATCCATGAGTCCACCCATTCCCCCACCCCCGGCACTGCCCCGTGTCCTGAGAACCTCATGTCCGTCTGTCCAACCCCTCCAGGGATGGTGACTCCAGCACTGCCCTGGGCAGCCTGTTCCAATGCCCCACAGCCCTTTGGGGAAGAAATTGTTCCCCAGATCCAACCTCAACCTCCCCTGGCGCAACTCGAGGCCGTTTCCTCTGGTCCTGGCGCTTGTTCCTGGGGAGCAGAGCCCGACCCCCCTGGCTCCAAGCTCCTTTCAGGCAGGTCAGAGATCAGAAGGTCTCCCCTCAGCTCCTGTTCTCCAGCTGAACCCCCAGCTCCCTCAGCCGCTCCCATCACACTTGTGCTCCAGCCCCTTCCCCTTGTAAATGTCCCAGAACAATCCAGATCTTCCTTGCAGAACCTGCTGGCATGAGCTGTGGGCGCCTGGCTGCAGAAACTGGGAGACGACAGCTGACATCAAACATACGTTTGCTGGCAATGGTTTTCATAGCAGAAACCTCAGGCTGTTTTGTCTCCTGGAGCTGTGCTGGCTGGCTGTGGAGCCCACTTCATTCTTCAGGTGTAACGGGAGGTGCTGGTTCTGTCTGCAGCTCCTCAGCAGTTTGTACCTGGTTTCCCGAGAGCCGTCCTGTTCAGCTGGCAGCTGCTGAGTTCAAGCTGATAGTTCCCTGGTTTAATGAGGACACTCCTGGTGTGATTCTCCCTTAAAATCTCCTTGACTCTGAATTCATTTAATCTTCAGAGCACATTTCAAGACTTCCTTTCCGTTTCTCTCAGCTTTGAGCAAGTAAACCCAAGGCTTAATGGCTTGGGCGAATTTTGCTGTGCCAGTGCAGTCCCATCCTGTTTGCTGGGTCATTCGGAGTGAAACGGCTCGTGGTGTTTTGGTCACGGGCCAGTCGGGACACCCCAGTTCTCGGGGTGACTCTTGTTGTCCCTTGGCCAGTTTCCTTCCCTCTCTGTGTCTCGTTTTCCTCGTGGGGCTGTGGTTGCTGTGGGGCATCAGGAGTTATGGTGGGCACGTTTCCAGAAATGGTTTTACCAAAGCCTGTGTGATGTCTGGGTCCCCCATGAACGATCCTTCTTGCACAAATGGGTGCTGCCAATTCAGGGTTTCATTTTCACAGCACGTGGCTGCATGAACGCCCTTGTCTACACTATCTCTCTTCTGGACGTGGGTGAAAGAAGCTTCTGAAGGCTTCCGGAGGTGCTTTCTTCCTCCAGACCACACCTGGCCCCACACACATTTTCTGTGCTCTGCCCTGTTGTGTTTTCACTGTGATAACACCACGGTGGTCGTTCTGCCTTCCCTTTCTCCGGGAGCCCTGCCGGTTCTCACGGTCCTGTTTCTCTCTCCCCGCAGTGCTGAGTATCGGCGAAGGTGGCTTTTGGGAAGGAACCGTGAAGGGCAGGACTGGCTGGTTCCCGGCAGAATGCGTCGAGGAGGTGCAGATGCGACAGTATGACCCACGGCAAGGTAAGCTGTGCTCTTAGATCCGAGTGTCTCTCACCAGCCACACCGGGCAGCCCCAGAAATTCGGAAGTATTCACTGGAAATTTCTAGCAGGCTCTGAGTTTGCCTGTTCTTTGCAATGGGTGATGGATGCATCTGAAGAACTGTATCTCAGGTGTTAGTTTACATTACCGAGTGCATCGGCATCCCGCAGTGACCCTGCGGATCCGCGGTAGGTGTGTGGTACAGCCGGGAGGACCGCGATCGTCGGTGCCCTTTGCGGAGATTGCTGCAGTGCAGGGTCTTCTGCAGGCGGCAGCGAGTGATGGAGCAAGAGAGTGTGACTGCGATCTGAACCTCTAAACCCCCGTTATTACGGTTTAGGAGACTACAAAAGAAAACAGTGGTTTGCACTTGTATGTTCTGGTCCCAAATGGCCGAGGCTCTGCCCGGGCGGCCCTGACGCCCCGTCTCAGCACCAGCCCCACCCAGCAGGGATTTGCTGTTCCTGGGGGTGGCAGGAGCTGCGGGTTGTAGGAAACAATCACCTTGCCAATAGAATAGGCCCAGGCAGGATCTCTCAGCAAAGCAGATTTTATTAACGATTTTGCAAGACTGGGTGTTCTACCTAACGGTAGGCACACGGAATGGGGCAAAAATCCCCCGCTTATATCCCCCCAAATCCCAACTGCAGTTTCCCTCCCCTGTTCCCCAGTGGTTGGTACTGCAGGGTTTACAGACTGCCCGACCCTGCCTCAGTTTACCTGTCTCATTCATCTAATTCTAACAACCCCCTCCCCTTATTGATTTATTTAAAATACAGATTCCTGGCTCTTTGGTTACCCTTCCCCCTAGCTTAACTTTTCAAATACAGTAATCAGTTTGCCTTCTGGGATTAGTTCGAAGAGACTTTGTTTTACATGAAGGATTCATAGTCTGATGTCTCTCAGTCCTTCCCTGTGCTGGCTGCTGTGGGTCCGTTGCCCTGTGTCCCCGTGCCAGCTGCTGTGGGTCTGTCGCCCTGTGTCCCCATGCCGTGCCGGCTGCTGTGGGTCTGTCACCCCGTGTCCCTGTGCCGTTCCAGCTGCTGTGGGTCCATCACCCCGTGTCCCTGTGCCGGCTGCTGTGGGTCTGTCACCCCGTGTCCCTGTGCCATGATGGCTGCTGTGGGTCCGTCACCCTGTGTCCCCGTGCCGGCTGCTGTGGGTCTGTCACCCCGTGTCCCTGTGCCGTTCCAGCTGCTGTGGGTCCATCACCCCGTGTCCCCGTGCCGGCTGCTGTGGGTCTGTCACCCCGTGTCCCCCTGCCGGCTGCTGTAGGTCTGTCACCCCGTGTCCCCATGCCGTGCCGGCAGCTGTGGGTCCGTCACCCCGTGTCCCTGTGCTGGCTGCTGTGGGTCCGTCACCCCATGTCCCCGTGCCGTGCCGGCAGCTGTGGGTCCGTCACCCCGTGTCCCCATGCCGGCTGCTGTGGGTCCGTCACCCCGTGTCCCTGTGCCGTGCCAGCTGCTGTGGGTCCGTCACCCCGTGTCCCCATGCCGTGCCAGCTGCTGTGGGTCCGTCACCCCGTGTCCCCGTGCCGTGCCAGCTGCTGTGGGTCCGTCACCCCGTGTCCCCGTGCCGTGCCAGCTGCCCGGGCAGCGCTACTCTCCCAGCCCAGACGGGGTGGGAAGCGCTGCTGGCAAGCCTGGGCTTGTCCTGCCATACAGCAATTGAAGAGAACATCTGGATTTTTTTCAATGTATTGCTTAGGAGAGAAGTGACCCTGATTTGTCAGATTCAGTAAAGTTCCTTTTGCATATTACATGAGCTTTAAAATTCACACAGCTGGATCCTGGCGAGAGTTAAACCTTGATTGCGAAGGTGGAAACAAAGTCGTACAAGAGAAAAGAAAATCAGTAAAACACAGTTCTCTGTTTTGCACAGCTGCTTTTAATGAGTGCCTTGAGGACCTGGTCCTGTGAGGGTGCATGGGGTGGGATCCCCCAGCACTGCAAACCCGCTCAGGGGGCTCTGACCAGCAGAGCTTTTGTCCCTTCGCCCCGAGCTGGTTCAGCTGCCAGCTCTGCAGCTCCAGGTCGTGTTCCCAGTGCTCACTCGTATTCTTGCTCCAGATTCTCTTTGTATGTGTTCACCTGGCAGCGCTGGTCACCCCGTGTTTGCGCGCTCCTGCCGGGCCGTGAGCTCTGCTGTCCTCTGGACCTGCCAGGGGTGAAGCGGTTGTGTTTCCGTTGTGCTGGTGGGAAACACTTGGTGACAGAGAAGACTTGAGTGGGATGTTCCTCGTGCTTCTGGGGTTATCAGGGCTGGTGAGTTGGGATTTCCACTGAGAAGGTTCCACCTTCCTCCCTCTGGTCCTGCTTGTGCTGTGCAGCGGCTGTTTGCCCTGTCCTGTTGTGATGCTAAATAAAAAAGAGAATAGGCTAATGGAAGTGGTTTACAAGCCCTTCCTGTATGTGGGAGTCCAGGTTTGCTGGGTGCTTTCTTGGAGAATGTTACGTGTTTGGGTCAAACTGAAGTTGTGTAGTGAAACGTGAAAGACAGATGGTGCTTAAACAGTAGAACTGGAGCGGAGATATGAATGTTTTCCTCCAGCTGTCCACACCGTTTAGCTGTTGGCACATCCCCTGCCATGGTCTTGGCTTTTGCCAGATTTTACTTCTCCAGACAAAGCTCGGGCACAGTTTCCAGGTACAGATTGTTTGCAGAAGGTAGCTGGGATGAGGCCGTGATGTTTGTGCGCAGAAGGTTGAGCTGTGTGGACATGGTGCTGCTCCGCCGCCTCCCGTCAAGGCCAGCGCGGTGCGTGTCTGAGGCGCGGTGTGGCCCGGCAGCTGGCCAAGGGCTCTGGCCTGGCCGTACTGCGCTGGGGAGCAGAGCCACGCCAGACGTGGGGACATCTCCAGCTGGTTGTCGCTGGAGGAAGGCAGCAGGTTGCATGGCAGATACCTGCCTGGACTCTCGTTGGAGCAGACTGAAGGTGACTGTGACAGGGGCAAGAGCAGCGCAGGAAATTCACCGTGATCTTCATTGAAATTCAGAGAGAGCAACTTTCAGGGCTGACATTTTGGAGGTGGTGTTAGGACGTTCCTTTAACCCGCGTATATTTTCATGCTTTGAGGGAAAAGGCCATGAGCTGCATATTGATCTGCTGCAATGAGCCAGGTTCTTCTGCAAGGGTGCCCGGGCCGGCTGTGCCGTCCCGGCCCCGGCCGCAGGCGCGGCGGCGTTGGCGCTGCCGTCCTGCCCAGCTGCTGCAGGGACTGGACGGTCTCCTGCCTGTGGAACTGAAATCCTTTGGAGCCCGAACAGAGTTCCTTTGGTAAATAACTCCAGCTTTCTGTATTTTCTAACCGTATTTCTTCTGGCCCTCCTGATCCCCGCTTTTGCCCATCTTCCCACAGAGATGATCCTTCTTGTATCGTCCTGACATCCAAGTCCTAGTTACCAATCCTGTCACTTCTTTACACACTTTTATTCCTGTCTGCACCTCCTCTAACGCCATGCCCTGCATTCTTCTTGAAGTGGTGTGACATTTGGGACACAAGCGCCAGCTCGTGAGCGCAGAGAAGCTGAGCCAAGGGGCTTGGTCGGTCCAGCAGTTTCTGTGGGTGAGAACAGGCCGGAGCAGCACGTCTGTGCCGTAGGAAAGGCCGAGGTGGCGGCGGAGCTGCGGGTAGGACGCGTGTGGGATGCACGGACTGTGCGGAAGCAGAGAGCGGACAAAAACTTACACCTTTACATTGCTTTGGAACGTGATGGCGTAAGACATCCTGGTAATAAGGATAGAGTCTAGATTTCTGTATTTGATAAAGAAGAAAAATGTAGGGAGGTAAAGGGAATTGACTGTCTTCAGTGAGTTAAAACAGAGATGGTGTTTTCAGTGAATATTTTAAGTCAAAGCTACAAAAAGCTGCCCTAACGTATTCCTGGCAAAAGAGAAATCTTGCAGGTCAGGAATCCAACTGCAGTTGTCCCTGGGCCCCTAGGAATACACGAAGTTCTCGAAGAGCAAAGACGGGGATCCATCTGCAAAAAAAATCTGTATCGGTGGATCTGAAATCATAACTGTAAGATGCAGCTTGCCAAGAGCCCAGCTGAACTAGACCTGGGATTGTTAAGAGGAGTAACAATAGATTCTTCGGCTGTACAAATAAAAGAGTAAGGGAAGAGGATGTAGAGCTGTTAAGCAATGAGAATGCGATAAGATGAAAGCTAATGAGGTGAAGGTCCAGATCCACCAGAACAGTTCCCCGCCAAAGCGGGCACGATGTTGGATGGATGGGCCCTGGCAGGACCGATCCTGCCAGCTGGGGACAACAATCTCAGGGCCCTGAGGGCACTAATATATCTTAACGTCCCTGAGCAGCTTCACCTGGGGTCTCCTCCCCCACCACTGCACCCAGGAGCTCTGTTTGAGCTGTGGCTTTCAGGCCTTGCCTGGGCTGTGCCGGGGGAGTCCTGGTCTCCAGTTCAGTCATGGTCGTGGCCGTAGCTGGCCATGATCCAGACCCCGACCCGTGGACTGATGTCCCAGTGTGGCCTCAGACCTGCTGCATGACTGTGGACCTGCCCAGAGATCACCAGGCCTGCCCTTAACCAGTGATCACCAGACCTGGCCTTAACCAGTAATCACCAGACCTGCCCTTAACCAGTGATCACCAGACCTGGCCTTAACCAGTGATCACTAGAGCTGCCCTTAACCAGTGATCACTAGACCTGGCCTTAACCAGTGATCACCAGACCTGCCCTTAACCAGTGATCACCAGACCTGGCCTTAACCAGTGATCACCAGAGCTGGCCTTAACCAGTGATCACCAGACCTGGCCTTAACCCCACCTGCAGATCGGCTTCTGGCTGGTCCTGAAACCTGCCCATGGCTGTGCTGGGCTTGTGAGCTGCACTCTTGGTTGGGCCTGGCCACCATCTCAGGGTCTGTCCTGTGGCCTTGCTGGGGTGGTGCAGGAAAGGCTGAGAGAGCTGGGGCTGCTGAGCTGGAGAAGAGAAGCTGAGAGGGGTCTGATCACTGGGCTCAATATCTCCGGGTGGGTGTCAGAGGATGGAGCAGACTCTGGTCAGTGGGGCCCAACGCCAGGGTGAGGGGCAACGGGCACAGACTGAAACACGGGAGGGTCCGTGTGAACAGGAGGAGAAACTTGTTTGCTGGGAGGTGCCAGAGCCTGGAGCAGGCTGCCCAGAGCGGGTGTGGAGTCTCCTTCTCTGAGACATTCAAACCCCCTGGGATCCTGTGCGATCTGCTCTGTGACCCTGCGTGAGCAGGTGGGCTGGGGATCCACAGAGCTCCTGCAGCCCCCAGCCCGGGGTGCCGGGACTGTGGCCAGTGAGGGCCCCGCTGGCTGCGGGGGCTCCCTGGGGACAGCCCTGCCCCTGCAGCCCCCAACACACAGACAGCACCAGCCTTCCGAAAAAAGGGAACACGACTGGCTCGTGAGCAGCGGTTCCGGTGCGGTGACCCCGTGTGCTGCAGCGCTCGGAGTTATGGAGCTCTGAGCTCCCTGGTACGAAAACCTTAGAACAGATTTTGAAGGAAGAGAGAGATGGGGGTAGATTGGAACAGGGGTGGGACAGAACGGTGTTTGTCCAGGAACGTTTTCGTGCTAAAGGAGATCGGTTGACTGTGTTGGGTAAGGACACACCATCGTTCCAGCTTCCTTGGGTGTTAGGACAGTGTCACGTGGGAAATTATTAGTAAAGTTGGAGGAAATGCGGGGAAACGCTGGAAATTTGTCATCTGTCACTAGCTGATTAATGATTTCACCTATAAAATGCTTTCACTAATAGCTATGGCCAAAAGAAAACTGGAATGTGCTGCTAATATTTCCTTGCGACATGTTACGAGTGAGAACATTTTACTTTCAGAGCTGGATGAGTTGGCGTGACGAGTAGGATGAAATTCCGTAGGATAAAACGCCGGATCTTGCACTTAACAGCAGATCCACTCAGTAGTTATACACGAACATTTTAGTTCTTGAAACAACGACAGGAGGCGCGTTAGTGGTTCAGGAGACGGTTGTGTCTGCGAACCAGGCCGACATGAGCCCGGGATGAACACACGAGGCTTTTCCAGCGGAGGGGACACGTTGGTGCTGCGGCACGAGGAGTGTCAGCGTCTGATCTGGAACCAGTTGTCGCTGTGGTCACTGTCCGCAGAAACTGGATTCACAGCGGTTCGTTCTCCTCGGGTGCACTCGGGAGCTGTGCTGCCCGATCAGAAGGTTCGAGCTGTGGGCAGTGCCGTGGGGACGCGGAGCCTCGGTGGTGGGAATGGAGCAACGGCTCGGAGGGCTGGGACTGCACGTGCTCAGCTTGCACGCAAAGCTCAGTAGTATCAGCAGGGAGTATTTGCAGTATATGAAATTAAATATGAGTATTAATTTTTCAGGAGCTAGTTTGGCAATGGTTGGACGCCATTCTGCTGAAGTTGGCGCTGGGATGGCTGCGCCTCCGCTTTGAACACAGCTCATTCCTGCTTTGGGTTAATTAGAGTGGTCCTGAGTCTGTGGTCCAGGGAAATGTTGGGAGAAGGACCTACAGCTTTGGTTAAAATTGCACAGGAACATTTAAGACAAAATGGCTGTTTGGGACAGGTTGCAGGCACTGTAGAATGTGCATTTACTTATCATACCTTGAGATGCGGCAGTCCTGTGGTAGTGCCAGTGTCCCGTTTGGGCTCATTTCACCCTGCGTCATCACCTCTCTCCCCTGACCTCCCCGGTGCTTTTCAAACTCGCCTTTTGCAGCAGATCCCGACTGTCTATCCCAGCCGATTTCGGTGGGACAGACTCACCTGCCGTACGGCACTTGCTGATCTCTTGGCAAGCGACACCCAGAGATGAAAGGACAAGTTTGGGTGTGTGAGGCAGAATGTGCCGAATGCTCCGGCGCACACGTGCGAGCAGCTGCTGCCCGGGCACGTGGCCGTGGGCTGGGACAGGGTGTACGCGGAGCAGAAGGTCCGGGCGCCGCCGGCGACGTGGCCTCGGCGGGAGCCCCGCACTGCGGGTGTCACCTCGCTGGGTTTGCCTCTCAGGTGGGGTTTGTTTGCAGAGATGCTGCACCGTCTGCTCCAGGAAACACTCTGCGCTGTTTATCTGCTCTCACGTACAAACCTGCTTGTGTGGAGGGAAATGTAAGGAAGCTTTTTTTAAACCGAGCGAGGCTGCGTCAGAACAGGTGAGCTGAAGAGCACTTGCAGATGGATGGGATCGGGGTTTCCTGCAGCTGCTTCCCTGCTATTCAGGACGTGCAGCTGTCCCCCCCATCGCAGCGGGGCCCGGGACGCTCCAGCAGCACCGGCCGGGGCAGGAGGTGGGTGTGCGGGTACCCCCGCTCTGGGGGTTCCGCGGGGGCGGGCAGGGGCGCAGGCACCGGCTGCACTTGGGTCTGTGGAGAGCGTGTCGTGACAGTCTGGGACCGACACGAGCTACGGCTGATCCTGCCTGTGCAATAACTGCGGCGGCAGGATCCTCTTCCTTGGATCGTCTCCTTTTTATCTTGCTCTGGTTCCCGTGGAAGGACGTGGGGGTCACCGGTGTCCAGGGAACCTTTGGTTTGCACGGCAGAGACCTCTCCTTACTGCTCCTTGTCTACTCGGTTATTTGTGACAATATTTCCAGCTGTTTTCCTTCATCGTAGCGTCAAAATAGCTCATACATGAAGCCATATTAACTGAGTTCCTAGTGGGCTTAGTCTTTGACGTTTCTTCTTTTTCTGAGAAAAGAAGAACAATTTCAATTGTATGGCAGGGATGTATTTGGTTAGTGCCTGGGTACCTGCGGGTAGCAGTGGAGCCAGTGGAAGTGTCACCGCTTCTTCCCCTTGTGGAAGGGCTTTCTGAAGTAGCGATTAGGAGCTTGAACCACATTTTGATCAAGAAATACGTTTCTTGCCTCAGAAATGTTTTGAAATTGGAATTTGTTGAAATTGTTGGGTACTTCAAGTTATTTGCAAGCCTAATAGTGACAGCATCTTGCTGGCTGGGCCTGTCCCCTCAGCGTCTCCGCTGGTGGCCAGCACAGATATTGGAAGAGCAGATGGTGTAACAAGGGGATTTAAAACAAATGACGAGCAGCGCCTTTTCTGAATCACCTGTTCCCGAGGTGTGTGAGGGTCAGGACTGGTTTGCGGTCGGCAGAGGCACCAGAGCAGCCAGCACTGAGATGAGGTGCTGGTGACGCTCTGAGTGTCCCCGCAGAGCTGTGCTGCCCCATGCCGCGCTGCCCCATGCCGCGCTGCCCCATGCCCTGCTGCCCCATCCCGCGCTGCCCCATGCCCTGCTGCCCCATCCCACGCTGCCCCATCCCGCGCTGCCCCATGCCCTGCTGCCCCATGCCCTGCTGCCCCATCCCGCGCTGCCCCATCCCGCGCTGCCCCATGCCCTGCTGCCCCATGCCCTGCTGCTCCATCCCGCGCTGCCCCATCCCGCACTGCCCCATCCCGCACTGCCCCATGCCCCATGCCCTGCTGCCCCATGCCACGCTGCCCCATGCCCTGCTGCCCCATGCCCTGCTGCCCCATCCCGCGCTGCCCCATCCCGCACTGCCCCATCCCGCGCTGCCCCATCCCGCGCTGCCCCATCCCGCGCTGCCCCATGCCCTGCTGCCCCATGCCCTGCTGCTCCATCCCGCGCTGCCCCATCCCGCGCTGCCCCATCCCGCGCTGCCCCATCCCGCGCTGCCCCATGCCCTGCTGCCCCATGCCCTGCTGCCCCATCCCACGCTGCCCCATGCCCTGCTGCCCCATGCCCTGCTGCTCCATCCCGCGCTGCCCCATCCCGCACTGCCCCATCCCGCACTGCCCCATGCCCCATGCCCTGCTGCCCCATGCCACGCTGCCCCATGCCCTGCTGCCCCATGCCCTGCTGCCCCATCCCGCGCTGCCCCATCCCGCACTGCCCCATCCCGCGCTGCCCCATCCCGCGCTGCCCCATGCCCTGCTGCCCCATGCCCTGCTGCCCCATCCCACGCTGCCCCATCCCGCGCTGCCCCATCCTGTGCTGTCCCATCCCGTCCCGGGCAGAGGCTGCAGGCCCTTGGCTGGTTCTTTGGGTAGAGGGCACTGTTGTTCTTCACTCGCCTCTGGTGGAACCTCAGGTGATGCAAACGTGTGAGTTGCAAAGGAGGAGGAGGACTGTGGAGGATTTTGGTATCTTGATGAAATACAGCTCTCTGTTTCCTGCAGCAAACTGATCGTCTCCCTCCTGGAGGTCTGCACCAGCCTTTGGGGACGTCGGCTTATTTTGTTATGGTACTCGCTTCATAACTCTGTGTGTCCTGCATGTGAAGGGATGAGTTCTCTGTGCCACCTTCTCTCGGTTCTTGGTGCGTTCTGGAGTCACGATCGCCTGGGCAGCTGTGTCCCCGAGCAGGACTGGGCTGGGCTGGGCTGACGGGGACACGGCCTCGTCACAGGGACACGGGCTGGAACGCAGGGTGGTGGGACGGAGCCGCCGGTGTCCTGTGGCCATTCGAGGGGTTGGGGCTCGGCTGGGGCTGGCCTGCCTGTAGCACCTGCATACCTTGTTTTAACTCAGCAATCATTGCTTTTGACAAATGCCTTACTTTTGACAAACACCTGGCTTTTTGAAGAAAGACTACACTAGGAGAGGAAGTACGGACAGGAGGAAATGAAAAAATTCCAGCCGCTAGACTTCCCAGGGCTGGAGAGGAGAAGCCCTGGCTGAGCAGCGAGCACCGAGTCCAAACCCTGCAGCTTTTCTAAGCAGGTTTTTGGCAGTCTCTGCGTGGGGAAGGAGCTCCTAAGGAGGCGTCTGCCTGGGAGCGGCGGGTTGGGAGCCGAAGCAGCGCGAGTGCAGCCCCAGGAGCTGCAGCACCGTCCCGAGAGCCCCTGCGGGAAGGATGGTCCCTCTGTTGCCTTTCCGGCTCTTCAGTGTGGTGTTGCAGAAGGACCAACAAGGACATGCACAGGTAAACGCTCCCCTGCAGCTGCACGGGGAGCGGATCTGCACCTCGGCGCCGTGCAACGAGCGCCTGGTGACAAGCTGGTGGTGGCTTTCTGGGGGTGACAGCGCACGCAGCTGGAGCAGCTGCCCCGCTGGGACTTTCTGTGTTTCACCTTCTGACGTGGAGTTCAGTCCTCTGCTTTAGTCTGGACACTTACTGGTCCTGGGGACAAAGGTCAGCGCCAGCTCTTGTCCTGCTGGCACCAGGCCGTGGTGTGTGACCCAGCGCTCGCTGCACCCCGGCAGCCAGGAACGTGGGGACATCTCCGAGCTGGGGCAGGAGGAGCGAGGGGAGCGCGGCACCGACGGCTGGAGTGACCAGCGGGGACTTACCGGCGGCTTCTGCCTTGGGATGGCTCCGGGCAAGGGAGAGGCCAGTGGCTGTGGACACCTCGGCTTTTATCGGAGCCTTCGACAGCCTCCTGTACTGTCCTTAGAGCCATTTACTTCCACACGAGGAGTGGTGGTAGGAGTAAATCTGGAGCCTAAAGTAGCTTCTTTCTTAACAGTCGAAGAAATGCGTCTGCTTTTAGCCTGGCCTCTTGGCTGGAGGGAGGTGACTTTTCCCGTTTGACCACTCCTAAGGTGACAATTCCCAGACAGAAAATGGGAATTTGCTCGCCTGCAGCCAGAAGGCGTGTTGAGCTGTGCAGCTGATGGCTGTCCCGCCGGACACAGGAGCACGTGCAGAAGGGACAGAGACCTGATAACAGCAGAGCTGTGGATTACGGAGCATCGATGGGCACAGCCAGCCCGCTGCCGCTGGAAATCCTGCTAATTTAATCCACCTTCCCGGGGCTCAGATAACCCCCCATCTCCCGGCACCGTCCGGAGCTGCTGTCCCCTCTGCACCAGCTGGAACGAGGCCTCTGGCCGCTTCTGTGCCAGCGTTTGAAAAATCCTCCTGATTTCCTTTCCGCTTTCCTGACTTCCTTCCAAGCCTGGTGCCATCTCCATTACACTGCTGATTATTTCAGGCTTCCTCTCTGGCTGCGCCGCCTTTGACCTTGATCCCCTTTGTTTCTTTGAACTCTTCTCCTGTCTTAATTAATCCACGACTCTGCTGGCGGCTTCCTCTTGCGGTCAAGAGTAAAGGTCGGTGTTACAACTATCCCAAGGTGCTGCTTAGGTTTTAAAGCTAGTATCCATTACACTTGCTGATTTTTGCCCTTCTCAAAGTGGGAACTTAAAAGTTTTGACACTAGATTCTTTCCAGATTTGTTTTTCCTTAACATTTCTGATAACAGGATACTTGATACTGTTCTGACTACTTGGCAGCAAAACCCAGACGTGTCTCGTGCGTGGTTTAGCGGTCAGGTTTGGGTCCCACAGCTGTTGTGGGCACGAACTGGATGCCTGTTCCTTGCAGTGGCGGTTGAGCAGGGGAGCAGCACAGACACCGAGATCGCCGTGCGGTTCCGATCCCAGCGCGCCGGCTCTGCGGGGACTGCGGACGGGGCGTCTGGAACCGTTGAGTGCAACGGGGTCTGAACGACAAAACCAGCAGTGGGTTAAAGTGGTCTCTCCTGGGCTGATTTGTTTAGATCTATAAAAGGAAAAAGAAGTCCGTAGCATTACTTAGCTTAAAGAAAAAACCCACATAATTGCTATTTGACCTCCCGCAGGAGGAATTTGGACTCAGCAGAACAGTTTTATTGACATGACAGAGCACAAAGAACAAGAGTCCCTGGAGCACAGATGCGCAGAGCTGCTCTGAGGGGCCTCAGAGGAGAGGAGCTTCATGGAACCATCTGAATTCTGCGTCTCTTGTTCCAGCAAAGCGCTGGGCTGCGCACGGTGGGCTTGGGCTTATCCAAACCTGATTCCAGAACTCTCGACACAAGCCCGTGCTCTTTCTCGCCACCTGAACGCTGGAGCTCAGGCCGGTCGTCTCAGCTCTGTGAACATTCTGCTGCTCGGTTGGTGCTGCGGAAGGTGCTGTAGTTAGTCCGTGTTGGTCTTTTTTGTTTCAGGCTGATTTCTGGTTTATTTATTTCTGGCACTGTGTTTGACATTAGCTCAGACAGTGAGTTAGTATTTCTGTCTCTTTTTAAGCAACTCTATCATTATTAGTTGCTGATATCTCTGGCACTCTTGTACTGTGCACTTCCCATTTTTTCAGTAGCTCAGTGGTCTTAAAAGGAAGGGATACACATCCTTTCTGTGTGTAGTTCCCTGCTTTTCTCAGTTAAGTTTCCATTCTTGCCCTCCGGAGCTGCCGCAGGTGTTTGTCCCTGGCCAGGCTGCCCGGAGCCGGTTGGTGGTCGAGGTGCCCGTCCCAGGGCTGGCGGGACGCTCCGGATCCCCGGCGCTGTGTCAAAATGCCCCTGACGTTCGCTCCAGGAGGATTTTGTTTCAGATGAGGTGGGTCCGAGTCTGGACCCTCAGTGGTGCTCACCTTCCTCCCAAGCCCTCGGGCATCCCCGAGCTGCTCCGTGACTGGGTAACTGGTTTGGGATCCGTGCCCTGAAGGTGAAACACAAAATACAGCGTTGCCGTTCAGCTCCAGGTGACCCATTTGAGTAAGAGCAAATTTAGTGACTGGATCAAATTATTAAATAGTCAAGTTCTCACTGGGTTTAATGTCTGCCTCAGGATGGGTGTCAGTCTCATGCCATAACTGCACAATCGTCCCCGGAACACTTGTGCTGACTCAGCGTTCTGCCGCTCCCCGGTGACTGGCTCTGTGTCCCAGGGCTTCCTGAAAACGTCACTCCAGAGGGATCGTCAGTGAGACCCTTACAGAATCCTGGCTGAGAACTCCTGCCTAGAACTGCTAATTTAAGGTGCTCACCTCACATAGTTGTTCAGCATCTCCTGCAGGTACCACTAGAATAAAAATGACATGGTCAGTAGGCGTCATCTGTTCTATGGATGAGGGGAAAGAAAGGAGTCTTGCTTTAAGAGTTTAGCCTTCACTGCAGGATTCGTCATTATTGTAACAGACAAGCACCACTGCCAGGGTATAGACCAGTGAGTCTGGTGTTGGTTGGTTGGGTTTTGTTGGTGCTAGTTTTTGGTTTTTGGTTAGTTGGGTTTTTTTTTCATCTTGCAAATGTGTGAAAACTAGAAGAAAGCAATATTGTATTGGCTCTTCGTCATTTTAAAACCTTTTTAGGGGGAAGTCCCCTAGATCCTGCAAGTGTTTGGAGCAGTCAGCAAGCACTGGGACGAGGACTGATGTGGTGTGCCAGGGCTTTCTCAAAGGCTGCTTTTTAAAGAACGAACAAACAAACCAACCACAACTGCTTGAAGCACAAAAGCAGAGGCTGGAAATAAGCAGGCAGGTCCCAGAGCAGCTGGAGATGGCCAGTGGTGGGCCACGAGACTGCCCAGGTGAGGAGAGGCTGAAGTGAAAAACGAGGCAGCTGTGAGGAGATTGTCAAGAGAAAGCAACCGGAGCCTGAGGAAGGGTGGAGAAGTTGGGTGATTTGTTGTTCATCGGAACTTGAGAATGGCGGGCCGGTCAGTGAAAGGAGGCAGCAGGGTTAACGCAACAGAACAAACTGTCTCTGTGGGTTGTGCTCTCGCTGCTGCCAGCGGTGCAGGTTAGAGGGTCCCGGGGAGGTGGGACACGTTCCTCGGGTTCAGCGGTGACGATGCTGATGCTCCCACTGCCTTTTCTAGCACATCGGTTGCTCGCAGCAGCCGCTCTGCCCGCTGCGGCTGCCAGCGTGCAAAGGTCCCCAAACCGTCCTGGCAGCACTTCCTCCAGACCTGCCCGCGGGGCAGTCTTGGGTCACTGGGGAGTGAGACCAGCCCGGCCCTTGTGCCCGTCCGGATCTGCAGCAGGAGTGTCGCGTGTGAGGGCCAGCAGAGTGACACACGGGTGACTCCCCGACTCGCCGTGGCACTCGCACTGCTGGCAGCATCACCATCCTCCCTGCCCCGGGGATGCCGGATCTCTGGAGCCTCCATCCTCCGTAGCTGGCACCAGGTTCCAGGTGCTGCTGTCAGTGGGTTTCCTGCCTTGGCCATGAGCTTTTGCAGGGGGACGAATCTCACTGGCCAGCGTCCCCTCTCCTCTTTGTGGTCCCCTGTCTTGGCCGGGTGGTGGGACAGGGAGCAGCTGCTCGCGGAGGTGTGAGTCCCTCCTGGGACAGTGGCTGTCCACCCTGCGGGCTCTACCCAGTGTCATTTCAGGGCCTCCTCAGCAGGACGTCAGGTTTGTTTTACCTTTGCACGTCTGAGCAGTGTGAACGTATGTGCTTGTGGATGTGTCACCACAGAGCTCCTGCGAAAGGGACCGTGTCCGTCAGTGAGGTCACCACAGACCTTCTGTGGCCACCTGGCACTTCTGCACCGCTGCAAACAGACCTCGAACCAGACCCGGGGAGAGCTGCGGTTCCCAGGATGGGCCGTACTTTGGCTCTGATGGTGCTGACTACTACTTGAAGGTCTGGTTAAGCCAAGCCTTTAGGTCAGGACTCAAAAGATGAGATGCTGTGCGGAAAAGAGCGTACTCAGAGGCATTCCTGGTTTTTCGCTTTGCCAGATGAGCAGACACGCTCCGTTTGTGCGGTGTGCCACCTCAGCCAGCGGTCGCTGTGTCCGCACCCACGGGCTCTGTGGGCTCCAGGAAGGCCGTTACGGGCTTTGGTTGAGATCCAGCTCACAGCCAGAGCTTCGGCGCAGGCCGCCCTGGCCGCTGTGGGCACTGACATGTCCAAGGCCTGGCCACGGTCACATCTCCAATGTGATCCTTCGGGCTCTGGAGCCCTTACTCTACCAGGAACACCCGCTGTGGTGTGACTGCTCCCCTCTGTGGTGTCACCTTCACGCTGAGGAGGGATGCGATGCTGCTTTCGCAGGAGGGTCACGGTTCCGTCCATGTGCATGGGGACCACGGGCCCGGCCTGTCGGCTGAGCCGGGGCCGCTCCAGCGAGCGGCGGCGTCTGCCAGGAAGGTTCTGCAGACACGGGTCCCTGCAGGACACCGGGACATGGGTCTGTTTGCAGAGGGCAAGGATGGCAAGCGTAAATGTGACCCAAGTGCTTTTGTCCCACAAGAGTGGTGTGGTTGGTGGGTGTGGAGATGGTTGTGTGTTTGGCATGAAGGGTTTTGGTGGAGATTCAGTGGTGTAAAAGGGAGATGTCACACCCTCTGGAGGATGGCTCCCAACATACACCGCAGTGAAGAGCTTTGCTCTGGCTTCTCAATAACCTCCCCATGCATCCGAGGGGACATCTGTCCTGTCCTGAAGTGAGGAGGTGACACTGCTGAGCTCCCATGTGTCCTGCACCAAGGTGTTGGTGCGGGGCGGGCAGGCTGCGCCCGGGGCTTTGGCGATGGAGCCGTTGGAGGGACTGCAGCTTGTGGGAGTTCCTCATCCTCATAGACTTGTTTTATATCTGTTGTAAAATAACAACCAACCAAGCAAACAAAACAACAAACCAGAAAAAAACCAAAACAAAACAGTACTGGGGTTGTGTTGTCATCCCCCTCCCTGGTGCCGGGGAGTTGTCCCCATCCCGAGGGATGTGTCCTGCTGCTGGGGTCTGGGGCAGCAGCTCAGCGTGGGCAGTTTGCTGGGGCTGCAGCTGGTGCGTCCCCAGGGGTGGCCGAGGACAAGGACGAGAACTGGCTGCCCCAGCACCCCGTGCTGCAGGAGGGCACGGTCCCCCAGGGTAGCCAAGAACAAGGACCAGCCGCCCCAGCACCCCATGCTGCAGGAGGGCAGGGTCCCCTGGGGTGGCTGAGCACAAGGACAAGGACCAGCTGCCCCAGCACCCTGCGCTGCAGGAGGGCACGGTCCCCCCAGGGCCTCGGGCTCGTCAGAAACCACCGTGGCTGCCTGGGCGGCACTGCTGGAAAGGCCTTTGTTGCAGAAATGTGGGTGAACCCATGTGGAACAGCTGCGGAGCCCTTCTGCTGAACACGACCTCCCCGGACCCTGCTCCGTGCGTTTGTTGGCTGTGACCGATGTCCCCGCTCGGGCTGGCAGCCTGGCAAGTCCCCGCGAGAGGTAACGCACAGATGCTGCTCTCTGACTCATCCTTATTGGAGAGCAGACATTCATTTTATTTGCATTTTTTCAGTTACAGATAAGCTAAATACTCCAAAAAGCATAATTCTATTGCAAGTATAACTCATAAATTAAGGGCAAGAGGGACTAATACAATTATCTCCTCTGTGCATTCGTGTAATGCAGGCCGAAGTTTCACCAAATGTATCACATCTTGTATGTAAATTGTTGTGTGAAACTAAGAAAGTTACAGCAAGGCTTCTGAAAGTATTCACTCAGAGAAAAGTCGTATTTGAACTTCACAGGATGGAGATCAGTCATGGGGAAAGCATAAATTGGTTACCCAGTCCGCACAAAATGCAGGAGTACCGCAAATCACTGAGCAGATCCATTCCTGGGCTTTTCTCTGTTTTCAGTCAGCAGATCCAGGTGCCGCAGGGACATAAATTAGTCCATTCTCCTGGCAGCCCCGCGAGAGGGGACAGTCGCACTTGAAGGCTTTCCACGCACCCCTGCGCTGGCAATGAGGCTCCCGGCTGCGGCGGCACCGGCCTGAGGGACCCGCGGCTGCCCCGCTGGCACTGGCCATGGTCACCGCAGCTGGGGACAGCGGGGACAGGCTCCAGCGTCCGCCCTGCTCTGGCTCCTTCTCCGCGTGGAGGAGCCTCGGGCTCCTCTCGGGCCTCGGGCACCGCGTGTCCTTCCCCCGCAGCGTGGTTCAGCATTTCTCTCTCCACAATAATTCCCTTTCTCCCCGTCGCCAGCGCGGAGGCCGCCCCAGCCAGATTGGCTGCCTGGCACGGAGCCTGGAAGAGGCTTTACTTGTGGTGGCATCTGCTCATCAGCCTCCTCCGAGTCAGGTGCTGGGGAGCAGAGTTTGGGACGCGTGGTGACATCAGTGGTGACAGCGTGGTGACAGCTGGGGGGCTGCAGCTCCGGGACCCGGACGCTGCTCCTGGGACGTGCGGTGGCACCGCGGCTCCCGACCGAATCCTGCGCAGCCATGCAGGGTTCCCTGCCCGCCGCCCTGGGCTGTCCCCGCAGCGCCGCTGTCCCTGCACCGAGAGTGGCACAGCCGGGACTGCAGTCCAGCCGCTGCCGGAGCTGGGACCAGGCGCCACGTTCTGCACCGAGAGCCCTGTCCGAGCAGGGTGTCTGCTCCGGGGATCAGGCCCGGAGAGGAGGGACCCGGTGAGGGGTGGCACAAGGGGTGTCCCTGTACCCAAGCAGGCACAAATACAGACCCCGACCTTCTCCATTCCCGAGACCACATCTCTGGCTGGTGCCTCACTGCTTCTGGTTGGCATTTCAACTGAGAAGACGGAATCTATTTTAAACTCTCTTTCTTGACTAGCACAGTCTGATCGGTATCTCCCTCATCAGCTCCTTATCTGCCTGATGGTTTGCGGTGACCTTGGCCTCTCAGGTGGTTTGATGGAGCTCCTGGGTGACAACCGTAACATCCCTGCTGCTGCATCGAATGATTAGAGAGATCAGTTTCCAAAATACGGCTTGTCTTTCATCGCTGGCGCTGCAGCGCAGCCCCAGGGCAGCAGCCGGTGCCGCCGGGGACGTGTTGGCTGCAGGTCCAGCCCTTCGGGCTGGGGGGGACACTTGTGCCTGGCACCTCTCAGAACACCTGCTGCTGACGTGCTGCTTGTGCTGCAGGAGCAGTTGGTCAGAAATACGTGATGAGAGAGAAATTACTGCCAATAATAAGGGGTGCATAAATCTTGCATTTAATAAGATTAAATTTAAGTAAATTAAAGTCTAAATAGTATTTAGGAATATCATTCCCACATTCTGTAGGAACTAAAAGGTATATTTTCACATTCCAAAGGAGTTACTTTACGCATTCGCAGGCAGTGTTGGTGCCGGGGATGACGCGGTGCCGGGGTGCATGTGGGTGGCACCCAAGCTGCTCCTCAGCCGGCTCTGGCCCAGCAGACTGTCCGGTCAGTTTGAGTCAGAGCTGCGTCTCTCCAGAACCTTCTCTGTGGCACGTCCAGATGGCTCTTGGCCACCCACGGGATGTTAATATTCCTGTATTTTTATCTAATGTATTAGGCAGACTTACCTAGGAAGAATTGCCCTTTAAAAACTTTACAGAAGCGCTTTACGGGCAGCGTACAGCGCAGCGCGAGCGCAGCCTGCGCCCACACACGGGCTCCCCCTGCTTTCCAGGCTGTGGTTTTCCAGCGTTCCGTGTTCCACATCCCTGGTTCCCTGCGCGTTCTGTCCCCTGGGGCTGCCTGTGCCTGGACGAGCCCCGGCCACCCGGCACCGGGCTGCCCTGGTGTCCTCCGGCTCCTCTAAACACAGACCCGCTCTGCACACCCATCTCCCGGCGATGGCTCCTCCATCCATCAGCCGCGGCCCTGGTGCTGCCATGACGGCTCCATTAAGCAGCGCTCGGCTATATTTAGGAGTCGGGAAGGGAACGAGCCTTTGGGCTGCAGACAGCCATAAATCCAGCTCCCGTCACCAGATCTCTGTTCTTTTATCTGGAGTGAGGTCTCAGAGGTGTTTGCAGATGAGATCCGTGTGTCTGTGCGTGCGTGGGTCAGGGCAGGGGTGATGATGAGGAGCAGGGTGGGTGGGGAAGGGGCTGAGGTTGGGGGGCAGCAGGGGGTCCCTGTCCCAGCGGGGTCTGCCGTGCCGTGGCAGCAGCTCAGGGGCTGAGGGATCTGCGGGTGTCCCTTATGGAACAGTG
Source organism: Caloenas nicobarica (assembly GCF_036013445.1). Lineage (NCBI taxonomy): Eukaryota > Metazoa > Chordata > Aves > Columbiformes > Columbidae > Caloenas > Caloenas nicobarica. Next base: position 600,374 of record NC_088245.1, read on the forward strand.
TCATTGTGTGCTGTGAAGTGGAGAGGGTGTGTGCTCACACCATTGCTACCGTGACGTGCCGGGGCTGTGCCATGCTGGTGCCTCCTTGGGCGCCAACCAGCTTTCCCACCTTCCTGCTTTCCTCCCCTCCTTCCCTCCCTCCCTCCCTCCATCCTTCTCCCATTTTTCACACATCCATGTCAGGTTGTACAGAGCTGTGGGTGCCGGTCTGTTCCCAGGCACAACAAACCTGCCTTGTCCGGGTGTTCCAGCTCAGGTTTAGGCCTCTGCTGTGTCTGCTCAGTGGAAGCTCCGCGGGATCCCACGGCGTGGGCACACGGGAGCGGGAGGTTGTTCCTGCTCCGTGTCTGAAGCAGCGGGGAAGGAGCAGGTGCAGGTGCTTCCCGGCAGCACGTCGGCCCCTCCAGAACACGCGGTGCCTCGTTTTCCTTGTGACTGGGGATGCTTGGGTTGTGCTGCTGGGCGTGCAGCCCCGTGTCCCCTGACTCTTAGGCGGTCCAGGCGAAAGGGTTATCGCCTTTAACTCTTCGTGGTGTGGTGCTGTGCTCATCAGTCCTTATCGTCTCCATTTCTTGGCGTAGTGTGCCTTTTTGCTACTAAGATTAACTCCTTGGTTCTTTGAGACAGCTTCTCCCAGGACCGCGGGGCCGGGGCGCGGTGGACGCCCACCTCATCGGAGGATTCACGGGAAGCCGTCGGCCCCCCCTGCACCGTCCGGCTCCAGGAAATCTCCCTCCTTAGGTAACACGTGAGGGGGTGCACAGCCACGCTGGGTCACCAGGGGCTGCTCTTGCTCGGGATGTCCCCAGCGGAGCGGGCACCGCGGGGCCGGGCTGCACCACACCGGGCACTGGTGGCCGTGGCCTCGCCGCCTGCCTGGGCTTTGCCGGGCACTCGCGTCCGGGGGGATCCGGAGCACCGGCGTTTGTCCCTGTGATGCTGCACATCCTCTGCACTGGGGTCTCACCATTTTGATCGCGTGCCACTCAGTAAAAAAACCCTTGAGCACACCCCTCCTGTACACATGTATTTACTTATCAACATATACCTGCACTACTCTGCTAATATACTCTGTGCACTATAAAGCACGTGCAAAAATAGAAACTAAAAACTAGCGAGATAAAGGTGGAATAAACACCATTTAGAAAACATTTTGTGATTTTAATAATGGTACAAAAACCATGTTTTTGCCGCGTCCCAGTGGATTGTCTTGCTCGCCCGCTTTGGAGATACTGCCGTAGCCAGGACCGCGTGGCGTGAGGCGTATTCTGGAGGGACTCGGTGCCAGGGCTGTTCCGCAGCTCTTCTGAGAAAGAAAGGAAAAAGCTAAAAAAACCCCAAACATGCAAGAGGAGCAGAAAACCAAGAATTGGGGCAGGGCGAAGCAAAGCTGTGTTTTCAATAGTATAAACAAGTACCGTATTTGGCAATTTTATTGCTAAAGTTCGGTAAAGTTAATTGTTCTTGCCAACAGTCAGCATGTTTTGCGTACGGAATGGTGTGTGATGAGGGGAGGGCCCGGAGCAGGACGGCTGTGCGGAGGAACGTCCCTTGTACCCTGTGCTGAGGAACGTCCCTTGTACCCCATGCAGAGGACTGTCCCTTGTACCTTGTTTGGAGGAATGTCCCTTTTACCCTGTGCTGAGGAATATCCCTTGTACCTGTGCGGGTCCTGTTGGGCACCGGGAGGCCACAGCCAGGCCCCAGGCATGGTGACCGGTGGCCGGGACAGCCAGCGCCGCCGCAGGTGTGCGGGAGGGACGGCGTGCAGGGTGACACGGCTGCGGTGCCGCCTCGAGGGCAGTCGTCTGTCCCCAGGGTGGGACACTAGTGCTGTGGCAGCGTTTCCCTCTGCCAGCAGCAATGGCTTCGTGTGACCGCGAGACCAGGATGAAAGGTGTGAGAGTCCCTCCTGTCCTGAGCTTCACACAAAGCTCGTTGCACCGACAGTGCTGCGATATCAGCAAAAACTGCCCCTCTGCTTTTGCAGCCCCCCCCGCTGGCTGTTGCTGTTCTGAACTCCAGCACAGGTAAAAACGAGTGTTTATTTTGTGCTGTTACTGCTTTGGGTGCAAACAGTTTGTGTCCCTACTAAAGAAAAATGATGAGTTTTGTCAATACTTTGTTGTTTACTTCCTCTCTTACCCCCTTTATCTGTTCTTTCTACCCAACTGGCCTCGTTAATGTTCTTAAAGACCTGCTGCGTGCAAATCAGACCAGCACCGGCCCGGTGCTGTAGCCAGTATTGCAGTGAGCAGCACCAGGGGCTCCTCAAGAAAGTGGTGACAAAGTGGAGTTTGCAGCCCTGTCACTGCACTGCAGGGGTCAGCCCTGTCACCGCACTGCAGCCCTGCAGGGGTCAGCCCTGTCACCGCACTGCAGCCCTGCAGGGGTCAGTCCTGTCACTGCACTGCAGCCCTGCAGGCGTCAGTCCTGTCACTGCACTGCAGGGGTCAGCCCTGTCACTGCACTGCAGGGCTCAGTCCTGTCACTGCACTGCAGGGCTCAGTCCTGTCACCGCACTGCAGCCCCGCAGGGGTCAGCCCTGTCACCGCACTGCAGCCCTGCAGGGGTCAGCCCTGTCACCGCACTGCAGTGCTGGAGGGCTCAGTCCTGTCACCGCACTGCAGCCCTGCAGGGGTCAGCCCTGTCACCGCACTGCAGCCCTGCAGGGGTCAGTCCTGTCACCGCACTGCAGGGGTCAGCCCTGTCACCGCACTGCAGCCCTGCAGGGGTCAGTCCTGTCACCGCACTGCAGGGGTCAGCCCTGTCACCGCACTGCAGCCCTGCAGGGGTCAGTCCTGTCACCGCACTGCAGCCCTGCAGGGGTCAGCCCTGTCACCGCACTGCAGGGGTCAGCCCTGTCACCGCACTGCAGCCCTGCAGGGGTCAGTCCTGTCACCGCACTGCAGCCCTGCAGGGGTCAGCCCTGTCACCGCACTGCAGCCCTGCAGGGGTCAGTCCTGTCACCGCACTGCAGGGGTCAGCCCTGTCACCGCACTGCAGCCCTGCAGGGGTCAGCCCTGTCACTGCACTGCAGGGGTCAGCCCTGTCACCGCACTGCAGGGGTCAGCCCTGTCACCGCACTGCAGGGGTCAGCCCTGTCACCGCACTGCAGCCCTGCAGGGGTCAGCCCTGTCACCACACTGCAGCCCTGGATGCATTGGTTCATGTAATGTGCTTGGTCGGGTTAGTGCGAGGACTCAGCTGTGTTCTCAGCGTGAGCCTTATGTGCTCGTCCTGTGCCATGGTGGAAATTTGGGGTCGATAGTGTGGTGCAAATTCCTCCTGTGTTAGGAGAATGGTAGCTGAAATTCATTCCCCTGTCCCTGCCCTGTCTCCTCTTGAGCTGCAAGCTGCAGACCATGTTTGGGGTGTCTGCAGCAGCATCTCTGCCCTGCCGTGGGTCAGGCCGTGTCCTCCGGCACCCACACTGCCCTGCCGTGGGTCAGGCCGTGTCCTTGAGCACCCACACTGCCCTGCCGTGGGTCAGGCCGTGTCCTTGAGCACCCACACTGCCCTGCCGTGGGTCAGGCCGTGTCCTCCAGCACCCACACTGCCCTGCCGTGGGTCAGGCCGTGCCCTTGAGCACCCACACTGCCCTGCCGTGGGTCAGGCCGTGTCCTCCGGCACCCACACTGCCCTGCCGTGGGTCAGGCCGTGTCCTCCAGCACCCACACTGCCCTGCCGTGGGTCAGGCCGTGCCCTTGAGCACCCACACTGCCCTGCCGTGGGTCAGGCCGTGTCCTTGAGCACCCACACTGCCCTGCCGTGGGTCAGGCCGTGTCCTTGAGCACCCACACTGCCCTGCCGTGGGTCAGGCCGTGCCCTTCGGCACCCACACTGCCCTGCCGTGGGTCAGGCCGTGTCCTCCGGCACCCACACTGCCCTGCCGTGGGTCAGGCCGTGCCCTTCGGCACCCACACTGCCCTGCCGTGGGTCAGGCTGTGTCCTCCAGCACCCACACTGCCCTGCCGTGGGTCAGGCCGTGTCCTTGAGCACCCACACTGCCCTGCCGTGGGTCAGGCCGTGTCCTCCAGCACCCACACTGCCCTGCCGTGGGTCAGGCCGTGTCCTTGAGCACCCACACTGCCCTGCCGTGGGTCAGGCCGTGTCCTCCAGCACCCACACTGCCCTGCCGTGGGTCAGGCCGTGTCCTCCAGCACCCACACTGCCCTGCCGTGGGTCAGGCCGTGTCCTCCGGCACCCACACTGCCCTGCCGTGGGTCAGGCCGTGTCCTCCAGCACCCACACTGCCCTGCCGTGGGTCAGGCCGTGCCCTTGAGCACCCACACTGCCCTGCCGTGGGTCAGGCCGTGTCCTCCAGCACCCACACTGCCCTGCCGTGGGTCAGGCCGTGTCCTCCGGCACCCACACTGCCCTGCCGTGGGTCAGGCCGTGTCCTCCAGCACCCACACTGCCCTGCCGTGGGTCAGGCCGTGCCCTTCGGCACCCACACTGCCCTGCCGTGGGTCAGGCCGTGTCCTCCGGCACCCACACTGCCCTGCCGTGGGTCAGGCCGTGTCCTCCAGCACCCACACTGCCCTGCCGTGGGTCAGGCCGTGTCCTCCGGCACCCACACTGCCCTGCCGTGGGTCAGGCCGTGCCCTTCGGCACCCACACTGCCCTGCCGTGGGTCAGGCCGTGTCCTCCGGCACCCACACTGCCCTGCCGTGGGTCAGGCCGTGCCCTTCGGCACCCACAGCCGGCGGGCCCAGGCGGCTCTTTCGGTGTCAGCTTCACAGCTCAGGCTGGCGGGGGCTCTGGCCTGTTCACGCTGCCGAGGCCCGCGAGTGGGTTCGTGCGTGGTCGCACCCTCGGGGAGCTTTGGTCCAACAAGCGTGGCCTGAAGCACCCGCGGCCCCAAATCGCCGCTGCTCTCAGGGCTGTGATGAGAGGTGACAGAAACATCTCTGGGATGAGAGGTGACACAAGTGTCTCTGGGACGAGAGGTGACACAAGTGTCTCTGGGTTCCCGGGTTCTTCCCACATTGCTCCTGTGCACCCGGAGAGCTCGGCGACCCCCAGATGGGAAGCAAGGCTGTCCAGGACTGTCCCCACCTCTCCTGGGGCTGTGTCCCTCTGCCCCGAGACGCGCGAGGCTGGCGCGGCCGAACGGAGCCCGGGAGGAGCCAGGCTCTGCCCTGGGCCGTGGAGCCAGTTTGCCTTCCCCGCGGTCATCGTCCTCTGGCTCTGCCTCGGGGTCTTGGTGGAACTGAACGCCTTGATGTGGTTTAGCGGTTCTAGTGAAGAGATTTTCTGTTTGTGTGCACATGGGACCGTACACGAGCATGCGTGGGACTGATCACATTGGCACATGTCTGCACAGATTGTCACTTGTTTGTTAAGGAATGTTTGCATAAAAGCGGGACTCACCCTGTTTGTATCCATGTAGGGGAGCAGAGACGATGGAGAAGTGCTCCTTTAGCTCGCAGCTTTGTGATGTGTCTGCTTTTTCTTGTAGAAACCAGAGAAGACAGAACAAAGCGTCTCTTCCGACATTATACTGTGGGCTCGTACGACAATTTCACCTCTCACAGGTAAGCGCCAGCACCTTTGCTTTGTGATTACGAGAAACCCGTTTCCATGGAAGAAGTGTCTCCTTTGCCTGACAGAGCAGTGTACATTGTTTTAATTGCATGGGAAGGAAACTTTTCTGCTTGATTTGGTCACTTCAGTTATAGTCTAAATTATCCGTCCTAGATAAGGCTTAGCTGAACAGAACGTTGGAGCTGCAGGGCAGCCTGGCTCGTGGCTCCGTTGGGGAGCAAACGTTCTGGAGAACTTTTGGTGTGCTCGGGAACTGCAGAACAGGCGTTGGGTGCGGATGCCGAGTTCCAGCTCTGCTCTGGAGGGGCAGGGACGAGGACGCCGTGGTGCAGGGTGGCACGGGGACAGCTGTCACCCCAGCCCGCTGGCAGCACCGAGCGCGCCAGGTGACAGGGCTGTCCCACGGCTGCTGTGGTATGTGGCGCTGGAGCCCCCAGTGCAGGGACCAGCCGTTGGGCAGGTGGTGGAACTCGGCAGGGATCGGTGGTGACAGCCAGGGTGATTTTGCTGGTTTTTTGGGGTCTGGGGCGCGTGTGGCTGCTGCACAAAGCACGGGGACGGGCCTGGGGACGCGTCTGGGTTGGGTCAGGAACACACATTGGGTAGCGGGTCCTGGGTCTGGGGCGATGGGGTCACCCTGGACCACGACGTTTGCAGTCAGGCGTTAGGGCTCTTGGAAACTGCTGGTCATCAGAGGAATTGATGGGTATTATCGCTTATGACGGGACAGGAGCAAATTGTGATAATTGGTTACACAAACCAGAGTTCTCCTGAAGGCTCTGAGCATGGCAGCAAGGCAATGAACGTGTTCTGCTTTCCTCAGCTTCTTACCCCAAATCTGTCCCCGTGGGTCTGAGCACTTTTTACTCAAAGTAATGTGTGTAACCCAGTTTGATTTCCAACAGTCCTGTGGCATGCTTCTTCGGGGCTATTTATATTCTCAACTGATCATGGAGCAAAAAAGAAAATGCTGCTATGACTCAGAAAACAGTAAAGAAGGAAAATGGGGGGCAACGGCCCATTTCCACCATGGCTGGATGCTCCAGGGAACCCCAGAAGGTCTGTGCTGGGGTTGCTGGTGGCTCTTGGCCTTACAGGGCGGGAAATAGGTCGAAATTTGCAGATGAGTCAAAATAACGTTCCTTAAGCAAAGGGAGAGTAGGTGAATGGAACTGCATCAAGCTGGTTTGGTAAACAGTGTGATAGTAAAATGAATTTATTTTGGCACATGCAGAATAACACACACCAGAAGAAACACTGTGAGGTGCTCTTCCCCGTTAAAGATTTTTCAGTTCTTTATAATTGCTTAGGAATAAAGATCTGACATCACTGTGACTTTTTTTAGCACTGAGGCATTAAAAAAAAACACATGAAAGAGTAGGTCAGAAAATACAACTAAAGCAGTTGCGAAGGAGGGTCCCTGGTGACGCTGGTACTGGATGGTCAAACAGCAGCCGAACATCAATGCAGATAAACAAGAAGCAATGGATGTGGGGAAAAAAACCAAGAGTAGCATTTCCTATTCAGTGCAGGTGTTGGACCGACTGCTGCTCAGGACAGAATTTGGGGCTTAGTGTGAGTCCAGTCCAAACCTGCAAAACATTTGCAATTGTAACAAAAGAAACAAGCAAACAAAAAACCAAAAGAAAACCCCACCACTCAAAACCAAGCAAACCACCAAAAAAAAGGAAAAAAAGGAAAACATAATTATTAATATCTTCATGTAAATCTGTACACGTCTTGAAACCTGCATGCAGTTTTGGTCTTTCAGATTTCTTTCAGATTTAAGCAAAAACTAAGAGAAAACTAAGAGGTGCTCTAAACTGTGCAAGGTCTTCCAGAAGAGGTGGGATGAGATAGATGGACACTCTCAAGCTGGGAAGGTGCTGGTGAAGGAGAAGGGGATTGAAGTCCATAAATGTGTGATAAGAAAAGGTGAACCAGAGGCAGCTGATCCCGGGCTGTCTGTTCCCATGTTGGAACCTGAGGTACTGAACCATGGAATCATTTTGGTTGGAAAAGACCTTTAAGATCATCAAGTCCAACCATAAACCTGACACTGCCAGGTCCACCACTGACCCGTGTCCTTAAGTGCCACATGGATACGTCCTGAAGCGGGAAGGTGAGCAGTGGACGGCAGGAGGGGTTTTCCATCCGACGTACATTAACTTGGGTGGCTCCTGCTGAGTGACGCTCTGAGAGCCAAACGCTGACAGGTTCAGAAAGCACCGGGACGGACCCAAGGCTGAAAAACCATTTGCAGGCTTCTGCGTACACAGAGCCTGGCTGGGACCCAGGGACTCCAGCAGCAGGTCAGGAGTGCGGTGGGGACACATCGCTCTGCTCCCCCTCCCCGTGTTCCCACTCTCAGCTCTGCTGGGACAGTGACAGGATGGCTGGGACGGCAGCAGGACGGCTGGGACAGTGACAGGATGGCTGGGACAGTGACAGGATGGCTGGGACAGTGACAGGACGGCTGGGATGGTGACAGGATGGCTGGGATGATGGCAGGATAGCTGGGATGATGGCAGGATGGCTGGGACGACGGCAGGATGGCTGGGACAGCGGCAGGACGGCTGGGACGATGGCAGGACGGCTGGGACGGCTGGGACGATGGCAGGACGGCTGGGACGATGGCAGGATGGCTGGGACGGTGTCTGGACAGCTGAGACGGTGACAGGACGGCTGGGATGGTGGCAGGACGGCTGGGATGGTGACAGGCTGAATGGGACGGCAGCAGGATGACTGGTGTGGCGGCTGCAGCCGCTGCCGGGAGCTGGGCTGGGCTGAGCTGAGCTGAGCTGAGCTGGGCTGGGCTGAGCTGGGCTGGGCTGGGCTGAGCTGGGCTGGGCTGGGCTGGGCTGGGCTGGGCTGAGCTGAGCTGAGCTGGGCTGAGCTGAGCTGAGCTGAGCTGGGCTGGGCTGGGCTGGGCTGGGCTGAGCTGAGCTGAGCTGAGCTGGGCTGGGCTGGGCTGGGCTGGGCTGAGCTGAGCTGGGCTGGGCTGGGCTGGGCTGGGCTGAGCTGGGCTGGGCTGAGCTGAGCTGAGCTGAGCTGAGCTGGGCTGGGCCGAGCAGGGCTGGGCCGAGCAGGGCTGGGCTGGGCTGAGCTGGGCTGGGCTGGGCTGAGCTGGGCTGAGCTGGGCTTTGCGTGGCAACCCCAAGCCAGGTTTGCCAGCCCTACGGGGATCAGATCTCATGGCAGCACTGTGTGTTGTACAGTGGCCAGTGGCAGGTGCTTTGTGCAGTTACAAGAACAGAATAAGCAACCCAAAATACTATTCCTGCCTGCAGCAATTTTCTGTTCAGAGTCTTCCTGAGCCAGAGGCAGTGTCTTTGCATTTAACAGCCTTTAATGGGTTGTTATTCTGTTAATTTGCCCACTGACATGCAACTTGAATGCCTTTGCTCTCTCTTCTGCAATGGAGGAGGAGCAGGCTTGGCTCTGGTGGAGATGGGGAGCCGATGGTGCTGAACGGTGGCTGCTGTGTCTTCTGCTCCGGCAAAACACTCAAAGTGTGGTGATGGGAAATGAGAAAGGAGATTCCTAAAGTGCATGTATGTGCTCGTCATTCATTCACAGGTTGCTCTGAGCACAAAAGTGAACCATAACCTCACTGTTCAGGTCGGGGAAACTGAGGCAGCACAAGGGGCTGCCTTTGTTACCTTCCTCGAGGGTGGGTGGTGTGGGCAGCGCTGCCGGAGCCACCAGCACCCGACCAGCAGAAGACGTCCCACCATGGAAACGCCACTGCGTGGTCGCAGAAACACCGTTTCAGTGGGAGCTTCTCTGCTCCATTTGCTGGAGTTCAACGCATGGCTGTTGCTGAGCACGGAGGTGACACTGGTGACCAGGTTCGCGGGACAGGACAAGCGCAGGGGAGCGGAGTTGTGGGGCTGCGAGGTGCCGTTAGTCGGCGTTACGGGCTGGACGGGGAGTTTGGACTCCATGGCAGAAAGCTCATGGACACGGTGCTGGTCAGGAGTGTGGTGTGAGGATTCATGTGGTGGGTTTAGGATCTCCTTCTAAATAGGTTAAACAAAGTGGACTCTTCCCCCGTTGTTCAAAAATACTAAACATTTAGGCCAATGGATTCCTTGAGAGCAGAAATGAAGAGCAAACAAAAGCACCGTAAGATCACTGCAGCAGATCAACTGACGCAATTTGCAGGAGAGCACTTTCCATCATCCCTGACTTCACTGGAGGTCCAAATGTGGGAGAAGATTAACATGATGATAGCATTTGAGGAACAACTCAAAAGTGCTTGAGAAAATTACACAGAAGTGACTTTAGATTTCAGGAAAAGCCTTTGGAATGGTTGCAGGTTTGAATGGATCCCCTGTGCGGTGGATCAAGGAACAGCATCCACACAGCTGGAATGCAGGTTTGGGCAGGGCATGTCATTTACTCTTTTTTGGCTTAATAAGGTGAAAAGGAAGCTACGGATATATGAAGGGGTGTATTTGAGAGCATGAGAAGATACTGGGCCGTATACCGAATAGAAGTATGTTCTGTTGAGGAGGCGCTGTTCCCGAGCCGCAGCGTCACCAGCACAGACGGGGGCCTGGGGGCTGTTCTGGGGCAGGTCCCCCCGCTCACCGATCCCCCCCGGAACATCACTGCGGTTACAGCGAGACGAGAGCACGAGGCTGCACCAGTGGGAGCTTCCCAGAGCCTGAGGATGAGCATGGGACAGGGCTCAGCAAACCCAGTCTGGCCGGAAACAGGAATCAGGGAAACGGGGAGAGAAGCCTGAGCTTGTGCTTTTCAGCAAGAGGCAATCACAAGGGGAATGGACTTCTCTGATGAACCGTGTTAGGGGAAGAGATTAAAGTGATTGGAAATTAACTGTATGAAATTAAGAGCCCACGTTCTACAGGGCACAGCTGGGAAGGAAAAGAATTGGGAGCAATAGACAATTTAGGATTTATTTTTTTTTTATTATTCAATCACAGGGATTAGTTGACTAGGGAGAGAGATTACAGCGTGAGTATCCACAAACCATCTGGATGGGCCTCCCCTTAGAAGGGACGGAAAACGTGAAGAAGTCTGTAAGCAGGGATGTCTGTGCCCTTAGATGCTGTGACTGACCCAATATGTCAATACGCAGAACTACACAACAGTTGAGGCTGGCGGGATGTCTGGGGCTCCCAGCGCAGCGGGTTGCTCTGAGCAGGGCCAGCTGGAGCAGGTTGCTGGTCTCCGTGGTGGAAAGTCTCACAGCCCCCGGGGACCCGTGTCCCAGGCTGGGGTTCCAGGGTGAAAAAGTTTTCTCTGTCTCTCATTGGGATTTCTTGCCCGTTGCCTCTTGGCCTGTCCCTGTGACCCCAGGAGTCTCTGTCCCGCAGCCTCCGTGGGGCGGTGGCAGGTGATAGTGTCCACCAGCCCCGCTCCAGGTGAGAAACCCGCTGCTCCCAACCGCCCCCTGTGCCCCCGCCCCATCTGCTCAGGTGGGCTGGGCGAGCAAATCCCTAGTGTAAGGGATTGGTAAAACCACTTCTAGATCCTTGGGACAGCACCGGTAACTTGCTATTTCTCTCTCCCCTGACATGAAGAGAGCGGCGCCCGGGTCTGCGCCGCACGGATGCAGTTCCTGCCCTTTCCTTCTCTTCTCTGGGTCCCTGCAGGGATCATCCCTCTTGGCGATGGGGTCATAGCTTGTACTCCCCCATCGATCCCAGCGTCTTTACCCGCCATCCTGGTTTAACCCCAGCTGGCAATAAGTACCACACAGCCGCTCACTCACCCTGCCCCAGCAGGATGGGGGAAGAGCACTGGGAGGGTAAAAGAGAGAAAACCCATGGGCTGAGGTAAGAACAGTTTAAAATTGAAATAATAATAATTTGTAATTAAAAGGAAAATAACAGAGAGAAATAAAGCCCAAGAAAGACAAGTGATGCAAGTGGAGTCTCCTTCTCTGGAGACATTCAAACCCCCTGGGATCCTGTGCGATCTGCTCTGTGACCCTGCGTGAGCAGGTGGGCTGGGGATCCACAGAGCTCCTGCAGCCCCCAGCCCGGGGTGCTGTGCAGTGACAACTATTGCTCACCGCCAACCAGCCGATGCCCAACCGACCCTGAGCAGCGGCTCCCGGGCCAGCTTTGCCCCTGGTTTATATACCGAGCATGAGGTCAGCTGTCCCCAGCGTGTCCCCCCCCAGCTCCCTGTGTCCCCAGGCACTGGCTGGTGGGGGAGCAGTAGAACAGCCCTTGGTGCTGGGTGAGCGCTGCTCAGCGGTGGCTGAAACATCCCGGTGTCATCAGGAGTGTTTCAGCACAAATCCAAAACACAGCCCTGCACTCGCTGCTGTGGAGGAAATTAACTGGATCCCAGGCAAACCCCGTGCACTGCACCCCACACCGGGAGCCCATCCCCGATTCCCCTGCACCCGGTGTCCTGGGGCCAGACGGAGCCGGCGGACGCGCACGAGCAAAGAGCTGGTTCCCTTGTTCCAGAGCGAACCAAGCGGAAGGAGTCGCTCTGATTTCCTGGAGCGGTTCATGGCTGCGTGTGCTCTGAGACAAACCCCTTCAGTCTTGTCCATTCAGCCCCGGCTGTTGGTTTGGGATACTGGGGTGTGTTGGGCAGGCTGGGCCAGCCCCGTTCTGCCCCTGCCCGTTCTGGTCTGGGGCAGGCGGGGAGCCGGGAGTCGCATCGGCTTGTTCTGTCGTTCTGTCAGGTGGTGACTAATTAGCAAGGCCGGGGAGAAGCCGCGTTACAGGCCGGGCTTGGCGAGGAGCGGGGACGAGGCCTCGGTGACGGGCATCGGGAACCCCTGCGGGGGAGTTTTGTGCTTGGAAACAGGGAGGGGACGAGTCTGGTTTGCGCAGCCGGAGCTGCTGCTCAGACGGCCGCGGTGGATCCGGAGAGGTCCCTTTGCCGGGGGACAGGCCGCGGGCTTGTGTGACGGCTGGTTGGAATTTGCACTGGTGCAGCCTCCATTTCTATAGCAACACAGGTGTAGAAGCAGAAAATTGAACCTGTTCTTGAAAAGGCTTCTGTATAATCCCACTTGTCAAATTAACATGCCTTCAAAATAGTCTTTTTAAGATCTTTTGGTGAACAGTATCTTCTGGGACCTCCTTGACAGCAAGTTTCGAGAACATGATGAGGAGTGAGCTCAGTGCCAGGATGCTCAGCTCCTTCTGAAAATCAGGATTTCAGAATTGGTGGGTAGCAGGAGGCTTTGTGGCCGCTTTTGTTCAAGAAGTAGGACCAGGTAACGACATAATGAACCGATGGAAGCAGAGCGCAGCCAGCGTGAGTTGTTCGGAGCTGCTTGTTAAAGATTAAAGGAGCATTGGAAAGAGGAACTGTTTGCTAAACTCCCTTCATTCTCTCATTTTAAAAAAGTATTCAGGACAAGTGGTGACCCGTTTGAAAAGCAGGCCTTGGGAAACTGTGCGAACAATCTGTGCAAAAATTATTTGCCAGCTGCAGAAAAGTTAGCGGGGTTTCCAAACTTCAGCCTTTCCTCCCATTCGGCAGCGAAGTGCCGGGCGCCGCTGCCCACGTCCCTGCGGGCGAGACGCTGGAGCGAGGGGCTCGTGGTGGCACGGGCGGCGGCACCGGCCTGTTTGTCAGGAGAGCGGCTCCAAGGGCCCGGCTCTCTGCAGAGGAGCACAACCAGGACTCGGAAGAGGTGCCAGCAGCAGAGCTGTGGGTCACCAGCCAGCTCGTCTGTCTGAGACGAGTCTCCGGCTGCCGCTGTCCCTGGGGTGGAAGTCTCTGCAGAACAGGCGTCCTTAGCGATGGGTTCCCATTATGCACTTCACTGCGAGAGGTTTGGGAGTCGTGGGTAGTTCTCAGCAGCTGGTGACACATACAGGATGTGAGGAAATAGGAAAGAGCTAGAAGATCATCTAAATAGCATTATATTCTATGTAAATCCGCGGTTTGACAGCCTCTTACTGGCAGTTGTAGTTTACCCATCTGAACCAGAGGAATTAGAAGAGGTTCAGAGGAACCAGCAAAGGTGACCCAAAGCACGGATCACTTTTCATCTGCGATTAAATAGGCTGGAACTGCTCAGCTCGAGGAAGAGGTGCCCGAGGAAGAGATGACAGAGTTTTATGAGATCATGAGTAGGCAAGGAGAAGGTGAATATGGAACAATAGTGATTTCTCAGTACAAAGGAATGAGGTGGCACTCTGTGGAATTAGCAAGCAGCAAGATTAAAATAAAACAAAGTACTGTGTCACACCGCAGGTGATTAAATTGTAGAATTTATTCCTACTGCGTGTTGTGGAGGCCAAAAATATAAATGGGTTTGAGCTGGGAGTAGAAACTTACTGAAGAGTAGATTTGTGACCAAGAAACACTGTGAGCCGTTGGGGGCTCGCGGTGGGGGGTGCGGTGACCGGGAAGGTCTCACCCGGGTGGATCCCCGGCCTTTTGTTCTGTTTCTGATGCTCTGTCCTTTGCTGTTTGTCACTGCCCGTTACTCAGCAGAGGACGCTGGTGTCGCCAGACCCCTGGTGTGCTGCAGCGCCCAGTCCTCGTCCTCTGCTTTCGGAAAGGACACGTGAAGGAATCTGCCTCCCTCTGTACTTCAGTGAAGGCAGCTGAACACTCAAGACTAACTTTACAAAACCAACAACCTGTCAAGCACACAAAGCCACAGGTTCTGTAGAGTGTTCTTGTTCCTTCAGCCCAGCGGGAAGAACAGGACAAGTCAGACCATGTTGGAGCCTTTTCCTTTCTTCTCAGCCGCCTTGAGAGATGAAGGGCTGACTTGGTTCTTAGGACATTTTACGACCATGGGACTTGGTTGTTTTTCTTCCACTCTGCAGTTCTTCAGCTGGTCTTTGAAAACTTTCTTTTCCTACCAACCATTTGGTGTCTTTGAGCAAGGTGTGGAAGTTTTCTCTGATGCTGCACTTTGCGCAATGGTTTCCTCCTGCCCGCTGAGTGGGGGAGAGGAAAGGCTGTGGTCATCTGACGTTAGTGGTGAAATTAATCTTCTGTGACTTCTGACAGTTCAGTACGTGTTTACCTGACCTCATTGTCAAGGTCCTCTCTAGAGTGTGGAGGAGCAAAAGGGGACTTGCAGGGTGCAGTCAATGTCCATCTAGAACGGTCGTTCGAGTCAGACGGATCATGACCTCGTGTGCATCTCTCGTGTCACAGATGACGAGGGAACACGGGAGCGCCCCCGAGGAGGAGGGCACACTGCTGTCAGAACTCGGGCACGATGCGTCCTCCTCGAGGGGCTGGCAACCAAAACCGCTCCGTTCAACTGCTCAGTTAAACCTGCTGGCTTGATGCAGAAATACAGGGTCTTCCACAGCAACATCTCTGTGACTTCAGATAGCGTCCCCGACACGGCACGGCCCGTCTCGCTGCACCAAGACTTGCTGCTGCCGCGGTCCCTTCCCGGCGTCGTGCCCTGGGAGTGTTTGCAGCATCATTCTTGTTGTTCCCTGACTTGGGGACCTGCAGGAGCAGAAATAAAACCCGCAGCCCCTCTGTTAAGTTCAGCTCCCAAAGTGTTGAAACATCATCCTCCCCTTTTCTGGACAAGAATAGTCGCTTGATGAGGGACCCAAGACATTGCAGATGCCCTCGGTGAGTCACTGCGAACACTGCACATTTGTAGGCAGGCTGAGAATTCAGAATCATCTTGACAAATATAAACTATTGTTTGAAAATGCTTAGATGCACTTCAGTAAGGATAAATGCAAATTATCACACTTGCAGAAAAGTAATCAGCTGCGCAAATGCAGGAAAGAGAGAATGAAGAAAAAGTTCAGAAGTTACGGTGAATCCTCAGCTGAGCGTCAATCAGCAATATCAAAATGTTGTAAAAACCCAAAGAGAATGGGATATTCAAACAGAAGCCCAGCAAACACCCTCCTTAGCACCAGTACGGTATAAATAGAGGTGCCGTGCTGAGGGCATGGTCACAGTCTGCAAATGCAGCATTCAAACCGCAGAGGTGGGAGCAAACTGCGCCGTGCCTGTTGGAACAGGACACGAGGTGGTCAGCAACAGTCACAGCAAACAGCATTTCAGTCAGGCAGTAGGAGAAAATTCCTGATTGCAAGGGTAGCAGAGCATTAGAGAAGATGGTCTAGGTAGTTATTTAAAGGTGTCTTGTTGGAAAATAAAGCACATTTTAAACCAACAGCTGTTAGGAATGTTTGGGTGTAATAGATTCTGCAGTGAGGCAAGCCTTCATGCAATCACTGGCGGAGGGGCTTTGTGTGGGTTTTATTACATTTTCATCCCCGTCCCTGCGCTGTCCGCAGCGGTTGGTCGGGTGTTTTGCTCCTGCTCCGCGGGGCTGGGGCTGCGTGTCCTGGGCAGAGGGAAACAAAGGTGTTTCTTCAACGTGACCAGTTGTAAGGCATTTGTACTTATTTCTGGAAAGCGAGTAAAAATAGGTATTACAGGAGATTGTCAGAGTTCTCTGAGCTGTAGCTTTATCTGCAGAAACTAGAATTATGAAAAATACTGCAGATGCTTACAGTATCTTCTTAGTGAATTTTGGTGGATTTTCTTCTGATTAGAGTCTACTGGTCCTTGTTCTTCCAGACAGAAGATAATCACATCATTATAAACAAATGAAATTTAAAAAACGGTGTCAGATGTTCTTTCCTCCAGCACTTCTTCAACTCACAATAGTTCAGTTAAATAGGTAAGAATTACCAAAAATGTTTTCTGTTTAGGTAAAATATGAGTGAGAAGGGGCAATTACATTTACTTTTATTTCCTGTGTATAGCGGCGTATTACATTTTACCCAGCTATTGTATTTGATTACAAAGACTGAAAGGTTGGCATGTTCACGGGACTGAGCTGTTCTTTGCCTCCAAAGCCCTCCCGCTGTCGGGATTTGACGGCTGCAGTTTTCCCGCAGAGGACGAACACCGCAGGGTGCAAAGGAGCCGAAAACTCCTGGATTTCTACCAGTCTAATCTGGGAGGTTATTTCTTCCCCTCTTCACACAGGGTAGTTGTTTGACCGGGAGCGTGCACGTCCTCGCACAGCCTCAGAGAACGGCTCGCTCTATCCGCTCTCGTTTCTCCTCTTCTGGCCACTTTCTGTGTTTCCCCTTTTCCTGGAGCAACATCAGCCCGGGGAGGGAGCGGGAAGGAGAACAGGGGTTGTGAATGTGACACGTCCCAAGGTGAGAAGCAATCACAGCTCCCAGACAGCCTGGTCCTCTCGTACGGAATGTGGAGAAGGTGCCACCGCTTCCGTGACACGGTGTTCGGGGCTCAGTTGACCTCTCTGGTGGGAATTCTGCCTCATTTCAAGGCTCTTGAGTCGTGTCTTGAAATTCGATCTTTTTTCTCAGCATTGTTTGACAATTCTAAAATATTGAAAGTATTTTTCTTTCAGTATGTACCTGTGTGTGGTGATCCAGATGCCTTTTGACCTTCTCTTTGATAGGAATAAATCAAGCTGAATTTCACGTTGCAAGACTTCGTTTCCTACTCCTGGGATTTTCTTTATTGCCTTGAAGTCTCTAATATTTTCTCATCATTCCTGAAGACACCAGCCGGCCTGTTCTGGTGAAGTTTTACCCATGTGTACAGAGGGAAGAGCATTTTCTGTTTCCTCTGTATCACTTTTATAAGTCCAGAGATTGCCTTTCTTCAGTTGATTGCAGTGTGAGCTAATGGTGTGGCAGTTTACACTTTTTAAGTTGTTACTTTTCAAGAATGTCTCTTACCCTGAAAACAGAGCCTGGAGTTTTGATACTTTGCTTTTACCTGTATTAGAAACTCTTCTTGTCCTGAGTGTTCAGTGCCGCAGCCTGGGTCGCTCTGATGAGCGCTTCTCTGCTGCGGCACCGCTCTTTGTATCCTCTTAACACAAAGATCTCCTGGTCCTAAATCAGGGATTTACGTTGTTGTTCACAGGCTGGATGTGGTTTATTATCCTGGTTCCCGTGGGGTCAGCCCTGGTGCTGCCGCGGTGAGGGGGACACGGCCCCGGGGGTGCTGAGGTTGGGCAGCTGGTGCAGCCTGGACTGCGGTACAGACCGGGCTGGTGCTGTGGGGCTCAGAGCCACCCAGGCTGCAGTACGGACCGGGCTGGTGCTGTGGGGCTCAGAGCCGCCCAGACCCCAGTACGGACCGGGCTGGTGCTGTGGGGCTCAGAGCCACCCAGACCCCAGTACGGACCGGGCTGGTGCTGCAGGGCTCAGAGCCGCCCAGACCGCAGTACGGACCGGGCTGGTGCTGTGGGGCTCAGAGCCGCCCAGACCCCAGTACGGACCGGGCTGGTGCTGTGGGGCTCAGAGCCGCCCAGACCGCAGTACGGACCGGGCTGGTGCTGTGGGGCTCAGAGCCGCCCAGGCTGCAGTACGGACCGGGCTGGTGCTGCGGGGCTCAGAGCCGCCCAGGCTGCAGTACGGACCGGGCTGGTGCTGTGGGGCTCAGAGCCGCCCAGACCGCAGTACGGACCGGGCTGGTGCTGTGGGGCTCAGAGCCACCCAGGCTGCAGTACGGACCGGGCTGGTGCTGTGGGGCTCAGAGCCACCCAGGCTGCAGTACGGACCGGGCTGGTGCTGTGGGGCTCAGAGCCGCCCAGACCGCAGTACGGACCGGGCTGGTGCTGTGGGGCTCAGAGCCGCCCAGACCGCAGTACGGACCGGGCTGGTGCTGCGGGGCTCAGAGCCACCCAGGCTGCAGTACGGACCGGGCTGGTGCTGTGGGGCTCAGAGCCGCCCAGGCTGCAGTACGGACCAGACCGGTGCTGTGGGGCTCAGAGCCGCCCAGGCCATGGCTCCTGCTTTGGGCTGTGTTGTCCGGCCTGCTGAGCGCACGTTGGGCATCCCGATAGTTCCTGCCAGACGGCTGCGTTGCGTGGAGTTAACTCATGCGGCGGTACCAAACCCTTAAGCTGCGGCACAGGATCTGCTGTGGTTACCATCATCAGTTGTACCGGGATCTTGACGAGGTGCTCGACAGGATCCTCCTCACGTTAACCACACCGATGACATCTCCTATTCCATCTTCCCACAAAGCAGCATTCTGTTAATTGACTTAGGACTGGAGTCAGGCCGATAGTTTGTAGTTCTTGTGTCATTCCTGGCAGTCCTTCCAGGGTCTGCCATTTCTTGAGTTTCCAGAATATCTTAAATAGTGATGTGTTACTGAGACAGTGCCTTAGCTGATTTCTCTAAAGCTCTTTGGAGTAAAGCATTCTGGCTTTTGAATGTGGAATGCTTTATTGTAACAGCCGCTGCCTCCTGCTCTCCGTGGAGGTGGCAGGTTTTCTGCTCCACCCACACGGTTCTGGTGGATGGCAGCACTGCCCTTCGCTGCTCCAAATCCAGCACCAGAGCACCCGGGGACATTTCTGTCCTTGCTGCGTTACAGTTCTCATTTCCTCACCCACCTCAATGCAGACCTTACGCCTGAGCCGTGTCTCACTTGTAGGCAATCTCCTCTTGCAATGGCCGTGCTGTAGGAGCCATGGACAGTATCTGTTGAAACAGTAGTTGGTGTATACTACAGGTTGTAAACGCTCCTGAAAGGAGTAAGGTGCTTCAAGGGAAATGAACCTTGACACTCAGCAAGTGAACAAAATGTATTTAGCTCCTTGTAACCCGTGCAGATTTACCTCATGAGAGAGCTTTGCAAGAGCAGGTTATTCCAGCAGGAATTAACTTTCCAGCCAAAGCAGGATCTGCCGCGTCCCTTGAACTCTGTTAAAATGGGAGGTTTCTGCTGCAGGTTGGTTGGCTCATTTGTTTTGAACTGTCCTTGGACAAACGTTTGCCAAGATCTTTATGCCAGTGGTGTCCTGCCGATCAAATGCAGCACGTGCTCTTGGTTTGTGATGGCGTTTTCTCTCGGAGTTCAGCTGCCTGTAACTGTTCCAGCACAGCAACTCGTGACTTGTGCTGACATTACAGAGACGGGTAATTCAAACCCTCGTGATACATCTGCTAGAAACACGCTTTGTAGGAACAAGGGCTGAAAACACGATGCAAATCATCTAGTTGGAACAGAAATGCTGTGATTGCTGTTTTGCTGCTCGCTTGCTCCTGCCAGCTGGGTCTGATCAGGTCCTGGTGGCCATGGGGGCTGGGAGGTGTCCCTCGTACCTGGGGTCACGTCAGGCTCCTGCACACACAGACCGGCCGGACACTGCTGGCCGGGGGACGAGTGCTGTCACTTTGGCAATAACATGAAGCTTTGAACAGTGAGGGTTATTTATTGTTAAACGGCTGAAGAACACAGTGGACTCCACTCTCGTGCAGCCCCACGTGGAGTCCAGCTCCGGGGCCACCAACATAAGAGAGACACGGACCTGCTGGAGAGGGGCCAGAGGAGCCCCAGCAATGACCCGAGGCTGGAACAGCTCTGCTGGGAGGACAGGCTAGGAGAGCTGGGCGCTCAGCTGGAGAACAGAAGCTCCGGGGAGACCTTAGAGCAGCCTCCAGTAACTAAATGGGGCCTACGAGAAAGCTGGAGAGGGACTTTTACAAGGGCAGAGAGTGATAGGACAAGGGGTGATGGTTTTAAACTAAAGGAGGGAGATTCAGGCCAGACATGAGGAAGAAATTGTTGGCCCTGAGGGTGGTAAGAGCCTGGCCCAGGTTGGCCAGAGACGTGGTAGATGAACCATCCCTGGAGACATCCCAGGCCAGGCTGGACGGGGCTCTGAGCAACCTGAGCTGGTGCAGATGTCCCTGCTCATGGCAGGGGGCACTGGGGGAGCTGGGAAGGTCCCCTCCAAACCATTCTGTGATTCCGTGACTGCCCTGCGTGGGGTGACCTGTCAGTGCTCCTGGGAGCAGAGCAGGTCCCCGGTCACCAGCCCACCCGCAGACAACCTGTCCACTGCCACGGCCACCATCCGCAGAGCCCCTGGGGACATCCAACTGAGACACGTCTGACTGGGAGGGACAGGTTGGGCTTGGTGCCTGGCTGGGCTGCCCGCGGGGCTGCCGGGCCTGGACCCGGCTCTGCCAGGCTGGAGCTGGCTGTACTAGGGCTGGACCCGGCTCTGCCAGACTGGACCCGGCTCTGCCAGGCTGGAGCTGGCTCTGCTGGGCTGGACTCGGCTCTGCTGGGCTGAACTCGGATCTGCCGGGCTGGACCCAGCTCTGCTGGGCTGGAGCTGGCTCCGCCAGACTGGACCCGGCTCTGCCGGGCTGGAGCTGGCTCTGCTGGGCTGGACTCGGCTCTGCTGGGCTGGAGCTGGCTCTGCCGGGCTGGACTCGGCTCTGCCGGGCTGGAGCTGGCTCTGCTGGGCTGGACTCGGCTCTGCCGGGCTGGAGCTGGCTCTGCTGGGCTGGACTCGGCTCTGCTGGGCTGGAGCTGGCTCTGCTGGGCTGGACTCGGCTCTGCTGGGCTGGAGCTGGCTCTGCCGGGCTGGACTCGGCTCTGCCGGACTGGAGCTGGCTCTGCTGGGCTGGAGCTGGCTCTGCCGGGCTGGACTCGGCTCTGCCGGGCTGGAGCTGGCTCTGCCGGGCTGGACTCGGCTCTGCCGGGCTGGAGCTGGCTCTGCTGGGCTGGACTCGGCTCTGCTGGGCTGGAGCTGGCTCTGCTGGGCTGGAGCTGGCTCTGCTGGGCTGGACTCGGCTCTGCCGGGCTGGACCCGGCTCTGCCGCGGTTCCCAGGCCTGCCCAGCCCCTTCGCCACACTGTCCGTGGGCGCCCTGGCCTGGCAGGGGCTCACACCCACGGCCGTGACCGCTCAGGCGTAGGTAAACCTGGAGTTCAAACAACCGTAGTAATGGGCCTTTGTTTTGTAATTTGAGTTTAATCCAGTTCGTACAACATTTAATATGCTGACGTCAGTTATGGGGACTTGCAAGTAGCTTCTTGGCCAGTCTTCTGTAGGAGATGCTGAGGAAGGGAAGATTCGTTCCAGAGGAGTGATCATAGCTGGTTCTGGCACTTCATGTGAAGGCCAAGTGGGGCTTCGGCAGGTTGAGGGAAAATTGAGGGAAAATTGAATCACCAAATGAGAAACTGAATGTTTCAGAGATGTCATTGAATAATGGGTCCCTCTGGTATTCTGGAAGAGCTGGTTTCATCCTCATGAAATTAAATATCTTGCTTTCTCCAGTGGGTTTCATAGATCTTGTGGCAAGAGAAGGTTGAACCTCAGGTCTTGGAGGCAGCTGACTTGGGGGATCATAGAACCATTTAGACTGGAAAAGCCCCTCAAGCTCATGGAGTCCACCCGTTCCCCAGCCCTGGCACTGCCCCATGTCCTGAGAACCTCATGTCCGTCTGTCCAACCCCTCCAGGGATGGTGACTCCAGCACTGCCCTGGGCAGCCTGTTCCAATGCCCCACAGCCCTTGGGGGAAGAAATTGGTCCCCAGATCCAACCTCAACCTCCCCTGGCGCAACTTGAGGCCGTTTCCTCTGCTCCTGGCGCTTGTTCCTGGGGAGCAGAGCCCGACCCCCCCTGGCTCCAAGCTCCTTTCAGGCAGGTCAGAGATCAGAAGGTCTCCCCTCAGCTCCTGTTCTCCAGCTGAACCCCCAGCTCCCTCAGCCGCTCCCATCACACTTGTGCTCCAGCCCCTTCCCCAGCTCCGTTCCCTTCTCTCAACTCGCTCCAGCACCTCAAGGCCTTTCTTGGCATGAGGGGCCCCAAACTGCCCCCAGGATTGGAGGTTTGGCCTCCCCAGTGCCCAGCACAGGCCGGTCACTGCCCTGGGCCTGCTGGCCACACTATTCTTCATGCGCGCCAGGATGCTGGTGGCCATTGGTCATCTCGTTGCATCCCCTGCCATGAGCAGGGACATCTGCACCAGCTCAGGTTGCTCAGAGCCCCGTCCAGCCTGGCCTGGGATGTCTCCAGGGATGGTTCAGCCACCACCTCTCTGGCCAACCTGGGCCAGGCTCTCACCACCCTCAGGGCCAACAATTCTTCCTTCCTAGTTTGAATTTCCCTTCTTTTAATTTAAAACCATCACCCCTTGTCCTATCACAACAGGCCCTGCTCCAAAGTCTGTCCCCATCTTTCTTATGGGCCCCTTTTAAGTCCAGAAAGGCCGCACTAAGGTCTCCCCGGAGCTTCTCTCCTCCAGCTGAGCACCCAGCTCTCCCAGCCTGTCCTCCCAGCAGAGCTGTTCCAGCCTCGGGTCATTGCTGGGGCTGCTCTGGCCCCTCTCCAGCAGGTCCCTGTCTAAACTTGCTCTTTCTGTCTCTGGGACTGCATTTGTCATTCGTTCCCACCTGTAAATAATGAGTTAAGTCCATCGGTAGCAGGCCTGAATGCTAATTATCTGCAGTATAATTATCAACTTCAGCTTCGTCAGGGATGTACGAGGGCAGAAAGCCTTTCCCTTGCGCGGCATCGCACGTCAGCCCCGAGCAGCGCGCCGTGCTGCCCGTATCCAGCTGCATACATTTGCATGTATGAATATTAACGGTCATGTGCACAGCGGGAGTAACATACTAACAAATCACAATAGGTTTTGTAATCATTTCGCGTGGGTGTATATTACCAGTGGAGCTGCAGGGCAGGAGAGAATCAAACCGCACATCTGTCCCTCTCCCCAGGCCCTGTTGTCGAAGCCATGGAGGGCGCCGGGGCGCTGCTGCTCGGGAACCTCTTCAGGGTCCTTGTCTTGGAGTGTTTGTTCTGTCAGGAATGCTAACTAACTTTCAGGCTGGTGATTACTTGGATCACTTATCTCTTCTGTCTTTTCAGGAATAATTGTCGGGTTTGCCGTACAGGTTCCCATAGTGCAAGTATTAATTATCAACATGTTTCCATTCCTCCTGCTGTCTTTGGGTTTTCATTATAGGGTCTTCGTATACCAATACCTGTTCATTTCCTAGTTTGTTAAACTGAAGTGGTATAAGAAGTCAAAAGCATTACATCACTAATAAATGTGATCTTTTTTCTGCTTGGCCGTCCCCTGGCGTTCAGAGAAGCTCTGGCGCGTCACTCCTGGGCTGTGAGTTGGGACTTGTTCAGAGTTTGACTGAGAAAAGGTGAAACGTGGGGTCAGCGAGGCCGAGGTGGTGTCTGCAGATCTGCTGGGCGATGGATCCCTGCCGTGGTGTCTGCAGATCTGCTGGGTGATGGATCCCTGCCGTGGTGTCTGCAGATCTGCTGGGCGATGGATCCCTGCCGTGGTGTCCGCAGATCTGCTGGGCGATGGATCCCTGCCGTGGTGTCCACAGATCTGCTGGGTGATCCCTGCCATGGTGTCTGCAGATCTGCTGGGCAATGGATCCCTGCTGTGGTGTCTGCAGATCTGCTGGGTGATCCCTGCCGTGGTGTCCGCAGATCTGCTGGGCGATGGATCCCTGCCGTGGTGTCCACAGATCTGCTGGGTGATCCCTGCCATGGTGTCCGCAGATCTGCTGGGTGATCCCTGCCGTGGTGTCTGCAGATCTGCTGGGCGATGGATCCCTGCCGTGGTGTCTGCAGATCTGCTGGGTGATCCCTGCTGTGGTGTCTGCAGATCTGCTGGGTGATCCCTGCCGTGGTGT
Source organism: Caloenas nicobarica (assembly GCF_036013445.1). Taxonomy (NCBI): domain Eukaryota; kingdom Metazoa; phylum Chordata; class Aves; order Columbiformes; family Columbidae; genus Caloenas; species Caloenas nicobarica. The sequence continues at coordinate 624,345 of NC_088245.1, forward strand.
CTGCAGATCTGCTGGGTGATCCCTGCTGTGGTGTCTGCAGATCTGCTGGGTGATCCTTGCCGTGGTGTCTGCTCTCGGGGGATCCTATCGGCTTGCAGGTTTTTGGGGCAGCCACAGAAACGCGAGGTTTCGGATCCACGTATTCTTCTGTTTCCTTGAGTAGCAACCACGCCTGATTTCCCACATTTGGTGTTTCAGCAGATCGTTACTTTCTGCCATACATCCTTTCCATGACATTACGTGCCAGTGTCGTGCTCATATTGGCCTTTTCATTTTCCGAAGGCTGCTCGTAAGCTCAGCGCTGTGACAAGCAGCTTCCTCAGCGGCGCGGCCAGCCGGGCTGAGCACGTGAAGCGTGCTCTGTGTTCATTTCCCAGTCGCGCTGAGCGGGGCTCTGCGGGTGAGCGTGGGCTCTGCCCCGTGCGCGCAGCGCAGGGCTCGGCGGGTCCATGGCACGGGTGGGGGCCCAGCGCCCATGGGGAGAGCCCTTGCCCGGGACACATCCCGGCACTGCTCAGACGGGCTGTGCTTCGCTGTGCTCACGCTCCTGCTCAGACGGGTCCAGGATGCTCTTTCCCAGCAGTACGTGGCATTTCTAGGTGCTTTTTTATGGGTGGAAGAACACTTGAGGCTCCGGACCGCCAGCCTATATTCTTATCAGTACAAAATTAAACGGAATAAATATGTTTCTGGAGGAGGTTCCCAAAGGAGAGACGTGGGGGTTGCCTGCAGTCCGTTTGATGTGTGTGTAGGTAAGGGAGCAAAAGGGAGGCGATGGGTTATTAACTAAAACTCAGCGATGTGCGGTGGTGGCGCGCACCAGCGGTGCCACCGGGTGATTCACGGCTCCGGCGCTGTGGGCTCAGGTTCCATCCACATCCCGCTGGGCTTGGAGCGCTCGTGTTGAACATCAGCAGCGTTAGGGTTGTGCAAACAGAATTTCGCTAATGCTGCTCCTGGCTGTGCCACTGGAATAGATGTCGTTGTCACCAGTGTCAGCGGAAGGAGCTGATAAACACAGGAGGTGGCTTGGTGAATTAATTGTTTTTCACATGATGTCTTTACTGGTTGGAAACCCGCTGTAAGCAGTGAATGTTAAACTACCAGCGTGTAAGGTATAAAAAAAAGAGGTTTTGTTTCTGTGTTCGTGTTCTAAACAGAGATGACAAAATATATTGTGAGAGCCAGAGTGTGTTAACTTTAAGTTATTCTTAATTACAGTAAGAAGTTAATGATAATTATTACAGAGGAAATGTGTCAGACCCAAGGGAAACAGCCGTTGTATTAGAATGAGAATTGTGCAAATTACTGGATATCGTGAGTACGACATGGAAATGCGAGTCCAGGGAGACAAGGTGGTGGAGCTGCGGTGTGGGGCTCCCCGGGAGGGCGTTCACCGCTCTGCCGTCGCCCCGCGCCGCGGCCCGGCCTGGTGACCGGGGCCACCCAGGGTGTCAGACACGGTGTCCTCAGCTGATGGGGAAATCTGTGAAACGACCTTTGCATGATGCCGCCCCTTGGATGAGCTGGTGCGAGGGGCGGATTTAACGGGCTCTGCCCCTCGCAGAGGGACCCCCGGGGCAGGGACCCGCTCTGACCCGTGAGGACGCAGCTCAGCTGGACAGCTGAAGCCATAAACCAAAAAGCGTCATTCACGTTTTTTTCTCATTCTGAAGGTGCTAAACCTTCTATTAAAGAGACGGGAGCTGTCAGGTAGGACCATGAAGGATGTGCGGATCGACAGCGAGCACAGCTGATACGGACACCCCTCCGTGCCGGGGGTATTTCTGTTTGGGAAAAGCCTCAGCTCGGAGCCGGCGGCTGGGGATGACGTGGGAGTGCTGTCCAGGGACACGCTGATGATCAGAGCTGAGACACGGGCGTTTGGAATTCTGACACATCCAGAGCTGCCTCACGGTGGGCACAGCCGTTCATGGCATCACCGAGAAATGCTAAAGGTCCCCTCTGACTCATCTGATGAAGCAGCCGATGACAAGAGCCTGCTGGCACCAGAAGTCATCCCCGTGGATTGCCAGAACAGCAAGGGAGCAGCTGCAGCGTAAGATGCTGCATACACAACATCTGTACTCTTGGAGAAATTAAATAATTGCTTTTGAGCTCTTAGAGAATTAGGACTAAATTGGTCAAATCTCATGTTGCAGCTGTACACCTGGTACAATGAAACCATTTGTAGAACAGCAAGGATAAAACGATGCCTCGCTGGGAACCATCTCCACTGATGAAGACCATTGAAAATCAGTTCCAACGTATGACGCTCAAGCAAGTTGCTGCATCAGTCGCTGAGGTTTTGGTGCACTCAGGTCCGCAGAACAAGGCCTCTGGGGTCAGTGCTTGTGCACGGACGTGTCAGCGGGGGGAACCTCAACCCCCCGGCTGCTGGAACGCGGACGCTCCTGCCGCAGGCTGCGGGTGTTGAACAAACTGGACGCCGATGCACAGTCTCAGCAAAAACGTTTTCTCCTTGTGTTCACTGCTGCATTTAGGGGGCATGAGCTTCTTTCCTACTGTGCTGAATATCCTGTGAATCTGGGATCTTTCAAAAGGCAGCGAGACAGTTGTTCTCAGTGATTTTGGGACCTACCTTGGAGCTTCCTGAGGGTGCTGTCAGAAAGCGCTGGAGTTATCTTAAATCAAACCCGTGTGACTTGAAGAAACATTGTCCATATCTTGGGCTACGTAATCATCAGTGTCATAAATAACTGAAGGAGAAAGACCAAAGCCTGTCTGCAGAGTGCAGCAGTTCCCAGTATTGCAGGACCAAAGCGCTGCCTAATGATCAGCTCATTAGACAAGCGTGTGTCAAGTAAACCTGAAACCTGACATCTGGTGACCTGGGATGAGTTTGCCAAACGAGGAAAGCAGGAGACACAGTGAGAACTGAGCAGCCACCGTCCCTTGTGCTCACACCGGTGACCTCCATCGGGGTGTTCGGTGGCTCACGGTGGCGGTTCTGAGTTCGCGGTTATGGGAATGTGAGTGGACAGGGTCAGCTTACCAGGAAAAGTTAAATACGCTCCAAATCACCTTCTTCAGGAAGGTCCCGCGCTGAGTTTCCTTGATTTACATCTTACAATGATGGAGCAGCGGTGACCAAGATGGACAAAAGGGGCTGTGGGTGCAGGGCTGCGCTCCAGCCGTTCGTCACTGCTGCGGCCCAGGCTTCTGCCACGTGTGCTTAGACGCTTGGCTCTTTGTAAGCTTTAACCTTGTGTTCTATGGTGAGGTTTTGTTGGGGTGGTGCAGCTCAGGCTCTGAGCAGGGCTGTTGATGTGAATCACTTCAGACGTCCTGGTCCCAGAGCGCGACGCAGGGCGGCCGGTGTGGCCACGGCTGGTGCTGCCGGCGAGGACGGGCGGCCGGTGTGGCCACGGCTGGTGCTGCCGGCGAGGACGGGCGGCTGGTGTGGCCACGGCTGGTGCTGCCGGCGAGGACGGGCGGCCGGTGTGGCCACGGCTGGTGCTGCCGGCGAGGACGGGCGGCCGGTGTGGCCACGGCTGGTGCTGCCGGCGAGGACGGGCGGCCGGTGTGGCCACGGCTGGTGCTGCCGGCGAGGACGGGTGCCCTCGGTGCTGCTCCCGGGGCCGGCTCTGGGCCAGCACGGTCCTGCCCTCGTTGCCACAGCACCGGGGAGTGTGGTGAGTGACTGAGCCACGTGGTGAGTTCGGACGTGTCTGCTGCTCCCGCGGTTTCCACCGGCGAGCTCTCAGAAATGGTGTAGACGTGATGGGTGTGAGTCCTGGGAGCCACAGTTCTTTTCAAACACCCGAGTGGGTTTTCTGGAAGAAACGGCTGAGCAGTGTGATGTGTACACATGGCAGACGTGTCTCTTTGCAGCCTGGGTATGTCATTTGTGAGCTGAGAAGGGCTTTTGCTGAACTTTTTAAGGGTGGTCATAGAATCATAGAATCATGCGATCATTTTGGTTGGAAGAGACCCTTAAGATTGAGTCCAACCATAACCTAAAGCCAGCACTAGCCCATGTCCCCGAGAGCCTCGTACTGGCTTGGGCACAAAGTCCCTTGTCCTGTCTGGGGCAGAGCCCAGTCCTGGGTGACCAGGAGGAGATGGGATCAGGGCACATACGTGGTGGTGCTTCCCCCCACGCCCTGTCCGTGTCCAACAGCTCGTGGGGCAGAGATTGTCCATCCGAAGGGTGTCCTGTGTGCAGTCCTGCAGTGTGCAGTGCAGTCCTCAGGGACTGCCCGTCCCGGAGCTTGTCCAGTCGCTCCTTGATTCCATGTCAATTTTTAGCACAATATCCTGTGGCAACAAGAAACTTTATGTCACGTGGAAAATGCAGTTTGTTTTGAAACTTGTCGTGTGGGTTCATTTGCTGTGTGCGAGTCCCTGCACTGGAGGAGGCGATGGACAGGCCACCACGAACCCTTCGGAGACTCCGGAGCTGGCGGAACCGTCTCCCCTGGGCTGTATGTTCTCTAGGTTCAGTGGTACCAAGCAGCACCGTTCCTCGTACAGAAAATCTTCCCATGCTTTGGGCAGTCGATGTCACCTTCCTTTTTTTCCTTTCCGGAATGGGAGGGTCGGAGTCAGTGCCGGTGCGTACGATGCGGGCGCTCGGGCTGTGCCAGGGCTGTGCTGTTCCTCACCTGCTCCCCGTTCCTGGCTCTTGTGGGACGTCAGGCTCACACTTCATGGACCGTCTGTCACAGCCCCGAGTTCTCAGTCCTGGTAGGGACGGTCAGCTCAGAGCCTGTGATTTCACGTGTGAGCAGAGAATTCTTTTTTTTCCAATGTGCATCAGTCTTTCTCCACCTTACATTTCATCTTACGTTTTAAGATCTTCCCACAGTTCCTCACAGTTTTCCTCATCTTTATTATCCTGAATAACTGAGCATTATCAGCAAACCTTGTTACTTCTCTTTCATTCCTCTCTCATCAGTGATCTAGGGCTGTCTTGAGCGGTGTAAATCCTGGCACCGATCCCAATGAGACTCTGCTGCTGACCTTTCTTCTGATGTGAAATCCAATCATTTACTTTTATTTTAAACCTTTCAACAAATCTACCATGTAAAAACCTTCCTTTTTATCCCATGGCTTCTTCGCTTCCTCAAGAGAGCTTAATGAGAGAACTTGACAAATGCTTTTGGAAATCTAAGTAGACTTTAGTTAAGTTTTTGTTGTCAAATAACTCAGATCTCTGCTTTTCTGCCCCATGGGTCATTCCCCAGGCTGCATGGCCGTTCATCTCCTGCTCTGTTTTGGTGCTGGCGCGTTGTATTTCTGGAACAAAAACCCAGTTGTGGTTCTGGGGCTATTTAACCCTACCGAGCACCTGGTAAAGGTGCTGCTGAAGAGCCCGTGAAGGGCCGTAACGCCCCATACCGTCCCGCAGACCCTGCCCCCCAGCCCCACGGCTGGTCCAGAGCCACGCTGCGTCCTGCTCCCCTGGGGCGCCACATCGTGGAGCTTCCTCGGGTGCTGCACGGGCCTCAGGTTACTGGAGCATTTTCAACCAAAAACACATCAGGAAAAACAAACCAAGATGGTACGTTCATTCCCAGGGGTTCCTGAGCCAGCGCTGGGCTCTAAGGGAAAGTGCCCAAGCAATGTCCCCACAAACCCTTCTGCGCTGGTGGGGTTTGGGGACCAAGCGTGGTTCCCGACGTGGCTGATGGTGACATGGAATGTTGGGTTTTTCCCCACTGGCTACAGAATCATAGAATTGCTGGAGCTGGGGAGGGACCTCCCTTACCTGCATCCATGTGTGCTTTATCCGAGAAAAGAGGATGCTTTGTGTTGAAGGGACCTCCCCAGCTCCCCCAGTGCCCCCCTGCCATGAGCAGGGACATCTGCACCAGCTCAGGTTGCTCAGAGCCCCGTCCAGCCTGGCCTGGGATGTCTCCAGGGATGCTTCAGCCACCACCTCTCTGGCCAACCTGGGCCAGGCTCTCACCACCCGCAGGGCAACAATTTCTTCCTCATGTCTGGCCTGAATCTCCCTCCTTTAGTGTGAAACCATCACCCCTTGTCCTATCACTCCCTGCCCTTGTAAAAGTCCCTCTCCAGCTTTCTCGTAGGCCCCATTTAGTTACTGGAGGCTGCTCTAAGGTCTCCCCGGAGCTTCTGTTCTCCAGCTGAGCACCCAGCTCTCCCAGCCTGTCCTCCCAGCAGAGCTGTTCCAGCCTCGGGTCATTGCTGGGGCTGCTCTGGCCCCTCTCCAGCAGGTCCATGTGTGTCCCGTGCTGAGGACCCAGAGCTGGCCCAGCACTGCAGGGGGGTCTCACAGAGCGGGGCAGAGGGGCAGGATCCCCCCAAACCTGCTGCCCACGCTGCTGGTGACACAGCCCCGGACTCTGCTGGATTTCTGGGCTGCAAGACACATTGCCAGCTCCTGTCCCATCTTTCACCCCTCAGCACCCCAATTCCTCTCCTGGGGGCTGCTCCCCATCCCTGCATCCCCAGCCTGGACTGATACCGGGGTTGACCCGACCCAGGTGCAGGACCTTGCACTTGGCCTTGTTGAACCTCATGAGGTTCGCACAGTCCCACTTCCCCAGCTTGTCCAGGCCCCCCTGAATGGCATCACGTCCTTCTAGCAAATGAACTGCAGCACTCAGCTTGGCGTGGTCTGAGAGCTTGCTGAGGGTGCGCTCGATCCCGCTCTGTCATTAATGAAGATGTTAAATAGTACTGGTCCCAGTACAGACCCCCGAGGGACACGGCTCATTACTGGAGTTTATGAGGCAAGACACTCAGTTAAAACTTCACGTTGGCTTTCCCCAGTGCAATATTTATCCATGCGTTGGCTGGTTCTTTGGTGGTTGCAGTGCTAGAGCCTTGCCCAGTGAGGCACTGGGAGGATGGACCTGCAGCACCTTCCCTCGCTGCTGGAGAACAGGCGGCGCTCGCCCCCCGTCCCGGCCCCAGGTCCCACTGTCCCTGTCCCCGCAGCCTGGGCAGCGCCAGGGCACAGCTGTCACCCACGGGCTGCTCCACGTCCTGCTGCCCGGTGCCCTCTCGTTCCGTCACCTCTGGATCTGTCTGCCTGCAGGTCTGTGTGGCTGCAACAGAGAGGCAAAAATCCTATTTATTTCCTCAGTGATGGCCTTGCCTTCTCTGGGTGCTGCTCTGATACCGGGACCATCCGACCCAGAGATGCTCTGCTGGGCTTCCCGCTCCCTGTGCATTGGAAAACTCATTTAGTGTCACTTTTGATCTCTTGCAGATTGTTCCATGGATTCATGTTTGGCCTGTCATACTGTGTTTGTACATTTAACCTGCAAGAGATCGCAATTCTTTCCATGTTCCTCGTTTGAATATGGTTTCAGCTTTAGGAAGGGTGTTTCTTTGGTTTTAATAACCTTCATTTCCCTGTTGTTCAGCCGTGCCAGCTTCTTTCTGTTCCTCCCCGATCTGTGGCGTGTGTGTGTGCGCTGTGTCTCCACACGGTGCCCTTCAACCGTCCCCATCTGTCTCCTTTGCTGAAGATGGAATAAATCCACCTTGGAGAATTCAGATTTTCTAGGACTTGTTTTTATTATTTATAGAAATGTGCATTGTTCTTTCCTGAATGCATATTGGGCAGGAGGCAGATGGGATGTTCTTTAATCTGTTCCAGCACAGGGAGGTTTCGGTGCCACCTGCCTGTTCCAGTGCTCGTGAGAGCCGCAGGCAGCGGCGGGGCAGGAATATTGTGTCCAGTGCTGGGCCCCTCAGGTCCAGAAGGACAGGGAACTGCTGGAGAGAGTCCAGCGCAGCCACGGAGATGCTGCAGGGAGTGGAGCATCTCCCGTGTGAGGAAAGGCTGAGGGAGCTGGGGCTCTGGAGCTGGAGGAGACTGAGGGGCGACCTCATTAATGGTTATAAACACGGAAAGGGGGAGTGTCAGGAGGATGCAGCCAGGCTCTTCTGGGTGACCACCAGTGATAGGACAAGGGGCAATGGGTGCAAACTGGAACACAGGAGGTTCCACTTAAATATGAGAAGAAACTTGTTCCCGGTGAGGGTGCCAGAGCCTGGCCCAGGCTGCCCAGGGGGGTTGTGGAGTCTCCTTCTCTGCAGACATTCCAACCCGCCTGGACACCTTCCTGTGTAACCTCATCTGGGTGTTCCTGCTCCGGCGGGGGATTGGACTGGATGAGCTCTCGAGGTCCCTTCCGACCCCTGACATCCTGACATTCTGTGAATTTCTGTCTCTCTGTGCACCTGTGCAGCCACGCAGCTCCCGCGCCAGCTGTGCAGGATGCAGCAGGGCGGCAGCGGTGACAGCAGTGGCTCGGCAGTGGCTCGGCAGTGCCCGGCGCGGCTCAGCGGCTGCCTTGGCCTCCTCTCTCAGCACACACCAGCTTGCCCCGCTTGCTGAAGAAGCGGGAGGCTGTGGGTGACGGACCTGAGCTCGTCCCCCTGCTCGCCGTGGTCCGGTGTCGGTGCCAGCTGTGGCCGGGCTGGTGGGGGTATGTCCAGGGACACGGAGCTGGTGCCGTCCCATTCAGCTGCAGTGCTCTTCTGGCAAGTGAGGGTGAAAATCCGGCACAAAGAGCTTCCTTCTGCCGGTATCAGTCTGAGCCTGATTGTTCCAGGGGCTCACCTGTCGCACATCTCTGCCATGGCACCTTTTCCTCGACCTGGCTGCATTTCGGCGTTCACAGCAAGGTTTTAGCAGCTGGTTTGGAGTCCAGGCAAAACATGTCTTGGACTTCCTTTGACTTCTTGTTCCCTTTAGTGTTTTGGTTAATACTGTAGAAGTTACCAGCTCAGTGTGTTTAAATGAAATGAATCCAGTACTGAAAATTTTCTGTGAAAACTGTCCGTGTTTGGATGGGGAAGATACTGGTTTTCAGTGCCTTTCACTAATGGTCTTCCTCACTTTCTGCGAGAGCTGATCTCCAGAATTTCTCTGGGACTGAGCAGCGCTGGCTTTGGGTTTTTAACTGGTGTCCGAATCACCGGTGCCAGAGGGAACGTGATCCCAAACAGGATCCTGCCTGGGGGTTTCCACATCGTGTGTGACTGGAAGATGGTATCTTCTGGGGTTAGAGTGGCTTTTCATCTGCCAGTTTGCTTTTGACATAGTTCATAATCAGTGCCTTGATGAGCTGCCTCCTGACTGAATTAAACAGCAAATCTCGCTGATGATGATCAGAGCTCCGGGGCCCGTTGGAGCATCAGGCGGCTCCTTTCGCCCTCTCCTGCTGTCCTGTGCTTTCCATGCAGAAGCACCACTGTCGCGTTCCCAGAGCTTTCCTCATCCGCAGCGGCGGTTTAAGTGGTTTATCTTTCCACAGGGGACAGGGGTTTCCCAGTTTCACTCTGCTGTTGTTGTGGGGTGCCCAAGCTCTGGGCTGGGAGCTCTTTGGGCCAGCACTAAGACACTTCAGAGCTGCTCCCGTCCTCTTCTCCAGGCTGCTGCTCTCAGTAAATGCTGGAGAAGAGACAATCGATCTGCTTTGGTCGTTCCTTTCCTCTCATGTTCGAGCAGAGCCGAGCGAAGAGCTGTGTTCGGTTTGGCTGGCGGCGCGGCAGACGAGCGGGGCTGTGGCCGCAGAGCCCAGGTCTGGGCCGGTCTCTGCAGGTCCATCGCTGGGGGACGATGTGCTCAATGGTGATGTCCCAGCTGGTCCCAGACCTCGGGGACCTGCCTCTGCCCTCTTCAGCTCTGCTGGAAGCTCCACTGTTTAGGATATAAATCCAAGGGTGATCCGTGATCTCTCTCCCTAAAGCTTCGTCTGCTCTAAGAGGTGAGGTGGGGTAGGAGGGAGACCCGTGTGCTGTCTTCTCATCCATGCAGTTTCAGTGCTGGCTTGCTCCATGGAACCAACTTGATCCGGCCCACCTTGCCCTGTCCTGGACAAGCCCGGCCCTGGGCAGAGGCAATTTCTAGAATGCGGTTTGGAAAGAGCTGCCCTGTGTTGCGGTGCTGACCTCTTGTGGGAGAGAAGAAAAGTCCGTAAAGACTCAGGCTGTACCACAAGCTCTTGGGGCCCCAGCCTGGTCTGGGGCCCGTTCATTTAGTGTTAGTATAAATCATCTCTGTCTTGCGGGAGATGTTTTCTGCATGAGGCAGCCGAGCAGAACTGAACTCCTGTGGAACACCTCGGTATGGCAGGAGGTTTCTGCTGGAGAGGCCTGAAGGGTCCATCCGCCAGCACAGCTTCAGCTGAACTTGAATTGCTCCTGAGGGAGGCTGATGGGAAAGGTCCCAGCGAGCGTTCTGCCACCAGCACCCTGCTTCAGCATCAGTGCTGAGGAGCTCCGGGACCCCTTTGGAGCGTGGTCTCAAGGGAACACTCAAACCAGGTGGTTGTGCTGGTGTCCTCCTCGGGACTCTGCTCTTGACCCACGTCCTCATGGACCGTGGTGCTCAGAACCGGGCAGGGCAGCGTTACCAACCCCGCGCCGCGACTCGCGCCCCCGCCCGCGGGTGTCTGTGGGGGATGTCGCAGCCCCTCGCCCCGGCAGCCGTGCAGATGTGCACAGATGTGCGCAGTCACCGCAGCCGGGGTGCCGTTCATCTAACACACTGTGGGCGGCCGCTGCAGCACGGGATGAATCACGGCTCCATTGACTTCGCTCAATAGCTCTCATTGAGGCTCAAAGGAGCCCGGAGCAACTTGCCGGCTGTAGGTGCTGGTTTTCTGTGTGCCCACGTGTGACGGGGTGGCTCCCGCGGCCCCTGCAGCAGGGGTAGGGCAGAAGGATTATTTTGGGTCTTAGGCAGTGCTCCTGGGCATATATTACATCTCTGGGCAATCAGTCATCCTCCTCTCCCAAAAGCGTGACACAAGTGATGCTTACGAGTGCAGGATGGTGTTCGTGTTCAGTTGGCCGCCGTCTTCTGCTTCTCTTAGGTCCTGACTGTAGAACCTGCACTTCTCCTTTTTCCTCTGGCGTTTTTCAGACGCTTTCTGCAGTGATAGTACCACGTGAATCCCAACCCGCTCTTCCAGCTCCCCTCTCAGATGGGATCTTCTGCATCTTTAGGTTTGCTCTTGATTACATCCTAGTCCTTGGTGGAACGTGGAGCTGGTCCCAGGACAGGCCCCTGTGAACTCCCCCTTGATGCATCTTCCAGCTCAGCAGTGAAGAACGTGTCCCACCAGCTGTTGCTCACCTTGCAGCCGTTCATGTTCCCCCTGGTTCTTATGAGGATGCCTTGTGAGAGCATTCAAAACGCTCCGCTGACTTCAAGAGACACACCGCAGAACTGCCTCTCCCAGGTCATGAGACCCATTATGCTCGAACAGAAATCAGGTTCATTTAGCACAGTTGATTCTTTCAAATCCATGCCACCTGGTATTTATGACCTTCTTTCCTTCTGGATGGTTCATTAAACTGTTGTGTTGTTTGTTAGAGGATTTTCCTGGGAATTAAAGATGAGTTGCTTCGTTTTATACTTCTTTTGATCTCTCTGCTGCCTGTTTTTAAAGATGAGCATCACTTCAGATGTTCCATGCATCCCGTGCTGCTCTGGGTGACAGCCCGTGGCAGGTCACACACCTTCTGCCGGCTGTGCCAGCACCGTCACCGAACGTCACCAGGCCCAGACAATCCAAAAAACCTCTCATTTGTGTGACCGCTGGTTTTTCAGCTTAGGGTCAGAGCCTATCTGTGCTGTCACGATGTTACCGGGAGTTGACTGTAGCTATTTACTGCAGCCATAACCGTGCTATTTTTTTAATTGTTCATTTGATTGATCTATTAGGTTTGTCCCTCTGAAGAGTCAAAAAACTACTAAAATAGTTGGCCCTGGTCAAGCACCACGTGCCATGAATGTCTTTAGTTTGGTTTCAGCAGCAGGTCTGCCCCCCGGCCCGGAGCTGGTGTTGCCGAGAGCAGCCGCGCTCCGGCGCCTCTGTCCTTATGTTGACGCGTCTCTTCTTTCACTTAATCTTTCTCTGATGCCTTAAAATAACTCCCTACTACATCTTATTTTCTGAAAGTTCCTGTTTTTATTTAGACAAAAATAAGAAATGAGTACTTCAAGCTGTTTTTTCAGTATGACACTATCACAGGTCTTTGATTCCACCGCCTCGTCTCCTCCCCAGCCCGTTCGTGCTGTTTCCAGCCCTCGGCTCCGGCAGTGCCCGGCACCGGCCTCTCGGGCGTCCCTGCTCCCCCGCTATCCCAGTTCACTAAAACGTGGGCACTTGTTATTTCACTTTTTCTGTACAGCAGTGTCTAACTCGGGTCTGTAATTCATGTGGTTGTATCCAAACGTGGAGGTGTCCGCTGGCTCCGAGCAGCCCGGGGGCTCGGGGTGCCCGTGGAGCTCCCCGGCAGCGGCAGGGCCGGCAGGGCTGGGGCTCTTGAAGGTCCGTCTTGTGAGTCACCTTCATCAACCCCGCTGCGGGCAGCACCGTGGCACAGAGCAAGCTGAAACAATTCAGCATCCCGCGGCTCTCGAGATCCACAGGCAGCTCTACACACCTGGAGCCATCAGAGTCAGAAAGCAGCGTGGGGAGGAGTCTTCCTATCATTCCTGACAAGGTTAGCTTTTTGAATTAAGGTACTTCTTACCAGTTTATTTGTAGGAGGAGGAATAATTCGAAGGCGGGGGAAAGGATCAAATATTCTTTGTGCAGAGTAACTTTGGGTAAGAGCAGCAGCAGGATGAATGTATTTAAAGACACGTTGTTGCAGGAAACCTCAGCAGATGAGGATTGGGAGGAGGCTGGGGGGGGTTTCCTTACACGGGGTACAAGCAGCTTTGTCAAGAGTTTCTTCACTTTATCATGTGGATGAAATGACCACAGAGGTCCTGTGGGAAGAGCCAGAGGTACAGAATTTTCTTTTGTCGTGAATTCCTCACTTTCTCATTGACAAAACAATTGCAGCAGGACTAATTGGGCACTTCGGCCAGGTACACAGGTACACAGGAATTGCAATTTTGTAATTTGTTTCCCTTTCCTTCTCTTTCTTTCTTTCTCTTGCATATACATGTGCACAAACACATTCTTGTGGAGGTGGGAGGATTTGTTCTTGGTCTGGGGTTAAGATGTGGCACAGGTTGTCTACAAAGGACTGAGACATCATATGGAAAAGGGGGGATATTCCTGTGAAATGTGTGTTAGGTCGAGCTCTCTTCCTAAATGGTGAGTCACAGGTGAAATAGAAGATAAAGGCTCATCATAGAATCAGAGCTGGTTTGGGTTGGAGGGGACATTAAAGCTCATCCAGTCCAACATCTTCACCAGCTCAGGTTGCTCAGAGACCCATGCAGCTGTTTGGGGTTGTCTGGCTCTTGCGACATGGACAGCAGGACGATGTCACCATGATGACCTTCTGAGCACAGTGGTCAGGGGTCTGTTTCCAGCAGAACACTCTGCACTTTAGAGGATTTTGTTGCAGAGGGTAGAGTTTTCTGAATGTTGAGGAAAACATGCATAACCAGCTCTGCTTTTGAAAGACAGGCCACGTGTTGGAAATGTGACATAAAGAGACGGCTGTGACAGCAGCTGCCTCTTTTGGAGCAGTTCACATAGTTGAGTTGAAGTTCATCCACATGTCAGTGCTCTGTTGCATGAAGTCGCTGCTTCTATAGATGGCCTGTTGTTTCATAGGTAGTGCCTGAGCATGTGCCAAAATTATAGCGCCCAGGGAACTACCCGGGAAGGCCGAGGAGCTGAGGGGTGTGTGTTGGGTTGGTTTGTGTGGACGATGTCTGTGGTACATCTGCCGAGCGCCGTGGTACCTGCAGCCATCGCATGGATCAACTGAGCGATCAGCTTCCCGTGGCGGAGAGAACAAAGGAGTGTTTGTGCCCGTCTTGCCAGGAGCTGGGTACTGCCGTGGTGTTAATGGCAGAATCACACAACTCGCGACCCAGAAAGGGATCATCATGCCTACAAACGCCACTCTGGCAGAGGAGGCTGCAGTGGCCGCAGTACCGAGAGGTGTGTCCTGTCCTGCTGCGTGTGGGTCACAGTCCCACAGAACTGTGGGTTTTAACCCCGCGGCAGCACTGTGAGCCCGTCACCTCGCACCTGGCAGCACTGCCCCTGCCGTGTTGGGTGGGGTGACACGGGGTGACACGGTGCAGCCTGAGCCCTGGCAGGCGACCATCCCCACGGCAGGGCCGGCACAGCTGGCATGGGTGGGTGTGTGTGCGGCGGCACCGCAGTGTGAGCCCAGCCCCGCCAGCGCCTGCACGGGCACTGCTCCCGCCCGCTGTGCTCCCCGCGCCCCGGCAGCGGCTGCGGTGCCATGCAGTGCTGAGCTGCAGTGTGCAGCTGTGCGGTGTGCAGCTGTGCGGTGCTGTGCAGTGTGCAGCTGTGCGGTGTGCAGCTGTGCAGTGTGGAGCTGTGCGGTGCTGTGCGGTGTGCAGCTGTGCGGTGCAGTGCCGTGCGGTGTGCAGCTGTGTGGTGTGCAGCTGTGCGGTGTGCAGCTGTGCGGTGCAGTGCTGTGCGGTGTGCAGCTGTGCGGTGTGCAGCTGTGCAGTGTGGAGCTGTGCGGTGCTGTGCGGTGTGCAGCTGTGCGGTGCAGTGCCGTGCGGTGTGCAGCTGTGTGGTGTGCAGCTGTGCGGTGTGCAGCTGTGCGGTGCAGTGCTGTGCGGTGTGCAGCTGTGTGGTGTGGAGCTGTGCAGTGCAGTGCGGTGTGCAGCTGTGCGGCGTGCAGCTGTGCAGTGTGCAGCTGTGCGGTGCTGTGCTGCGTGGTGCGGTGTGGAGCTGTGCGGTGCTGCGCGGTCTGGTGTTTGGTCTGGTGTTGTGTGGAGCTGCGCGGTGCCGCACGGTGCTGCACTGCACGGAGCTGCGCGGTGCAGAGCTGCACGGTGCTGCACAGTGCTGCGCTGCATGGAGCTGCGCGGTGCTGTGCCGAGCTGCGCGGTGCTGTGCTGTGCGGCGTTGTGCCGAGCACTGCCGAGCTGTGCGGTGCAGTGCGGTGCTGTGCTGTGCAGAGCTGTGCGGTGCTGTGTGGTGCTGTGCAGAGCTGCGCGGTGCTGTGTGGTGCTGTGCAGAGCTGCGCGGTGCTGTGCAGAGCTGCGCGGTGCTGCGCGGTGCTGCGCGGTGCTGTGTGGTGCTGTGCAGAGCTGCGCGGTGCTGCGCGGTGCTGTGCAGAGTTGCGCGGTGCTGTGCGGTGCTGTGCAGAGCTGCGCGGTGCTGCGCGGTGCTGTGCGGTGCTGTGCAGAGCTGCGCGGTGCTGTGTGGTGCTGCGCGGTGCTGCGCGGTGCTGTGTGGTGCTGTGCAGAGCTGCGCGGTGCTGTGCAGAGCTGCGCGGTACTGTGCAGAGCTGCGCGGTGCTGTGCGGTGCTGTGCAGAGCTGTGCGGAGCTGCGCGATGCTGTGCGGTGCTGTGCAGAGCTGCGCGGTGTTGTGCGGTGCTGTGCGGAGCTGCGCGGTGCTGCAGGCCGTGCAGACCCCCTGGCTCCGCGTGTGCCCAGGCTGGGACCAGCCCCTCCCGCTCCCTCCCTGCCCCTCGGGCTGGCTCGGGTGCGCAGCTCCTTCCCCGGGTGCGCAGCTCCTTCCCCGCGCTGCCGAGAAGGACCCGGGCCCCTGATTAATTCCACTCTGATGTCAGACATGCGGCTTTGCTGGGAGGGATTTGCAGGGCTGCATTTGAGCTCCCGTTTGCTGAGAGGATCCCTCTCCGTCCCCCCTCCCCGCGCCCCCCGCCCCTCCGCCGCATGGAGCCGCTTTGCTGGGAGGGTCGCGGGGCCGGGGGCTGCGCGTCCCCTCCTCTCTCCAGCGCTGGATTCCTCCCGTTCTTCTCGTCTGGCCGCAGCGGAGGGCAGGGACAGCGGCTTTGTTAAACTAGGACAATGCCATGCGTCCCCCTCTGCTCATGGCAGAGCGTTCCTTAGCAACGCGGGGGGGGATTTTCAGCGAAGATCAGAGCGCCGGGATGAGGATATAAACTCTGCCGTTCTCCCTCCCAGGGAACTCGCCAAAGAGGCACCTCTCCTTTTGTCGAGTGTCTAATTTTTTCGTACGAGAGGCGACCGGAAAGCCTGAGCGAGCCGGTTCCCCATGGCGGGCTGGCTGCCGCCCCCCGCGCCGCCCCGGCCCCGCGCTCGCCAGGGCCATGCCAAGGGCAGCGTGTAAAGGGGAGCCCCCGGGGGGATCCGTAAGCTCCCTGCATGCGTATGCAGGTGACTGCGAAGGGGGCCGGTGGGCAGAAGGGTGATCCAGGCAGCCAGGGCTTTCCTCCACCTACACGTTGAGGGAAAGTAGCTTTCGTCTTTTTGTTCTGACTCTGGGCAAGGGAGGGAGGGAAGCAGATTGTGCCCAACTCCTTGCTGAGATGAAACGGTCGATGAGAAGAGGTCTCCTTGTCGCAGGCACGAAGGCCACCTCCGCCTGGCAGCATGGTGCTGAAATCTAACCCCAGCATCATTCTCTTGTGCTCTTTCCTGCCCAGTGACTACATCATTGAGGAGAAGACGGCCGTGCTGCAGAAGAGGGAGCATGAGGGATTCGGGTTTGTGTTGCGAGGGGCCAAAGGTAAGGGCTGCTTCTTTTGCGGGGTCCTGGGGCTGGGAGGGAAAGCTCATTCTCCCCTCGGCCGGGGCTCGGGACCCGTTTCCCGCTGCCCCCGCCATCGCGTCTCTTCGGGGACTCCCTTCTCCGGCGGCCGGGCAGCGAGCGCGGCTTGTCTCTGGCTACATGCGTTGTACAGAAAATGCCATTTGTGGCAAATGTGCATCTCTCGCACGTCCTGGGGTGTTTCTCTGGTACAGATGCTGGTATTCGTAGCTTTGCATTTGTAGGAGTTTTCACTTCTGCCTATTTACTGGGCATATAAAGTGCATCTGCTCTGCTTCAGGTGCAGATGTGAGCCCTGTGGGGCAGGGCCTGTGCCCTCCGTGCCTTTTTTTTTTTTTTTAAATGCTTGAGCTATTTCCCTATACTTTGGCTGCGTAGAGTTGGGGTCCTTCTCCTGGGAGCCCTGGTTGTGTTGGGGTTCAGCCCCAGCATGAGGGCGAACCAGCAGATGTCTGTCCTGCAGCTGCCACCGTACCCGGACCCTGCGCTGCCGCCGGGCTCCGCTCCTGCCGGGGACACCGTGCTCGGCCAGCCCAACCTGGACCCGGCTGTTACCGTGGCTCCTCTGGCCAGAAACAGATCTTTTTGCTACAGAAGAAGAGTCCCTTGGGGATTGGCGTGAACGTGCCCATATCCACATGGGGAACAGTCTCCAGCCCCTGTGCTCGGAGGCAGGTCCAGCTCCGGCGGGAGGGTCCCCGCTCCCGCAGCTCCGGGCTGGCGGCTGGGAGAGGCGGGGGGCTCCGAAACCAGCTGAAGGCACAGGGTGCAGGCGAGGGGGCTCTGAAACCAGCTGCCGAAGGCAGAGGCACCGGGTGCAGCTTCATCCCCACCTTGCACGCAGGGTGCAAGGTGCAGGAGGGAGAGCTCAAACCCGCGGCTGGCAGCACGTTCGGAGCGCTGCTCCTTTCCCGGACCTCAGCGTGGCTGGACGCCGTTGTGATTTGGGCTTTATCGTGGGTGTGATTTTCTGGGGGGATTCCTGAATTGCCTTTGTTCTGTCTGTGTCACAAAGGGCTCTGTGCCGGTGGGTGTGTTGCGTTCCTGGCAGAATATGGTTGCTGTCTCTTCCTCCCTTCTCTCTCTCTTCCCTATGTATGTGACATACGTGTCTTTCTGTGTGCTGCACGCGTCAGTCTCTGTAACATGAAGTGAAACTTCAGGGCTCAAAATGGCATCCATTTTTTTGCCAGATCAGACTTGCAGCTATTGTGTTAGGAAAATGGGATAAATTTTGTTCTGTTGCCTTTTTTCTTTCTTTTTTTTTTTTTGTGTTTGTCCCCCTGAGGTGTGTAGGCTCTGCATTTTCCTTTGTCTGCCGAGGCTGACAGCGAGGACTTGGAGCGGATGAAAGAGTGGGCGTGAGGCTGAGCGGGACGCGGGTCTGGCTTGGGGATTCGCAGCCTGGCGTTGCCGCAGGGCACCGAGCTGGGGGAGGTTGGGGACAGGGGTGCTGGTGCCCCACGGGGAGCAGCATCCTCCTGGCTGAGGTGAACGTGGTGGCTCTGAGCCAGCCCCGTATTTCCCAGCCTCTCGTTCTGGTGCCTCGTGCTGCCATGGGGTTTAAGCTGGAAAGAGCACTGAGGCTCTGTCTTGTCTCCGCCGGTGTCACCACCACTCAGGCTTCATTTAGATACTCTGTGCAAAATGCTCCAGGCCTCGTGGGCTGAACCGGTGGAGGGGTCTGGAAACGGGAGGGACCAGAGCATCAGCAAAGCCCCTGCAAGGGGAGGGAGCTGGCTGGGGAGACCGGCTGGGCAATCCTCAAAGGAAACCGCGCTTCATGCCGCAGAGGATGGTGAGGACCTTGCGTGGCTCCTGCCGGTCCTGCTGGGGTTGGGTCCTTCCCCAGCCCAGGTTTGCTGGTGTGGGGAGCTCCCCAGAGCTGTTCCCTGCAGAGATGCTCTCCTTGCCCTGCACAGCCCAGCCCGTCGCCACCTCTGACGGTGCCGGAGCAGGTGATGTCCTGGGCAAACCAACTGGGTGTTCGGACAAAGGCGATTTTAACCTGGTCTGGGCAGGAAATGAGCTGCAGCGTTCGGACGCGGGACTTGCCTGCGGCCGTTGCCTTAGCGAACCCTTCGGAGCGGGTGGAAGGGGTGTCAGCCCCTTCGCTCAGCACCGTGACAGAAAGGGGTGAGCAGGTGGATTCCCTTCTTCATTTCTTGGCCCAGAGAGACCACCCCTACCTCTCGCATGCACAGATGACAGACCTGTGCTCAAAGTGCTGAGAGATGCTATTGCTTGGCTTGTAAAACCCTGAGCTCAACCAGTCTTCTGTGCCTGGGCTGGAGCAGCCTCCCTCTTCTGGCTGACCTGCTCACAGATCGGGCACTACCTGTTTAGTAATATGATTAATAAAGCAACCATCCATCCTTCCCTGGGCGGTCCCTGCACACAGCTGTGGTTACAGCTGATACTGTGACTGCACCGCGCACGGTCGCAGCGAATCTCTGCGACCGGTTCCCTGGGCAGAGGAATATTGTTCCTGGGCCAGTTAATGCTCGTTGGCATCTGGTTATGGTGGGTTCCATGGAAGCAGTAGAGGGACACGTGGTCCCCGACTTGGGAATTTACTCTCTAAGAAAGGAGTAGACACTATGAATAGCAAGGATATTACCCACAATACAAATGATGTGTTGAAAAAAGAAAAGCTCTAAGTGTCTGCTTCAGGGTGTGAGCTGTCTTTGGTCTGCTCTGTTTGGGGACAAGGCGGGGCAGGTTTTTCACTAAGTGACTCGAGGTGATTGCTTCCCATGATGTGTGTATCTCCTGAAGCATCTGATCCCGCATGCTGCTGGGGAGACGGTGCTGTGGTGATCCCCTGTGAGGCTCGGATTGCTCCTGCTTCTTTCCAAAATGCTGCCAATTTTTTATTCCCCCAGCCCCCAGTTCTCCAGCCATGCAAGAACTTCATCTGCTTTAGCAGGTGCTCCTGCCTTGGTGCAGAACGTAGACCTGCTCTCCAGGTTTCTGCCCAGCTCTGAGAATGGTTGAGGCTGCAGGAGCTCTGTGGATCCCCAGCCCACCTGCTCACGCAGGGTCACAGAGCAGATCGCACAGGATCCCAGGGGGTTTGAATGTCTCAGAGAAGGAGACTCCACACCCGCTCTGGGCAGCCTGCTCCAGGCTCTGGCACCTCCCAGCAAACAAGTTTCTCCTCCTGTTCACACGGACCCTCCCATGTTTCAGTCTGTGCCCGTTGCCCCTCACCCTGGCGTTGGGCCCCACTGACCAGAGTCTGCTCCATCCTCTGACACCCACCCGGAGATATTGAGCCCAGTGATGAGATCCCTCTCAGCTTCTCTTCTCCAGCTCAGCAGCCCCAGCTCTCTCAGCCTTTCCCCAGCGCTGTGTCACTCCGCCTGTCCCAGTGCCACGGCCTCCCCAGCCCCTCCTGCCCCCATGGCCTCTCTGCCCCCAGGGCCCGTCCTGTGTCTGGTGTTGGTCCTTGTGTTTGAGCTGGACCGTTGAGCACCTGGAAACCCAGCAGGTCACAGCTCGTGACCAAGTGCCGACCCGTGGGACATGCCGATGGGGAGGGTTGGTCTGTCCCCTCACCCCGTCCCATCTGGACGGCTGGCAGCAGGGCCTCGTGGCAGCCATGGTGTCCCAGCCCCACGGGAACCATGACTGTCCCAGCCCCACAGCAGCCGTGGTGTCCCCAGCCCCACAGCTGCCATGGCTGTTCCCAGTCCTGCCATTGCCCCCGAGCATTCCCTGGGAGCATCTCGTGTTCAGCATCGCGAGACAACTGGTCCCTGTGACCGCGCAGCTCCCAGTCCTGCGCCCGGAGGCCTGTGCCGCCATGGTGGGCTGTGGTGAGCCCGTGCAGGGCAGGCCGGGTCCTCCAGCCGCCCACGCACCCGTCACCAGCCCCTCGGCCCCACGGTCGAGAGCGAGTTGTGGCTGCACGGGCTGTGCAGGCGACAGCGCAGGGAGCTCGGGCCTGGGCCAGGGAGGATCCTGCCCGGGCGTCATCTGCTCGCTCCACAAACTCCCTCTTGTTTTCTGCTGCGTTTTCTCCACAGGCAGGTTAAAGTTTGATGTTCAGCATCAGATGGTCATGCTTGCATCTCTTTGTGTGAAGACCGGCCCAGGCACCTGGTATTGCCGTTACTGGGACAAATCACCTTGGGTGAATCCATTCAACCAACCACACATGGGGCTGGAGGTGTTTAGATAGTGCACGTCAAACACCAAGTCTGTCACCCGTGTTGTTAAGAGTGATGTTTCCATTATGGAGATCTAATGGAAAACTAGGAACAAGGCCCAGTAGAGTCTAGATACAGCAAATGCTACTTATGACACACCTTTCTTAGTAGCCTTAGAAATTTAAAAATCCAAGAGCTGCCATAGCACCCCTTTTCTCCCTGCCCCCAAATACACGTACTCTGTTAGTGCCTGTTACCTGTTGACCACCCAGCAGGTACCTGCTGCTCCTGTGCTCTGTTCAGGTGTCAGAACGTGTGTGGCTTCCTACCCCAGCCTTTCAGCTGGACATGCCCTCAGGATTTTAGGTGAGAAGTACCAGGGCAGCTACGATATCATTTTATTTCTCACTCTGTAAATGTGTTTCTGGTGAAGTACCTGGGATCTTGTGGTGGTTTAACCCAGGCCAACAACTAAGTGCCACGCAGCCGCTCACTCACTCCCCAATGATGGGACGGGGGAGAGAATCAGAAGAGTAAAAGTAAGAAAACGGGTGGGCTGAGATAAAGACAGTTTAACAGGCAAAGCGAAAGCCGCGCACACAAGCAAAGTAAAACGAGGAATTCATCCCCTGCTTCCCATCGCAGGCAGGTGTTCAGCTGTCCCCAGGACAGCAGGGACGTGTCACGTGTGACGGTGGCTTGGGAAGACAGACACCATCACTCCAAACGTCCCCCCTTCCTGCTCCTTCCCCCAGGCGTTATTTCTGAGCACGACACCCTACGCTGTGGGGTGTCCCTGGGGTCAGCTGGAGTCAACTGTCCCCAGCGTGTCCCCCCCCCACGCTCCCTGTGTCCCCAGGCACTGGCTGGTGGGGGAGCAGTAGAACAGCCCTTGGTGCTGGGTGAGCGCTGCTCAGCGGTGGCTGAAACATCCCGGTGTCATCAGGAGTGTTTCAGCACAAATCCAAAACACAGCCCTGCACTCGCTGCTGTGGAGAAAATTAACTGGATCCCAGCCAAACCCAGCACAGATCTTAACAATTTGCTCTGCTTGAATTAACTTGTAATATTTTTCACTGCTACACTTGGCTGGTAATTAAAATAAGTTGTCCAGGAGAGGAGAGGAGAGGAGAGGAGAGGAGAGGAGAGGACAGAAGAGAAGAGAAGAGAAGAGAAGAGAAGAGAAGAGAAGAGAAGAGAAGAGAAGAGAAGAGAAGAGAAGAGAAAGAACATTTTCAGTTGGAAGGGACCCACAACGATCATCTAGTCCAACTGCCTGATGTCGAAAGTTAGACCATGTTATTAAGGGCGTTCTCTTAAACGCTGACCACGTCAACCACCTCTCTTGGAAGCCTGTTCCAGTGCGTGACCCCCCCTCTTGGTAAAGAAATGACAGAATCATGGAATGTCCTGAGCTGGAAGGGACCCACATGGATCATCGAGTCCAATTCCTGTCCCTGCACAGGACAAACCCAAAATTCACACCAGTACTTCTTCATGTCCAGCCTGAACCTCCCCTGTTGCATCTTTGATCCCTTCCCAGGGTCCTGTCCCTGGATCCCGGCGCAGAGCTCAGCAGCTCCCTCTCCACGTTCCCTCCCCAGGGAGCTGCAGAGCCAGGAGGTCGCTGCTCAGCCGCCTTCTCTCCAGACCAGACAAGCCGGATCCCTCGGCCGCTCACAGGACATTCCTTCCAGCCCTTCCCAGCGCTGTTGCTCTCCTCTGGACGTGTCCAAGGACCTTCACATCCTTTTTAAATGGTGGGGCCCAGCGCTGCACACAGGGCTCCAGGCGGCACCAGCGCTGAACACCGCGGGACAGCCCCCTCTGTGCACCGGCCGGCTGTGGTGTTTGATGCCCCCGGGTTTGCCGTCGTGGCTGCCGGGCTCCCAGGAGGCTGTGGCTTGATGTGCAACCGACTGTGGCGCTGCAAGAGTAAAAACTGGGGCTGAGGTTCATTGTATCAGGTCCTGGGGAGCAATTCCTCGGGCAGCCTGAGGAGAGCAGCACAGGCGGGAGCGGAGGAGATGGCTCAGGTCTGGGCGCTCTGCCTGCGGCAGGGACCGCGGGACCCTCTCTGTGGCGTGGGTGTCCCTTTGGGATGCCGCGGTGCCGGCAGCGGTGCCGCCTGCCCGGCAGCCTGTGTGGCCGAGGCAGAGCTGACCCCTGCGTGGCTCTGGGGTGCCAGGGGTCCCACAGGGCCTGTGCCTGCGGACCTGGGCTCCGCAGTGCTTGTCAGAGCCCCCGGGGCTTCATGCGATCTGACTCTGCCAGGGCTTCTCCCGACCACCCGAACTGTGGTTCTGTAGGACCAGGACGTGGCCGCGGTGCCCAAAGAGCACAACCAAAGCTGTGGTGTTGACATGGTGGCTCCTCGAGAGCTGTGTATTATGGTTTCCAAGATTTAAAGTCATGAGCTTTGCAATGACCAGTAGACCTCCTTGTTAGGAAATTTTACCTCATTACCAGCAAGACTTTCTGTAATTTAATTCCAAACCTTTTGATTTAGTTTTGCTTTTGCAGTTGGATAAGAGCCTCCTTAAATTTTATTTCCTTCCTGGGTAGGCACTTACAGATGAATTGCCATGGAATTACTTACTTCTGTCCTGAAGCTTCCCCGCGGGCTGTGATCTGGTGACGGTGCTTTGGAGGCTCTGGTCCCACGCTGGTCCTAGTGGCGGCTGCTCTGCTGCGCTCAGCCCTCACTCAGGCGCAGGTTGGGATTCCCAGCTTGTGTCAGGAGTGTCAGTGTCCTCCTCCTCCTCCTCCTCCTCCTCCCTCACCGGCGCTGCCGCCAGCTCCGAACACTGCGGGCTGCTCCGGTTCCTGTTTCTTGTTGGTGTTGGGGCTGTAGGCAGATGGCCGGGCTGCTGAGGAGGCTGAGATGCAGCCAACTGAACGGGAGACGGAGAACAACGGGATGTGATGTGGGAGGTGGACGTGACAGCGGCGAGCGAGCTGCCCATGGCACAGAGCGCTTTGGAGGAGCGACTGGATCTCGTCCGCATGTGCGGGGGTGATGCTGGAAGTGGCCAAATTTCACAGGGCAGGAAACGCTGGAGACCTTTGGGGTCCCCAGGTCACCTCTGGGTGATACCAGGTCAGGCCAAGATTACCCAGGGAAAAGGATTGGAAATACCAAGTTGGAGCAGAGATGTAGCAAAACTGAGGTGAAGGGGGGAGAAGTCGCTAGAGGCGGGTTGTTCATTTGGGAGGAAGCTGGAGCAGCAAGGAGGAGTGTCAAGAACCGGGAAGAAGCTCATGAAGGTGGGTCAATGGTGTGACCGGGGCTCTTGGGCAGGAGTTCTGCTGGGCAACCCCGTGCTGGGTCACCACAGCCCAGGAACAGCCCAGACCTGTTCTGTTCCCGTGTCCATCCTGCTCCTCGGTCTCTGGCTGTCAGCAGAACAGCCCGACGGACGGAGCGAGCGCCACGGTGCCGGGGTGGTGCCGGCTGCAGGCCTGGCGGTGTGGGCACCGCTGGCTGTGGGGAGGAGCAGTGACCCCCAGGCTGGCTGCGAGACACCGCTTCTCCGTGGCCAGCGCTCACCCCGGCTGTTGTACATGTTGTGGTGTCTGTGGCAGCACACGGGTGTCTGTGGCGGCACGCGGGTGTCTGTGATGGCACACGGGTGTCTGTGGCAGCACACAGGTGTCTGTGGCAGCACGTGGGTGTCTGTGACGGCACACGGGTGTCTGACGGCACACAGGTGTCTGTGGCAGCACGTGGATGTCTGTGATGGCACACGGGTGTCTGTGGTGGCACATGGGTGTCTGTGACGGCACACAGGTGTCTGTGGCGGCACGTGGGTGTCTGTGACGGCACGTGGGTGTCTGTGACGGCACACGGGTGTCTGTGGCAGCACGTGGGTGTCTGTGGCGGCACGTGGGTGTCTGTGGCGGCACGTGGGTGTCTGTGACGGCACACGGGTGTCTGTGGCAGCACATGGGTGTCTGTGGCGGCACGTGGGTGTCTGTGGCGGCACGTGGGTGTCTGTGATGGCACACGGGTGTCTGTGGCAGCACACGGGTGTCTGTGATGGCACACGGGTGTCTGTGGCGGCACGTGGGTGTCTGTGACGGCACACGGGTGTCTGTGGCAGCACATGGGTGTCTGTGACGGCACACGGGTGTCTGTGGCAGCACATGGGTGCCTGTGATGGCACACGGGTGTCTGTGGCGGCACACGGGTGTCTGTGGCGGCACACGGGTGGTGTCTGCATGCAGTCGTGCTCAGGCAGCGTGTGTGGCAGCACGTCCCAGCCAGGGCTCCATCGTCTCTGCACGGGCTCTGCACGTCGGGTGGTGGCTGGACAGACGGCCGTGGGGCCAGCGGAGCGGCGGTCAGGGCCTGTCCCGCTGCCGTGGGGTTTGTGTTCGCCCTTTGCCGCAGCGTTCCCCTCCAGCGCTGCCTCTGCCCCTCGCAGCAGACGCTGCTGCTTTGGAGGAGATGTCCCTCCCACCGAGGGAACCTGCACGTGGTTTGCAGGTTCTCAATAGGGTCGCTGTGAACACACGTTTCATTTAGTTCTGGTCTGGGAAAACGATGTACCCAGCACCCATCGGCTTCACAGGGAAGGCAGGTTGGGCTTTCAGGTGGTCTGCTGGTTTTACAACTTTTCTAGCACTTGGCCAGCATGTGTTCGTGTCTGTGCACTGCAGGAGAATGTTCTCCCTTTGCAGTATAGAGCAGTGTCAGTACGGACCAGGGTAAGCTCAGCACTGATGGATTTCACTTGACAGGTAAAAGCAGCTGTAAGGGAAAGTTCTGCAACAAGGCAGCACATCGCGGACTCCGGTGAACAGGTTTCCCCTGTGTGGCCCGAGTCTGCGGGTTAATCACAGAATCACAGAATGACAGGTTTGGTTTGAAGGGCCCTTCCCAGCCCCCCCAGTGCCCCCCTGCCATGAGCAGGGACATCTGCACCAGCTCAGGTTGCTCAGAGCCCCGTCCAGCCTGGCCTGGGATGTCTCCAGGGATGGTTCAGCCACCACCTCTCTGGCCAACCTGGGCCAGGCTCTCACCACCCTCAGGGCAACAATTTCTTCCTCATGTCCGGCCTGAATCTCCCTCCTTTAGTGTGAAACTGTTACTGAAGCAGATGGAAATGCAGAGCTGGGTCGCAGCTCCCAGAGCTCACGGCTCCTGCGGCCGCTGTCGTGGCATTGGGGACACTGGGACAACCAGCCCTGCAGAACTCGTCCTCCGCATGGAGAAGGGCTGGGTTAATGTTTCCTTGTCCATCACTGGAGTTTCTTTCTCATGCCCTGGGACCGAGTTTGGGGACTTCAGACAGTAGCAGGGGAGAGCTGGTTGTTTCCTCTGTCTGCATTTTTTCCCGCCTGTATTAAATTGTGCTTCTAGTGTTTGTTTCATAGGTTCTGACTTCAGGATGCATTTTCTTGTTTACTGAATCCTTAAGGCACTGGTGACACTTCACAAATGGTGCCTCCCAGCACGCTGTTACTGGAGATAGATGGCTTCCAGCCCACGGAAAGTGGCGTGTCCTCATGTACCACATCAATAATGCGGGTGGCAAAATGGGCTGTAAGGCTGGGTTTCCTAGGCTGATTTTATCTGTATTCCCTGTCGGTTTGTATCCCTGATTACCAATAGGAAAAATACATTCTTGAGCTCAGATAACCCTTCTCTGAGCTGTGATTTCGGGTTTCTCCATCATCCCTGTGGATGGATTCAGTGCTTCAGCATCGTGTGGCTGTGGGACTGCAGCGGGGGACGCTCTGATAACAGGGCTTGCTCACGTCAGGCTCCTTCTCCTGGCCAGAAAACCAATTAAACTGTCACCTGTCCAGCTGTGTGCCGCCAGGGACCACGACTTCCACTTAACCTGTTCGTGACTTCGTTATGATGCGGGTTTGACGAGAGGGCGGCACTGCTGTGTCGTGCTAGCACTCCCGTTCTGTGAAGTACGGTGCTGATATTCTATGAGACTGTATGTCTCGTTATCATTATATAAGTAATTTTCTTGACATTCAGAGAGCCTGAGTCTCCCTTTCCTCATTTTCAGAGGTTCGGCCAATAGACAAGGTCTTTCTCACCTTAAACCTCGTATCCTCTGGGCCTGGCCCAGGTCACGGGCACCCGGTTCTGCAGCTGCAGCAGGGTCCTATGGTGGGTCTTTGAGCTTCAGACCGATGAAAGAACTTGCTGGTCAACACTGATCTGAAGAGTTGAATTTAACCCTGGGGAAGTCCCGAAGGACTTGGAGAAAGCAAATGTTTCATTCGCATTTCTAAAAATAGGTGGGATGACTTGTCAACTGTTTGCCACTTAAGCTGGCTTCCATCAAAGGAAGAAGTGGTGGAACGGTGCCGATAAAAAACATCTAAGATCATTCAGCATATTAACATCTTGTCAGGCAAACTTTGGCTTGGTCTGGTGCTAGCCAGTGGCTGTCTGATTTAGCAGAAAAAATCTTGCATAAAAATTTTAAATAAAACGATAAAGAAGTAGTATGGTAAATTATGGAAATACTTTTATCTATATAAATCAGTGTCTATACATTTTACATAAACGAAAGAGAATGTAGGTCACATTTGCTGGAGTGACCTGACATCAAAGGAGATGTATGCACATGATCATCCACTGACTCTTATTAAATCTGCTGCTTCGTTAGGGTTTTGACACAGCTCTTAACAAATCCATTGTTTTGATTACAGGCTTAGAGTGACGGATAACATATCTAGGCCTGCTGATACAATACAGCATTATCTGTATTGGTAACAAAAATAACCCCACGCTCTACGTACACCAGCGGAGGTGAGAGCTGGACCCACAGGGACCTGTGCTGAAAGCTCACACACGATATCAGACCGGGTGATCCTGGGGTTTTCCGACCTGCTTGGTGCACGTCTCCAAGGCACGTGGTTTGTTGGAGCATCATCAGCCACTGCAGAAGACATTTGGTGTGTGATTTCTGGGAAGGTTAGTTAGTTAGTTAGTTAGTTAGCCTGGATCCTTCAGCGCATCCTGCTCAGAGCTGTCCCCACGTTAGTGTCCTTTTACCGCTGGCTCTTCTGAAGGAAGGTGAGACAGTGAGTCCTGCGTGGACTGAAGATCCGTGTGAGAAGAAGACGCCCCCATCAGCCCGAGCCTTCAGCTCGCTGTCCCCAACACCTGGCCAGGGTTTGGGGAACATGCCTCTGTTCTGAATTCCTGGGCTCTGCTGGTACCTGCAGCTGGGACCTCGCTGTTGCATTTCTCACCAACCAGCTTTAGCTTCTCCTGTGTGGAGGGGAGGACGGTACGAGCCACTGAGCCAAGCTCCGAGCATCCCTTGTGCTGGTCCTGGTGCTGGTTTGCCAGCCCTTCTTCACTCTCCCAGGTTAATTACCCTTCAGAGAAGGTAATGAAGGGAGTGCATTGCAACACCAAACGTGCCGTCTGCAAGGAGTCTGCACCCACTCAGGACCACTACACCTGGGCTCACATGAGATATCTGCATCAACACCATTGGTGCCAGCAGCTGCACGTCGCGCTTCCAAACCGGCCCCGTGTGCATCAGTGCCGTGGTGTTGGCAGCAGCCAAAACGTGGGTGTTTCAGGCACTGATATCGGCTGGTGCACGACACACGCTGCATCATTAGGCAAAACAATGGCTCGTTAGCCTCATCTCCTCCCGGTGGTTTAAGTACGTTCAAGAGCTGCTCAGCAGAGCGGTTGCTGTGCCGCTGCGGCAGGAGGGGATTTCTGCCCACAGCTGCCATCGGTGTGTGGCAGCCGAGCACAGGGCTGTCTCAGGCAGGGGGGCAGAACCCGCGCTGACCTCCGCGCCATGTGGCACTTTCAGGAGAGTCGGGTCTGTCAGAGCATGTCTGGGGTTTTCAGCCACTTGAATTCACAGCGTGTCAGTAATGTCCTTTGTCCGTGACAGTCAGGGGATGTGGAATGTTGTCTCTTGTTTCTGCAGGCAGGGAGAACACAGTGTCTGGCACTGCTGGGTTTAGGATCCTTCACCCCACCCCTTGCTGGGTACTGCTGTGTCTGGTAGCCCGTCTTCAGCCTTATCTTTGAGGCTGCCACCGGCTGAGAGCATCTTCAGGACCAGAGCAGCGCAGGTCGGGGGGTGGCACAGTCCCCTGGCTGGTCCTGGTGCTGGAGTGACCCCGTTGGTTCTGCTCCCCAAGAGGCTGTGCAGACCGGCGGCCGGTGTCGCAGTGCCCAGGAGCAGCACATTCCATGGAAAGTGACTTCTCAGAACCCCAGCACCCTGGGCTGGGGGCTGCAGGAGCTCTGTGGATCCCCAGCCCACCTGCTCACGCAGGGTCACAGAGCAGATCGCACAGGATCCCAGGGGGTTTGAATGTCTCAGAGAAGGAGACTCCACACCCGCTCTGGGCAGCCTGCTCCAGGCTCTGGCACCTCCCAGCAAACAAGTTTCTCCTCCTGTTCACATGGACCCTCCTGTGTTTCAGTCTGTGCCCGTTGCCCCTCACCCTGGCGTTGGGCCCCACTGACCAGAGTCTGCTCCATCCTCTGACACCCACCCGGAGATGTTGATCCCATTGATCAGATCCCTCTCAGCTTCTCTTCTCCAGCTCAGCAGCCCCAGCTCTCTCAGCCGTTCCTCATCAGAAGGATCCTCATCTTCTCTGTAGCTCTCCCTTGTGACTTCTCCCTTCTCTGGCCGTGGCCCAGGCAGTGAGGAACACATGTCCGTCTGTCTGGCAGCACAGAACCCAGCCGCGAGGCTGCGTGCCGTGAGACAAGGGATGTCTCAGGCTGCTCCTGGATCTGCCTCGGCTGTTTCCAGTCACGTCAGGCCAAGGGAAGACGCCCTCACTGGTGCGGTGCTGTGGTCTTGTGTAGCAAGACATGAACCCTCTGCATGGACGCAGGGACACAGGCAGCAGGTCTGTTCACAGTGCAACAAGGGGAGAACCAAAATCTTCTCAGAGGATCGTGACCAGCCCCTGGAACAGCCACAGCTGGTCTGCTCTGTGCTGGGGACAGGAACCCAGCTGGGTACCACGGGTAGTTTCGGGGGACCAGAGTCTGGCCAGTTGTGTAATAAGTAGCTGTGGCCTTTCTACTTCATTTTTTTGGTGGATCCAAAGTTTCTGAACATCTGCAACAGCCTCCTGTTGATAAACAGCCGAAGGAAATTGTTCCTCCGTCACAGCGCACCGGCAGCACGCAGCACACAGCTCCTCTGCTGTACGCTGGCAAAATTCCTTCATCCTGGGGGGCAGATGGGCAGGATGGGCCGGACATGGAGGATCTAAGTGCACTGCCTGGGTCCGCTGTCCCTGGGAATGGTGTTCTTCTGGGGGCAGGAGCAGGTTTTCCAACCAGGAATGCATAAAACCTCACTGATGAGGAATGGGGTTCATCTGACTGTTGTAGGTGTCCATCAGCATGTGTCCCTCTGCTCCTGGTCTCCTGTAGGACCAGGGGAGGGGCTCCGCTCGGGGCAGGTGTCACCTCTGCACAGGTGGAGGGGCGCTTGGGTTTGCTCTGCTGACGGAGGGGTCTGGGGCCGCTAACCGGGATGGAGACGCAGGAGGAATGAGTCCCCCCCAGCGTCGTTCACAGCTGTTCTCATTTCATCTGTGGTACCAGGCGTTGGGTGAGGCTTGTGGGAGCGGACGTGACTCTGGAAGACACAGATGTCCAGGAGGCTCTGGGGCCACCGTGGGCTCTGAGCTGATGAGAACTGTGGACATGCGGCACCAGCTCTGGTTCCCGCGTTGATGTCAGGCTGAGCCTTGTGCACGTATTCTTTCTGAACCAATGTACAGAGATTTTCCTGCGCCCCGGGACGTCCTTGCTTTTTGCCACGCTGTCTCAATCTCTCTCTTTGTGTTTTGCAGCTGAAACGCCAATTGAGGAGTTCACCCCCACCCCGGCCTTCCCCGCGCTGCAGTACCTGGAGTCGGTGGATGTGGAAGGTGTCGCTTGGCGAGCGGGGCTGCGCACGGGAGACTTTCTGATCGAGGTGAGCGGAGAGAGCGCCCGGGGCTGCCAGCAGCACCTGCCGCTGCGGGACCGGGACCCGTGTCTTGCACAAAACCAGTGTCCTTTGTGAGGTGTTTTAGAGCTGGGTGATGATTGCTGCTGAAATGCCTGCTGCATGGATGTCTTGATGGAAAAATGTCCGTCGGGTGCAGTAGTTGGGGCAGGTACTGCTCGCTGCACTGGGAGGTGAGCTGACGGGTTCCCTCTGCCAGCTGATGTGACAGGGAAAACGGGGGCTGGAGAAAAGACTCATGAGATGCTCTCTCTGGAGACCAGTCAGGATTGTTTTGTACTGGTGTTTATTACAGCTTGGCCCAAAGTGGCACCAGTAGTGGGGTCTGTAGAGAAGAATTAGACTGACCAGATCCGTGGGGCTCTGCTCCAGGGTCTCCCCTTGGCCCTTTCCCCTCTCGAGAGGATGGTGCTGGGGCAGTGTCCTGCCCTCGCTCTGCGCGGAGCCCACAGCCCGCTGGGCTTTCCGCTCGTGTTCAAAGGGAAAGAAAGCGGACTGGAGAGCTGGCACCGCACCGAGCCGTCTCGGCTTATCGGCCGCTCTGTCTCGCAGTGGACACGGCAGAGGAGGGTTTTAAGGGGGGATTTAAAAGAGAATGGTAAAAGTTAATGTGTTAATGTTTGCAGAGACTCTCTTCGCTATAGGAGGAAGGTGTAGGAGACATTACTGTGGCACTTGCAAGTGACAATTGTCTTCAGAATCCATGCCAAATGGGTATGGTTTCAATAGGCCAGGTCTGCATTTCCTGAAGCCGAAGAAAAGGCTGTTCCAAAAAGGCAGTTGAGAAATGGTGGAAGCGTTTGTGAATCACTCGGTCAGGATACCCGTTTCTGTGCCTTAGTCGTAAAGGCATCCGCGAGAGTTTGGTTCAAACAGAGATGTAGGCACTGTCGGTGCAGGAGGGGCGTGAGATGGGTCCTGCCCCTTCCAAGGGAGCAGCAGCGGCAGGAGAGGTGCAGCGAGGCCGAACGGACACAGGGTCTGTGTCAGGACCGTGAGCGGGACGGGATGGGTGGGATGGGATGGGATGGGATGGGGTGGGATGGGATGGGATGGGAAGGGCAGCTCTGGGTGGAGGTTTGGCTGGCTGGTCTCTGCACAGCGAGTGCCCAGCAGCACACACTGACAGACACCCCACAGCAGGGGGGCTGGCAGCCCCCGGGATTTCGCTCTCTCACCTCTTCCCATGAAAAATGATCAGGCGTTAAACACCATAATGCAGTATCTGGCATCTGCGCTGGTCCGCCGCGGTGGGGTGGTGTGGTGTGGGTTGTGGTTGTGCAGGGTGTAAGGCGGGCAGAGCTGCACGCTGCTGCCGGCTGGACCTGTGGAGCTGCACTGGTTGTAGTCGTGTGAGGTTGTCCTGGTTTGGTTGCGTGAAGCTGTCCTGTTTTGGTTGTGTGATCCTGGCTGTGGTTGTGTGAAGCTGTCCCGGTTTGGTTGTGTGAGGTTGTCCTGGTTGTGTGAAGCTGTCCTGGCTGTGTGAAGCTGTCCTGGTTGTGTGAGGCTGTCCTGGTTGTGTGAAGCTGTCCTGGCTGTGGTTGTGTGAAGCTGTCCTGGTTGTGTGAAGCTGTCCTGGCTGTGGTTGTGTGAAGCTGTCCTGGTTGTGTGAAGCTGTCCTGGCTGTGGTTGTGTGAAGCTGTCCTGGTTGTGTGAAGCTGTCCTGGCTGTGGACGTGCTCGCGGGGCTGCAGGAGCGGGTCGTGAGGCTCTGCTGGGCTCAGCTGCTGTGGGTTGCTCTGCCGTCTGCCCCTTACACTGACCAAAGCTCTTTTCCCGGGGTGCTCATCACCACTGTCCCAGGTCGG